>NC_047113.1:88954481-89689012 GCF_902500255.1 Thalassophryne amazonica | reverse complement strand
TGCTGGTTTGCGCATATCTGAAAACTGCATTGCATAAATACCAAAAATACACTGCGCTCGACTTCAGACCACATCAGCACCATACCATAACCACACCTCTTTTTGAGTTTAACACATCTGTGTGGAGCATAAATGCACTCACAATTTAATGGCGTGCCCTGGGTGTGAAAATGTCAGCTCACTGAATGGAAACTAGTAAAGCCACTTGCACTACACTGTGCACTGTTTTGCACCAGGTGGGAGATGGGGGCTTAAAAACTTCTCATCATTTCATAACAAATTGCTGATTTTGAGGTCAGCAGATCACCCTCTCAGATTTTCTTTTAAAAAATTCACAGGTGCTCCTGTGCCAAACAAATGGAGAAATTCAATTCAATTCCACTTACAGTGCAAAATCAGAAGTTAGCTCATAGCGCTACATACATGTAAGGTACACAGCCCGTGAGCAAGGATAGTTTAACACGTTACCACTTTGGCTTCATTTTTTTTTTTTTTTTTGATGTTCTGACCACTTGTGAATAACTTTACATGCTGTGAAATTCAAATCAATAAAACCAAAAAGTGTTTATGATGAAATCAGCTCTTGAGCAAAACATTATTTATATGAGCACAAAGTTCTATGTAGTTCTTGCTTCTTGATTTTGCTTTGAAAGAACATCAAATTGTTGCATTTAAACTTTAAAATATGCATTTTCTTCCAAAGAAGGACATCCCTGAAGCCAGGGTCAGAGGTCCACCCAGTTGGAGTGCTGCATATTATCAACACAAACTGGCTCATGTTCTAAGACGCTGTGAACAACTTTAAACCACCGGCTGCAAAATCCAAACCATAAATTACACATTAAGGTCTTTTGGCTCCTTCACTACTGATTTCTTTGATTGGAATTGTTAATACATGTGGACACAACTATGCCTGCATAATTAATGTCTCTCAAGAGGTGCAGTCAGAAAGAACATGACAGGGCACATTACAAAGGACAGAAATTTAGCGAGACGAAGCCAGAGAGCAGAGGCTGTAAAGTGCAGCCGGGTGAAAAAGGGAAAATTGAAACCTTGTCATGAGTCAGAAAGCTGACGAGATACGAGAGTAGCTACTCTATAAGCCTTTAAGCTGTGATGTGTGACAGCCTGTGGATGAAAGAGAGCAAAGAGCATGACAAATCCCACTCCACTCAATCAGTCAGCTAATATTCAGGTGTACAGCCACAGACCCACAGACACAGGTGGACAGAGTGGCAAAATAAAGATATTTTTTACTTTCACCCAATTCTTTTTCTTTTAGCCACTCCCTCTAGGAGTCACCAAAGCAAATCATTTTCTCACAATATATCCCTTATTCTCTAAGGTCTTCACCAGATATACAGCTTCCAGGTGGACTGGCACAGTGAAGGATGTTTTTCAAAAGATCTGAAGTTTCAGACACTATCTGCCAGAAGGCACATAGGACCCTCAGTGATCTGATAGATTTGATACAGTTTTCTATATGGTAATCCTTCTCTGTTCCACTTCTCTATGAAGCTGAGACTGGTGTTGCAACAAAGTTGCATTATGCACATACAGTGGCTTGCAAAAGTATTCAGCCCCTTGGTAATTCACACATTTTAATTTGTTTATGGCATTTCAAATACAAAAAGTAAATCGGGTTTCTCAATATAAAAATGACTAAAATTATCTTCCTTAGACTCAAGCTGAAAGTAAATCTCTACAACTTGATATATATTAATTAATACATTACTGCATTTATATTTTCCTCAATCTTGACTCGTCTCCCAGTTCCACTGAAAAACATCCCCACAGCATGATGCTGACACCACCATGCTTCACTATAGGGATGGTGTCTGGATGGTGTCATCATTTGCTCCAATGTTGGAAATTCAACTTGTACCCAAATTTTAGAATTTGACAATACCTATGAAAAGAAAAACTGTCAAATATTAGCTGGATTGATTAATGTCTACTGGGTCCACCAAGCCTCTAAAGATATTTCCTAACCAAGTCCATATTGCCACTGCAGAAAAATCAGTTTTTCCTCAAATAATGCATTTAGCCCTTTAGTGTCAATGAAAGTTGAATATTAATGTGGCTACTGTGCATCTGTCGGTACCACTTTGATATCAATAGCTTCATTGGTTTTTGAGATATTGCATTTTTGTCAATTTTTTGGCTTTTCTTCACTCAAATATCCATGAAGACCAGAGGTGAAGATCGTCATGGTCTCATGAAAACACTTTTGTTTCTGTCTTACTAGTCAGCCATCAGACAGGGTTTCATTTCTTCAATATAGATTGTCTTCATTCCTTTATGTTGCGATATCTGTATACCATGATTTCAGTAATACCCCGTTACACCTTGGAAATTTAGCCACCATATGCCGACCGTATTAAAAATACTAGGCATACATCTAATAAGTTCTGGGTACATTTTTTATAAGTTAATAGCACATTGAAGCATGCTGATATACATCATAATACCCTGAAGACTTCACAAAAATGTTGGGCATGCACAATATTTTCGATGTATGCCAGCATATGACGCATGACGTCCTGCACATGCGGGACATAAGTTGAAGGTAAGTTATGTGACTGCTGACACACGTTTCTTCTAATTTACTCCTAATACGTCCATTAATGCTGAAACAGACTGTTTCAAAGGGTTCTGCCTTTTTGGTAGAAATGCAAACCAAGCCAGACTCAACTGTTCTGACCCACACTACACCATGCAGTACTGACCCAAACCACTCCGTGGAAACTGGACTGTCAGAATACATGAGATAAAAAAAAATTGAGGGATGACAGCGGCATAATTTATTATTAGCGGCATTTTTAATATGGCCAGCATACTCTGGCTCAATCGTCAAGGTGTGACAGGGCTCTAATATACAAAATGTTTGCACCATGGATCCACAGAACCAAACCAACAAAGACACAGGTATATCTAGACTTCTACATTCTTCTAAGTCTAGTTCTTGCTGCTGTTGAAGTTGACTGATGAGATGAGAGACAGAGTATGTGTTCTCTTTCTGCAGTTATTCTGGTGCTCTTGTTGATAGTCTGTCGCAGTAGTTTCAGTTTGTGGAAATCGTGCGCAAGAACTTTTCAGTATTTACCAGAGAATTTGTCCCAATATTTGCATTAGTCCAGATTGTATATATTGTATATATATCCTGTAGTACTTATCAGCACTTTGTCACTATGGCAGACATGCCATTGCAAAAAGATAATACACACACTCATCTTCAGCCGCTTAGTCCAATTAAGGGTTGCGGGGGGCTGGAGCCAATCCCAGCAGTCATAGAGCGTGAGGTGGGGTACACCTAGGACAGAACCCCAGTCTGTTACAAAAGGATAACAGCCCAAGCCAAAATGCAAAAGCAACAGCATCACGGAAGTCAAAGTCCACATATGGTCTGGGAGCTGCTATAAGCAAAGATGATGCTATCACAACAGGATCTGGACTTCCGGACTGCAATCAAGTCCTTAGATCTATGATGTGGCACATCCAAGACGGACCATTTGAACAGCATTCCAAATGGGAAGCAGCAAAACTGGTGATGACACAACTTGAAACCAACATCCCAATGATAGAGATAAAGACCCTGCAGAGGATAATAGCCTTGTCAGATGAGAATGCCAAGATAAGAGCCATTCCAAAGAACTGGAGGGAGCTTCCAGCCTCACAGGATAAGCTACAGAAAATGCAGGTCAAGCTTCAGGAAACGTTTGGCATCTGGCCCTGTAATGTTGAACAGCTCACAAAGAACCAGGAAGATCTGACCTTTCTCCACTCCATGAAAACAGAACGGACAGCAATCTCTGGTGCTCTGGACAACATGACTGCTGCAAAAGAGAAATGGATGGAAGCCCAGTTGTCCGCAGAGAATAAGAGAAAATGCAAGTACGAGGAACAGGCATTCAGATCTCAGGGAGTCATCAGCAGCACACGTGGTGAGTATTCCGATGATGATGAGACTTTCCAGCAGCCTTTCAAACAGCGACCACACAAGCATATCAAGAAGACCGGCACCTCGGTTTTCATCCGTCATGACATCCTGAAACATCCCAGCGTGGTGTCACTAACCACATGGAGGAAGCTGACTCCATCTCAGCAACCTTCTTTCACTCAATGTGTTTCACCCCATCGTTGCTTGTGAACGGCTGAGACTTTTGGGGATGCTCCTTTTATACCCAATCATGACACACACAATTAGTGCCCTCAGTTCCCAAATGCTTACTGAGTGTTGTTAGGAAAGGTGATGTAACACAGTGGTAAACATACCACTGTCCCAGCTTTTTTGAAACGTGTTGCAGGTATCCATTTCAAAATGAGCAAATATTTGCACAAAAACAATAAAAAGTTTATCAGTTTTAACATTAAATATCTTGCCTTTGTGGTGTATTCAATTGAAAATAGTTTGAAGAGGATTTGCAAATCATTGTATTCTGTTTTTATTTACATTTTACACAACGTCCCAACTTCACCTGAATTGGGGTTGTAATAACTTTAAAGCTACCCAACTGATTTCCACAAAATTTTCAGACCTTTTGGGCACTTTTGAACTGCTTCGGATAGTGTATCACATGGTTCAGTTTGATACACATCAAAAGATTTTAATAAATAACATGTTGGCCAATAACTATATACACATGAGTGTCTGACAAGATCATAATTCAACAAAGGGTTTGATACCAGTTTGGAAACTTGCTGTGATTTTGTCTTTAATGTGTCCTGAAATTAGTTGCTAAGATTCCAGGCATACTGGATACATCCATTGACCCACTGTGTATGTTGACATTTCCTAAATTATAGGTGACTTATTGCTTTAGGTAAAGCTTCCCCCTGCATTAAAGTTTCACTGAGAATGCTACCAAACCAGCACTACTGAAGCAGGGCCCTTGTCAGATAATGAACCCTCTGCTATTAGACATTTATGATGTCAGAATTACTCGGCCTCACTGACGATCCATTCAGACTCTGTAATTGTAAAGGGAGTGTGGTACACGAGCCGCTGGCCTGACTGTGATAAATAAGGAAATGACCTTCCTGTCCCTTCAGACCCAACGGTGTCTGCTGGCTGAGCTGCCACCGCGACTTACGAATGTGAAATGTCCCGGACTGCTTATTAACTGTATGCAGCACTGACACACTGCTTTCTGCTCCACTCCACAATCAATTGGAAGCTCGCACACTTTTTGACATTCACTACCACTGAATCACACACACACACACACACACACACACACACACACACACACACACACACACACACACACACACACACACACACACACACACACACACACACACACGATCATGACTGTAAATTGTGAGATCAAAAACGCATGCAAACAAATGGAGACACAAATGCTTTCTCCTTCTGTCTGTCGCTCTTTGACACAGACACACAGTAACAGAATAAAAGAACACTGCAAATATTGTGCCAGTGAAAAGGTTACTGTCATATATTCATACATATATGCTAATTACGAGGGCTGTCAATAAAGTAACGGTCCTTTTTATTTTTTTCAAAAACTATATGGATTCCATTCATATGTTTTTATTTCAGACATGCTTGAACCCTCGTGCGCATGCGTGAGTTTTTCCACGCCTGTCGGTGACGTCATTCGCCTGTGAGCACTCCTTGTGGGAGGAGTCGTCCAGCCCCTCGTCGTAATTCCTTTGTCTGAGAAGTTGCTGAGAGACTGGCGCGTTGTTTGATCAAAATTTTTTCTAAACCTGTGAGACACATCGAAGTGGACACGGTTCGAAAAATTAAGCTGGTTTTCAGTGAAAATTTTAACGGCTGATGAGAGATTTTGAGGTGATACTGTCGCTTTAAGGACTTTCCACGGTGCGAGACATCGCGCAGCGCTCTCAGCCGCTGTCGTCAGCCTGTTCAAGCTGAAAACCTCCACATTTCAGGCTCTATTGATCCAGGACGTCGTGAGAGAACAGAGAAGTTTCAGAAGAAGTCGGTTTCAGCATTTTATCCGGATATTCCACTGTTAAAGGAGATTTTTTTTAATGAAAGACGTGCGGACGGGTCCGCGCGTCGGGACGCAGCCGGCGCGGTGCGGCGGCACAGGAAAAACACCTCCGTGTTGATAACCATTTGTAAAATCCAGGCGGCTTTTGATGGCTTTCAGTGGAGTGAGTATATGAGAAATTGTTTAACAGGCAGGACATGTTCCAACTTGTCCTTAAGGCTTTCAACAGAGGTGTTTTTCCTGTGGCGGAGCGTCGCGGCGGCTGCGTCCCGACGCGCGGACCCGTCCGCACGTCTTTCATTAAAAAAAATCTCCTTTAACAGTGGAATATCCGGATAAAATGCTGAAACCGACTTCTTCTGAAACTTCTCTGTTCTCTCACGACGTCCTGGATCAATAGAACCTGAAATGTGGAGGTTTTCAGCTTGAACAGGCTGACGACAGCGCCTGAGAGCGCTGCACGACGTCTCGCACCGTGGGAAGTCCTTAAAGCGACAGAATCACCTCAAAATCTCTCATCAGCCGTTAAAATTTTCACTGAAAACCAGCTTAATTTTTCGAACCGTGTCCACTTCGATGTGTCTCACAGGTTTAGAAAAAATTTTGATCAAACAAAGCGCCAGTCTCTCAGCAACTTCTCAGACAAAGGAATTCCGACGAGGGGCTGGACGACTCCTCCCACAAGGCGTGCTCACAGGCGAATGACGTCACCGACAGGCGTGGAAAAACTCACGCATGCGCACGAGGGTTCAAGCATGTCTGACGTAAAAATATATGAATGAAATCCATATAGTTTTTGAAAAAAATAAAAAGGACCGTTACTTTATTGACAGCCCACGTAGATGCAAGACACACATTTATAGTGGCGACAGCAAGGGGCTAAATGAGAAACACTCAGTTTCTGCATCGCTCTCGACTTGTCTGTTTTAATCTAATGTGTCTCAATATGTAACAGTTCCCACTTTCTATCTTTCTCCTGTCACTATCACTCTGTCTCACTCACTGATTCACTTAACTCATTCCTCTGCATTCTTTTCCATCTCTCTCCTGTCTTGTTATGACCTCCCAAGAGAACGGTGGGATAGATAATGTACAGACATTTAATGTGTACATTATGCATCTCTAAACAAACTGTATATACAGTAGTGTTCAGAATAATAGTAGTGCTATGTGACTATAAAAAGATTAATCCAGGTTTTGAGTATATTTGTTATTGTTACATGGGAAACAAGATACCAGTAGATTCAGTAGATTCTCACAAATCCAACAAGACCAAGCATTCATGATACGCACTCTTAAGGCTATGAAATTGGGCTATTAGTAAAAAAAAGTAGAAAAGGGGTGTTTACAATAATAGTAGTGTGGCATTCAGTCAGTGAGTTCGTCAATTTTGTGGAACAAACAGGTGTGAATCAGGTGTCCCCTATTTAAGGATGAAGCCAGCACATGTTGAACATGTTTTTCTCTTTGAAAGCCTGAGGAAAATGGGACGTTCAAGACATTGTTCAGAAGAACAGCGTAGTTTGATTAAAAATTGATTGGAGAGAGGGAAACTTATACGCAGGTGCAAAAAATTATAGGCTGTTCATCTACAATGATCTCCAATCCTTTAAAATGGACAAAAAAAAAACCAGAGACACGTGGAAGAAAATGGAAAGCAACCATCAAAATGGACAGAAGAATAACCAGAATGGCAAAGGGTCAGCTACTGATCAGCTCCAGGATGATCAAAGACAGTCTGAAGTTACCTGTGAGTGCTGTGACAGTTAGAAGGCGCCTGTGTGAAGCTAATTTATTTGCAAGAATCCCCCGCAAAGTCCCTCTGTTAAATAAAAGACGTGCAGAAGAGGTTACAATTTGCCAAAGAACACATCAACTGGCCTAAAGAGAAATGGAGGAATATTTTGTGGACTGATGAGAGTAAAATTGTTCTTTTTGGTCCAAGGGCCGCAGACAGTTTGTGAGACGACCCCCAAACGCTGAATTCAAGCCACAGTTCACAGTGAAGACAGTGAAGCATGGTGGTGCAAGCATCATGACATGGGCATGTTTCTCCTACTATGGTGTTTGGCCTATATATCGCATACCAGGTATCATGGATCAGTTTGGATATGTCAAAATACTTGAAGAGGTCATGTTGCCTTATGCTGAAGAGGACATGCCCTTGAAATGGGTGTTTCAACAAGACAATGACCCCAAGTACACTAGTAAACGAGCAAAATCTTGGTTCCAAACCAACAAAATGAATGCCTCGCAGATGTGAAGAAATCATGAAAAACTGTGGTTATACAACTAAATACTAGTTTAGTGAGTCACAGGATTGCTAAAAAAGCAGTTTGAACATAATAGTTTTGAGTTTGTAGCGTCAACAGCAGATGCTACTATTATTGTGAACACCCCCTTTTCTACTTTTTTTTAAACAACAGCCAATTTTTTTTGCCTTAAAAGTGTGCATATCATGAATGCTTGGTCTTGTTGGATTCGTGAGAATCTACTGAATCTACTGGTACCTTGCTTCCCATGTAACAATAAGAAATATACTCAAAACCTGGATTAATCTTTTTAGTCACATAGCACTACTATTATTCTGAACACTACTGTAGACATGAACACAAATCGGACTGTATATATACTGTAGGTACCAGCATATAACCACCACAGATCATCATAAGTGATCTGATAGGCTGGATTTCAAGCTTGCTGCTTCCACACTATGTGGGTATTGGGACCATAATTTCCCATGTATGAAAACATGACACTGTCTTGTATTTCAAATGCATGTTCAACACGTAGGGCTGGGGGAGCAGGTTTGGCTCAGGCATGCAGCAGACAAGGAGACCAGAGTTTCCAGGCCTCCTGTTTCTTCCTAATCACAGTGATTGTGCTGCTACCTGCATTACAATTCACCCCATGTACATGTCAACATCTGCACTCACACACCAATTCCTTCATGGATAATCTCTGGGTTGTGTGTGTGGAGGGTAGGGATGGGTATTGAGAACTGGTTCATTTTGGGTATCGTTAAAAAATGATTCAATCCACCAACATCAATAGCCTTTTTGCTTAACGGTTCCCTTATCGATCCTTCAGAGCGGCCGTTGTTTTTGAGGGTGTTTGTCGGGAAAATGATCATTTCTCTACGTTGATTACAGACCCTGCAGCGGGTCTGTAATCAACCACTTCTGCAGCGCGGCTCTGCTTTGAAGCTTAAACCAACCAAACAGTGCTTTGATCCGCTGCTTCATTGGTTCATTGCTTCACTCCTCTAAAGAAGCGGCAACTCCACTTCTTAACCCCTCTCAAAGCCGTTAAAATATGTCAATCGTGAGTCACTTTTGTGTGGATGAAAGTGACTAACTGGGACTCTTGTCTTGTTGTGAGAAAGATACGAGAATTGTCCTCTGTTCCGTTTGCACAGCTCCAAACGCTGTTCCGCTCTCTGAGTCAAGTTAGAAAGATAGAGTCAGCTCTGAATTAATAACTTCAAAGCGAATCACCCTTTAAATCAAATGACACCTCTTTCCAAACGCTGTAATACAAACAAACTGCATTCGATCAAAATGTTTTTTTTCCTCCCAAAATGAGACATCCTGCGCTTACGTGCAGCAGCTCAAGACTATACAGCTGCAGACCTGCAGACTCCAGCAGCTGGCTGAGCTCAGCTCAGAGGTATGGAGAGACATTCATGCAATTAATATCTGAAAGGAAATGCTTTTGACAAAAAACTATAGATTTTGTTTATTTCTATTTATGTCCACAGTTTAAGGATCCAGTGACCATTTTCATATTTATTTACTTTAAGACTCAATAAAATGTTCTTGACATAGAAAACCTGTAAAGTCTACTTTTAGTACACAGAAAATTCAAAGGCGGTATCGATAAGGGCATCGATAATGGATCGGATTGATAGATAAAATCCTATCATTACCCATCCCTAGTGGAGGGATGTGGAGGATTTGCTGGTTGTGCCACAGTACCTCCTGCATGCCTGCACACCACAAAGGTCATCAGCATCAGTCCTTTTTAAAGCTGATTTGCACATCATTCATTGATGGATTTTGCTATACCTGCGTAAGGGGCCACCAGGCTGTTGCAGGACACATCAGTGTATTCAACTGACTGAATAAAACATACAGGTTTAAAACACATTCACACTCTCACACAAACCTGCGCTCAATTTAAAGTTTATAATTCACCTAACCTGCATGTCTCTGGAAGTGGGAGGAAGCCGGGGCACCCGGAGAGAACCCACCCCAGCACAGGAAGAACATGCAAACTCCACACAGAAAGGACCAGGCAAGAAGCAAATGTGTAAACCTCTTGCTGTGAGGCAGAAGTGCTAACCACAATGTGCTGCCTGGTTTGCCAAATAGAGAATTTCATTTTACAGCGTGCTATGGCTCCCATACAGCTGCAGTCACTACTTTCCAGTGACTCATGTTTCAACGAGGTCCGCATCAGTGATGCATTTTTTAACAGAAGCGTACCCCTCCACATTTGTAAACCGCTGACCAAGCTAATTACAAAAGATGACATTTCATATGGATTAGTAAAATTTCACAGATGGGATGTTCACCAAATAGCAATGCTGCCTACGATAATATGAAATCTGTAGGCAGTGATATTTTGAGGTGCTGCCATTTGCAGAAAATAAAACAAATGTAATGTTGAGTTGGAAAATGTGGCTGAGGATAGGGAAGTGCAGGATGAACTACTCGGTCTTCTGTCACCATGACCCTGACACAGATAAGTGGTAAAAAGTGAATGAATGACTGGTTCAAGGTGTTCAAACCTGTTCTTTGGAAACATAGCCTTGTAGGTCGATGAAATGGTTGATGAGCACTGATCACAGGGCTGTAATGCAGGTTACATTTGTCAAACTGCAGATATGTCTAGATGGATGTAGCTAGTAGACTGGCCACAGTGAAGATCTCAACTCCTCTGACATATAGGCCTCCAAGCTGTGCAATGTTGGTTGTTGTGACATAGTTGGTCTTTCCTACAATGTTGTTAAATATGCCATCATTCTCGTCCATGTAATATATAGTCAGGGCATGAAAAGGTCCGTGGTTAGTCTGAGAACTGTCATAAAAGAATGACTGGGGCTCAAAAGAAACAACTGCCATCCCTCATACGGCAGAGTTCCACTTTATCTTCATGGGAATGTGCAAAAGTGTAAAATTGTGAACATCAGAATGATTTAAGAGCAAACTGCAGCTTGGAAATGACGTACTTGATCATTAGCATGATGTAGTTAACCGCTGATCTAAGGAACGATCTTGGTCCTGAGACCTGGTCCAATTGTGTTAATGCTGGTTGAAGCACTTAAACAGTGTCCAATGTTTGAACAGTAAATAGATAGTCATTAAACTTAAAAGGAGCAGATGATAAAACAATTTTCTTCAAATCAAGGTCAGGTTGTGTCAGATGCAAGCATGAACACAGTGTCAACATTTAACAGACTTTTGTTCTGTTGATTTATACTTTTCAAAGTTAAGATGAGGATATTTTAGCGAGTGTGCTGTGTTCATGTTGCCTCCACTGTGTGGCCTACAAGAGTAACCAACACAAACCGCACCTCTGAGCATCCCGAGGGGCTGCTCTCCCCTTTTCCCGTCTTCTCTCTCTCTGTGCCTTTCACCTCTGTCTTCCTTCCTTTGCCCCCACTCGCTCGCTCACTTTCCTCCCCGTCTTTGCCTCCCTCCCACTCTTTCTCTCGTACCACTAACAAGCACAAACAAAGCAGCTCCTCAGACTGTTGGATGATGTTTCCTGTTTCTCTCCCTCTGCTGAAAATCCCCAACTATGCACAAGTAAAAAGCTCTTCTTTTCAAAACTGGAACACAGGTTATTTTAAATTTTAAAACATGAGGACAGTGTTACAGGGTTGACACGCGGGGCCCTCATTCATTGAGCTGTGGGTAGATAAGGTTCTAAATGTTGTCATACGAACAAAATTGAGTATGTGTGCCAATACAAAAAAATCTTTATTTACGCCATACACACATCAGTAAGCATCAGCTGTTGATAAATCCCACGTTTGTGCACATTCATGGTCATCTGCATTCAGTAACACCTTCAGTGAACCATATATGGTAGCAAAGCATTCATTTGTTGCTTATGTTCCTCACCAGAATAATAGAACGAGAGACAGAAAAGAAAAATCAACTTTTCGAAATATTCCACGAGCCAGTCATGAATTTTGACCTAATCGGTACCACTTAAGGAGAAAAAAACGACACTTAGAATCCAGCCTCAGTGTATCATGGCCTACACAAAAATGTATGATAGCCATCCCAGGGTGGTAGCTGTAGCCAGGTAGGGGTCAATGAAGAATTACACAGAGGTCAAACTTTAAAAATGCTCCAATCATGTTGAAAACTATATCACATTGTTTGTCTGATCATAACAATTCCAAAAAGGTATAGTTTGGACTATCTATGATGGAATGTTCTGGAGTTATGGAGTAAAAACAGCAAAAATGGTGACAAAGGTCAATTTCAGTTTGTACAGGGGTCAAAAGTTAAAGTTGCTCCAATTTCAGCAAAAAATGATGCAAATTATTGGTTGAAATAAAATGTTCAACAAATGGAATAGTTTTGACTGTGTTGAATGCTTTGTCTCCAAAGTAAAGGTCAAACAAGGTTGACGTCCACTGAATTCTATGACGTGACATATGTTACCCTGTAACATGATAACTAAGCATGACAGATAGTGCAAACTATTCCTTTTTAGAACCCTATTAACCCAAACAATTTGCTTTTTTTTTTTTTTTACTGAAATTGGAGCAACTTTAATATTTGACCCCTGTACAAACTGAAATTGACCTTTGTCACCATTTTTGCTGTTTTGACCCCATAACTCCAGAACATTCCATCATAGATAGTCCAAACTATACCTTTTTGGAATTGTTATGATCAGACAAGTAATGTGATATAGTTTTCAACATGTTTGGAGCATTTTAAAAGTTTGACCTCTGTGTAATTCTTCATTGATCCCGACCTAACTACAGCTACCACCCTGGGATGGCCTTCATACATTTTTGTGTAGGTCATGATACACTGAGGCTGGATTCTAATTGTTGTTTTGTCCCCTTAAGTGGTACCAAAAACCTGCTTGGCCTATGCACTGAAACAGAGATTGTGATGCTCGTCTGTGGCAGAGAAAGGAAATAAGTAAATAAATAAATAAAGCAAGTGGCAATACTGGGTGGTGATGACGAGTCCACCAATACGGAACCGTTGTCTCATTTGAACCTCTGCGTGATATCGCGGCGATCTGACCACTATTGGCGACAGCCTGTGCAAACACAGCATCACTTCTAATGAAAAGATGGTGTAGTGTTTTGTTTGTGGCTGCAATCACCGAAGCAGTCATGAAAAGTGCAGTTTTATTTGGTTCCCATTGGAGAAGGGAAGATGTAGTAAATGGCAGAGGTCGCGTTGTTGTTGGTAAGTGTTAGCCTGCACACCTAGACAGAGTAGCTGCGTTCTCTCGCCTGCACAAGCGCCTCAACATGTTTGAGCTCCAGGTCATAAGCAAACCGCAACACATGTCCACTTTACACCACACTGTCACTTTTTCATTGCGTTTTCACTGGTTGCCATGTAATTTGCCCAAAAACTCAGAAAAAGTGCCATATTTCTGTTGGGGACAGACGAGGGACGCACGCACACGCAGCGAAGTTTAGCTGGCAGTAAAACTGTCCACTGATAGCTGTGCACGTGCGCGCACACGTAACAGCTTATTATGAAAACACACAGACACACTGAGAGGTCATTTCCTCATGACAGCACTTTTACACACACACACACACACACACACACACACACACACACACACACACACACACACACACACACACACACACACACACACACACACACACGAGGTCAGTGAGCCTGAGGGAAAAGAGGACGAGTGAAGGAGAAGGAGAGATTGAATGGGAGTGGGTGACCGATGGGCACACATGGCGTGAGTCTGGTCCATACGTTGGTTGTTCTTTGATGTCCAGCACACGTCCTGTGCAAAGGGAGGAACACAGCGCTCCATTCTGTTTGCCAATTTTGGCAGTCTGCAGTGCCTTTTATTGGCATCTGACAGCAATCTGTGTCATCTACATACATTTTGGATGCAATCTGACAGGTGTGGACGAGGCAGCCTGTCTGCCTTCTGACACGACTGACCACGCCCCTTTTTCTCCCGACTGCGTCAGGTTATGGCATTAATTGCCATGTCGGGGATGACTCCAGCAAACTCTTGCTATGGGTGATGGGGACTTAACTGGGACACCTCTCCGACACCAATCCAAGTGTAATCTGACGATGATCAGACCACAATTTACATATTCTGACGGCATCAAAACAGCATTTGAATGATCTGATCGCAGTTGATTGAGCTCTGAGATCGATCGGTTACAGCAAAGCCATGTTGTTCCACGTTTGTCCACCTTCACTGGACCCCGGCCAGGGAGGGTGAAGGAAATGTTGGTCATGTAATAGCATGTATATGGCACTGTGCGCATGTCAGAGACTCGGTGCGGTGCCCAGCAACGCAGCTGAACGGGGATGTCACCGCTGTAACACAGGTATTATTACATATTATGCACGCATTATTACACGTTCAGCTCCCAAGTCTGTAGCAGGTATGATGTGGAAATGTGTGTCCAGCACATGATGACATAACTAAACCCAGAGTCCCACAGTGCAGACAGCTGGTCCCTTTCACCCCGCTGCGCTGCATGCTGTCGATCAGACAACAAAAGTATAATTCACCTCTGATATAATTAAATCCCATGTGAAGCACCATCCCGTATCGATAATCCAACTGCAGTTGTGTTAAGATGCGCATCAAGATAAAGTCCACTGGCTCCGTCAGAAAGTTGCGCACATGATCACCTGTTCTGCACACACGGGTGTGCCGCGCGCAGCAGCTCCTGTTCAGCCATTGTGAACAAACGCACGCAGCTGAGTGGACACACACTCGAATCACCTGTTCTATGCATATACACGCACGCACTCCCATCATGTGAGACGCACACTGATGAGAGGTCAGTTTAGCGTTGGGAATATGACGACAAGTGGAGATTTGATTGCGTGGGGGAGTGAGTGACTGAAAGCTCCAATGTCAGTGCTGTCTGACAGCAGTCTGTGTCAACTGACTGTTGTCTGAAATATGTTTGGGCTACATTCTGCAGGTGTGCACAAGGCAGTCCGGCTGCGTTCGGGCCACGCCTCTTTTTCTGCCGACTGCGTTGGATTATGATATTTGCCGTGTCAGAATGGCTCCTCCACATTCTTGCTATGTGTGACAGGGGCTTAAGGCAAATTGCTCAAAGAAAAAAGGGAGTGACAGAACCAAAACCAGAAATTTTAAGGAAGTGTTACTGATATCCACTCTAAATCACATTTAAGATAGCAGTATGAATGTGATGGTTCTCAAAGGTGTAATGAATGTTTGAGTCCTTCATACTGTTGCCTTGAGATACAAGTGGTACAATACAGTAAATGATGCATTATATATATATATATATATATATATATATATAATGCAATAAATGCAAATCAATTTTTGAAAAATCATACAATGTGATTTTCTGATTTTTTTTTCCCATTCTGTCTCTCTCAGTTGAAGTGTACCTACGACAAAAATGACAGATCTCTCCATTCTTTGGATGTGGGAAAACTTGCAAAATCGACAATGGATCAAATACTTATTTGCCTTACTGTGTATATATAGCGTGTCTCAACAAAATGTACCCAAAAGTATTTTGACAGCACAGAAACATGCATGTAATTTTTCTCCCCAATACACAGATTTGATGTTTTATCCTTTTATCTTTCACATCACATGATCAATGTAACCTTCTTGTTTGACATTTCCAAGAAACAATCCATCTCCAGTTTTCCGGAAAACCACCTAGCAAATTCAAGTCTCCTTGCCATTTGCTGTGGCGTTAGTTTGCTCTGAGACTGAATTTTGTATGAAAAGAGATGTAAGTCAGCCCTTAGGATGTGTTGCACAGAACTCAACAATTTTTGTTCTCTGAATTAGGGTCAACTGTGGCATTTTTCCTGGACTTTAATACCTTGCAGAACAAACTTTAGGGTTCTTGAAATGAGAAAAACACCATTATGTTGCACCGATGCGCTGCAAATCCAGGAAATCAAACTCCGACCCCCTAGTTAAATGCCACGACCCGTGCCCTGAGGCAATGCTGCAAACAGGCGGCGAGAAGATGGAAAAAGGACAAACTACAAGTGTCTCTGGGTATTCTGAGAAGGAGGCAAAAGCACAATATCTGTCTCATATTATTTTATTATTATCTGTCCCAGTGTGTTATTTCAGACTATAAACTCAGTTGCGAATCCATGCACCTCTGTTTTG
This sequence comes from Thalassophryne amazonica, assembly GCF_902500255.1. Lineage (NCBI taxonomy): Eukaryota > Metazoa > Chordata > Actinopteri > Batrachoidiformes > Batrachoididae > Thalassophryne > Thalassophryne amazonica. The sequence continues at coordinate 89,672,642 of NC_047113.1, read as the reverse complement.
ATACTGTGGATCACACAGTACTTGTTTCCCGGTTGGAACATTTTACTGGCATTCAGGGTACTGCATGTAAGTGGTTTAGATCGTATTTGGCTGAAAGGAGCTTTTCTGTTATGCTTGGGGACCTCTCCTCATCAGCTGCTCCTCTGTGTTGTGGAGTGCTGCAGGGCTCTGTTCTTGGGCCTATTCTATTTTCTTTGTATTTTCTTTGTCTTCTCTTGCATGTCTCCAATTAGTGCAGAATGCTGCTGCTCATCTTTTAACAAACACTTTTAGACATGAGCATATTACACCCGTCCTGTATTCACTCCACTGGCTTCCAGTTCATTTTAGAATTGATTTTAATGCTTGTTTTTAAAGCTATTTATGGCCTTGCACCTTCCTACTTGTCTGAAATTTTAACTGTGTACACTTACAGTAGGACATTACGGGCATCTGGCCGGCTTTACTTAGATGTTCTGAGGTCACGATATAAACACTGGGGTGATCATGCTTTTGCGGTAGCTGGCCCCACACCGGTTCTCTGTCTTGACAAGTCGAAAAAGTCACAGCGTTTCATTAACGTCTCATTTACCACCGACTCCATCTGATCCTGGCTGCACGTGATGAAATCTCAAGAAAAAGTTAAAATTACTCAGTTCTCCCTGTGGAACAGAGACACCATGCTCACACGCTGGATGACGTGCGTGTCAACATTTACGTGTAACACTTCAGGGAAAAAAAGCATTTACGGTACGTATTTAATTAAAAGTTAAAAGGTCTGTCTAACATCTTTCTGTGTAAATACAGTATCTCATGTTACAATGTGGAGACCTGCGGCGTATAGACAAGTGCAGCCTATGTATGTACAATTTCTTTGTTCTTTTTAAAATTAGTGGATGCGGCTAATATTCAGGTGCGCTCTATAGTCCAGAAATGATGGTAAATATTTATTTATGGTGTCTTTTTCCGGGTTGAAATGCGGATATGAAGGAATGAATGTACCAGACTTAAAAATGTACACATTACTTTTCATGCTGTTTTATTTGTCTAAAAATAACTGCGCAAGGTTCATTATCATGTTAGTCATCTCATCTGAAACAATAGCAACAGATAAGTTATGGTTTGAATTTACAGTTAAACATCAAAGATTTCTAAAGATTTTTTTCTTTTTAACTATTTTAATTACAAGCTTTTTAATGTAAGAAATGTTTTTTTTTAACTTCAAAATGTATAGCAATCAGAAATTAGTCTTGAAGTAAAAATCAAAAACACATTTGTATCTTTAGAAAACTGTATAAATTAGCAGTTCTGATGTTCTTCTGACATTTATACACTCTTCTGTGTTTTGGCCTGATGTCTTGTTTCTTTTGGCTTTAAAGTAAGGCTGTATCAAAGATAAAAATCTTGGGACTTATTTCACAAACTTTGGCCCTCAAAATGCAGGAAACAGTGTTTCAGAGAGTTATAAATTTCAAAAATTTCCTGGGAGGCGGGGACTAAGATCCGCGGGGCACCAGAAACCAAAATGATTTTGTATCTAATACATTTTCAGCATCTCCTGGAAAAAAAGTGCATATTTAAATGATCCTATACAACCCCTGGCAAAAATTATGGAATCACCGGCCTCAGAGGATGTTCATTCAGTTGTTTAATTTTGTAGAAAAAAAGCAGATCACAGACATGACACAAAACTAAAGTCATTTCAAATGGCAACTTTCTGGCTTTAAGAAACACTATAAGAAATCAAGAAAAAAAGATTGTGGCAGTCAGTAACGGTTACTTTTTTAGACCAAGCAGAGGAAAAAAATATGGAATCACTCAATTCTGAGGAAAAAATTATGGAATCACCCTGTAAATTTTCATCCCCCAAATTAACACCTGCATCAAATCAGATCTGCTCATTGACACTGACCCTATGCCATGACATTGACCCTATGTGTCTTTTTGCAGTTTTTGCTCTATGGCAAGATGCATTATCATCTTGAAAAATGATTTCATCATCCCCAAACATCCTTTCAATTGTCCAAAAATATCAACATAAACTTGTGCATTTATTGATGATGTAATGACAGCCATCTCCCCAGTGCCTTTACCTGACATGCAGCCCCATATCATCAATGACTGTGGAAATTTACATGTTCTCTTCAGGCAGTCATCTTTATAAATCTCATTGGAAAGGCACCAAACAAAAGTTCCAGCATCATCACTTTGCCCAATGCAGATTCGAGATTCATTACTGAATATGACTTTCATCCAGTCATCCACAGTCCACAATTGCTTTTCCTTAGCCCATTGTAACCTTGTTTTTTTTTCTGTTTAGGTGTTAATGATGCCTTTCTTTTAGTTTTTCTGTATGTAAATCCCATTTCCTTTAGGCGGTTTCTTACAGTTCGGTCACAGACGTTGACTCCAGTATGTTTGCCTTTAACAACCTTCCCATGTTGTTTGTATTTGGTCCAGAGTTTAGACACAGCTGACTGAACAACCAACATCTTTTGCAACATTGCGTGATGATTTACTCTCTTTGAAGAGTTTGATAATCCTCTCCTTTCTTTCAATTGAAATCTCTCGTGTTGGAGCCATGATTCATGTCAGTCCACTTGGTGCAACAGCTCTCCAAGGTGTGATCACTCCTTTTTAGATGCAGACTAACGAGCAGATCTGATATGATGCAGGTGTTAGTTTTGGGGATGAAAATTTACAGGGTGATTCCATAATTTTTTCCTCAGAATTGAGTGATTCCATATTTTTTTCCTCTGCTTGGTCTAAAAAAGTAACCGTTACTGACTGCCACAATCTTTTTTTCTTGATTTCTTATAGTGTTTCTTAAAGCCAGAAAGTTGCCATTTGAAATGACTTTAGTTTTGTGTCATGTCTGTGATCTGCTTTTTTTCTACAAAATTAAACAACTGAATGAACATCCTCCGAGGCCGGTGATTCCATAATTTTTGCCAGGGGTTGTATTCAGTGGTTGGCACACTTCCGATAATCCAATAACAAATAATTATCGAAGTTAATGTTTTCATTATCGGATTATCTTTTTAGATAACTTTTAAAACCATTATCAGACTAATTATCTTCCGATAAATTGTCGTCCGATAACTTTTAGACCGATAATGAAGTAAACCAAGCTGAACAGCGGCAAACATTTTTAAAATTTAAAATCAGTTGAGACCTACCTGTTAAAAGTTTTCTAAGAGATGTATAGTTCTACCCTCCGCAAACAGAAGACAGCTGCTTTTAGAATGAACCACTTTATCCTCTGCAGGCAAAGGAGAACTGGTCACAAAAAAAAATCATTTTCTTTAACACCATACTGATACACTGGCAATATCACCCAAGTTATCCAGAGGCATGGTTCAAATTTTAACCAAACTAATTTTGGACAAGTTATTTAAAATTACTGTCATGTCTGAAGTTTTATAAAGTGAAAATATCAGATATATGTTTTAGTTTTAAAGTAATGTGCTAATTTTTAAGGTTTTGTGAGCACATGCTGTGCCCAGTGCATTATGGGTAGAATAGTGTAATCTCAGTACGTTCACGACAGGACAAGTGCATTTCAGACACTCTATTCAGGCTCCACGGACAGCAGCATTAAACTTTAGTGCCTAAAACTCTGGTGAATATATTCTCTAGGTTTATAGACGTTATTGTATTTGCATTTGTTAAATTCCACGCATCTTAAATGTAGCAGACACGGATTTTCTGGAATTTTGTTTTGGCAGGTTTTCAAGGCGTCTACTGCCATCTACTGGCCAGTAGTGTTCATGGCAGTATTCGCCCTAAGTACTAAGCGTCTAGGCACCAGTAGATGGCAGTGTTCTATTTATTTTGACCCCGGTTATATCAGATGGTTGTCAAATCAACTTTTTGGCTTTGCAAATGGCTTTTTTTTTTAACAAATTAAGTTTAAAAACAAAACAACAACAAAAAAACATAAGACAGCTCTGCGGTGTTTGCACATGCACAGTGCGAGCGGTTGGATGCTTGCAGCTCTTCAGCAGCCAGACCAGAATAATATCAAACAGGTTTGATTTTCATTCGACCATACGATTGGCAATCAGGAGGTAGTCGTGAGATGTTGAAAGCAGCTTGTTACTCCATGTACACTATACAATGCAGGACGCACAATTAACCTGAAACTCGGTCCAAAAAATTCTCGCACGAATGAAAAATCATCTGAAAAAGGGCCAAAACTCGTACAGTGTAAAGCCAACATTTATGTGTCAAGACAATATTGAGTGCATGTTTTACAACATCATAAAACGTGCGCACATCATAAAACGTGCGCACATTCTCTCCACATGCAAAACATTTTGAGATGACACCTCCAGGGCTCCGTAAAGATGCCTGTTTTTACAAATAAAAAAATGGAATATTTTACAAAAGTACATTTATCTGTAAACAACACACGACACACGTCACATTAACATGTTGGTTTACATAATGAATAACTGAACCAATCAGTGTTTAGCAGAGGCACTTTTACCCAGAATCCTTTGCGATCTGTCTGTGTTTGTTACAAAACCTCAGAATTAGTGCATTATTCAACATTAAAAGATATATGTTATATTTTACCTTTGTACAAATGACAGAATTGACATTAATGGAGTTATACTTTTTTAAGGATATTAAGGACTGGCTGGCTCAGAATTTTCTGCACCTTAATGAAGCCAAAACAGAGTGTATTCTGTTTGGAGCTAAAACTAACTCTGACCCAGATCTTGGCTCCCTGGCTTGACGACTGTTTAAAATTTGAGAAACAAATTGACAGTGTGGTAAGAGCCAGTTTTTTTCCAGCTGAGACGCCTGGCAAAAGTCAAACCCTTTCTAAGCCAAAAGGACCTTGAAAAGGCTATGCATGCTTTTATCAGCTCCCGGATTGACTATTGCAATGCACTTTATGTTGGTATCACTCAAGGCTCCCTAAACCGACTCAACTGGTCCAGAATGCTGCTGCTCGCTTGTTGACCAACACCAGGAAGCACGGCCACATCACTCCTGTTCTTTACTCCCTGCACTGGCTTCCAGTCTGTTTTAGAGTTGATTTTAAACTGTTAATGTTTGTTTTTAAAGCTGTAAATGGCATTGCACCTTCTTATTTATGTGACCTGTTAAAAATACACAACCCTGTCAGAGCACTTCGGTCTGCTGACCAAAACTTTCTGGAAGTTCCCAGGTCCAGGTCCAAACAATGGGGTGACCAGTCTTTTGCAGTAGCAGGTCCCAAGTTGTGGAATGCATTACCTCCTGAACTGAGGTCCATTAATAGCTTGCCTCTGTTTAAAGCTAAGTTAAAAACATACTTGTTCAGGGGAGCTTTTTGCACATAATTGCTTTGACACTTTTTTGTCTATTTTTATTCTATTTTGGATGCTCTTATTGTGTTTTTCGTACTGTTCTTTTTATTTTATCTCTAGCTGGTGCTATTGGAAAGCACTTTGGTTCAGTGAAAACTGTTGTAAAGTGCTATAGAAATAAATAAATAAATAATAATAATAACAATAATATTCTATCAGTATTCACACAAAACCATAAGTCAGCATGACTTTATTTTTCAAGACCTCTGCCTGACAGGAGCATTGTGATTGGTAGAGAGCTGGCTTTTGTGGCTGCTATCAGGGTGTTTCTGTGCTGCAGCCGTGTAGCTTCCAGAAGGGGCAGCATGTTCAATCATAGGAGTGCTGGCTCACTGTTTGGGTCTTTCGTCGCTTTTGATGCTTCCAAAAGTGATCGTGGTGTTAAAACTCAAATTCAGCTTGTGAGTATAGTTGCAAATGTACCAGAGACAATACTGGAATTTATCGGTTATCTGTAACTTCCGATACATTTTTGGGTGGTTTATCTTTATCAAAGATAACTTTTCAGTTATCTGATTATCTGTTATCGAAGTTAATTTTTTGGTTATCTGTGCCCACCAATGCCTATATTTAACCTTTCATTTGAACTGTCAATGATAATGATAAAATAACAGAATATGATATGGAAGTATGACCTGGAATGATTTTCCTTTTAAATGTAAACCAAATTATGCATTAACTCAGAACAATTAAACGACATGAAACTGATGAAGACTATTCAGTAATGGTTACATCTCTCACAAATTCAACAGGCATATTTTCTCTCTCCCTTTCTCTCTCTCTCTCTCTCTCTCTCTCACACACACACACAATTACAGCACTGGCTTGCACAGAAGGGAAGTGCCTATGCAAACAGGGAAACGCCCTGTGTGTAAAAATGTGTGTCCATGATGACTAGACTGTGAGTAAGAGCAGCGTGTCCTCTTCCTGAAGCATTACTTCGACATACAGCTGGCCAGCTGAATACACTTTACACATGGGTGACTAAGTAAAGGAAAATGTAACAGAAATTGTAACAGAAATTGTCTCTGTAAGGTGATGGGCCACCATCTGCCACCAGAACTGCTTCAGTGTAGCTTGAGATTGATTCTACAAGTTTCTGGAACTTTAATGGAGGGATAGACCACCATTCTTAAAATAAATAAAAGTCCCTTTTTTTCATGTTTTGATGACGGGGGTGGAAAGCATGATCCGAGTTGACCCAAAGTCTTCCATCTGTGTTTCACACGCTGATGTGCGTCCTATCGTGGGTAGACAGAGGCCAAAATATGCACAGCACCATGGGAAAATTGTGAAACTGTAAATCTGTAAGTGGATGAGCCATCGCATCGCTGTGTGTGGCAAACAGGAACATCTCAAAGCTGCAATTCCAGCCAAATTATTCTGACAATTTTCATACCTTTTCAATAAATTCTACAATGGTTTTTGATTTATGAGTCAAAACAACATTATTCCCACATCTGCAACCCACAAGTCATACGACAGCTGCAGCTCTCGAGTCATGTCTGGGACATTCCTCATGCACGCTGGTGTGTAAGCTGTTGGTTCAAATTGTAATTCTATATGCATTTATACATTCATGTATTTAGGTTTACATATTGTAACACATTCAACTCAAAGTGTACATTAGTTTGACACAAATGATTCTGCGTTACTGTCCTCTGTTTTCACAACACTAAAAATAATTTACTTAACTGGGTGCAATCAACGTTTGAGTAGAATTATGAGTTCCAGAAAAAGCAAAAGAGCAACCTTTAGTGAGCAATCCTATGAATGGTGCAGTCGGAAAGGTGCACGTAAGTGCACAAATTTGCATTGAGAACTCAGTAAATCCTGCTTAAATCCAGCTCTAATTGTCCGAAAAGTGGGTAAAGCGGGATAAAAACAATCCCATTTAAAAATTAGGATTTGTGCCATTCAGAGTCAGAAAAAAAAAAGAGAGAAAAAAAAAAAAAACCTATCCATGTTGCCAACTCCAGTCTGAACAGGGTCTTATACAGAAACCCATTTTCAGTTCTGCGAACGTGAGAATTAATTAGATGGATAGCTGGGCTGCTGGTCATAGGCTTCGGGTAATGTAATTACTTGATGCTTTTATTCATTCACTCTCATCAGGTTTTAGCTATTTTTAATCATCCAACCCCTCTTCTTAAATTCTGACCTCTAAAGAGAGTCTCTGGATCATACAACCCCTGGCAAAAATTCAAGATGATAATGCATCTTGCCATAGAGCAAAAACTGTGAAAACATTCCTTGCAAAAAGACACATAGGGTCAATGTCATGGCATAGGGTCAATGTCAACGAGCAGATCTGATTTGATGCAGGTGTTAGTTTGGGGGATGAAAATTTACAGGGTGATTCCATAATTTATTCCTCAGAATTGAGTGATTCCATATTTTTTTCCTCTACTTGGTCTAAAAAGTAACCGTTACTGACTGTCAAAGTTACAGAAGTCACAAAGAAACTGGATGTTGTTGTCTGTCACCTACCTGTGACCTCAGCCCAGAGATAGGTCATTGTGGCTGCATGCTGTTTTCCACTGAACAGATCAAAAAATTGTCTGATTGGTCATCTTTCTACACTGATGACCACAAACACTGTTTGCTTTCAGCTAAAGCACTTCTGAATGTCAGCTCTCTGGACACAATCAGCTGCTCCCACCTCATCTCCTCAGTATCTCCAAAGGTCTAAAAATCAGCACACTGATGCTCACTATCCTTATGTCTGTGTCTCAGGGTACACGCAATACATACACATTATTATTATGATTATTATTAGCTCTTAATTAAAAATCAGAGTGTAGACAGGAAGTTGTAAACTTTAAATATACAGTATATTTTTTTTACCAACCAAATCGCTTACTTTGTGATACATACTGTCGCTAAATGTGTTATGTTTTCATGATAGCATTATAAAATTTGGGCTGGTGGGGTGGGGGTGGGGGGTGTAACAGTTATAGTTATGGTTAAAAATATTCAACTAAACCTGAAGGGGTTGGTTTTTACAATTCATGTCTGTGGATGGAAGTGTGTGGTTCACCAATAAATGAAAATGTACAAGTTTGTTTGTAAAGCTGAGTACATGTTGTAGAGCAGGGTAACATTGAAGTCAATAAAACAAGTCACAGCTTCTTCTCATTGTGAAAATCAAATAACCTTTTAAGTTTGCTTATTCAGTTATCATTAACATAACAGACATTAACACACTGCCAGATCAATGTGAATTTTTTGGGGGGAAATGTGATTTGAATATCATCCCACTGATTGATTGTCCATGTTATATATACAGCAAGTGACAAGATTTCATCTGTGTGTCTGTCTGACAATACACATTTAATGCTTATCCACATCGGTTGCTATAGTAATGCAGTCATGCACAAGGAACAAGCTAACTGAAGGTTACCAGTTTGCCCTAACTCAAGTCCAAAACACCATCACAGAAGGAACAGTGTCCAACAAAAGACATTAATAATCTGGAAAGACAGAGACACAACTCTGAAACACAGCCTGATGTACACACATGCACAACTGCTGCATGTGAGGCATGTGTCCAATGAGTGCAGGATTGCATTGCACATAATTTGTCCTTGATGTATCATTGATTTCACACTTGGTGTTCTGTAACTGTTTTAGACATAACATTACAGGTCCATTTTTGGGTGTGCTTGCTGACACCCAGCTGTGAGGCTGTGAGTGGGGGAGGGGGGAGCTCACACTAGAGGTAGGCAGATTGATCCTAATATTGACAATATCGATACCAATGCAGGTATTGATATTGAATGATCCTCGTGTAAAAAGATCAATACTCAAGCTTTTTTCTCTCCCGCACACACTGACTGCTGCGCATGAAGATTCATCAAAGTCTACTCTGTCTGTAAGAGCAGCGCTGCGCTGTGTCACATAAGACGGAGCAGCGCATCCTTGTATTGTGGTTTGTCAGCCCTCTACCTCAGGAGATTTTGTTTTAAGTTGTGTTGAGTGATATTTTTTTAAACAAAAATGTTGATTGTTATAATAAAGTATTTTGTTGTCACGTACAATGTTTGGCAAAATTCTATCCTAGGTCTTTTGGATCCTTTGGCTCTATGAAGCTTAAATATGAAAAAGTATTGGTATCGGTATCGATATCAGCGATACTGGGCCTGTATTTACTTGGTATCGGACCAATACCACAATTCCCGGTATTGCCCACATCTAGCTCACACAGCTCTCTCTGCATAAAGTGCATGGGGGGTTCATGGCATGAAAAATAACAGACAAAACACTTGGGCCTGTGTTCACAAAGCATCCCAGGGCTCTTAATGGTGTCATTCTAAGAAAAATCGTAGAATTCCTCGGATTCTTAGACATTTCTTATACCCCGTCACACTAGATGCCGAATGAGCCTGAGTACTGTCCAAATTAAAATTCGACTCTTATTTGGAAAGTGTTGATGCACAGTCACAAACATTGAAGAGAATTCTGAATGCAGTCTACAACCCCTGGCAAAAATTATGGAATCACCGGCCTCAGAGGATGTTCATTCAGTTGTTTAATTTTGTAGAAAAAAAGCAGATCACAGACATGACACAAAACTAAAGTCATTTCAAATGGCAACTTTCTGGCTTTAAGAAACACTATAAGAAATCAAGAAAAAAAAAGATTGTGGCAGTCAGTAACGGTTACTTTTTTAGACCAAGCAGAGGAAAAAAATATGGAATCACTCAATTCTGAGGAAAAAATTATGGAATCACCCTGTAAATTTTCATCCCCAAAACTAACACCTGCATCATATCAGATCTGCTCGTTAGTCTGCATCTAAAAAGGAGTGATCACACCTTGGAGAGCTGTTGCACCAAGTGGACTGACATGAATCATGGCTCCAACATGACAGATGTCAATTGAAACAAATGAGAGGATTATCAAACTCTTAAAAGAGGGTAAATCATCACGCAATGTTGCAAAAGATGTTGGTTGTTCACAGTCAGCTGTGTCTAAACTCTGGACCAAATACAAACAACATGGGAAGGTTGTTAAAGGCAAACATACTGGTAGACCAAGGAAGACATCAAAGCGTCAAGACCGAAAACTTAAAGCAATATGTCTCAAAAATCGAAAAATGCACAACAAAACAAATGAGGAACGAATGGGAGGAAACTGGAGTCAACGTCTGTGACCGAACTGTAAGAAACCGCCTAAAGGAAATGGGATTTACATACAGAAAAGCTAAACAAAAGCCATCATTAACACCTAAACAGAAAAAAAAACAAGGTTACAATGGGCTAAGGAAAAGCAATCGTGGACTGTGGATGACTGGATGAAAGTCATATTCAGTGATGAATCTCGAATCTGCATTGGGCAAGGTGATGATGCTGGAACTTTTGTTTGGTGCCGCTCCAATGAGATTTATAAAGATGACTGCCTGAAGAGAACATGTAAATTTCCACAGTCATTGATGATATGGGGCTGCATGTCAGGTAAAGGCACTGGGGAGATGGCTGTCATTACATCATTAATAAATGCACAAGTTTACGTTGATATTTTGGACAATTGAAAGGATGTTTGGGGATGATTAAATCATTTTTCAAGATGATAATGCATCTTGCCTGAATGAACTGAATGAACATCATCCGAGGCCAGTGATTCCATAATTTTTGCCAGGGGTTGTAGATCTATTTATTCACTAGATGGAGGACTGGGACGATCCGTTCATTCGCTGGCTGTTGCCAGAGAGCCACGATCTTGGTTAGTGTCTGACAACCAGACATAAACAGAAATCAATGGGCATGATCAGTGTTTTCAAGAGAGTTTCACCATAAATCTGCATGTTCTGTGCTATTACTGTGCTGTTACATTTATTCAATCTCAGTCACACATTTGTACAAATACAGAAGAGGATCAGACTATTTATATAATAGACTTGAATTAATTTTTTCATCCCAGTCCAGATGTGATGCAAGATAGTAAATAATACCATCAATTTGTCAAACACACTATGTCTGCCACGACACGAAATACGAGTCTGATCCTTAATTAATTTCATTATGAAGTTAAGTTAAAGATGGGAAATAATCAGGGGTGAAAGTAAGAGCTTCACATCATATTAAAGATAACAATATTAAAGACTGCTCTTAACCCACCTGTGCTGCCGCTTTTACAGAGTGCTTCTCCGTGAAAATTTCAAATAAAATAAATAAAATGAAACAGCCACACCAACCAGGGTGAAAGTAAGATTATTCAATAATTTCTGGACCAAGCTGAAAGAAATCTGAAAACATTTCACTGGAATATGGAGTATATCATAGAGAAATTAATCTCATTCATGTATATTCTTGTATCAGTAGAATATACAATGTCAAAGCAACTGTCATGTGACCCACCAAACAGATAGAAAAAACATTTCCATTCTATGAATTTGCTCATCTCAGGATGGAAAACCTGATCTGAAGAAGAAACCTGAGGCTGAGTACCAAGCAAATTAAAATGGTGCAGACAAACAAATATCATTTCGTTCTAGCAGGGACAATGGAACCATTGTGTGTGGCAGAGCGGCAGGGGTGGGGGGTCAACAGCAACTGTCCAACTGATGCAACAGCAATTGATGGTAGAATTGTCCCACCGCCAAAGTCTACTGTAGACATACTGTATTTACATGTATGCATACTGCATGACTCTGAGCTCATAAGCATATAGTTATCTGAATTATACTCGTATTTTACACTTCATGTCATATGGAATATCCTTGTTGAATATGGTTTTTGCTAACACAGATTTGGATACCTGTGAGTGTCTACCATGGATCCGTTACATGTTCTCTCACTGAGGCTATTTTACATGCCGAAGCTTGAACAAAGCCTTGGAAAGTAAACTGTCAAGAAGCATTTCAGTTCTAAACAAAGCGAAACATATTCTGGACCACAACTCACTCCGCATTCTTTACTGCTCACTAGTTTTACCATATTTACAGTACTGTGCAGAGGTATGGGGTAATAATTATAAAGGTACAACACAATCACTATCAGTAATGCAGAAAAGAGCTATAAGAATTATTCATAATACTGGCTATAGAGATCATACAAATCCACTATTTTTACAATCCAAATTCTTAAAATTCACAGACTTGGTTCATTTTCAAACAGTACAAATTGTGTATAAAGCAATAAACAATTTACTTCCAGCAAATATTAAAAATATGTTTTTTAACAGATCAGGGGATTACAGTCTGAGGGGGAAATTTAATTTAAAGCATCAGTGGGCACGAACAACATTAAAAGGTTTCTGTATTTCTGTCTGTGGGGTGAGGATGTGGAACAGATTGGGAGTGGGGCTCAAGCAATGTCCAAGCATGAACCAGTTCAAACAGCGGTACAAAAATATGTTTTTTTCTAGGTATAGGGAGGAGGAAGGGTAATGAGGGTTAGGGTGTTTTTGTTTTTTGCTTCGGCTTGTAAATATATAGTATTTTGTATGTAAGTAGGTATGTGTAGGTGTATATTTATGTTTGTGTATATATATGTGTATATATGTATATGTGTATATATGTATGTATGTTGATGTGTGTATGTATATATGTATGTGTATGTGTATATATATGTATATATATATATATATATATATTGATATCGGTTTAGGTGTGTAGGAATCTATGTGTATATGTGGCAAAGGGTATTACTGGTTGTGGGGAAGAAGGGGTAGGGATAAATAAGCTGATGCTTCACCCTACCCCTTTTTGGACATGTTGGGTACACAGTAGGAACTTTTTTGTTGTTGTCTTTACTGATCTATCTTGTAATTGTTGTTGTATCAAATGTTCGAAATAAACAGTTTTCATTCATTCATTCATTCATTCATATTTGATCTGATTTCATTTTATAACTCACATCGACTAATATTTTCTAATTTTGCTGTCAAAATAACGTTAATTCATCTTAATTAATTACAGCACCTATAACGCATTCATTTTCTTAGTCGTGTTTAATCGCACTTTGATCCATTTTGCTTTGATGTCAGTGACTTGGTCTGTAAATAAAGTGTTTTTGAGAGTGATAACTGGTTTGGATGTGCGTTCCTTTGGACACTTTTTTGCACAGTTTAAACAACATCAGACCAGAAGCTTTTTCTTCTTCTTTTACATTAGCACTTCCGCAGCACATGGATTAGTTTGGTGGTGTTGTTTGTTTCCTGCTGCTCAGCGACATATGTAGATGAAATATCTGTTTTCATACCACAGTAACTTGTCATTGTTATATCTCAAATGTGGGGTTTTGTATGTGAATGTTGGTTCAAGCACAAACCGCTGATTAGACTATTATGAATGTTAATTAAACAAATACACACAGAGCTCCAACAGGTTTAAAACAGTGAGAAAATGCTTAATTCATGATGTTTTCATCCAGAATTTAATTATTTAAAAATAAAATAGTTTTGGCTCCAGTAAGATAATTATTAAAGGGTCAAATCACATCTTATTTATCTTTTGCATTTTTATGCATTTGATATTTAACGCTCAGCATCTCCAATGTCCCACAATTCTGTTTCCAAATATTTTCTTGATTTAAGGGCAATTTATGACTGACGCAGCTTGTTTAACAGAAATGCAACAGAAATAACCCCGCCCTTCAGATCCTCTAATTTTAATTTCAGATTATTAAAAACACCCCCTCCCCCAACACACACACACTGTCTCCACAGCCCAGGATTACAGTGGTATTCCAAAATTACAAAAAACCCTGATATGCAAAGTGAAATTGCTACATCAAACACAACCATACGGGCCCCTTCACATGTAGTACAAATGTGGTCGAATTGCGCATGAAGCAGAAATCGTATGCAATACGTATAAAGATGTAGCTGCCTCCAACGCCTCGTGCACCTGTTGCTACAACTATTTGCACACACCAGCACCTAAAAGACAGTGTGCGCTGTGAGAGCCCATTCGATCCCTCTCGTGGCAGGTGTCAGCCAAATTCCAGGTGGCTCACATTAACATTCGACACCGCTCACTTGGTACTTAGAAAATATGTGGCCATTCACACTATTAGCACGAAAACAGTCAGCAGACAATCACTGTTGAGCTGGAAGTGAAATTTGTCTAAGTGCCCCCATGACTGTGGAGTTGCCAAATACACATGTGGTGTGCCAGAGTGTCAGCTCCCCCCACAACACGTGCGTGTGGTTCGCACGCCCCCCCCCGCAGGCGAGGCACCTCTCATCTGATCACAGAGTGACACCTTGGTCTGTGCGCTGAATGGACAGGGCGTGGCTGGCTGCCAACAGCAGGAACTGTTGACAACTCTGGTAGTGGATGTCACAGCTGCAGCACACGTACAGTGTTTTGACAGACATGCAAGTGTGTGTGCTTGCTGTCCTCACATGGAAATACATTAAAACATATCGCTTTTGCGACGGGCTGGAGAGCGCGCACATTGACAGGCTGTCCCAGCTGAAACGGACCGTCAGTGCATGTGGACAAGCAGCAGGCGATTTGAATGTCATGTCTGTAAGACAGGACACGTGTGCACTGTGAGCGATGTGCCACAGAACCATACCACAAGCCAACAGTGCGTCAAATATGCCACTTTCAGTCACGTATCAGCGGAAATACGTCGTAACAAGCGCCATTTGGTCAGTTATCACGGTGCTTTTTTCTCTTCTTTAAAAATACCTTTATGTCCTTGTTGATTTCAGGAATTTTTGCTGCACCTTTTGCAGGACAGCTATGGTAGAGTTTCTGGCTGGCAATCGGAGCTTTTGTAAATTGCAGGTTTAAATCCCGTAATGGCATGTATTTTTTTTTATAGCAGCTGCGCGATGTGGTTACACATGCTCCAGCTGCTCAATTTCAACTTATTTTCATTTATATAGCGCAAAATCACAACAAAGTTGCCTCAAGGCGCTTCACACAAGTAAATTCTAAGCTTGCCAACCCCTTGTACTGTTCCCGCTGCGAGGGTTTCGTGCACGCAACCCTCACAGCAGGTTCCTTCATGCCTGCCCATCAGCTCAATGTTGTTGTGGTTCACTCATACAAGCTGTTTTGCTGTGATTCACCCAGAGTTGTACTATGTGCGAAGGGGCCCTACCTGAAGTGATAAAAAAATTCTAATGCAGCAATAAACTGTGCTCTCTACTCGTATATGCCCCATTTTTGCAAGGTTCACAGACTGCAGGTTCTTTTTATATATAAAAATATTTCTGTAACGGTTTTTAAGAGTGAATGTTTTTCTTCATTGTTTATCTGTTTCGGAGAGCCTGTGTTTTGCAATTTGAGGGGTGATATTTTCAAAAAAATTATATATCCGATTAAATGCAACTAATTTAGATAAATTCTACAGACTTGCATCAGGAAGGACATCCAGCATAAAACTTGTGTCAAATCAACATGCAGATCCACCTCGGAGCTGCTCTGGCAACCGTGAATGAAAACGCAGGAGCAGCTGAAGGGTCTTACTTTAAGAACAAACTTGTAATTAATTCGATTCATTTATTAATTGCACATTTTCTCTGCATTTTAATGGTAATGAAGTGCTATGTACATCACCTTTAACATCTGGAGCAACTATTTGTTGTTTTTCATTTTAAATTTGAAACTTCCTGAGTTGCAATGGGGTGAAACTGCTGAACACATGTAAATAAGCAAAGGAAGAGCACAGATGCTTTGTCAGCATTTCCAGAACTCACGTCAATCCTCAACCAAGTGTTTTCTTTAGGGACTGTGTGTGGGGCCTGCAGAGCAGTCATTGTTCAGTGGGCCCTGTTCCTGTCCTGCTCTCCAGTAACTATTATATGACTTAGAAAAAGATTCTCACACACGCACACACCGTCACAATGCTCTTGCATAATTAGTATTATTCACTGTTATTATTGCAGACAGAGCTTCTCATAAGTCTTCAGTGGCAATACAATCTGGCTGTTGCGCGTCCCCTCATATTGTTTAGCCTTGTAGTATATCGTTAAGAGTGAAACTTAATGTTTTGCACAGATTATGAAGTATTAAAATACAGCCAGTCTGCTCTGTGTGAGCCTGGTCTGTCAGCTCTCAGAAGCTTAGCAGAGTTGGTCCTGGTTAGTATTTGGATGAGAGACCTCTTATGGCTCAGTCACATGGCACACAACGATTCCTGAACAAAGGGAAAAAAGTTTAAAAAAAAGTCACAATTCATTGAGAAAAGGTGGACGAAAGAGCTTTATCACCGAATAGCCTGCGAAGCAAGAGCGCAAAAGGGACGAAAGAGGAACTTAATAAAACCGAAGCTAACAATCTCGATGCTTTAAGTGAAACACGCCTGGAGCCACAGATGGAGCAGTGTTCGTCTGCATCTCTGAGTTCCAGGACTCGGCACTGGGACGGAGCTCACAGCGCCTGAGTCCTGGAGAAACTGCAAACAGAAGCTGTGGAGATCTGTGCACATGTCGGTGGACCACCTGCTCTGGTTCCTCATCCAGAACAAAAGAGGGATCATCTCGATTATCAGAATCCTCACTGTCTGACGGCACGCTGCACGCTCCATCTGGCTTCAATTTAAAAAAAAAACAAAAAAAAAACTGCTGTGCCTTGGTCAGTGCTGTATCACTGTTTTACGTTAGTAACCTATATATATATATTTATAACAGACAACTGTCAAAACAGGGAATAAATATAAGCGTAAAGATGACTGAATATATCAGAGCAGTAAACTGATCAGTTCGTGTCAACGCACATTGACTCCTCATGTGCGGTTATTCCACCAGCTGCAGCTGATCCACAACGTGAATTCTGGCTTCCACAACAGCTCTTTATATAATCTTTAGAATTATCTACCTGTTGCCACATGCACAGAAGGGCAGGATTGTCATTCCTACACTCATATTGTTATATTTAATAAAAAATAATAAGCGAATGCAGGAGCTGCAGCTGTCGCTATGTCCAAGTACGGTCGGGAATTACACAACTTTTTTGTTGTTTCAAATTCAACAGTTGCTTGTGGCAAAATAATTAATTGTATCCACACAAAAGATTAATTCTGGCCTATATAAGGGGCCTGGGCCCAGTGAAGCTGATCCCCCCACTCAGATAAAAAAAAAAAAAAAAAACAAGCAAACAGGCTGAATTTGCCCTGTAATTTCTGACGGTACATGAATGCAGCAGCAGCGCTCACAAACCAGCTTCTGCACTGTGTGAAAACATTCAGCTGGTCGAACAAGTCAAACTAAACAACAAAGTTACAAAAACTAAAACGATTAAAAACGTCAAGAACGACAGCAAAATGAAACACGGACAAATTGAGGTTTTCGCTGCCCTTCGTTCAAATTTTGCCAGCTGCAGAAAGAAAGCTGCGTGAAGGTTAAACAATGCCAACGAAAGTTAATGAAAGCCCACATTTCTTGTTTCGTTAGGGCTTCGTTGCCCTTCGTTAAGTGCCGTGTGACTGGGCCATTAGGAAGACCAGTGTGCGTTTCTCCAGGTGAAACTGGAGCTGTACTTTGGAGTAGTACCTTGGTATCCATCGTAAAATGTGAGAAATCCCGGTGCCAATGTGTACTGGATCCGGTTCATCATAAGACTTCTATGTGACTTGTCACAAAAATTCCTCAAATTAATATATGCTTCAGCTCAGGAATTCTTCAGAAAACCATTGTCAGTTGACACAGTTCGTGGCTACATCTACAAGTCCAAGTTAAAACTCTACCATGCAAAGTGAAAGCCATACATCAACAACATCCAGAAATGCTGCTGCTTTCTCTGGGACCGAGCTCATTTGAAATGGACAGACACAAAGTGGAAAAGTGTGCTGTGGTCTGATGAGTCCACATTTCAAATTGTTTTTGGGCAGGAATGGATGTGCAGTAGCGCATGGACCTTTTGGTTTAGCCGCTGTTGACATGGTAAGATGAAGCGTGCCACATACATTTCAACAGTTCCTTTGCGCTCGGGGGGGGGGGGACATTATTATACTGGCATGTTCAGAACATACCGGACATACTGGCAGGCATACCTATCTCAAGGTTTCGTCATATGCATATTTATTAGAGTATCTGCCGACACCAAGCCCAATATGATCCATATTTTCTGAGATAATAAACTTTCACAAGGCACACTGAAAGTAGGGCTGGGCGATAGATAAGTAGGTAGATAGGTAGATAGACAGATACACCAGATTGGGGGGAGCATTGCAATGATGCAGAGATACATCCCAGTGCCTCGCCTCAGCATGTTAAAAAGAGAAAAGTGTTCCTTGTGGGATGTTTCTAACAGCTGACTATCTTATCATACACACAGTCATAACAGCACAGAGTGTGCAGGAGCAGAGCATCTGTCCAATGTGCTTTCACAATTTAGGGCTTTTTTTGTCTAAATCAGCTGACTACATAGAGATATTACAAAACCATGTCTCTCTCCAGGTCTTTGCTCTTTCACTGAGGGTGTGAAAAATTTTCCTCTGTCTGAATGACTGTCGTTGACACAGCAAATGTCTTTCCACAAAGATTTTCACTTTTGGAGCAACCACAGAGGAAAGATGAAGTGTTCTGAAAAAAAAAGACGCTGTATGCGGAGCTTTTTCTCTCTGTGGCTACAAACGCTCTATTCTGTTCTGTATATGGATAACAATGAAATAGCTCTGCAAATCATTAAGAAAAAAAAATGTGTTCAATCCAAGGTGCTCTTTAAAGTTTTTATTTATGTGTTCATTTTTTTTCCAAAGGTCAACGTCAAAACTTTAGTTTTCACTCCATATATCACACCGTTGCACACATAGCTCCAAGCTGAAGTCATGTAACAAGCGGACATCTGCCTCTGGGTGGAGTCTGCTGGTCAGGCTTGTGACATGTGCTATAAAGCATTTTGCACAATTCACAGTTTTGGCGAAACATGTCCCTGCCTAGTGGCACACCGGAGTTACAGAGTTCAATAGGACACGTTGCAGGGGGCAGTGACATCAATGTCCCTGTACATTGGTTTACAAAACAAACAAAAGATTTTCTATCTGCTATTTGAAGGCATAATCTAATCTGGTGTTGCTTTAAAGATTTTTCAAGAATCTGCCCCCCCACCACATCCAGTTGAATATCATGAATATCAAGATTTGATCTATTCAGTCCATGGCGGATGCAAACATTGCGTCATGCCTTTGTTTCATGTCACAAGTCTTCAAATGGTTCAGAATGCTGCTGACGGAATGCTATCCAGGAAAAGAAAAGTTGACCATATTAACATGATTTTAGGCTCACTTTATTGGCTTCCTGTTCATGCGAGTTCAGATTTTAAGGATCTCTTAACATACAGGATAAAATGGTGAATGTACTAGTGCCCTCATATCTTATAAACCTTACAGACCGGTCGTACTCTGTGTTCTCAGAGTGTGTGGTCCAAAGGTATAGAAGCTTAACTGGTCAGAGAGCTTTTTCTGATCATGCACCTTCTTCAGTGAGATAAGCATGATTCTGTTGAGTTATATAAATCCAGACTAAAGACTCATTTGTTAACTTTTCATAGTTATATTGACTCATTAGACTGCCTCTCACTTCCATTAGTCACATTACCAGAGAGGAAGGACTCAGGGTCCTGTCTCTCTGGGCTGTAAGAGTCTGTGAACAGCAATTGCAAGGGAAATCCTTTGATTTCACGCAACGTTCGCTGGGTGCTCTTCCCTCGCAGGACATCGCCAGCGTAGCACCTGGATTTTAGAATTTTTCAAAGTTCGTAAGGCAACAAGGTTCCTCCCAGTATGCTCCCAGAGCCATCACTGGTGTACTGTGAATGTGCTTGTTGCGACCCCTAGCGGAGATGATCGGACAGGAACAGCCATTTCTGGAAGTGGCTGAACTGCTGCCAGCCCGGCCACAACTGAAGTGGACATCAGGACTTATACATTTAATGTTTTTTTTTTTTTTATTATTATTATTGAGGTGAGAATTCTGTAGGAGTGGGGCTTTAAATCTTTTTTTTTTAATCTGGAGCTCTCTCTCTCTCTCTCACCCCCTCCTCCCTCTCTCCCCCTCTCCCTCCCCCTCTCCCTCCCTCTCTCACCCCTCCCCCCCTTCTCCCCCCCTTCTCCCCCCCTCCCTCTCTCACCCCTCCCCCCCTCCTCCCCCCCTCCCTCTCTCTCTCTCTCTAAACGCAGGAGGACAGAGAAGAACGTCTGTGTCAAATCAACATGCAGATCCACTAAGGGAACACCCGAAGGTACTTATAGTGTTACTACCGAATAAATCAAATCAAAGGACACACACCCCTGAACCGCTGCTGTTCCAGAAAAGTGTATGACTGCTACATGCTGATCTTTGAGCCAAGGACAAAGAGATGATATAAGTGGTGGATTACATACTGGACTTGGAAGATAGGACAATAAATCCAGCAGCGAGATCATTCTGCAAATCGGTGAGTGCGCTGTATGCTTTATTAATATTAGTGTTTTTATAATGTATAATTATTATTATAATACCATTTATTTTAATGTGCCATTTTTGGGAACAGTGGGGGAATTTCTACACTCTATTCACATGGATAATAGCAGGACAATAAGAGCTGAACAATTTGTGTGCAAATGTGTCATTCATCTTAAGCTGCAAGTGGCCACTTTAGTGAGACTGCAACAGTGTTGCTCACGTTTGTTCGCTAGTTCGCATCTCCGACTGCTCTCCAACAGTCTCACCCCGTGAGATAGGACCCTCAGTCTTATCCAAACTAAATTTCTGGGGAATGTTAGAGAAGCATAGGATAATACTAATGGCAAGTATGGAATGTTATGTATTAGGTTGTCGTTGATGCTGATGTTCCAGTGGATTAATTGTTCTGATTGACCGATTTCTGCTTTGCTCTCTGTTTAAGATCCTGTAAGGTGAGGATGGATGGCATCTAGTGAACTGCAAGAGGAGAAAGAGAGAGAGGATCATCTTGGGCCATGGAACTGCTGACTCAGAAAGACAGTGGAAAACTAGAGCACTGGGCCATGGATGGTCTTGTCATCACTTTGAGAAGACTCAGTGGGTCACACAGATGAGCATCACCACTGAAGGTGTTAGCAAATGTGAATATATGTGAGAGGAACTCACATTATATCATGTCTGAATGTGGCTTTGTACTGAAAAGGGTGCATTTTAAATTTGACTCTTAATCCCAGAACTTGCATGCGGATTATGGGGTATCTTGGGGTGGGGGGGTCATCAGGGGTGGTGTGAGAACTGGAGAATGTCCTATTTCAATGAAAAGCATTAATCAGTGCTGGCACCCAGCACTGACTGCATCAATACCATCTCTGAAACCCTAACTGTAGTCCATTTGACTGGTGTTTGTTGTTATCTGTCATTGTGAACAATGGACTGTATATGGTTGCTTAGCTGCAACATTTATTTCATTGTATATGTTATTCCATTTGTGTGTCCAAAGGAGACTGGCATTCTCCTCAGCCTGGTCTTCTTGAGGTTTTGTGCTATAAATAAATAAATGGGGGGGGGAAAAAAAAAAAAAAACACGACTAAGGGTGCTTTTCCTTACCACTGTTACCACTGTGCTTGCTCGAAGGTTGAGCTGAACCTTGTGTGATGACTTGTGTTGTGATTTGACCCGGTATACATAAACTGAATTCATAGTGTTAATGTTAGTAATAAATTCAGCTTTATTATAAATTTGTACTCATTTCATGCCAACAATAGGGATGTTTTTCAAAGGTTTCCAGGCAGTCCATGCAAAGAAGAATATTTTCATGCAACAGAAGCTGGGACAGTGAGTTAACAAGTAACTCTGTATTCCTCCGACCAATGCTTCACTGTCAGCAACATAAATCTCTTCTCAAATCAGCAACTGCAGTCCACACTGTCTGTGTTTACAAATCACTTCTCTAAGTCTCCATGAATAAAACAGTACTGTTCACCCTCCATTCATATCTGGGGGATTCCTGTTAAACCAACATTAATCAGAGAATAAAGTACTTAATTTTTTACCCTGGATAACGCGGCATGTCGTAGTGCTTTGACAGTACATCATCCTTGGGATTTTGTTTTTCACACAATCAAATGACAATCCTTATGTTTTAGACAGGGATAAGAAGCAATTTCAACTTTCAAACATTTCACCTGTTTGCAAATAATAAATCCACTCTTTAATCACAAATATAATCATACTTTACTCAAGGGGGAAGATGACAATGATTTATCCCAAAAGGACCCATGAGCTTGTCCTGTGTCAGTACTTCATACAAGGCTTTTGTTAGATGATGAATTATAGAACAGTACTGTAAAAAAATATGGGGTGGAAGCGAAGTGGTCAGTGCGCTTGGTTTCAGTGCAGAAGGTTCCTGGTTCAAACCCCACCCCTGCCACATTTCTCTATGTAATGTAGAGTTGTGTCAGGAAGGGCATGTAGCAACCCGTTTTGTAATAAAATTTACAAACTTCCCTAAGAACAGTAATTTGTGCACAGAAGGCAGGGTATTGGTGTAAAATAAGTTAATTTGACAAAATCATGAGGTTTTGAAACTTAATTTCTCTTAAATTGCAAGTTATAAATTACAGCCCACTTTGTAATACATTTTTGTACGCATGCTTTTGTAATAAAAACCCGTTTTGTAATAAAAATTTTCAAACTTCCCTAAAAACAGTAATTTGTGCACGGAAGGAAGGGTATTGGTGTAAAATAAGTTAATTTGACAAAATCAAGAGGTTTTTCTGGCATGAAAAATGTATTACAAAGTGGGTTGTGATTTATAACTTGCAGTTAAAGATTTATTTCTTGCGTAAACGTGGAATCAAAGTGTAGTAATGCGTGTAGTCTGACATTTTACACTGTTCAGGGAAGTTTCACTGAAAAAGAAAGTTTCATCGCCGATATAGAAGTTTATTACAAAACGCGTTATGAGCGCGTATAAAAATGTATTACAGAGTGGGTTGTAATATATAACTTGCAATTTAAGACAAATTAATTTTCAAATCCTCGTGATTTTGTGAAATTAACTTATTTTACATCAATACCCTGCCTTCCAACAAATTACTGTTTTTAGGGACGTTTGAAAATTTTATTACAAAACAGGTTTTTATTACAAAACCGGTTGCTACAAGGACATGCGGCGTAAAACTTTGCCAAATCAACATGCAGATCCATCTTGGATCTGCTGTGGTGACTGCGAGTGGGGGGGAGGGACAAGAGAGCAGCCGAAGGGATCTACTTACTATAGAAAATATGGAGAGTGAATGTGGCTCTGTAACAAGAAACAACAAACATTTTCCACCACTGAAGACAGAAACATGAAGGGCTTCATTTTGATGGTGGATGCCAAAACAGGTTATGCAAACAGCGCAAGTCCATTTGCGGTATGTCAGACTGCACTTTACTATTTAAACTGTGGGAACCACTGCTGCAAAAGGTGGACACTGAACATAAAGGGGCTAAATTTACCATTTTCATTAGCCTGGCATCTGCCCTCATTTTTAAATGGAAGTCCACCAGTCCCATAGTGTTGTGGTGCTGAGGAAACTGATCCAAGGATTTCTGGCATGTTAACAGATTAGTGCCAACCTGTGCACAGTGCACAGCAGACACCAAATGTGCCTAAAGCCCTGGTCCCACCGAATAATGAATGATTAATAATGAGCCATGTAGCATTTTTTTTTTTTTTTTTTTTAGTATGAGTTCAGTTATTCAACAAATGTGGGAGAATAGTGGCTCTAAGAGGCAGAATATTCAACTGGTGAGGCTCATCTCTGTGCATGGCTCTAATTTCAAGAAGTTCAAAATTTAGCAAAAACAGCGTGGGGCAGTGTGTGTGCGAGGTACTACAAGGATGCTAGAGATATGTGTGTGGTGAAGACACAGCTGTCAGAAGCCCATTATCCAAGTACCTGGCAGCTACAAGGACAGGACAGGCTATTTTGGCTCCAATCTCTCACACACTTCGCTGTGACAATCCCACTTGCTTTGTGCACTGGACACTGTATATGAAATAATTATTTAGTAGTGGATTAATCATTTTCACTCAGAGTTCACTCAGAGTTTTACACCTCTAATCGCTTCAGGAATCACAGAGGACCGCTTCATTTGCAGCTTTTCTATCTCTCTTTTTCCCTGCACTGCATGAGGTGGAGAACGTATTTGGAACAGCCTGAAATGTAATTATTTGTAATGTTTATATTGTAATAGCTTGGTAAAACAGTTGTATATTCATTCCTTCTCATGAGCAGCTTTAAATATGTTTATGATAGATTTAACATCTCAATTGATCAGATGATCTGCGCTGTGTGCGCTGACACAATGACTCGCACTCACTCGCAGTGTTTTTTTAACTGTTTGTGCAATGTTAATATATGTGACTCATTATTCAAATAATCACTGACAAATCCATATGTGGCTTATTATTCATGGTTTTATTATTCTGTGGGACCAAAGCTTAAGGTGAAGCCTGCAGCAAGATGAGGTGTTTTTTATTTAAAAGTATTTACTCTTCATTTCATGACTTTTGAATTTGCTTTGTCATGTATTTTATACAAATAATGACACCTGTGTCTGAGACAGTGAGACAGGACAAGAAAGAGAGAGATCTCTGTACAGTGTTCTTTCTTCCTAATTTCTGCTGTTTTTTGTTTTGTTTGTTTTTTGCCCGCAGTGGTCATATTATGCCTTCATATTAATATTAGATTGTTGCAGGCAAGCAGAGTGGACGTGTGTTGTCACTCTGTTTTTGTCTGTATATATTACTCCAATATGAGTCACAGCAGCCTCATAAAGAATACAGACCATGATTTTAATATTCCAGCACAACAAGCAGCTCTCTCTTATTCCCAAAGATTAATGGGGGTAGTAACACAAAACACCACCATGAAACAGCAACAGTGAAAGCAACTGTAATAGCAGAACATGCTAGCAAACACATCGCCTGTGACAACAAAGACGCTCACGGTGACAGTGCGGAAAGAGAAAAGCCACAAGCAGACAAACAAATGGACAACAAACCACGTCCACCAAGAAGGAAGCCAATAACAACAGATCAGATCCCAGAAAACAAAATGCAGGATTTTATATGTAAAAGCTTGCATTTGTTGTTGCTGTATTTTAGTTTTGAAGAAGGGAACAAATGCTATGTCTAGCCAATATAATGTGTCTTTAACCTTAAAACATTATTTATGACATATGTATAACATGAAATATAACAAAATAATGAAATTTGCATCGTATTTAACTAACAAATTGGCTCAAGTTGTGGTTCTAACAATTGATTAAAAAAACATGACAACTCTTGAACGATTTATCTTATTCCACTTTGCATATGCCAATTTATGTCTGAGAAGGGCCCATCATCTGGAAAAAAAATGGCCCATTAGATCAGACACTGAGGGGCCATTAGGCCAGAATATCCTTTGGAAATATGAACTGATTTGGGATATTTAATATTATTTTTTTACATTTTACTTCCAATGTTGAATATTTCTGAGAATGAAAAATCACTCTTTGAAAGGATACATTTGCATTTTATGCTGTGTTATCATGATATCAATGGCATAAATTGTTTTCAAACAATTTGTGTCTCAACGGTCAACAAACTGACCTCAGTTTAACTGTAAGTGCATGTTGTCTTGTGCTGCAGTAAAAATAACCTTTCTCCAAACACAACTTTATTTTATTATTCACATCTCCTTTCATATAAAACAGTCTGTTTTTCATGTCTCTGTCATATGCTGGGCTTTGAAGAATCATGTTATTGGTGCTATCATGTATATACGAGGTCTGTTAGAAAAGTATCCGACCTTTTTATTTTTTGCAAAAACCATATGGATTTGAATCACGTGTGATTGCATCAGCCAAGCTTGAACCTTCGTGCGCATGCGTGAGTTTTTTCACGCCTGTCGGTTGCGTCGTTAGCCTGTGAGCAGGCTTTGTGTGAGCAGTGGTCCACCCCTCTCGTCGGATTTTTATTGCGAATAAAATGTCTGAACGATTTGGAGCTTTGCTGCATCAAATGTTTCCAGAAACTGTGAGAGACCTCCAGGTGGACACCATTCGGAAAATTCAGATGGCTTTCAGGGATGATTTTATGGGGATTACACAGATTAAGGAGTGCTCCAGCCAGTTTAAAGACCGCCCACAGCGTCTGAGAGCACGGAGCACTCAGAGCGCCGATCGACAGGCTGAAACCCCGCTGAAACAACCAGATCATTTCCAAAGTGAAGGCTTTGTTGATCCGGGACGTCGTCTGACTTCCACAGAAATGGCAGAAGACGTGGACATCAGCACTTTTTCGGCACATTCCACTGTTACAGGAGTTTTTGTCATGGAAAGAAAAGCGGAGGGATGCGCCATGGAGCCGCTCATGGCGCGGACAAAAGCACCTCCGTGCTGTTCTCACAGGACGGCTTTCAGATGGCTTTCAGACGGCTTTCGGTGGCTTTTCAGTCGTGTGACTATCCGAAAAATTGTGAATGAGCTGGACATGCCAGAACATGTCCTGTGAGGCTTCATCACGGCGTTGCTTTGCGTCATGCGGCTCCGTCCCGATGCGTGAATTTCTCTGCTCCTCTTTCCATGACAAAAACTCCTGTAACAGTGGAATGTGCCATTCATTTACAAAGTGAAGGTTTTGTTGATCCGGGACGTCGTCTGACTTCCACAGAAATTGCAGAAGACGTGGACATCAGCACTTTTTCGGCACATTGAGACAGACGTGTGGAGAAATTCGAGCGTGGGGACGGAGCCGCATGGCGCAAAGCAACGCCATGATGAAGCCTCACAGGACATGTCCTGGCATGTCCAGCTCATTCACAATTTCTCGGATAGTCACACGACTGAAAAGCCACCGAAAGCTGTCCGAAAGCCATCTGAAAGCCGTCCTGTGAGACCAACACGGAGGTGCTTTTGTCCGCGCCATGAGCGGCTCCGTGGCGCATCCCTCCGCTTCTCTTTCCATGACAAAAACTCCTGTAACAGTGGAATGTGCAGAAAAAGTGGTGATGTCCACGTCTTCTGCCATTTCTGTGGAAGTCAGACGACGTCCCGGATCAACAAAGCCTTCATTTTGGAAATGATCTGGTTGTTTCAGTGGGGTTTGAGCCTGTTGATCGGCGCTCGGAGTGCGCCGCGCTCTCAGACGCTGTGGGCGGTCTTTAAACCGGCTGGAGCACTCCTTAATCTGTGTAATCCCCATAAAATTGTCCCTCAAAGCCATCTGAATTTTCCGAATGTGTCCACCTGGAGGTCCCTCACAGTTTCTGGAAAAATTTGATGCAGCAAAGCTCCAAATCGTTCAGACATTTTATTCGCAATAAAAATCCGATGAGAGGGTTGGACCACTGCTCACACAAAGCCTGCTCACAGGAGAATGACGCAACCGACAGGTGTGAAAAAAACTCACGCATGCGCACAAAGGTTCAAGCTTGGCTGATGCAATCACACGTGATTCAAATCCATATGGTTTTTGCAAAAAATAAAAAGGTCACATACTTTTCTAACAGACCTCGTACACATTGTTGCATGTACAACAATGTCACTGTGGCACACAAGAGAACTGTGAAAGTCATTAGGCTTAAACAGCAGCAGAAAAAAAAAAGATGGTGATTTAACAATATCCTGACTAAAATTGCAACACAAAACCTAGAGTTGCCTGCTCTGGAAAGATTGGGATACTTTTATAAGAGCTTGCCCCCTTCAGCCACAGAGGGCTGTCATTTTGTTTCAACTGAACTGAAAATGCTCCAAAGGACTTCAATAACCCACAATTAATAACACAGCAGAGGCATGTTAGCACAATTTGCACTGAAAGCACAGCCAGCAGCACCATAAGACTAAACACCTCTTAAAACCACAAACCACCGACACACACATAAACAGATATGGTGATAAGGAAGTGAGACCCACCCAGGGCTTTAAAAGATGCTGCTGTGTGTATTTGTGTGTTTCATCTGCAAGAGCTACAGGATGTTTCAGTCACAAGAGAATTTCTTCTCTCTGCTGCTAACTAGAAATTGCTCTAAGTCTTAACAGAAGTGATGCATCTGGTGTTGTGCATGTGTGCGTTGTGTTTTGGATCAAGATGTGCAGCCAAAGAAATGTGTTCTTATTCTTAACTAATAAACCTTTGAGAGCTTGACCAATCAATGTTTATGTTCTACATGTTTAAAGTGAAGTTTTGTAAAGGTGTTAAAAGGCACCACAGCTATTTTATTATTTTCATGCATGCAACAAGTGTCATCTAAAACAGGGTTGCAGAGAAAAGCAACATGAGAGTAGGCCTGTCGCAATAATTACTGTATCGACTTACTGTTATACATCTAAAAATGAACTCGCTAATTTGTCCTTTACATAACTGTTTGTTTCGTCAACATTTCAGCAAGTCTTACTGCTTCTGTCCTTCAGTCTGCTCTGTTTGTGAGGTGTGCTCACACACACACACACACACACACACACACACACGACAGCATGCAACAGAAAACAAGCCAGATGAAGCTACTACACAATTCCATGCAGAAAGTTTGGAAGAATAAATGGAATTGGCTCCAAAGCTGAATTTCACAGGTCCGGTGTGGGAACATTTTAGATCTAAGCTGCATGAGCAAGCAGATCCCAGTAATGCAAACTTTGAAAGTGGACTTTGTTTCAAAACAGTGGCAATGAATCCTGGTAAGGCAACTAACCTGAAAATGTACAGGGTGACCGCAAAAAAACAGAACCCAGAAAAATTGTAAGAAATCCTACAAAGGTCCAGCAAATTTCTTGAAATTTACTGGACTTAACCTTTGTAGGATTCATTACAATTTTTATGGGTTCTGTTTTTTGGGGGGTTACCCTGTACCTAAAACATAAATATCCGTTCCACTTTTCCCAAATGAAAAGAAAAAAAAAACAAAAAAAACACACAGTTGGACATGGACGGAACGCCCCCATCCATCACCTACAATGCAAATATAAACATGACGCAAAATGACGGTTAGCATTACTCCCTTTATAGCCAAAATGATGCACTTATTCAACACAGTTGAAAAAGAAAACAGCGTCTAAACAAAAATGCTCAAAACATTTTACAGGCACTAAGAATTGCAAAAAAGAAAAAACAAAACCTCTTTTATTTATTTAGGATATTTTAATATTTTTTTCACATTTCAATTTCAATGTTGAATATTCCTGAAAATTTAAATTGCTCTTTGAATGGATGAACTTGCATGTTTATGCAACATTATCATAATATCAGTGGATGTAATACTGTCTTAAAATGATGTCAATAATAATACTGTTTATCAATATAATTTAAGGGAATATATCATCCAGAAAAGTTTGTTATCATGATAGGCCTGTATGAGAGTTGATTTGCTGACCTTGTAGACTTGCCCGTAGGTTCCATTGCCAACAACCTCTACCAACTCGAAAATACCTGCTGGATCCTAGAAGAAAACATAATATGATTTTGTTTGTGTGTTGAAGCTATAAGAAAGAGAGTGACACAGCCTTGAATAATGAAACATTTCATGAGAATGAAATCAGAAATTCACAATGAAACAAGCTCACAAAAAAGCAGAAAAAAAAATGTACATGGTCAACAAAAGGTACAAAAGGAGAACAGGGCAACTCCATGTTGGACTGGATGTGTGAGTTACACAAAAAATAAATAAATAAGAGTGCAACACCCACACCTTACAATGTTTAACAGAGTTATTCACATTACTTCATTGAGATTCAGTGGTAAAAATACTGTGTTCTCTGTGGTCCTGACATGTGATTGGTACTGCCTAAAATGAATCTACATGGCACCATTGTTCATTGCCCACTCACCCCAAACTGTCTGAATCAAACATTTATGACCTTGAGTGTGTACTTAGGTCACCCAAGGTCCAACAGAAAGGTAACATATGAAATCATGAGTATTTCATAGTAACCACAAGTGCACTTTGAACCAATTTCTCAGAACATTCTAAATATTTTGGGCAAAGACCATACTTGGCTAACCCTTGATCATTCTACAAAGTTTGGTCCATATCGGATTAACAATTCAAAAACAATACTCCTGAATCCACTGAAGGCTACTCCGTAGCCATACAATCGCTTCAACACAGTCATGAACCTTTCAAAATTCTCCATCAGTTAACACGTTGCTGGGTGTCACAATGCAATTCACTCCCAGAGCAGTAGGGGGTGCAATGCTTTTCATGAAGACTGGAGGGTGGAGCTCAAGCAATGTCCAAGCATGAACCAGTTTAAGTAGCGGTATAGGTACATGTTTTTTTTCTAGGTATGAGGAGGAGGAAGGGTGTTGAGGGTTAGGGTGTTTTGTTGATCATTGTTTAGTTGTGTGCACTTTGTTTTTCTATCTTGTAAATATGTAGTATAAAATCACACGCATTGCATATGTATGTAGGTATGTGTATATATGTATGTATCTACACTAGAGATGTTTATGATGACGGGACTTGAGTTTGTGTTGTGTTAAATGTGTTTGTAGCATGGCCCAAGCAGAGGGTCACCCCTTAGAGTCTGATCTGCTTGAGGTTTCTTCCTCAATACATTGGAGGGAGTTTTTCCTTACCACTATCGCCTGTGTGCTTGCTCTGGGGGTTGGTAATGAGTATATATGTATATTTGTATGTATATAAGGGGTGGGCATTTATAAGCTTTGCTTCTGCTCACCCCCTTTTGGTCACACGTCACTGTGGAATTGTCTTGTGTATCAGTTTTTTGTTACTGTTGAGTTTGTGTGCCAAATAAATTCATTCATTAATTCATTAAGACTGGCCTATTATCCCACGATGGCTATGGTTGTGAAAGTAGTTGACTGAGAAACTGGAAAAGTGAGATTCCGGAAATAATGTAGTTAGTGGACCAATCACAGCCCGTGCTGTCTTCCTGGGGTCTGTCGTCTTGATGTGTAGTTACAACTTTTGGGAGGCACATGTCAGGCTACAGAGAGGGGCTCAGAGGGGTTCACAACAATTCTTTTCAGAGATTTTTGCATTCATCCTTTTGATGCTAGGACAGGCACTGCACACGCCCCCCCCCCCCCCCCCCTTTTTTTGCACTTTCAAGGAGAAAGCAGTTTTTAAAAACATGTTTTGAAGGGGTGGGGTGGCTGTAAATCTGATCATTTATTATTTGAACCAAAAGACAAAAAACATTAAAGAACCATCTACAGATTTTAATGTCTTTTCAGAGGTTCTGTGGCTACCTCCAGAACTACTCTGTGTCCAATGAACAATTACTGTTGATTACTGGAGGCTCAGATGATGTGTATTATTTGTATTGTGAGCGAGTAGCGATGACATTTTGGTCAGGTGGCACTTCTTTGGGCATGATCCAGCATACAGTATCGAGGAACTCATACTGTCAACTCACTATGCGGCTGCAAAAGATGTGTGCAATGAAGAGGTGGCTAGGATCGCAGTTCCATTGTGATGCACGGCAACATCGCATTCCCAGACCTGACCATGACTTGCGTTTAATAAGAGAAAGTGTTGTGTGTTGGGGGTTTGGCTGGACATTTGGGTGCTGTTTTCTTTTCTTTGCTCTCCAGGTGGTATGCAAACTGTTTTTTTCTGTGGAGAAGGTGCTGGCGGAAGAGTCCGTCACCCTCATCAGAACTATTGGCTGCACCTGTGGAGGATGTTCACGTGCAGGCCTAACAACTTGCAGCACCTGTGGATGATGCTCACATGCAGACTTAAAGACTTTCAGCTGAAGCAGATAATGAGATGGCGTTCTGCATTTAAGCCATGAGTGATTTGAGCAGAATTGCCGGGAACTCGACCTTGTGACGTTCGGTTGTGAGACGCTGAGGACCGCGCCAGGGTTTGACACATCGCGCCTGTGAAGGAGGACGGGTGAGGGACACATGCTGTCAGCACACATCAGAGGTGATTATTGTCTGAATAATCGTTAATAGTAATTTGGCGTTTTGTTACGCAGTATATTTGAACATTGATGAGAATTGTGCAGTTTGCTTCTCACTGCCGTGGCGTACGGATTGATGATCCTCCACCTGTTGTGAGAAGCTGCTCATTTACATAAGGCTTAAATTCAGACCTGAATGTGTTGCTGATAGTGTGTGCCTCTGAAGGATATTTGTTGTAGCTCTGTTGACTTACCTCACCTTTTCCGTCCTTCACAGAGTCAGTTTGTCGTATTCACCTGGGGGGTGTTCGGCGGTGAATCTGAGTCCAGAAGTGCCGGGCTTTGATCCATTTGGGCGCTGGAGAGCGCGCCGTCCTTCACCTTGCCAAGACAGCTGACTATTTATGTTGTACACGGATTATTGCACATGAAGGGGAATAAATTTGTTTCTTGGAACCGCTTTCTGGTTATTTAGCGCTGGGCCACTGTCAGATGCTGGTTCAGTTCTCTGACCCGCGTCAGCACATAACAGAAAGTCCCGGAAATATATTACAATTCACCATTGTCTATGTAGAAACTTTGTAAACAAACTCTGACATATTTTTGGGATTTTCTTTCACCAAAACAGATCAAATCTTGGCTTGCATCTCAGATATACCTTCTGGCAAATTGTAGCTGAACTTTCAGGTCTTCTTTTTAAGAAAATCCTCCTCTATACCACTTCATCACGAAGCTGTATAACTGGGGATACAAAATGCAAAACACACACTATGCACTGGGTTGTCTGGGTGTCTTTCCTCAGTCTTCTCTTTCTTGCGCAGTCACTTAGTTTTTGAGAACTATCCTCTCTACACAGATTTACCATAGAGTGCCATCCCGTTTGTATTTCTTCATAATTGATGTAAATACAGTCCAAGACATATCCAGTAACTTGGAAATGTTCATGTATCCATCCACTGACTTGTCTGAAGAAAACTGGCAATAGAACTGATTATTTACAGGTATTATACCAAAGTGCTTTTATATTTTTAATTCATTTATATCAAGTTTTAGAAATTTACTTTCAGTTTGACTTTAAGGAAGATAATTTTAAAAATGTTAATATTTTGTATGGGCAGCACGGTGGCTTAGTGGTTAGCACTGTTGCCTCACAGCGAGAAGGTCGTGGGTTCAATTCCTGTGGCCTTTCTGTGTGGAGTTTCCATGTTCTCCCCGTGTTTGTGTGGGTTTCCTCCGGGTGCTCCCACATCCAAAGACATGTGGGTTAGGTAGATTGGAATCTTTAAAATTGTCCGTAGGTGTGTGCGTGGGTGTGTCTGTGTTTGTTTGTCTGTTTGTGGCCCTGCAACAGACTGTCATCCTGTCCTGGGTGTACCCCGCCTCGCGCACTATAACTGCTGGGATAGGCTCCAGCCCCCCGCGACCCTTAATTGGACTAAGCGGTAGAAGATGAATGAATGAATATTTTGTATTTTTTTGTATTTGAAATGGCATAAACAAATTAAAATGTCTGAAATACCGAGTGTTCCAATATTTTTGGAGGGCACTGTAGGTGACAGTGTGGGAATGCTTTGCTGGTCCATGGTCTGGGAGATTTGACAACTAAAAGACATGAATTGTGATCTCACCAGACAATCTTGCAGGACAACATTCAGTCATCACTCTCCGAGCTGAAGCTCATGCTCAGCTGAGTAATGCAGCAACACAACGATCCAATACACTGAAGCAACTCTACACTGAAGTAGAGTTCGCCCGATATGGATTTTTTTTTGGAAACAGATACCAATATCAATTTTAGGGAGCAAAAAAACAAAAAAAGAAAACATATCTCCTGACATATAAATCAATCAATCAATCAACTTTTTTCTTGTATAGCGCCAAATCACAACAAACAGTTGCCCCAAGGCGCTCCACATTGCAAGGCAAGGCCATACAATAATTATGAAACACAGTCTACGTCTAAAGCAACATAACCAAGGGATGGTCCAGGGTCACCCGATCCAGCCCTAACTATAAGCCTTAGCGAAAAGAAAAGTTTTAAGCCTAATCTTAAAAGTAGAGAGGGTATCTGTCTCCCTGATCTGAATTGGGAGCTGGTTCCACAGGAGAGGAGCCTGAAAGCTGAAGGCTCTGCCTCCCATTCTACTCTTACAAACCCTAGGAACTACAAGTAAGCCCGCAGTTTAGCTAATTGGTGCGTATCCTCTGGCTTCATGGATAGATAAAGCTGGGTATCATCTGCGTAACAATGAAAATTTAAGCAATACCGTCTAATAATACTGCCCAAGGGAAGCATGTATAAAGTGAATAAAATTGGTCCTAGCACAGAACCTTGTGGAACTCCATAATTAACTTTAGTCTGTGAAGAAGATTCCCCATTTACATGAACAAACTGTAATCTATTAGACAAATATGATTCAAACCACCGCAGCGCAATGCCTTTAATACCTATGACATGCTCTAATCTCTGTAATAAAATTTTATGGTCAACAGTATCAAAAGCAGCACTGAGGTCCAACAGAACAAGCACAGAGATAAGTCCACTGTCCGAAGCCATAAGAAGATCATTTGTAACCTTCACTAATGCTGTTTCTGTACTATGATGAATTCTAAAACCTGACTGAAACTCTTCAAATAGATCATTCCTCTGCAGGTGATCAGTTAGCTGTTTTACAACTACCCTCTCAAGAATCTTTGAGAGAAAAGGAAGGTTGGAGATTGGCCTATAATTAGCTAAGATAGCTGGGTCAAGTGATGGCTTTTTAAGTAATGGTTTAATTACTGCCACCTTAAAGGCCTGTGGTACATAACCAACTAACAAAGATAGATTGATCATATTTAAGATTGAAGCATTAAATAATGGTAGGACTTCCTTGAGCAGCCTGGCAGGAATGGGGTCTAATAAGCATGTTGATGGTTTGGATGAAGTAACTAATGAAAATAACTCAGACAGAACAATCGGAGAGAAAGAGTCTAACCAAATACCGGCATCACTGAAAGCAGCCAAAGATAACGATACATCTTTGGGATGGTTATGAGTAATTTTTTCTCTAATAGTCAAAATTTTGTTAGCAAAGAAAGTCATGAAGTCATTACTAGTTAAAGTTAATGGAATACTCAGCTCAATAGAGCTCTGACTCTTTGTCAGCCTGGCTACAGTGCTGAAAAGAAACCTGGGGTTGTTCTTATTTTCTTCAATTAGTGATGAGTAGAAAGATGTCCTAGCTTCACGAAGGGCTTTCTTATAGAGCAACAAACTCTTTTTCCAGGCTAAGTGAAGATCTTCTAAATTAGTGAGACGCCATTTCCTCTCCAACTTACGGGTTATCTGCTTTAAGCTACGAGTTTGTGAGTTATACCACGGAGTCAGACACTTCTGATTTAAAGCTCTCTTTTTCAGAGGAGCTACAGCATCCAAAGTTGTCTTCAATGAGGATGTAAAACTATTGACAAGATACTCTAACTCCCTTACAGAGTTTAGGTAGCTACTCTGCTCTGTGTTGGTATATGACATTAGAGAACATAAAGAAGGAATCATATCCTTAAACCTAGTTACAGCGCTTTCTGAAAGACTTCTAGTGTAATGAAACTTATTCCCCACTGCAGGGTAGTCCATCGTAAATGTAAATGTTATTAAAAAATGATCAGACAAAAGGGAGTTTTCAGGGAATACTGTTAAGTCTTCTATTTCCATACCATAAGTCAGAACAAGATCTAAAATATGATTAAAGTGGTGGGTGGACTCATTTACTTTTTGAGCAAAGCCGATAGAGTCTAATAATAGATTAAATGCAGTGTTGAGGCTGTCATTCTCAGCATCTGTGTGGATGTTAAAATCGCCCACTATAATTATCTTATCTGAGCTAAGCACTAAGTCAGACAAAAGGTCTGAAAATTCACAGAGAAACTCACAGTAACGACCAGGTGGACGATAGATAATAACAAATAAAACTGGTTTTTGGGACTTCCAATTTGGATGGACAAGACTAAGAGACAAGCTTTCAAATGAATTAAAGCTCTGTCTAGGTTTTTGATTAATTAATAAGCTGGAATGGAAGATTGCTGCTAATCCTCCGCCCCGGCCCGTGCTACGAGCATTCTGACAGTTAGTGTGACTCGGGGGTGTTGACTCATTTAAACTAACATATTCATCCTGCTGTAACCAAGTTTCTGTTAGGCAGAATAAATCAATACGTTGATCAATTATTATATCATTTACCAACAGGGACTTAGAAGAAAGAGACCTAATGTTTAATAGACCACATTTAACTGTTTTAGTCTGTGGTGCAATTGAAGGTGCTATATTATTTTTTCTTTTTGAATTTTTATGCTTAAATAGATTTTTGCTAGTTATTGGTGGTCTGGGAGCAGGCACCGTCTCTACGGGGATGGGGTAATAGGGGGATGGCAGGGGGAGAGAAGCTGCAGAGAGGTGTATAAGACCACAGCTCTGCCTCCTGGTCCCAACGCTAGACAGTCACAGTTTGGAGGATCCCAAAAAATTGGCCAGATTTCTAGAAATGAGAGCTGCTCCCTCTAAAGTGGGATGGATGCCGTCTCTCCTAACAAGACCAGGTTTTCCCCAGAAGCTTTGCCAATTATCAATGAAGCCCACCTCATTTTTTGGACACCACTCAGACAGCCAGCAATTCAAGGAGAACATGCAGCTAAACATGTCACTCCCGGTCTGATTGGGGAGGGGCCCAGAGAAAACAACAGAGTCCGACATTGTTTTTGCAAAGTTACACACCGATTCAATGTTAATTTTAGTGACCTCCGATTGGCGTAACCGAGTGTCATTACTGCCGACGTGAATTACAATCTTACCAAATTTACGCTTAGCCTTAGCCAGCAATTTCAAATGTCCTTCGATGTCGCCTGCTCTGGCCCCCGGAAGACAATTGACAATGGTTGCTGGTGTCGCTAACTTCACATTTCTCAAAACAGAGTCGCCAATAACCAGAGTTTGATCCTCGGCAAGTGTATCGTCGAGTGGGGAAAAACGGTTAGAGATGTGAACGGGTTGACGGTGTACACGGGGCTTCTGTTTAGGGCTACGCTTCCTCCTCACAGTCACCCAGTCAGCCTGCTTTCCCGACTGCCCGGGATCTGCCAGGGGGGAACTAGCGGCGGCTAAGCTACCTTGGTCCGCACCGACTACAGGGGCCTGGCTAGCTGTAGAATTTTCCACGGTGCGGAGCCGAGCCTCCAATTCGCCCAGCCTGGCCTCCAAAGCTACGAATAAGCTGCACTTATTACATGTACCGTTACTGCTAAAAGAGGCCGAGGAATAACTAAACATTTCACACCCAGAGCAGAAAAGTACGGGAGAGACAGGAGAAGCCGCCATGCTAAAACGGCTAAGAGCTAGTAGCTACGCTAAGCTAGCGGATTCCCAAACAGGGAATCCGACACTAGACAGGCTGTGGAGCAGCACAGGTAACGCACAACAACAGTGCTAAAATAAAATAAAAATCCACTAGACAGGCTGTGGAGCAGCACAGGTAACGCACAACAACAGTGCTAAAAAATAAAATAAAATAAAAATAAAAATCCACTGGACAGGCTGTGGAGCAGCACAGGCAACGCACGACAACAGTGCTAAAACAAAATAAAAATCCACTAGACAGGCTGTGGAGCAGCACAGGTAACGCACGACAACAGTGCTAAAATAAAATAAAAATCCACTAGACAGGCTGTGGAGCAGCACAGGTAACGCACAACAACAGTGCTAAAAAATAAAATAAAATAAAAATAAAAATCCACTGGACAGGCTGTGGAGCAGCACAGGTAACGCACAACAGCAGTGCTAAAAAATAAAATAAAATAAAAATAAAAATCCACTGGACAGGCTGTGGAGCAGCACAGGCAACGCACGACAACAGTGCTAAAACAAAATAAAAATCCACTAGACAGGCTGTGGAGCAGCACAGGTAACGCACGACAACAGTGCTAAAACAAAATAGAAATCCACTAGACAGGCTGTGGAGCAGCACAGGTAACGCACAACAACAGTGCTAAAACAAAATAAAAATCCACTAGACAGGCTGTGGAGCAGCACAGGTAACGCACGACAACAGTGCTAAAACAAAATAAAAATCCACTAGACAGGCTGTGGAGCAGCACAGGTAACGCACGACAACAGTGCTAAAACAAAATAAAAATCCACTAGACAGGCTGTGGAGCAGCACAGGTAATGCACAACAACAGTGCTAAAACAAAATAAAAATCCACTGGACAGGCTGTGGAGCAGCACAGGTAACGCACAACAACAGTGCTAAAAAATAAAATAAAATAAAAATAAAAATCCACTGGACAGGCTGTGGAGCAGCACAGGCAACGCACGACAACGGTGCTAAAACAAAATAAAAATCCACTAGACAGGCTGTGGAGCAGCACAGGTAACGCACGACAACAGTGGTAAAAAATAAAATAAAAATCCACTGGACAGGCTGTGGAGCAGCACAGGTAACGCACGACAACAGTGGTAAAAAATAAAATAAAAATCCACTGGACAGGCTGTGGAGCAGCACAGGTAACACACGACAACAGTGGTAAAAAAAAAAAAAAAAAAAAAATAAAATAAAATAAAAATCCACTGGACAGGCTGCGGAGCAGCACAGGTAACACACGACAACAGTGGTAAAAAATAAAATAAAAATCCACTAGACAGGCTGTGGAGCAGCACAGGCAACGCACGACAACAGTGCTAAAACAAAATAAAAATCCACTAGACAGGCTGTGGAGCAGCACAGGTAACGCACGACAACAGTGCTAAAATAAAATAAAAATCCACTAGACAGGCTGTGGAGCAGCACAGGTAACGCACAACAACAGTGCTAAAAAATAAAATAAAATAAAAATAAAAATCCACTGGACAGGCTGTGGAGCAGCACAGGTAACGCACAACAACAGTGCTAAAAAATAAAATAAAATAAAAATCCACTGGACAGGCTGTGGAGCAGCACAGGCAATGCACGACAACAGTGCTAAAACAAAATAAAAATCCACTAGACAGGCTGTGAAGCAGCACAGGTAACGCACGACAACAGTGCTAAAACAAAATAGAAATCCACTAGACAGGCTGTGGAGCAGCACAGGTAACGCACGACAACAGCGCTAAATAAAAATCCACTGGACAGGCTGTGGAGCAGCACAGGTAATGCACAACAACAGTGCTAAAAAATAAAATAAAATAAAAATAAAAATCCACTGGACAGGCTGTGGAGCAGCACAGGCAACGCACGACAACAGTGCTAAAACAAAATAAAAATCCACTAGACAGGCTGTGGAGCAGCACAGGTAACGCACGACAACAGCGCTAAATAAAAATCCACTGGACAGGCTGTGGAGCAGCACAGGTAACGCACGACAACAGCGCCCAAAAAAATAAAATAAAAATCAAAATCCACTGGACAGGCTGTGGAGCAGCACAGGTAATGCACGACAACAGTGGTAAAAAATAAAATAAAAATCCACTGGACAGGCTGTGGAGCAGCACAGGTAACGCACGACAACAGTGCTAAAAAATAAAATAAAAATCCACTGGACAGGCTGTGGAGCAGCACAGGTAACGCACGACAACAGTGCTAAAAAAAATAAAAAAAATAAAATAAAATAAAATAATAAAATAAAAATCCACTGAACAGGCTGTGGAGCAGCACAGGTAACACACGACAACAGTGCTAAAAATAAAATAAAAATCCACTGGACAGGCTGTGGAGCAGCACAGGTAACACACGACAACAGTGCTAAAAAATAAAATAAAAATCCACTGGACAGGCTGTGGAACAGCACAGGTAACGCACGACAACAGTGCTAAAAAATAAAATAAAAATCCACATAAATATACATTAAAAATGGCAAGAACTCCTAAAATTTCATTGCCAACCCCTTATGACAAAGAAATGTAATTAAGGCTTGATGTTTAACAGTTTAAACATGAATTTTATTAGACTTTTAAAATAGTTTGCAGTTTTTACATAAAAAGCTATTATGTTTATGAACAAATACGTTTTCACATGGGTGGTGCGAAATTAACTTTTTGTTAAATTTCTGTTAAAGTAAATTTATGTTACAGCTTAAAGTTTATGTTCAGTTTCTGCTGTTAAACAGAGGATATATTTAGATCACGTGTCATTACTGTGACAGAATCAAATATTAATTTCTAATAACGTAACATGGTATCACAATACTGAACAACACTGTGACAGTAAATTGTGTTAGTTTTTTTTTACTGTGTGAATAAAACACAAAGAAAGCATTTGTGTTTATGTTTTGCTCTTTGCTTTGAACTACATAACTACATGTCAACTTTTCAATAAGTTGACATGATATTTCAGTTATTCTTTCGGTTTCATGTATCTTTGTAAAATTTGGGTTATTTTACATGTCAACTTTTCAATAAGATGACCAAAGTCCTTTAAATGAACGAATGTCAAACGTGATTTCACCGAATGTCAAACAAATACAGCACAGTTTATACATGAGGGCAGGTTAAAAGTTTATTTTCACAGTCGATAAAGTGAGCGTTGAGTCTCTTTAAGAGAAAAAGTCAAACTATTGACTTCGACAAAAACTCGCCTCACCCTGTAAAGTTTGTTTCCTTTTTAAAAACCTTAAAAACACTAATTTTGTACTTACTCGTAAAGCAGCGAGGTCTATACTGTCCAAGCTCCGAGTGGTGTTTTCTCTCGACATGTCGTCAGAGGGACGATGATAAATGTTTAGAAGACATGAACAGAGTTTGTCGTCTTCTACAAACTAAATAACGTATTTTCCTCCTCCAGGCTCCATTCTGAACTTTGCCACCGTCAAGCTAGCCAGCGGGCGACAAACGACTTCCGGGTGAGATTTTCAAAATACAACTGCGGCCGTGTTGACGAAATAAAATACGACCAGTGAAAGATATCTGAACACACCTCGTTTAATCAATTGTGCAGGCATTATTCAAGCAAGAAACGTCCACAAAACTATATAAGTATAAAAAATAGTTCTTTAATAATTACATATTATAGTACTTTAATGAAATTTAAATAAGCATTTTAAGTGAACTGGTTGCTTAGTACAGACGGTTGCCCAGTTCCGGATCACCTTTTTTAAAGTCCCACTATACGGAACCATAATGCAACTGAATGTCCTTTATTGTGTATTGTTGTATTGGGTATTTGGATGCTATTTAGCTGAAAAAGTCTGGGTGGAGTAGCGCTTCTACATAAAGTGTGAAGCCACATTATGTGTGGCGCAAACATTCGCCAGAAACGGATCACTTTTGCCAGTTCCGGATCACGACACTCTGCGTCACTTTGGGGTCATTCCTGGCATCTGACTGGAGCCCTTCTAATGCAGGATGATACACACTGTGCCCGAGAATGTGTTTTGAACACAAAATGATAGAAATAATACTTATTAAATGAGAATTTACTTCGTTTCGAAAAGCGCCGTTATGCGTTTTTACGAGCAAAAAATGAAGTGTGGAGGTGAGATTTCTCCCGAATTAAAAAAGTAAAAGCCCCCACATTCATGTCCATTCGTGATGTTGAAATGACCCCCAAAGTCCACATGACTCACAACTACAGACACGAGGCTGCTGCTTCAGTGATCCACAACTGGCAAATTTTCGCGTCGGAGATAAATGTGCGCAGCAATTAAACAGCAAGACATAACACACTGACATTTTCTACCCAAGTAAGTAAGTATTTTCCCACTCTAGAACCAAAAACACCGAACGGCTAACTCACCTTTGCTACGTTTTAGAGATCGTTACTTTAAAACTTGCAGGAATGAGTGAGTCAGAAAAAGCGCGCACACCGCAGACACCGGGATGTTTTGATTTCTCTGCTGATCACAAGGACGGCTGGATCCGGTCGAGCTTGTGGTCATTTGTAGACAAAACATCAATCTTTACATTGGTACCAAGTATTAGCTTATTCGTGCTGATTACGAGAAACGGCGGCGCAAATACTACAGCAGTGATCCAGAATTGGCAATGATCCGGAACTGGGCAAGTGACTGTATTGGTTTGTAAATAAAGAATGTCTTTGAGAGCAATAATTGCTTTGGATGTCTGTTCCTTTGTACACTTTTTTTGCTCAGTTTAAACAACACCAGAGGTGAGGTTATGTTGTTCTCTGACGTGAGGAATAAAAGCTGCTCAGCGACACATATCTGTGAAATAGTTTTCATACCAAAGTAACTTGCTTTAATAAGTCCCATTGTTTTAACTCAAATGTGGGGTTTTGTGCGTTTATAGATGTTCACGGACAGAATGCTGATTTGACTCTAATAATTGTTAATTAAGGCAGCACGGTGGCTTAGTGGTTAGCACTGTTACCTCACAGCGAGCAGGTTGTGGGTTCAGTTCCTGTGGCCTTTCTGTGTGGAGTTTGCATGTTCTCCCTGTGTTTGCGTGGGTTTCCTCCGGGTGCTCCGGTTTCCTCCCTCATCCAAAGACATGCGGGTTAGGTGGATTGGAATCTTTAAAAAACTGTCCTTAGGTGTGTGTGTGGGTGTGTCTGTGTTTGTTTGTATCTTTGTGGCCCTGCGACAGACTGGTGTCCTGTCCTGGGTGTGCGCCTCGCACCCTATGACTGCTGGGATAGGCTCCAGCCCCCCGTGACTCTTAATTGGACTAAGTGGTAGAAGATGAATGAATGAATGAATTCTTAATTAACAGCCAGACGGAGCTCTGGCAGGTTTAAAACAGTCTAAAAACGTTTGATTTGTGGTGTTTTTCATCCAGATTGTTAAATGTTCAATAGGGATATTTAGAAATTAATGGCCTTGGTTCCAGTTAGATAATTATTAGGGTCATATTGTGAAAGTTCATATGTGTTTTTACATTTCCAACTGTTTGATACATACTATTCAACATCTCCAAAGTTAGAAGTGAAATGAAGTTTATAGGATTTACAGAAAGTGTGCAATAATTATTTAAACAAAATTAGGCAGGTGCATAAATTTGGCACCCCTGTCATTTTATTGATTTGAATACATTTAGCACGAATTATTGGAACACAAAATTGGTTTGGTAAGCTCACTGACCTTGACCTCCTTACACAGGTGAATTCAATCATGAGAAAGGGTAATTAAGATGGCCATTTGCAAATGTTTCCCCTCTTTGCATTTCTTTTAATGAGTGGCAACATGGGAGCCTCTAAACAACTCTCAAATGACCTGAAAACAAAGATTGTTCAACATCATGGTTTAGGGGAAGGATACAAAAAGCTATCTCAGAGATTTCAGCTGTCAGTTTCCACTGTGAGGAACATAGTGAGGAAATGGAAGACCACAGGCACAGTACCAGTTAAGGACTGAAGTGGCAGGACAAGAAACATCTCAGATAAGCTGAAGCGAAGGATGGTGAGAACAGTCATAGTCAACCCACAGACCTGCTCCAAAGACCTACAACATTATCTTGCTGCAGATAGTGTCTCTGTGCATCATTCAACTATACAGCACACTTTGCACAAAGAGATGCTGTATGATGCTGTAATGCAAAGGAAGCCTTTTCTGCTTAGCC
Source organism: Thalassophryne amazonica (assembly GCF_902500255.1). Taxonomy (NCBI): domain Eukaryota; kingdom Metazoa; phylum Chordata; class Actinopteri; order Batrachoidiformes; family Batrachoididae; genus Thalassophryne; species Thalassophryne amazonica. Next base: position 89,629,027 of record NC_047113.1, on the reverse strand, counting down.
TACACGCCACAAACAAAGTCGCTTGAAGGATGCTAACGCACCTTTGGACAAGCCAGCTTCATTTTGGAATAAGGTGTTGTGGACTGATTAAACTAAAATTGAGTTATTTGGCTATAACAACGGGCGGTATGCATGGCTGAAAAAGAACACAGCATTCCAAGAAAATCACTTGCTACCTACAGTAAAATTTGGAGGTGGTTCCATCATGCTGTGGGTCTGTGTGGCCAGTGCAGGTACTGGGAATCTTGTTAAAGTTGAGGGTGACAAGGATTCCAGTCAATATCAGGAGATTCTTGAGAACAATGTTCATGAATCAGTGAGAAAGCTAAAGTTGCGCCGTGGCTGGCTCTTCCAACAAGACAACGACCCTAAACACTGCTCAAAATCTACTAAGGGATTCATGCAGAGAACAAATACAACATTTTGTAATGGCCATCTGAGTCCCCAGACCTGAATATTATTGAAAATCTGTGGTGTGATTTTAAGCGGGCTGTCCATTCTCGGAAAGCAACAAACCTGAGATGTTTTGTTATGAAGAATGGTCCAAAATACCTTCAACCAGAATCCAGACTCTCATTGGAAGCTATAGGAAATGTTTAGAGGCTGCTATTTCTGCAAAAGGAGGATCTACTAAATATTGATGTATTTTTTCTGTTGGGGTGCCCAAATTTATGCACCTGCTTAATTTTGTTTAAAGTATTATTGCACACTTTCTCTAAATCCTATGAACTTCATTTCACTTCTCAAATATCACTGTGTTTGTCTGCTATATGATATATTTACCTGAAATTGCTGATCCAAACAACCAATGATTTATAAAGGAAAATCATGGAAATCGTCAGGGGTGCCCAAACCTTTACATGCAACTATATATGACAGAAATATTATCCTCAGATCCTCCAATTTTACCTCAACTCACCCCCCCCCCCACACACACACTTTCTCTAGTGCCCAGGATTACAGCTGTATTCCAAAATCACAAAACCCTGACTTCCAAAGTGAAAATTGCTACATCAAACACTCCTTCACCTTCAAAATACATTCTGTTGTGTGGGCTGCCCGAAGAGGAGGTACTGCTGGCCCAACACCAAAGGGCGCCCTGCCTGATGTCGGGCTTCAGGCACCAGAGGGCGCAGTCGCCTCACAGGAGCACCAGGAGCACCTGAGCTGACAGCTGTCAGTCATCATTAAATAGATAAAAAAAATGTGCACCAAGATCCTCCGCTGAGGTGGACATGCAGAAATACTAACTCAAATATAAAGAAAAAGCATAGCACACTCAAAATATTGATGTCTAGCCACCCAGTGATTTCAGCCTGTTTGTTTTTCCTGCCAGCAGTACCAGATCTGAAAGCTGGGAGCAGTGGCCACCTGGGGACTCGGGATTTGGCGGCTCCGGTGTGTTGCAGGTCTCCGTTGGCGGTGGAACCTTGTGGGTCCCGGCTCTTCTCTGGATAAGGCGTCTCCTATCCTCGGGCCTGCCACACGTCACCTTCTGGTGGAACTTTTGATTGACAGACTAAAGCAATATTTGACCTGTAGTGCACATTTGCAATATTAAATTGTATTTATTGGCATCTCTATTGTCCGTTCATTTACGCCCCCTGTGTGGGTCCATGTCTTACACTTTCCCCAACAACATTCTGTCATACAGCAGTTAATAGACTGCAGTTTATATTGTAATTTAGATATTTCTGTCATTGTTTTACAGAAATAGCAATTACCGAAATATCTTAATTACAAATTTCTCTAATTGTTTTTGTTGTTGTTGCTGCTGATCATTGTTTAGTTGTGTGCACTTTGTTTTTCTATCTTGTAAATATGTAGTATAAAATCACACACATTGCATATGTATGTCGGTATGTATGTATGTATGTGTAGGTGTATGTAGGTATGTGTATATATGTATGTATCTACACTCGATATGTTTATGATGACGGGACTTGAGTTTGTGTTGTGTTAAATGTGTTTGTAGCATGGCCCAAGCAGAGGGTCACCCCTTAGAGTCTGGTCTGCTTGAGGTTTCTTCCTCAATACATCAGAGGGAGTTTTTCCTTACCACTGTCGCCTGTGTGCTTGCTCTGGGGGTTGGTAATGAGTATGTATGTATATAAGGGGTGGGTGTTTATAAGCCTTGCTTCTGCTCACCCCCTTTTGGTCACACGTCACTGTGGAATTGTCTTGTGTATCAGTTTTTGTTATTGTTGAGTCTCTGTGCCAAATAAATTCATTCATTCATTCATTCCTCTCTGGGAACCATCACCTTATCGTGGTGGAGAAGTTTGTGTGCAACGATGTACCTGAGAGTTGTGTTGTCTGGAGTCTTCATGCTCCTGGTAGGGTCTCCCATGGCAAATTGGACTCAGGCGAGGGGCTTTCACAAATACTCCATGACAAAATGAGGCAGAGGAGATGTGACCCTGTCCAGAGGAAGCCCGGGCAGGGCCACCATTTGGAGAAAGGCCTGGACGGACAGCCCATCAGTGAGCACCTTGTGGCCAGGGTTGCCACGGAGCCTGGTTGGGCACAGCCCAAAAAAGGCAACATGGACATTCCATCTCCATCCTGTGGGCTCACCACACGCAGGGGGAACTGCTGGGGTTGGGAGAGCCTCAAAGGACCAAACCCGGGCAGTAGAGGCTAGCTCTGGGGGGCATGGAATGTCATCTTGCTGTGGGGGGAGGAGCCAGAGCTTGTTCAGGAGGTGGAGCGCCATGCACAGCTTCAGCTCTGGAACTATTATCCTTGATGGCAAAGCTTCTGGGGAAAACCTGGTCTTGTTAGGAGAGACAGCATCCATCCCACTTTGGATGGAGCAGCTCTCATCTCTAGAAATCTGGCCAAATTTATTAAACCCTCCAAACCGTGACTATCCAGGGTTGGGACCAGGAAGCAGAGTTGTAGTCTTACACACCTCTCAGCAGCTTCTCTCCCCCTGCCATCCCCTCATTACCCCATCCCCGTAGAGACGGTGCCTGCTCCCAGACCACCAACAACCAGTAAAAATCTATTTAAGCATAAAAATTCAAAAAGAAAAAATAATATAGCACCTTCAACTGCACCACAGACTAAAACAGTTAAATGTGGTCTATTAAACATTAGGTCTCTCTTCTAAGTCCATGTTAGTAAATGATATAATAATTGATCAACATATTGATTTATTCTGCCTTACAGAAACCTTGTTACAGCAGGATGAATATGTTAGTTTAAATGAGTCAACACCCCCGAGTCACACTAACTGTCAGAATGCTCGTAGCAAGGGCCGAGGGGGAGGATTAGCAGCAATCTTCCACTCCAGCTTATTAATTAATCAAAAACCCAGACAGAGCTTTAATTCATTTCAAAGCTTGACTCTTAGTCTTGTCCATCCAAATTGGAAGTCCCAAAAATCAGTTTTATTTGTTGTTATCTATCGTCCTCCTGGTCGTTACTGTGAGTTTCTCTGTGAATTTTCAGACCTTTTGTCTGACTTAGTGCTTAGTTCAGATAAGATAATTATAGTGGGTGATTTTAACATCCACATAGATGGTATGGATTGTGGTGGAGGGTGGACTTTTTTCTGGTTCCGGAGCACAGCGGTGTTCTGCTGTATCTGTTAGCTGTTTGAACTGAGCTGTTTGAGTTCTTTGAATTAACAGTCTTTTTCAAGACTTTTTTACTTTTTTTTACTTTTTCACCGTGCTCCAACGCCTAAAGAAGACCTCTAATGGTCGAAGCATCGCGACGGAGCTCTTTTATCAGCTAACCTTCATCAGCGTTGGCAAGCTAACTAGCTTGCTAACGCTTTCGTTTTTATTTTTATTTTATTTTTTAGCACTGTTGTCGTGCTGCTCCACAGCCTGCCTAGTGGATTTTTATTTTATTTTAGCACTGTTGTCGTGCGTTACCTGTGCTGCTCCACAGCCTGTCCAGTGGATTTTTATTTTATTTTTTAGCACTGTTGTCGTGTGTTACCTGTGCTGCTCCACAGCCTGTCCAGTGGATTTTTATTTTATTTTTAGCACTGTTGTCGTGTGTTACCTGTGCTGCTCCACAGCCTGTTCAGTGGATTTTTATTTTATTTTTTGGCGCTGTTGTTGTGCGTTGCCTGTGCTGCTCCACAGCCTGTCCAGTGGATTTTTATTTTATTTTTTACCACTGTTGTCGTGTGTTACCTGTGCTGCTCCACAGCCTGTCCAGTGGATTTTTATTTTATTTTTAGCACTGTTGTCGTGTGTTACCTGTGCTGCTCCACAGCCTGTTCAGTGGATTTTTATTTTATTTTTTAGCACTGTTGTCGTGCGTTACCTGTGCTGTTCCACAGCCTGTCCAGTGGATTTTTATTTTATTTTTTACCACTGTTGTCGTGTGTTACCTGTGCTGCTCCACAGCCTGTTCAGTGGATTTTTGTTTTGTTTTTTGGCACTGTTGTCGTGTGTTACCTGTGCTGCTCCACAGCCTGTCCAGTGGATTTTTATTTTATTTTTTACCACTGTTGTCGTGTGTTACCTGTGCTGCTCCGCAGCCTGTCCAGTGGATTTTTATTTTATTATTTTATTTTATTTTTTTTATTTTTTATTTTTTTTAGCACTGTTGTCGTGCGTTACCTGTGCTGCTCCACAGCCTGTCCAGTGGATTTTTATTTTATTTTTTAGCACTGTTGTCGTGCGTTACCTGTGCTGCTCCACAGCCTGTCCAGTGGATTTTGATTTTTATTTTATTTTTTTGGGCGCTGTTGTCGTGCGTTACCTGTGCTGCTCCACAGCCTGTCCAGTGGATTTTTATTTAGCGCTGTTGTCGTGCGTTACCTGTGCTGCTCCACAGCCTGTCTAGTGGATTTTTATTTTGTTTTAGCACTGTTGTCGTGCGTTGCCTGTGCTGCTCCACAGCCTGTCCAGTGGATTTTTATTTTTATTTTATTTTTTAGCACTGTTGTTGTGCGTTACCTGTGCTGCTCCACAGCCTGTCCAGTGGATTTTTATTTTTATTTTATTTTATTTTTTAGCACTGTTGTTGTGCGTTACCTGTGCTGCTCCACAGCCTGTCTAGTGGATTTTTATTTTATTTTAGCACTGTTGTCGTGCGTTACCTGTGCTGCTCCACAGCCTGTCTAGTGGATTTTTATTTTGTTTTAGCACTGTTGTCGTGCGTTGCCTGTGCTGCTCCACAGCCTGTCCAGTGGATTTTGATTTTCATTTTATTTTTTTTGGCACTGTTGTCGTGTGTTACCTGTGCTGCTCCACAGCCTGTCTAGTGGATTTTTATTTTATTTTTTACCACTGTTGTCGTGTGTTACCTGTGCTGCTCCGCAGCCTGTCCAGTGGATTTTTATTTTATTATTTTATTTTATTTATTTATTTATTTTTTTTTTTTTATCACTGTTGTCGTGCGTTACCTGTGCTGCTCCACAGCCTGTCCAGTGGATTTTTATTTTATTTTTTAGCACTGTTGTCGTGCGTTACCTGTGCTGCTCCACAGCCTGTCCAGTGGATTTTTATTTTATTTTTTACCACTGTTGTCGTGCGTTACCTGTGCTGCTCCACAGCCTGTCCAGTGGATTTTGATTTTTATTTTATTTTTTTGGGCGCTGTTGTCGTGCGTTACCTGTGCTGCTCCACAGCCTGTCCAGTGGATTTTTATTTAGCGCTGTTGTCGTGCGTTACCTGTGCTGCTCCACAGCCTGTCTAGTGGATTTTTATTTTGTTTTAGCACTGTTGTCGTGCGTTGCCTGTGCTGCTCCACAGCCTGTCCAGTGGATTTTTATTTTTATTTTATTTTATTTTTTAGCACTGTTGTTGTGCGTTACCTGTGCTGCTCCACAGCCTGTCCAGTGGATTTTTATTTTGTTTTAGCACTGTTGTCGTGCGTTACCTGTGCTGCTCCACAGCCTGTCTAGTGGATTTTTATTTTGTTTTAGCACTGTTGTCGTGCGTTACCTGTGCTGCTCCACAGCCTGTCTAGTGGATTTTTATTTTGTTTTAGCACTGTTGTTGTGCGTTACCTGTGCTGCTCCACAGCCTGTCTAGTGGATTTTTATTTTGTTTTAGCACTGTTGTTGTGCGTTACCTGTGCTGCTCCACAGCCTGTCTAGTGGATTTCTATTTTGTTTTAGCACTGTTGTCGTGCGTTACCTGTGCTGCTCCACAGCCTGTCTAGTGGATTTTTATTTTGTTTTAGCACTGTTGTCGTGCGTTGCCTGTGCTGCTCCACAGCCTGTCCAGTGGATTTTTATTTTTATTTTATTTTATTTTTTAGCACTGTTGTTGTGCGTTACCTGTGCTGCTCCACAGCCTGTCCAGTGGATTTTTATTTTATTTTAGCACTGTTGTCGTGCGTTACCTGTGCTGCTCCACAGCCTGTCTAGTGGATTTTTATTTTGTTTTAGCACTGTTGTCGTGCGTTGCCTGTGCTGCTCCACAGCCTGTCCAGTGGATTTTTATTTTTATTTTATTTTATTTTTTAGCACTGTTGTTGTGCGTTACCTGTGCTGCTCCACAGCCTGTCTAGTGGATTTTTATTTTATTTTAGCACTGTTGTCGTGCGTTACCTGTGCTGCTCCACAGCCTGTCTAGTGTCGGATTCCCTGTTTGGGAATCCGCTAGCTTAGCGTAGCTACTAGCTCTTAGCCGTTTTAGCATGGCGGCTTCTCCTGTCTCTCCCGTACTTTTCTGCTCTGGGTGTGAAATGTTTAGTTATTCCTCGGCCTCTTTTAGCAGTAACGGTACATGTAATAAGTGCAGCTTATTCGTAGCTTTGGAGGCCAGGCTGGGCGAATTGGAGGCTCGGCTCCGCACCGTGGAAAATTCTACAGCTAGCCAGGCCCCTGTAGTCGGTGCGGACCAAGGTAGCTTAGCCGCCGTTAGTTCCCCCCTGGCAGACCCCGTGCAGTCGGGAAGGCAGGCTGACTGGGTGACTGTGAGGAGGAAGCGTAGCCCTAAACAGAAGCCCCGTGTACACCGTCAACCCGTTCACATCTCTAACCGTTTTTCCCCACTCGACGATACACTCGCCGAGGATCAAACTCTGGTTATTGGCGACTCTGTTTTGAGAAATGTGAAGTTAGCGACACCAGCAACCATTGTCAATTGTCTTCCGGGGGCCAGAGCAGGCGACATCGAAGGACATTTGAAATTGCTGGCTAAGGCTAAGCGTAAATTTGGTAAGATTGTAATTCACGTCGGCAGTAATGACACTCGGTTACGCCAATCGGAGGTCACTAAAATTAACATTGAATCGGTGTGTAACTTTGCAAAAACAATGTCGGACTCTGTTGTTTTCTCTGGGCCCCTCCCCAATCAGACCGGGAGTGACATGTTTAGCCGCATGTTCTCCTTGAATTGCTGGCTGTCTGAGTGGTGTCCAAAAAATGAGGTGGGCTTCATTGATAATTGGCAAAGCTTCTGGGGAAAACCTGGTCTTGTTAGGAGAGACGGCATCCATCCCACTTTAGAGGGAGCAGCTCTCATTTCTAGAAATTTGGCCAATTTTTTGGGATCCTCCAAACTGTGACTGTCTAGCGTTGGGACCAGGAGGCAGAGCTGTGGTCTTATACACCTCTCTGCAGCTTCTCTCCCCCTGCCATCCCCCTATTACCCCATCCCCGTAGAGACGGTGCCTGCTCCCAGACCACCAATAACTAGCAAAAATCTATTTAAGCATAAAAATTCAAAAAGAAAAAATAATATAGCACCTTCAATTGCACCACAGACTAAAACAGTTAAATGTGGTCTATTAAACATTAGGTCTCTTTCTTCTAAGTCCCTGTTGGTAAATGATATAATAATTGATCAACGTATTGATTTATTCTGCCTAACAGAAACTTGGTTACAGCAGGATGAATATGTTAGTTTAAATGAGTCAACACCCCCGAGTCACACTAACTGTCAGAATGCTCGTAGCACGGGCCGGGGCGGAGGATTAGCAGCAATCTTCCATTCCAGCTTATTAATTAATCAAAAACCTAGACAGAGCTTTAATTCATTTGAAAGCTTGTCTCTTAGTCTTGTCCATCCAAATTGGAAGTCCCAAAAACCAGTTTTATTTGTTATTATCTATCGTCCACCTGGTCGTTACTGTGAGTTTCTCTGTGAATTTTCAGACCTTTTGTCTGACTTAGTGCTTAGCTCAGATAAGATAATTATAGTGGGCGATTTTAACATCCACACAGATGCTGAGAATGACAGCCTCAACACTGCATTTAATCTATTATTAGACTCTATCGGCTTTGCTCAAAAAGTAAATGAGTCCACCCACCACTTTAATCATATTTTAGATCTTGTTCTGACTTATGGTATGGAAATAGAAGACTTAACAGTATTCCCTGAAAACTCCCTTTTGTCTGATCATTTTTTAATAACATTTACATTTACCCTGATGGACTACCCTGCAGTGGGGAATAAGTTTCATTACACTAGAAGTCTTTCAGAAAGCGCTGTAACTAGGTTTAAGGATATGATTCCTTCTTTATGTTCTCTAATGTCATATACCAACACAGAGCAGAGTAGCTACCTAAACTCTGTAAGGGAGTTAGAGTATCTTGTCAATAGTTTTACATCCTCATTGAAGACAACTTTGGATGCTGTAGCTCCTCTGAAAAAGAGAGCTTTAAATCAGAAGTGTCTGACTCCGTGGTATAACTCACAAACTCGTAGCTTAAAGCAGATAACCCGTAAGTTGGAGAGGAAATGGCGTCTCACTAATTTAGAAGATCTTCACTTAGCCTGGAAAAAGAGTTTGTTGCTCTATAAGAAAGCCCTTCGTGAAGCTAGGACATCTTTCTACTCATCACTAATTGAAGAAAATAAGAACAACCCCAGGTTTCTTTTCAGCACTGTAGCCAGGCTGACAAAGAGTCAGAGCTCTATTGAGCTGAGTATTCCATTAACTTTAACTAGTAATGACTTCATGACTTTCTTTGCTAACAAAATTTTGACTATTAGAGAAAAAATTACTCATAACCATCACAAAGATGTATCGTTATCTTTGGCTGCTTTCAGTGATGCCGGTATTTGGTTAGACTCTTTCTCTCCGATTGTTCTGTCTGAGTTATTTTCATTAGTTACTTCATCCAAACCATCAACATGCTTATTAGACCCCATTCCTGCCAGGCTGCTCAAGGAAGTCCTACCATTATTTAATGCTTCAATCTTAAATATGATCAATCTATCTTTGTTAGTTGGTTATGTACCACAGGCCTTTAAGGTGGCAGTAATTAAACCATTACTTAAAAAGCCATCACTTGACCCAGCTATCTTAGCTAATTATAGGCCAATCTCCAACCTTCCTTTTCTCTCAAAGATTCTTGAGAGGGTAGTTGAAAAACAGCTAACTGATCACCTGCAGAGGAATGGTCTATTTGAAGAGTTTCAGTCAGGTTTTAGAATTCATCATAGTACAGAAACAGCATTAGTGAAGGTTACAAATGATCTTCTTATGGCTTTGGACAGTGGACTTATCTCTGTGCTTGTTCTGTTGGACCTCAGTGCTGCTTTTGATACTGTTGACCATAAAATTTTATTACAGAGATTAGAGCATGTCATAGGTATTAAAGGCATTGCGCTGCGGTGGTTTGAATCATATTTGTCTAATAGATTACAGTTTGTTCATGTAAATGGGGAATCTTCTTCACAGACTAAAGTTAATTATGGAGTTCCACAAGGTTCTGTGCTAGGACCAATTTTATTCACTTTATACATGCTTCCCTTGGGCAGTATTATTAGACGGTATTGCTTAAATTTTCATTGTTACGCAGATGATACCCAGCTTTATCTATCCATGAAGCCAGAGGATACGCACCAATTAGCTAAACTGCAGGATTGTCTTACAGACATAAAGACATGGATGACCTCTAATTTCCTGCTTTTAAACTCAGATAAAACTGAAGTTATTGTACTTGGCCCCACAAATCTTAGAAGCATGGTGTCTAACCAGATCGTTACTCTGGATGGCATTTCCCTGATCTCTAGTAATACTGTGAGAAATCTTGGAGTTATTTTTGATCAGGATATGTCATTCAAAGCGCATATTAAACAAATATGTAGGACTGCCTTTTTGCATTTACGCAATATCTCTAAAATCAGAAAGGTCTTGTCTCAGAGTGATGCTGAAAAACTAATTCATGCATTTGTTTCCTCTAGGCTGGACTATTGTAATTCATTATTATCAGGTTGTCCTAAAAGTTCCCTAAAAAGCCTTCAGTTGGTTCAGAATGCTGCAGCTAGAGTACTGACGGGGACTAGCAGGAGAGAGCATATCTCACCCGTGTTGGCCTCCCTTCATTGACTTCCTGTTAATGCTAGAATAGAATTTAAAATTCTTCTTCTTACTTATAAGGTTTTGAATAATCAGGTCCCATCTTATCTTAGGGACCTCATAGTACCATATTACCCCATTAGAGCGATTCGCTCTCAGACTGCGGGCTTACTTGTAGTTCCTAGGGTTTGTAAGAGTAGAATGGGAGGCAGAGCCTTCAGCTTTCAGGCTCCTCTCCTGTGGAACCAGCTCCCAATTCAGATCAGGGAGACAGATACCCTCTCTACTTTTAAGATTAGGCTTAAAACTTTCCTTTTCGCTAAGGCTTATAGTTAGGGCTGGATCGGGTGACCCTGGACCATCCCTTGGTTATGTTGCTTTAGACGTAGACTGTGTTTCATAATTATTGTATGGCCTTGCCTTGCAATGTGGAGCGCCTTGGGGCAACTGTTTGTTGTGATTTGGCGCTATACAAGAAAAAAGTTGATTGATTGAGTTGATAGATGCTGAGAATGACAGCCTCAACACTGCATTTAATCTATTATTAGACTCAATTGGCTTTGCTCAAAATGTAAATGAGTCCACCCACCACTTTAATCATACTTTAGATCTTGTTTTGTCTTATGGTATGGAAATTGAAGACTTAACAGTATTCCCTGAAAACCCCCTTCTGACTGATCATTTCTTAATAACATTTACATTTACTTTAATGGACTACCCAGCAGTGGGGAATAAGTTTCATTACAGTAGAAGTCTTTCAGAAAGCGCTGTAACTAGGTTTAAGGATATGATTCCTTCTTTGTTATGTTCTCCAATGCCATATACCAACACAGTGCAGAGTAGCTACCTAAACTCTGTGAGTGAGATAGATTATCTCGTCAATAGTTTTACATCCTCATTGAGCACAACCTTGGATGCTGTAGCTCCTCTGAAAAAGAGAGCCTTAAATCAGAAGTGCCTGACTCCATGGTATAACTCATAAACTCGTAGCTTAAAGCAGATAACCCGTAAGTTGGAGAGGAAATGGCATCTCACTAACTTAGAAGATCTTCACTTAGCCTGGAAAAAGAGTCTGTTGCTGTATAAAAAAGCCCTCCGTAAAGCTAGGACATCTTACTACTCATCACTAATTGAAGAAAATAAGAACAACCCCAGGTTTCTTTTCAGCACTGTAGCCAGGCTGACAAAGAGTCAGAGCTCTATTGAGCCGAGTATTCCTTTAACTTTAACTAGTAATGACTTCATGACTTTCTTTGTTAATAAAATTTTAACTATTAGAGAAAAAATTACTCATAACCATCCCAAAGACATATTGTTATCTTTGGCTGCTTTCAGTAATGCTGGTATTTGGTTAGACTCTTTCTCTCCGATTGTTCTGTCTGAGTTATTTTCATTGGTCACTTCTTCCAAACCATCAACATGTCTATTAGACCCCATTCCTACCAGGCTGCTCAAGGAAGCCCTACCAATAATTAATGCTTAGATCTTAAATATGATCAATCTATCTTTATTAGTTGGCTATGTACCACAGGCTTTTAAGGTGGCAGTAATTAAACCATTACTTAAAAAGCCATCACTTGACCCAGCTATCTTACCTAATTATAGGACAATCTCCAACCTTCCTTTTCTCTCAAACATTCTTGAAAGGGTAGTTGTAAAACAGCTAACTGATCATCTGCAGAGGAATGGTCTATTTGAAGAGTTTCAGTCAGGTTTCAGAATTCATCATAGTACAGAAACAGCATTAGTGAAGGTTACAAATGATCTTCTTATGGCCTCAGACAGTGGACTCATCTCTGTACTTGTCCTGTTAGACCCCAGTGCTGCTTTTGATACTGTTGACCATAAAATTTTATTACAGAGATTAGAGCATGCCATAGGTAATAAAGGCACTGTGCTGCGGTGGTTTGAATCATATTTATCTAATAGATTACAATTTGTTCATGTAAATGGGGAGTCTTCTTCACAGACTAAGGTTAATTATGGAGTTCCACAAGGTTCTGTGCTAGGACCAATTTTATTCACTTTATACATGCTTCCCTTAGGCAGTATTATTAGAAAGCATTGCTTAAATTTTCATTGTTACGCAGATGATACCCAGCTTTATCTATCCATGAAGCCAGAGGACACACACCAATAAGTTAAACTGCAGGAATGTCTTACAGACATAAAGACATGGATGACCTCTAATTTCCTGCTTTTAAATTCAGATAAAACTGAAGTTATTGTACTTGGCCCCACAAATCTTAGAAACATGGTGTCTAACCAGATCCTTACTCTGGATGGCATTACCCTGACCTCTAGTAATACTGTGAGAAATCTTGGAGTCATTTTTGATCAGGATATGTCCTTCAATGCGCATATTAAGCAAATATGTAGGACTGCTTTTTTACATGCGCAATATCTCTAAAATTAGAAAGGTCTTGTCTCAGAGTGATGCTGAAAAACTAATTCATGCATTTATTTCCTCTAGGCTGGACTATTGTAATTCATTATTATCAGGTTGTCCTAAAAGTTCCCTGAAAAGCCTTCAGTTAATTCAAAATGCTGCAGCTACAGTACTGACGGGGACTAGAAGGAGAGAGCATACGAGGGCTGTCAATAAAGTAACGGTCCTTTTTATTTTTTTCAAAAACTATATGGATTTCATTCATATGTTTTTACGTCAGACATGCTTGAACCCTCGTGCGCATGCGTGAGTTTTTCCATGCCTGTCGGTGACGTCATTCGCCTGTGAGCACTCCTTGTGGGAGGAGTCGTCCAGCCCCTCGTCGGAATTCCTTTGTCTGAGAAGTTGCTGAGAGACTGGCGCGTTGTTTGATCAAAATTTTTTCTAAACCTGTGAGACACATCGAAGTGGACACGGTTCGAAAAATTAAGCTGATTTTCAGTGAAAATTTTAACAGCTGATGAGAGATTTTGAGGTGATTCTGTCGCTTTAAGGACTTTTCACGGTGCGAGACGTCGCGCTGCGCTCTCAGGCGGCGTCATCAGCCTGTTCAAGCTGAAAACCTCCACATTTCAGGCTCTATTGATCCAGGACGTCGTGAGAGAACAGAGAAGTTTCAGAAGAAGTCGGTTTCAGCATTTTATCCGGATATTCCACTGTTAAAGGAGATTTTTTTAATGAAAGACGTGCGGACGGATCCGCGCGTCGGGACGCAGCCGACGCGGTGCGGCGGCACAGGAAAAACACCTCCGTGTTGATAACCATTTGTAAAATCCAGGCGGCTTTTGATGGCTTTCAGTGGAGTGAGTATATGAGAAATTGTTTAACAGGCAGGACATGTTCCAACTTGTCCTTAAGGCTTTCAACAGAGGTGTTTTTCCTGTGGCGGAGCGTCGCGGCGGCTGCGTCCCGACGCGCGGACCCGTCCGCACGTCTTTCATTAAAAAAATCTCCTTTAACAGTGGAATATCCGGATAAAATGCTGAAACCGACTTCTTCTGAAACTTCTCTGTTCTCTCACGATGTCCTGGATCAATAGAGCCTGAAATGTGGAGGTTTTCAGCTTGAACAGGCTGATGACGCTGCCTGAGAGCGCTGCACGACATCTCGCACCGTAAAAAGTCCTTAAAGCGACAGAATCACCTCAAAATCTCTCATCAGCCGTTAAAATTTTCACTGAAAACCAGCTTAATTTTTCAAACCGTGTCCACTTCGATGTGTCTCACAGGTTTAGAAAAAATTTTGATCAAACAACGCGCCAGTCTCTCAGCAACTTCTCAGACAAAGGAATTCCGACGAGGGGCTGGACGACTCCTCCCACAAGGAGTGCTCACAGGCGAATGACGTCACCGACAGGCATGGAAAAACTCACGCATGCGCACGAGGGTTCAAGCATGTCTGACGTAAAAACATATGAATGAAATCCATATAGTTTTTGAAAAAAATAAAAAGGACCGTAACTTTATTGACAGCCCTCGTATTTCACCCATATTGGCCTCTCTTCATTGGCTTCCTGTTAATTCTAGAATAGAATTTAAAATTCTTCTTCTTACTTATAAGGTTTTGAATAATCAGGTCCCATCTTATCTTAGGGACCTCATAGTACCATATCACCCCAATAGAGCGCTTCGCTCTCAGACTGCAGGCTTACTTGTAGTTCCTAGGGTTTTTAAGAGTAGAATGGGAGGCAGAGCCTTCAGCTTTCAGGCTCCTCTCCTGTGGAACCAGCTCCCAATTCGGATCAGGGAGACAGACACCCTCTCTACTTTTAAGATTAGGCTTAAAACTTTCCTTTTTGCTAAAGCTTATAGTTAGGGCTGGATCAGGTGACCCTGAACCATCCCTTAGTTATGCTGCTATAGACTTAGACTGCTGGGGGGTTCCCATGATGCACTGACGGTTTCTTTCTCTTTTTGCTCTGTATACACCACTCTGCATTTAATCATTAGTGATTGATCTCTGCTGTCTTCCACAGCATGTCTTTTTCCTGATTCTCTCCCCTCAGCCCCAACCAGTCCCAGCAGAAGACTGCCCCTCCCTGAGCCTGGTTCTGCTGGAGGTTTCTTCCTGTTAAAAGGGAGTTTTTCCTTCCCACTGTCGCCAAGTGCTTGCTCATAGGGGGTCGTTTTGACCATTGGGGTTTTTCTGTGATTATTGTATGGCTTTTGCCTTGCAATATAAAGTGGCTTGGGGCAACTGTTGTTGTGATTTGGCGCTATATAAATAAAATTGATTTGATTTGATTTGATGGGGGTTGGACCTTGTTCTTTTCTGGAGTTGCCCAGGCTGTGAGGTCCTGGACGGGTGTGGGGATACTATCATGCCCCTGGCTGAGCGCCACTACATTGGAGTTTACCCCAGTAGATGAGATGGTCGCCTCCGTGTGCCTTCGGGGACTCTGATTGTTGTTTTTGTGTAAACAGCAGTTTGGAGTATTGGCCTTCTTGGAGTCCTTGAATGGAGTCCTGTATGGGGCTCAAGTGGAGGACTCCATTTTTCTGCTGGATGATTTTAACACACACATGGGCAATGACAGAGACACCTGGAGAGGTTTTATAGGGAGGAACGGCCTCCCTGATCTAAACCTGAGTCGTCGTTTGTTGTTGGGCTTCTGTCCTAGTCATGGACTGTCCATAACAAACACCATATTCAAACATAAGGATGTTCAAAAGATCACCCTAGGCCAAAGGTCGATGCTCCATTTTGTGATTGTATCATCTGATCTGAGGCCACATGTTCCGGACACTCAGTGAAGACAACTCATCATCATATTTTGTTTTCCTTATTCCAGAATGGCGTAAATTAATTTTTTCCATCAAAATTGTGATCACAACACCCAATAATGACTAGATGAAAAAGTTTTTGTTTTTTTTTGCAAATTTATTAAAGATAAAAATGAAGAAATTACATGTATTCGCACCCTTTGCTCAGTACTTTGTTGATGCACCTTTGACAGCAATTATAGCTGCAAGTTTTCTTGAATATGATGCCACAAGCTTGGTGCACCTATCTTTGGGCAGTTTTGCCCATTACTATTTGTCGCACCTCTCAAGCTCCATCAGGTTGGATGGAGAGTGGTGGCGCACAGCTATTTTCAGATCTCTCCAGAGATGTTGAATCTGATTCTGATGTGGGCTCTGACTGGGCCACTCAAGGACATTCATAGAGTTGTCCTGAAGCCACTCCTTTGATATCTTCTTGCTGAAAGACAAACCGTCGACCCAGTCTGTCAAGAGCGCTCTGGAGCAGGTTTTCATACAGGATGATTCTGTACATTGCTGCATTCATCTTTCACTCAATCCTGACTAGTCTCCCAGTTCCTCCCACTGAAAAACATCCCCACAGCACGATGCTGCCACCATGCTTCACTGTAGGGATGGTGCCTGGTTTCCTCCAAGCATGACACCTGGCATTCATGCCAAAGAGTTCAATCTTTGTCTCATCAGACCAGAGAATTTTGTTTCTCATGGTCTGAGAGTCCTTCAGATGCTTTTGGCAAACTCCAGGTGGGTTGCCATGTGCCTTTTACGAAGGAGTGGCTTCCCTCTGGCCACTCTACCTGATAGGCCTGTATGTGGGTACCCAATCTATCCTCATTTCTAAAAAAAAAAAAAAAAAGTAATTACTATGTACCAAGTTAAAGATAGAAATGTGTATTAATCCGGGTAGGATTACTGCATCCACAAAGGTTTAATGTATGTGTTTTAGTTCCCTTATGAAGATGTTTAAGATGTTCCTGCCAAACAAAAGGGGTTCCAGGCTTCTGTGTCTGTGACTGGAGAAAGTGTCCACAGTGCATCAGTCGTCTGTTGCATCGCCAGTCATACAGAGTCAAGGTGGAGTGGAACAGAAAAGGATTTTAATTAAGAAAAGAAGCTGAAGGTGTGTGACTGGTGATGCATGTTCATGTTCCCTACATGATCCCATCAGATCTCAGAAGCTAAGCAGTGCGCAACCTGGTTAGTACTTGAATGGGAGACTTCTTTGGAACACCAGTGACTGTGTGTGTTTCTCCAGGTTATACTGGAGTTGCTTCAGGGAGGGCGTCCTGTGTAAAACCTGTGCCAAATACAAATGTGGATCAGGGCTGTGGTGACCCAAAACAAAATGGGAGCAGCTGAAAGAACAACAACAATAGATTAATTTCTTCATCTTCCATATGTTCCTTTTCCTCTCCTCAAAATAACCCAGTTTTATTCAGATCTGGCAAAATGCACCTGACTGGAAATGCAAAGCACCAGAACACAAAGATCCGCACACTCACAGTGCTCCGTAATGCACAGTTCAGGAACAATTAGTGGATATTAAAAGGTGTTTATTAATTTATCGGCTTAATAACTCACTCATCAAGCTTTTTGTAGAGAAAATGCAAATGATGGTGTATGAACAACATGTAAACTGATCTCAGAATCTGCATTCTGACCGCACAACCTCTGCCTGTGGATGTGGCGAGAGGAGGGAAGGAAAGAAAAGTGCTTCCAAAATCGTATTAAGAAAAATGAATGGCTTCTTCTTATGAAATAAATTGTTGTCCAGCAGGAGTCACCATCCCTGCTCCAGGAGATCACCTGCCATGTATGTTTTACATGTATCCCTGCTGCAGCCAACACTGCTAATTAATCATGCGTATTTCCTTGCGCATGACATCCCCACAGCATGATGCTACCACCACCATGGTTCACTGTAGGGATTGTGCCTGGTTTCTTCCAAACGTGACACCTGGCATTCCCACCAAAGAGTTCAATCTTTGTCTTATCAGAACAGAGAATTTTGTTTCTCATGGTTTGAGAGTCCTTCAGGTGCCTTTTATTAAGGAGTGGCTTCCGTCTGGCCACTCTACCATACAGACCTGATTTGTGGATTGCTGCAGAGATTGTTGACCTGCTGGAAGGTTATCCTCTCTCCACAGAGGAATGCTGGAGCTCTGACAGAGTGACCATTGGGTTCTTGGCCACCTCACTGACTAAGGCCCTTCTCCCTTGATCACTCAGTTTAGACGGGCGGCCAGCTCTAGGAAGAGAACTGGTGAATCCAAACTTCTTCCATTTACAGATGATGGAGGCCACTGAGGTCATTGGGACCTTCAAAGAAGCAGAAATGTTTTTGTATCCTTCCCCAGATTTGTCCCTTAAAATAATCCTGTCTCTACAGACAATTCCTTTGACTTCATGCGTGGTTTGTGCTCTGACATGCACTGTCAACTGTGGGACCTTGAGTCTAGTCAGGATTGGGGGTAAGACAAATGCAGGAATATACAGAGACATCCTGGATCCTCCGACCTGTCCCCACAGAGCCTGGTTGGGCACAGCCCAAAAAAGGCAACATGGACATTCCATCTCCATCCTGTGGGCTCACCACACGCAGGGGGAACTGCTGGGGTTGGGAGAGCCTCAAAGGACCAAACCCGGGCAGTAGAGGCTAGCTCTGGGGGGCGTGGAATGTCATCTTGCTGTGGGGGGAGGAGCCAGAGCTTGTGCAGGAGGTGGAGCGCCATGCACAGCCTCAGCTCTGGAACTATTATCCTTGATGGCAAAGCTTCTGGGGAAAACCTGGTCTTGTTAGGAGAGACAGCATCCATCCCACTTTGGATGGAGCAGCTCTCATCTCTAGAAATCTGGCCAAATTTATTAAACCCTCCAAACCGTGACTATCCAGGGTTGGGACCAGGAAGCAGAGTTGTAGTCTTACACACCTCTCTGCAGCTTCTCTCCCCCTGCCATCCCCCCAATACCCCATCCCTGTAGAGACGGTGCCTGCTCCCAGACCACCAACAACCAGTAAAAATCTATTTAAGCATAAAAATTCAAAAAGAGAAAATAATATAGCACCTTCAACTGCACCGCAGACTAAAACAGTTAAATGTGGTCTATTAAACATTAGGTCTCTCTTCTAAGTCCCTGTTAGTAAATGATATAATAATTGATCAACATATTGGTCTCTGAACGCAATTGACACTATTTTTTCTACAAGACACTCGGGAGCGGAGGACCCGACCTTCAAGGCCGCTGTGATTAAAAACCTCCTGGAGAAGAACAACGCTCATGCCTCACTCCCCTGGTCTCCCCGCCCTCAGCTTCTCCAGCTCTGACATTGACTGTGGACAGTGGACTGTTCAGGGCTGGGCCCCTCCTCCCTCCAGAATGGATGAACAAGGCCATTGATGGCGCGTAAAGGCGGCCTCCGTGTGTTCTGTCTGATAACTGGACTCTTACAAATCTCGGTCGTCGTCTCTCGTCCTGTTGTTGTGTGTGATCATTGTTCATTGTGCTGATGGGTTTTTTCCTGCATTGCTGCTGCATGATTCAATGCAGCAGCAATGAAGGTTTTTCTTTCCCAAGTTTTACCTTGTGTGTGCTTTTTATATGTGTTCATGTACCAGGCCGGCTTATGTGTGTTGTGTGTTCGTCTGTCGTCATGAGGCCGGTCATGATTTGCTCAGCCCTGCTGTTGACCTAACGCAGGATATACATCTGGAGCTGGTCCCCGGGCGCCTAAAGGCAAACCTGCTCCAGAGCGCTCTTGAACTCAGACTGGGGCGATGGTTCATCTTTCAGCAGGAGAATGACCCTAAACACACAGCCAAGATATCAAAGGAGTGGCTTCAGGACAACTCTGTGAATGTCATTTAGTGGCAGCAGGGAGGTCCGTGCGAAAAACACAAAGGTATGATATAGACCGAGCAAGTGAGGTTAATAATTTGTTTATTATATCGCTGTTATATACATATAAACACGCAAACTTACAGTATTTCCCGAATATGCTGCTGACGGTGTTGGGCTCATTCACTTTCTTCACCTCAATGAAGAACTTCCTAACAGATGGTCCGGTCTTTCAATCTATATGTTTTTTTTCCATTGCTGTTGAGATATTTATGGAGTACATTCATGTCTGATTCAATTAATTTTTTCAATTTATTTTCATTTATATTGCACCAAATCACAACAAATTGCCTCAGTCGTGTTTTTTTTTTTTTTTGCCTCCTTGCTCTCGGCCATGACAGTTGCATTTTTCTCTTCTCCCTCCCTCCTTATCTTTCCGGCTTCTGTGGCGTGTTGTCTGTGAGGCTGCCAGCTTTGCGCTTCTGGAAACAGCAAAAATGGATCTGTTAAAGTGGTCTCTGAATGCAATTCACACTATTTTATCTACAAGGCACTCGGGAGCGGAGGACCCGACCTGTCCTGCCGGACACATGTGATGGGTTACGTGATGGACAGTTGGAGGAAATGGCAGGTCATGTGCCTTTACACGCTGTCTGTGGAGGACGTCAAAGATGTGTATATATTTGGCATTGTGGTGACCGGGTTCCTGCTGTGTGGAGCGGGCATAGCGCTGGTTTACCGGAAAATTAAGAAAGTGGAAGCGGCAATAATTAGCCCATCCAGGCTGCCCCACATGATTGATTCGATTGGAAGGGCAGTGTCAGCTCAGTCGGCGGGTGTTAACCACACGTTGGATACCATCTCCGGAAGAATGGCTGCGCTGGAAAACCGCATTGATCGTCAGAAATGACCACATCTCCTCTCCTAATTCAGATGTATTGAAAACCACTCTGTCTCAGACTGTGGAATCTTTCAGGCGTCTGCTAATCTGGATTTTCATTCGGCTTCCCAAAACACAGCTGCACTTCAAGGCCGCTGTGATAAAAAGCTCCTGGAGAAGAACAACACTCATGCCTCACTCCCCTGGTATCCCCCGCCCTCAGCTTCTCCAGCTCTGACGTTGACTGTGGACAGTGGACTGTTCAGGGCTAGGCCCCTCCTCCCTCCAGAATGGATGAACAAGGCCATTGATGGCGCCTAAAGGCGGCCTCCGGGTGTTCTGTCTGATAACTGGACTCTTACAAATCTCGGTCGTCGTCTCTCATCCTGTTGTTGTGTGTGATCATTGTTTATTGTGCTGATGGGTTTTTTCCTGCATTGCTGCTGCATGATTCAATGCAGCAGCAATGAAGTTTTTTCTTTCCCAAGTTTTACCTTGTATGTGCTTTTTATATGTGTTCATGTACCAGGCCGGCTTGTGTGTGTTGTGTGTTCGTCTGTCGTCATGAAGCCGGTCATGGTTTGCTCATCCCTGCTGTTGACCTAAGGCAGGATATACATCTGGAGCTGGTCCCTGGGCGCCTAAAGGTGACTTCTGCTCCTAACTGGCAATTAGGATGGGTTAAATGCAGTAAACACATTTCACTGTGCAGGGAAAATGTTCCTTTGTGCATATGACAATAAAATTCTTTTGAATCCTTTGAATCCTTTGAAGGCGCTTCATACAACTAAGGTCTAACCTTACCAACCCCCAGAGGAAGCACACAGGTGACAGTGGTAAGGAAAAACTCCCTCTGAGGAAGAATTCTCAAGCAGACCAGACTCAAAGGGGTGACCCTCTGCTTGGGCCATGCTACAGATACAAATTACAAAACAATTTACAAAACAAATATGCAGGAAATGTTGCCAGTGCACAGGACAGGAGGGTTTCAGGAACAGATACCACATCCATCTCTGGATGGAGCCGCACCTCAAACAGAGAGAAAAGAAAAAAACACAGTCAGGCATCAGGAAGACACCAGTGTTAAATTAACACTGCCAGTGTTAGTTTTACACTGGTTATTTTACTGTGCAGACTTCAGACAAAGTTGAGGTCGCGGCATGCTTCGTTTCCTAAGAAAATGAATTAAAAGAGTAAAAAGCATAGTAACATACTATGGCAGCATGCTAGCCATACGAAAGGGAAAATAAGTGCATCTTAAGTCTGGTCTTGAAAGTCTCCACAGAATCTGACTGTTTTATTGATGCAGGGAGATCATTCCATAAAACGGGCATGATAAGAGAAAGCTCGGTCACCCACAGACTTTTTATTCACTATAGGGACACAAAATAGTTTTGCACCCTGAGGACTCAAAGCCTGGGCTGGTACGTAGGGTTTAATTAGGTCAGCTAAGTAGGGAGCTGCCAGTCTGAATAGTTTTATAAGTTAATAGCAGAACCTTAAAATCTGATCTCTCAGGGACAGGAAGCCAGTGAAGAGATGCCAAAATGGGTGTAATGTGGTCAAACTTTCTACTTCATATTAAAAGTCTGGCTGCAGCATTTTGAACCAATTGGAGAGCCCTAATGTTGGACTACGGTAAACCAGAAAATAGAACACTGCAGCAGTCCAATCTCGAAGAGACAAATGCATGAATCAGGGTCTCAGCATCAGCCATAGACAGAATGGGACAAATCTTCTCTATATTTCACAAGTGGAAGAAAGCAGTCCTCGTAATATTTCTAATGTGGAGGTCAAAGAACAACATAGGATCCAAAATGACCCCAAGGTTCCTCACTTTGTCAGTGTGATGTATGACACACGAACCTTGGCTAAGCGTTAACTGGACAAATTGATGCAGATGTCTCACTGGACCAAGAACCATCATTTCAGTCTTGTCATAGTTTAAAAGTAGGAAGTTGCTAGACATCCAGCTTCTCACTGATGCAAGGCAATCTTCTAAGGATTTTATGTGAATGAGATTACCAGCAGTTATCGGCATGTATAACTGATTATCATCAGCATAGCAGTGAAAGGTAACCCAAAAAACACCACAATATGTGCGCAAGGGGTGCTACATAAAGGGAGAAAAGCAGGGAGCCTAAGACGGACCCCGGTGGAACCCCAAATTTCATGTTACTAAGGTTAGAGGTAGTGTTATCGTACAAAACACATTGTGAACGACTGGTCAGGTATGACGTTAACCATGCAAGGCCATTTCAAGTAATCCCAAAATGATTCTCCAGCCAATCGAGTAGACAACCCAGTCTCACGGCAAGTCGTGATTCAGCAGCACAAAATATACATTAATCTATTGGTTCGTGATTTTATGACAAAAAGCGCCTCATTTTTGTCATGGCAGCACGAATTCATTCTAATTCATTCCGTGATGGCTGCATGAAATTAAAAGTGAAGCAGTGGGGGTGGGGGGATGGGGGGGGGTTGTCGGGGTGGTTATGGTTAGGGTGGGGGGGAGGAGTAGGATTAGGTTATGGTTAAGGTTAGGTAAGGTTGGGGGTAGGAGTAGGGTTAGTAATAGTGAGTTTAGTTTTTTTTTTGCCTTCTTGCTCTTGGCCGAGACGGTCGCATTTTTCTTCTCTCCCTCCCTCCTTATCTTTCCTGCTTCTGTGGCGTGTTGTCTGTGAGGCTGCCAGCTTTGCTCTTCTGGAAACAGCAAAAATGGATCTGATCAAGTGGTCTCTGAATGCAATTGACACTATTTTCTCTACAAGACACTCGGGAGCGGAGGACCCGACCTGTCCTGCTGGGACACATGTGATGGGTTACGTGATGGACAGTTGGAGGAAATGGGAGGTCATGTGCCTGTACACGCTGTCTGTGGAGGACGTCTAAGATGTTTATATATTCGGCACGGTGGTGACCGGGTTTCTGCTGTGTGGAGCTGGCATAGCGCTGGTTTACCGGAAAATTAAGAAGGTGGAAGCGGCACATGATTGATTCGATTGGAAGGGCAATGTCAGCTCAGTCAGTGGGTGTTAACCGCAGGTTGGAAACCATTTCTGGGAGAATGGCTGCACTGGAAAACCGCTTTGATCGTCAGTATTGACCACATCTCCTCTCCTCTATTCAGATGTATTGAAAGCCACTGTGTTTCAAACTGTGGAATCTTTCAGGTGTCTGCTAATCTGGATATCTATTCAGCTCTCCAAACACAGCTGCACTTCAAGGCCACTGTGATAAAAACCTCCTGAAGAAGAACAAAACTTATGCCTCACTCCCTGGTCTCTCCCCTGCCCTCAGCTTCTCCAGCTCTGACGTTGACTGTGGACAGTGGACTGTTCAGGGCTGGGCCCCTCCTCCCTCCAGGATGGACAGACAAGGCCGTTGATGGCGCCTAAGGCTGCCTCCGGAGTGTTCTGTCTGATAACTGAACTCGTCCAAATCTCGGTCGTCGTCTCTCGTCTTGTTGTTGTTGTGTGATCATTGTTTATTGTGCTGAATGGTTTTTTTCATAGCTGCTGTGTTGCACCACACAGCAGCGATGAAGGCTTTTCTCTCCCAAGTTTACCTTGTGTGTGCTTTTATATGTGTTCATGTACCGGGCCGGCTTATGTGTGTTATGTGTTACGTGTGTGTCGTCTGTTGTCATGAGGCCGGTCATGGTTTGCTCAGTCCTGCTGTTGACCAAGGCAGGGATGTACATCTGGAGCTGGTCCCCAGGCGCCTAAAGGCAACTTCTGCTCCTAACTGGCAATTAGGATGGGTTAAATTAGGATGCTTGCTTGCCTCTACTGGTGGTTGGCTCTCACTGCGGTATTGTATCACTTCCTGTTCCGGAGCACAGCGGTGTTTTTCTGTATCTGTTAGCTGTTTAATCTGCGCAGTTAGATTGATCTAGTTATCTAGATTACGATTTGTTTCCCAGTGTAATCTTTACGTGCCTTAACTAAAGCACTCATTCTGCTGAATCACCTCTAAATTATTTACACATTATTCACTTTGCGTGTTTTTAGGAATCCGCTAGCTTAGCGTAGCTACTAGCTCTTAGCCGATTTAGCATGGCGGCTTCTCCTGTCTCTCCCGCACTTTTCTGCTCTGGGTGTGAAATGTTTAGTTATTCCTCGGCCTCCTTTAGCAGTAATGGTACTTGTAATAAGTGTAGCTTATTCGTAGCTTTGGAGGCCAGGCTGGGCGAATTGGAGACTCGGCTCCGCAACGTGGAAAATTCTACAGCTAGCCAGGCCCCTGTAGTCGGTGCGGACCAAGGTAGCTTAGCCGCCGTTAGTTCCCCTCTGGCAGATCCCGAGCAGCCGGGAAAGCAGGCTGACTGGGTGACTGTGAGGAGGAAGCGTAGCCCTAAACAGAAGCCCCGTGTACACCGCCAACCCGTTCACATTTCTAACCGTTTTTCCCCACTCGACGACACACCCGCCGAGGATCAAACTCTGGTTATTGGCGACTCTGTTTTGAGAAATGTGAAGTTAGCGACACCAGCAACCATAGTCAATTGTCTTCCGGGGGCCAGAGCAGGCGACATTGAAGGAAATTTGAAACTGCTGGTTAAGGCTAAGCGTAAATTTGGTAAGATTGTAATTCACGTCGGCAGTAATGACACCCAGTTACGCCAATCGGAGGTCACTAAAATTAACATTAAATCGGTGTGTAACTTTGCAAAAACAATGTCGGACTCTGTAGTTTTCTCTGGGCCCCTCCCCAATCAGACCGGGAGTGACATGTTTAGCCGCATGTTCTCCTTGAATTGCTGGCTGTCTGAGTGGTGTCCAAAAAATGAGGTGGGCTTCATAGATAATTGGCAAAGCTTCTGGGGAAAACCTGGTCTTGTTAGGAGAGACGGCATCCATCCCACTTTGGATGGAGCAGCTCTCATTTCTAGAAATCTGGCTAATTTTCTTAAATCCTCCAAACCGTGACTATCCAGGGTTGGGACCAGGAAGCAGAGTTGTAGTCTTACACACCTCTCTGCAGCTTCTCTCCCCCTGCCATCCCCTCATTACCCCATCCCCGTAGAGACGGTGCCTGCTCCCAGACTACCAATAACCAGCAAAAATCTATTTAAGCATAAAAATTCAAAAAGAAAAAATAATATAGCACCTTCTACTGCACCACAGACTAAAACAGTTAAATGTGGTCTATTAAACATTAGGTCTCTCTCTTCTAAGTCCCTGTTGGTAAATGATATAATAATTGATCAACATATTGATTTATTCTGCCTAACAGAAACCTGGTTACAGCAGGATGAATATGTTAGTTTAAATGAGTCAACACCCCCGAGTCACACTAACTGTCAGAATGCTCGTAGCACGGGCCGGGGCGGTGGATTAGCAGCAATCTTCCATTCCAGCTTATTAATTAATCAAAAACCCAGACAGAGCTTTAATTCATTTGAAAGCTTGTCTCTTAGTCTTGTCCATCCAAATTGGAAGTCCCAAAAACCAGTTTTATTTGTTATTATCTATCGTCCACCTGGTCGTTACTGTGAGTTTCTCTGTGAATTTTCAGACCTTTTGTCTGACTTAGTGCTTAGCTCAGATAAGATAATTATAGTGGGCGATTTTAACATCCACACAGATGCTGAGAATGACAGCCTCAACACTGCATTTAATCTATTATTAGACTCTATTGGCTTTGCTCAAAAAGTAAATGAGTCCACCCACCACTTTAATCATATCTTAGATCTTGTTCTGACTTATGGTATGGAAATAGAAGACTTAACAGTATTCCCTGAAAACTCCCTTCTGTCTGATCATTTTTTAATAACATTTACATTTACTCTGATGGACTACCCAGCAGTAGGGAATAAGTTTCATTACACTAGAAGTCTTTCAGAAAGCGCTGTAACTAGGTTTAAGGATATGATTCCTTCTTTATGTTCTCTAATGCCATATAACAACACAGTGCAGAGTAGCTACCTAAACTCTGTAAGGGAGATAGAGTATCTCGTCAATAGTTTTACATCCTCATTGAAGACAACTTTGGATGCTGTAGCTCCTCTGAAAAAGAGAGCTTTAAATCAGAAGTGTCTGACTCCATGGTATAACTCTCAAACTCGTAGCTTAAAGCAGATAACCCGTAAGTTGGAGAGGAAATGGCGTCTCACTAATTTAGAAGATCTTCACTTAGCCTGGAAAAAGAGTCTGTTGCTCTATAAAAAAGCCCTCCGTAAAGCTAGGACATCTTTCTACTCATCACTAATTGAAGAAAATAAGAACAACCCCAGGTTTCTTTTCAGCACTGTAGCCAGGCTGACAAAGAGTCAGAGCTCTATTGAGCTGAGTATTCCATTATCTTTAACTAGTAATGAGTTCATGACTTTCTTTGCTAACAAAATTTTAACTATTAGAGAAAAAATTACTCATAACCATCCCAAAGACGTATCGTTATCTTTGGCTGCTTTCAGTGATGCCGGTATTTGGTTAGACTCTTTCTCTCCGATTGTTCTGTCTGAGTTATTTTCATTAGTTACTTCATCCAAACCATCAACATGTTTATTAGACCCCATTCCTACCAGGCTGCTCAAGGAAGCCCTACCATTATTTAATGCTTCGATCTTAAATATGATCAATCTATCTTTGTTAGTTGGCTATGTACCACAGGCTTTTAAGGTGGCAGTAATTAAACCATTACTTAAAAAGCCATCACTTGACCCAGCTATCTTAGCTAATTATAGGCCAATCTCCAACCTTCCTTTTCTCTCAAAAATTCTTGAAAGGGTAGTTGTAAAACAGCTAACTGATCATCTGCAGAGGAATGGTCTATTTGAAGAGTTTCAGTCAGGTTTTAGAATTCATCATAGTACAGAAACAGCATTAGTGAAGGTTACAAATGATCTTCTTATGGCCTCGGACAGTGGACTCATCTCTGTGCTTGTTCTGTTAGACCTCAGTGCTGCTTTTGATACTGTTGACCATAAAATTTTATTACAGAGATTAGAGCATGCCATAGGTATTAAAGGCACTGCGCTGCGGTGGTTTGAATCATATTTGTCTAATAGATTACAATTTGTTCATGTAAATGGGGAATCTTCTTCACAGACTAAAGTTAATTATGGAGTTCCACAAGGTTCTGTGCTAGGACCAATTTTATTCACTTTATATATGCTTCCCTTAGACAGTATTATTAGACGGTATTGCTTAAATTTTCATTGTTACGCAGATGATACCCAGCTTTATCTATCCATGAAGCCAGAGGACACACACCAATTAGCTAAACTGCAGGATTGTCTTACAGACATAAAGACATGGATGACCTCTAATTTCCTGCTTTTAAACTCAGATAAAACTGAAGTTATTGTTCTTGGCCCCACAAATCTTAGAAACATGGTGTCTAACCAGATCCTTACTCTGGATGGCATTACCCTGACCTCTAGTAATACTGTGAGAAATCTTGGAGTCATTTTTGATCAGGATATGTCATTCAAAGCGCATATTAAACAAATATGTAGGACTGCTTTTTTGCATTTACGCAATATCTCTAAAATCAGAAAGGTCTTGTCTCAGAGTGATGCTGAAAAACTAATTCATGCATTTATTTCCTCTAGGCTGGACTATTGTAATTCATTATTATCAGGTTGTCCTAAAAGTTCCCTAAAAAGCCTTCAGTTAATTCAAAATGCTGCAGCTAGAGTGCTGACGGGGACTAGAAGGAGAGAGCATATCTCACCCATATTGGCCTCTCTTCATTGGCTTCCTGTTAATTCTAGAATAGAATTTAAAATTCTTCTTCTTACTTATAAGGTTTTGAATAATCAGGTCCCATCTTATCTTAGGGACCTCGTAGTACCATATCACCCCAATAGAGCGCTTCGCTCTCAGACTGCAGGCTTACTTGTAGTTCCTAGGGTTTGTAAGAGTAGAATGGGAGGCAGAGCCTTCAGCTTTCAGGCTCCTCTCCTGTGGAACCAGCTCCCAATTCAGATCAGGGAGACAGACACCCTCTCTACTTTTAAGATTAGGCTTAAAACTTTCCTTTTTGCTAAAGCTTATAGTTAGGGCTGGATCAGGTGACCCTGAACCATCCCTTAGTTATGCTGCTATAGACGTAGACTGCTGGGGGGTTCCCATGATGCACTGTTTCTTTCTCTTTTTGCTCTGTATGCACCACTCTGCATTTAATCATTAGTGATCGATCTCTGCTCCCCTCCACAGCATGTCTTTTTCCTGGTTCTCTCCCTCAGCCCCAACCAGTCCCAGCAGAAGACTGCCCCTCCCTGAGCCTGGTTCTGCTGGAGGTTTCTTCCTGTTAAAAGGGAGTTTTTCCTTCCCACTGTAGCCAAGTGCTTGCTCACAGGGGGTCGTTTTGACCGTTGGGGTTTTACATCATTATTGTATGGCCTTGCCTTGCAATATGGAGCGCCTTGGGGCAACTGTTTGTTGTGATTTGGCGCTATATAAAAAAAATTTTTGATTGATTTTGATTGATTAAATGCTGTAGACACATTTCATTGTGCAGGGAACATGTTCCTATGTGCATATGACAATAAAATTATCTTGAATCTTAAAAAAAGTCATGAATTTGCCTCACTTTGTGTCGGGAGGACAAAAAAAAGTGATACTGGGCTGCGAGTAGAATATGATGATCCATGGTATCAAATGCAGCACTGAGATCTCACAGCACCAGAACCGTAGCGGTGTCCAAATCCATTGGAAGCAGCAGATCATTCACCACTGCCGTCTCTGTGGAATTCTGTTTTCTAAAAGCAGACTGCAGTGGCTCAAAAAGATTATTCTCACTTACTCACTTACTTTTTCCAGAATTTTAGAGCAGAATGATAGATTTGATATTGGCCTATAGTTTTTAAATACACTCTGGTTGAGATTAGATTTCTTAAGTAATGGTTTAATCGCTACAGATTTCAAACATTTACGAACAGATACAGAAGTTAATGAGAGATTAATCATTTCCAGCACAGTCGGCCCAAGAGTGGACCACAGGTCCTTAAACAGTTTTGTTGGTATAAGATCAAATAAGCAGGTTGTGCTTTTTGTAGACGTTATGAGTTTCGTCAGCATGCCTAGTGAGATACTATCATTCTGTAAATTTAGGTAATACCTCAGTCATGGCACCTGCCTCAATAGCAGGGTGTAGTGGCTGGGTTAAGGCATGCTGGGATATGTTTAACCTAATGTCTTCTATTTTCTTCTCAAATTAATCCAGGAAATCCTGTGCTGTAAAAGGAGAGTGAACTACAGGTGGTTGTCCATGTATAAGTCTTGCCACCATGTCGAACAAGAACTTTGAGTTATGCTTGTTTTTGTTGATCAAATCAGAGTAATCGGTGCGCTTTGTAGCCAGTAAAATGGTAAAATGGTAAATGGACTGCATTTATATAGCGCTTTTCCATCTGCATCAGTCGCTCAAAGTGCTTTACAAATAATAATACAGTAGTGCATGTTTATAGTCTAAGACAGCATCCTGCCACCCAAGGTGGAATACTTCTAATTTTGAACTATGCCATTTCCGTTCTTGACCTCTAGCCTTATGCTTGAGGTCATGCAAGTTATCATTGAACCAAGGTGACTGTGTTTTGGGGGTGTGTGGTTTTAACAAAGGTGGCAAAATCATGTTGAGTGGAGTTTAGAGCTCTGAGTTTAAACTATTCATGAGACTATCTACTGATTGGGCATTTGCCAAACGTGAAGCTAAGATATTAGGCATTCTAGCTTCAAGTTCAGTTGTAGTTGAGGAGTTGATGCATTGCTGCAGTGATAAATTAGGTTGTTGTTCCACTAAACATGGCTGCGAAACTGTAAACCTAATAAGTGCGTGATCAGAGACCACCAATGCAAGAAGCATGATGTCAATATTCGTGACAGCAATACAACGTGTGAGAACCAATTTCAGGGTATTTCCACTAATATGTGTCGAGTCCTGAATGCATTGCTGAAATCCAAATGCATCGACAATTTCCATAAATGATTTACAGAGGGTATCAGAAGGCTTATTTATATGAATGTTAAAGTCACCAATAATCAGAATGTTATCTGCACTAGTTGACAAGTTAGAGATGAACACACCAAATTCATCTAAGAATTCACAGTATGGGCCAGGGGGCCTAAATACAGTGACAAAATAATACAGCTGATTTTTAGTCTTCTGATCTTGGCAATACGAAGCATTATGGGCAGAGCAGAGAATTGGATGCTCAAACAAGCTATATTTGTGACCCCAACAGCTAATAAGCTAATTTGTGACCCCAACAGCTAATAAGCTAAACCTAGCTTTATAAATAAGAGCAACACCCCCGCCTTGCTTCGCATCACGAGGGACGTGACTAAATGTGTATGCTGGTGGGCAGGCATCATTTAAGGGGAGGACAGCTGTACAGTGGGGGAAATAAGTATTTGATCCACTGTCAATTTTGCAGGTTTTTCCAACTACAAAGAATGGAGAGGTCTGTAATTTTTATGAATGCAATAGAAAATCTTTGGAGGGAGCTGCAACTCCAAACCTGAAAGATCTGGAGAAGATCTGTATGGAGGAGTGGACCAAAATCCCTGTTGCAGTGTGTGCAAACTTGGTAAAGAACTACAGGAAACGTCTGACCTCTGTAATGGCAGACAATTGTTTCTGTACCAAATGTTAATGTCTGTTTTTCTAGGGGATCAAATACTTATTTCATGCGATAAAATGCAAATTAATTATTTAAAAATCATACAATGTGATTTTCTGGATTTTTTTTTTTCTAGATTCTGTGTCTCACAGTTGAAGTGTACCTACAATAAAAAATACAGACCTCTCCATTCTTTGCAGGTGGAAAAACCTGCAAAATTGACAGTGGAAATACTTATTTCCTCCACTGTAGGTTTAAGCCAGGTTTCACATAACCCAATCATATCTAAGTGATGATCCATAATCAGATCATTCATCAACACTGATTTTGAGGACAGTGATCTTATGTTAATGAGACCCAGACTAAGGACCTCAGTGGGGTTGATAGTTGGACTGTTTGGGTTTAGGGGTGGTTCCAGAGTAGCATATATAAGATGCCTAGAAGTAGGTTTAGGTTTGAGACATTCTACACGCATTGTAGGTAGCAGACACGAAATCTTTGATATTGCTGGAACAACCACTGGGCCATCTTCAATTTCAACATCATTCAATGTAGTAATGGGTATTAAGTTTTCAAAGCATATCCCTCTATTCTACTGGTCTCATATTTAGTTCCAAAGCATTACTGATTCAGAATGAACCAAGTTTTCTACATCAATTTCAGTTTCACAGCAGTGCTCAGTTCAAAGCATCACTTTTGGAACCAGCGTCAAGTGGAAATTCAAGGAACTGCAATTGGACTGGAGGCTGTGATCTATAGGCTGTCTCACGGACCACCTCACTGGGCGTGTCTGACAGAGCATTATGGGACTTTTGATGGTGTGTAGCAGGAAACTCAACTTATTGAACTGTGAAAGTTATCCACAACACTCCTTTGACTCAGAATTTTGGGAATGATGAAATATGTTTTGACTTTTGAAATATATACAAAGCTTGAGAAGCACTGGTTTCATGTGAATTACAGAGATGGATGTGTGTGTAGTGTGTGTGTGGTGCAGTGAAGAATAGTCTCTCTGTGATCTCACACAGTAGACTTGTTCACACCAGGGTCAGCTGCCTGCAAACACAAATGTACACACACAGCTGATGTGTTTCCAATCCAAACATTCAACATTCTGAGCTACAACGGAGTCAGAAAATTCCAGAGTGACAGACGTTCCTCTGTTTGTGTGCCTGCATTCCACTCTCCTTCCATATCTCCATGACTTATTTCTCTAACAAGAGCTTTAATACAACCTCTATGACTGTGTATGTGATTGTGTGTACTTTGTGTACAGAAAAGCAAGCTACGAAGTATTCAGTTTCTATTCGCCCCCAGTCAAATTTCTTTCTCCTGGTGTGGACTTATTGAGAAAAATGATGTTAAAATGACTGTTTGCTGAGTGTCATGTTCTCATTTCCTCTTTTAATATGGTGAGTGAAGTCCTGATGTGTGTAAGAATGAAACATGCACGCTGCCACAGCACGGACACATTCAATGGAAGAAAAAAAGAGAAACTCCTTCAGATCCCTCAGAGGTGTAGAGTCGTGACTGGGACGTGTCCACACATATTTAATAATGTGTTTTTCCCCTTTGGGTCTTTTTGAAAATCAGGCTTTTTCTTATGATGAAATTCAAAATCCTTTCAGACACACTGAGACGCCTCAGGCTGAGTGTATCTGAGATCTCAGAGAATGCAATTTGAATATATGTTTTTAATTCTAGTTTTAATCTGTGCAGATTTGAGTTTGGTCGATAAAGCTGATGCAGGTGGGCTGATACGGTAACACAGTGATTCTGTGTGTGTGCATGCACACACACACACAGGCCCATGAACAACATTTTGACACATCACAGTGTGGGGTTTCTCTGTCGAACTTTCAGCACACTAATATTTGATATGTCATATTTTCAGTTATTTTTGCACAGCTGTTTCAGACACTTTCCTATTTACTGTAATTTTTTGTTTGTTTTTAGCAGATTTTCTACTTGATAATTCTTGAAAGCAAGTCAAAGACACGACAGGACCTGTAAAAAACCACAAACAAAACAGATTAACCTCTAGTGTGTGGTGGGTACATGGGTACAAGATATTTTGTTGTTGCTCAAGAGCTGCATTTGGCAGCAATAGCGCCATCAAGTGGAGGAGAATAACCTGTCACCACCTCTGAGTGTCGTTAAGTTCAAGATGCTTGAGCTCCTCTTCAGGCTGTCACCATTCTGACAGTCAGTAAGGTTAATTCACAGAAACAGGTACCAGTGTTGCCTGATCCTGTGAGAGAAATAAGCAACCATCTCATCATTGTCTCGCAAAGGCACCCCCCCCCCGCCCCCCCCCAAAAAAAGAAAAGAAAAGAAAAAAAAATCTAGCAATATAACAAATTAATTATAATCTTGCATCATTTTCATTTGCTATTAATATTCAGTGGACCCTCCCTCCACCCCCCCCCCCCAAAATAATAAAATCAATCAATATAACAAATTAATGCTAATCTTGCATCATTTTCATTTGCTATTAATATTCAGTGGACCCTCCCTGCACCCCCCCAAAATAATAAAATCAATCAATATAACAAATGAATGCTAATCTTGCATCATTTTTATTTGCTATTAATATTCAGTGGACCCTCCCTGCACCCCCCAAAATAATAAACTCAATCAATATAACAAATTAATGCTAATCTTGCATCATTTTCATTTGCTATTAATATTCAGTGGACCCTCCCTGCACCCCCCAAAATAATAAACTCAATCAATATAACAAATTAATGCTAATCTTGCATCATTTTCATTTGCTATTAATATTCAGTGGACCCTCCCTGCACCCCCCCCAAAAATAATAAAATCAATCAATATAACAAATTAATGCTAATCTTGCATCATTTTCATTTGCTATTAATATTCAGTGGACCCCCCCCCCCCTCAAAAAAAGAAAAAAATCAATCAATATAACAAATTAATGATAATCTTGCATCATTTTCATTTGCTATTAATATTCAGTGGACCCCCCCAAAAAAGAAAAAAAAAATCAATCTATATAACAAATTAATGCTAATCTTGCATCATTTTCATTTGCTATTAATATTCACTGGACCCCCCCCCCCTCAAAAAAAGAAAAAAAAAATCAATCAATATAACAAATTAATGATAATCTTGCATCATTTTCATTAGTTATTAATAATATTCAATGGACCCTCCCTGCCCCTCAAAAAAGAAAAAAACAAATAAACAATCAATATAACAAATTAATTAGAATCTTGCATCATTTTCATTTGCTATTAATATTCAGTGGACCCTTCCTGCCCCCCGAAAAAGAAAAAAAATCAATCAATATAACAAATTAATGATAATCTCTCATCATATTCATGTTATTAATAATATTCAATGGACCCTCCCTGCCCCCCCACAAAAAAGAAAAAAAAATCAATCAATACAACAAATTCATTATAATTTTGCATCATTTTTATTTGCTATTAATATTCAATGGACCCTCCCTGCTCCCCAACTCCCTCAAAAATAAACAAAATACAAGTAGCATGCACAATAAGCTACATTATAAATTGTTGGTCATTTTACAACCCCTATTCCAATGAAGTTGAGACGTTGTGTAAAATGTAAATAAAAACAGAATACAATGATTTGCAAATCCTCTTCAACCTATATTCAGTTGAATACACAACAAATTCAAGATATTTAATATTCAAACTGATAAACTTTATTGTTTTTCTGCAAATATTTGCTATTTTTGAAATGGATGCCTGCAACCCGTTTCAAAAAAGCTGGGACAGTGGTATGTTTACCACTGTGTTACATCACCTTTCCTTCTAACAACACTCAATAAGCATTTGGGAACTGAGGACACTAATTGTGAGTGTCATAACTGGGTATAAAAAGGAGCATCCCCAAAAGGCTCAGCCATTCACAAGCAAAGATGGGATGAGGATCACTACTTTGTGAACAACTGCGTGAAAAGTTCGTCGCTACATCTACAAATGCAAGTTAAAACTCTACCATGCAAAGCGAAAGCCATACTTCAACAACATCCATAAATGCTGCCGCCTTCCCTGGGCCCGAGCTCATTTGAAATGGACAAATGCAAAGTGGAAAAGTGTACTGTGGTCTGATGAGTCCATGATTTCCAAAAATCATGGACGTCATGTCCTTTGGAAAAAAGGAGGAAAAAGACCATCCAGATTGTTACCAGTGCTAAGTTCAAAAGCCAGCATCTGTGATGGTATGGGGTGTGTTTGTGCCCATGGCATGGGCAACTTACACATCTATGGCACCATCAATGCTGAAAGGTACATCCAGGTTTTGGAGCAACACATGCTGCCATCCAAGCAACATCTTTTTTAGCGACGTCCCTGCTTATTTCAGCAAGACAATGCCAAGCCACATTCTGCACGTGTTACAACAGTGTGGCTTCATCGTAAAAGAATGCGGGTTCTAGACTGGCCTGCCTGCAGTCCAGACCTGTCGTCCATTGAACATGTGTGGTGCATTATGAAGCGCAAAATATGACAACGGAGACCCCGGCCTGTTGAACAACTGAAGTCGTACATTAAGCAAGAATGGGAAAGAATTCCACCTACAAAGCTTCAACAATTAGTGTCCTCAGTTCCCAAACGCTTATTGAGTGTTGTTAGAAGGAAAGGTGATGTAACACAGTGGTAAACATACCACTGTCCCAGCTTTTTTGAAACGTCTTGCAGGCATCCATTTCAAAATGAGCAAATATTTGCACAAAAACAACAAAAATGAATCAGTTTGAACATTAAATATCTTGTCTTTGTGGTGTATTCAATTGAAAATAGGTTGAAGAGGCTTTGCAAATCATTGTATTCTGTTTTTATTTACATTTTACACAACGTCCCAACTTCATTGGAATTGGGGTTGTATACAGATACTTTAGTCATTCATTTTATACCCGTTTATTCCAGTTAAGGGTCATGTGGGGTGGGGTGGCGTTTATCCTAGCAGCCACTGTGTGAGAGACAGGGTACCCCCTGGACAGGCTGCAGGGCCACACAGATGGACACACATTTCACTTACACAGTCAAATTAGAGTCACCTGACCTGTATGTCTTTGGAAGAAGGAAGAAGCTGGAGCACCTGGAGGGGGCTGATCCAAACACAGGTAACAAACACTCAGGGAAGGTTTGATATTTCTGGGTGAATTTACAATCCAGATCCAGTTTGAGTTTGAGTTCAATGTGGCTGCCTTCATTCAAGGGTAACTACCTGTAAGTCATTCACCATGTTGTTGTTCATTCGGCTGCTCCCAGTTTTGTTCGGGGTCGCCACAGTGGATACAGTCAGATCTGCATTGGTAATTGCCACAGGGTTTACGCCGGATGCCTTCCTGACGCAACTCCAGTTTTACCTGGAGAAACACACACAGCTGCCGGTATTCCAAAGAGGTCTTAAGTTATTCACCATATACTGCTCAAGAATTCTTTGATTATTTTGAAGAGAAAATAGAGGATATTCCCTCAAAAATATCCCAGCATGCTTTAGTCACACTACTCGATCCTGTGACAATGTAAACACCATCTCTACTAGGAAGTTGAGACAATTTTGACACTGTTTTGCTGGTTATGCTGTCGGAATATGGGAACTCTGCTAAAAGCATGATTCATCTATTTGATAAAATACCAACTAAAGTGTTTAAGGATCTGTGGGCTGCACTTGAGCCCACTGTGCTGAATATTATGAATCTGTCTTCTGTCAGTTCTATTGTGACATGTTTTAAATCAGCAGTGACATAACCAGTGGTGGGCACAGTTCCGATAATCCGATAACAGATAATTATGGAAAATAATCTTTTCATTATCGGATTATCTTTTTAGATAACTCCAAAAACTATTATCGGAGTAAATATCTTCTGATACATTTTTGTCCGATAACTTTTAGACTGATAACATAGTAAACAAAGATGGACAGTGACAAACACTTTTAAAGCTTAAAATCAGTTAAGCACCTACCTGTTAAAAGTTTCTTAACAGATGCATAGTTTTACCCTCTGCCAACAGAAGAGAGCTGTGTCCATAAGAAACCACTCTATCTTCTGCAGGCAAAAGAGAACTAGACTCTCAAAACAACAACAAAAAAAATAATTTCCTTTAACACCATACCAATACACTGGCAATATAATCCAGGTCATCCAGAGGCATACATTTTTAACTTATGGTTCAAATTTTAACCCAACTAAATTTGGACAAGTTATTTAAAATTACTATCATGTCTGACTTTTTATAAAGTGAAAATATCAGATATATGTCTTAGTTTTAAAGTAATGTGCTAATTTTAAGGTTTTAGTGAGCACATGCTGTGCCCAGCAGTACATTATGGGTAGGATAGTCTAATCTCAGTATGTTCACGACAGGACAAATGCATTTCAGACACTCTGTTCAGCCTCCACGGACAACAGCATTAAACTCTAGTGCCTAAAACTCTCGTGAGTATATTCTCTGGGTTTATAGACATTGTTATTGTACTTGTGTTTGTTAAATTCCATGCATCGTAAATGTAGCAGACACAGATTATCGGGGATTTTGTTTTGGCAAGTTTTTCAGGCCTCTACTGCCATCTACTGGCCAGTAGTGTTCATGGCAGTATATAGTATATATATCAGATGGTTGTCAAATTAACTTTTTGGCTTTGCAAATGGATTTTTTTTTTTTTTTTTTTTTTTTACAAATTAAGTTTAAAAACAAAACAAAATAACATTACAAGACAGGTCTGCGGTGTTTGCACATGCACAGTGCGAGCAGTTGGACGCTTGTAGCTCTTTAGCAGCAGGATACCCTCACGACGGCTAACCAGAATAATGTCAAACAGGTTTGATTTTCATTCAACCATACAATCGGCGATCAGGAGGTGGTCGTCACATGTTAAACGCAGCTTGTTACTCCAAGTACACTACTAGATGCAGGACGCGCGATTAACCTGAAACTCGGTCCAAAAAAATTCTCGCACGAATAAAAAATCATCTGAAAAAGGGCTAAAACTCGCACAGTGTAAAGCCAACATTTATGTCTCAAGACAAAATTGAGTGCATGTTTTACAACATCATAAAACGTGCGCACAGCACTAATAAAACGTGCGCACATTCTCTCCACATGCAAAACATTTTGCGATGACACTTCCAGGGCTCCGTAAAAATGCCTGTTTTTACAAATAAAAAATGGAATATTTTACAAAAACACATTTATCTGTAAACATCAACACACGACACACATCACATTAGCGTGTTGGTTTACATAATGAATGACTGAACCAATCAGGGTTTAGCAGAGGCACTTTTACCCAGAATCCTTTGCGATCTGTCTGTGTTTGTGACAAAACCTCAGAATTAGTGCATTATTCAACATTAAAAGATATATGTTATATTTTAACTTTGTACAAAGGACAGAATTGACATTAATGGAGTTATTCTATCGGTATTAATGTTATTTATAAATCAAAACCATAAGTCAGCATGACTTTATTTTCCAAGAACTCCGCCTGGCCAGTGTGTTGTGATTGATAGAGAGCTGTTATGGCTGCTCTCAGAGTGCCTCTGTGCTGGAAGCTGTGTAGTAAACAAGAGCTGCCAGCAGGGGCAGGCTGTTCAAAGACAAAAGTGTGGCATCATTGTTTGGGTCTGTTGTCACTTTTAATATTACTAGAAGCTATTGTGGTGTCAGAACTCAAATTCAGTTTATTAGTGGTTGCAAATGTACCAGAGACAACATTGGAAGTTATCGGTTATCTGTAACTTCCGATACATTTTTGGGTGGTTTATCGTCTTATCTTTATCAAAGATAACTTTTCAGTTATCTGATTATCTGTTACTGAAGTTAATTTTTTGGTTATCTGTGCCCACCACTGGATATAACATATTCTTAAAAGGCCTAAGGTAGATGTGGGTTCATTGAAAAATTATAGACCAATAAAGACTTTATCCATCTGCTTGAAAATCCTTGAAAGAGTGGTTTCACAGCAGCTTGTGGATTATTTTGCTGATAAAGACCTCTTTGAGCCACTGCAGTTAGCATTTAGGACACACCACTCCACAGAGAGAGCACTTACTAAAGTGGTGAATGACCTTCTGCTGAATGGACTCAGATATCACCACAGTGCTGCAATTGTTAAATCTTAGTTTCACGTTTGATACAGTTGACCATCAATTTCAATTTATTTCATTTATTTTCATTTTATACAGCACCAAATCACAACAGAACTGCCTCAAGGCACTTCACACAAGTAAGGTCTAACCTTACCAACCCCTAGAACAAGCACACAAGCGATGGTGGTAAGGGAAAAACTTCCTCTGATGATATTGAGGAAGAAACCTCAAGCAGACCAGACTCAAAGGGCTGACCCACTGCTTAGGCCATTCTACCAATTACAAGGTTTTGCAAACTTTTACAAAGCTGAAGAAACAGAAAATAGAAAAACAACAGAGACAAAAACAGTTCACGGGTGTTAATACATCCTGCACCCAAGTCCTGGCCACAATCCTGTTTGGTCAGCTTACAATCTCATTACCTGCACTAATAGACACTGGGGCTGAGGGAAATTTCTTAGATCTCAAGGTGGTGACTGAAGCATGCATCCCGGTCAAAGCACTCCCGTCACCGTTAAATGTGCATGCTTTAGACGGCACCCCCCTGCCCCCCATCACCCACCAGACCAAAGCAGTCACATTGGTGGTGTCCAGCAACCACCATGAGACAATCCGTTTTTTTGTTTTTCTCCATAACCCCACTGGTGTTAGGACATCCCTGGGCTGTACTACACAATCTTTGGATTGATTGGCCAACCGGGACCATCACCCAGTGGAGTGAAGCCTGCCTCAGAGGGTGCCTTCGTTCCTCGGTTCTGCCCAGTAGTGGTGCTGGGGAGGGTCACTCCACACCGCCTGATCTTTCGTTAGTTCCTGAAATTTATCATGACCTTGCTGAGGTGTTCAGCAAAGATCATGCTCTGTCACTCCCTCCTCAAAGACCATATGACATCTCCATCAATCTCCTCCCCGGCGCGAAGTTTCCTTCTAGCCGGTTGTACAACTTGTCGCGCCCAGAGAGGGAAGCGATGGAGACTTATATCTGGGACTCCCTGGCCACCGGGCTGATTTGGCACTCGTCGTCACCATGAGGGGCAGGCTTCCTTTTTGTTGGCAAGAAGGACGGTACCTTGCGCCCGTGCATTGATTTCAGGGGGCTGAATGCCATCACAGTCCGCAACCGGTACCTTCTCCCCCTCCTTGATTCCGCATTCATGCCCCTGCATGGTGCAACCATATTCACCAAATTGGACCTCAGGAACGCTTACCACCTAGTGTGTGTCAAGGAGGGGGATGAGTGGAAGACCGCCTTCAACACCCCACTCAGACACTTTGAGTACCTTGTGATGCCCTTCGGTCTCACCAATGCACCTGCCACGTTTCAGTCACTTGTGAACTATGTCCTTCGGGATTACCTCCACTGTTTTGTATTCGTTTATCTTGATGACATCTTGATTTTCTCCTCCTCACTGTCCGAGCATACTAAGCATGTCCGTCTGGTCCTCCACAGATTGTTAGAGAACCCGCTTTTTGTTAAGGCAGAAAAGTGCGAGTTTCACAAGGACACCATCTCATTTCTAGGGTTCATCGTGTCACACAACCAGATACAGCCCGATCCGGCCACAGTAAAAGCAGTGTTAGACTGGCCAACTCCCACCTCTGTCAAACAACTACAGCAATTCCTTGGTTTCGCCAATTTGCATCTCCACTCACTGCTCTCACCTCAGTTAAAGTCCGGTTTCAGTGGTCCCCGCAGGCCGAAGTGGCCTTCAATCATCTAAAACATCTATTTTCCACGGCCCCGGTCCTTATTCAACCTAACCCGGACTACCAGTTCATTGTGGAAGTGGATGCTTCCGATTTGGGTATAGGAGCTGTGCTTTCCCAGCGGGCGGAGGGTGACGGTCACCTCCATCTGTGCGCCTTCATTTCCCGTTGTTTAACTCCTGCAGAACGGAATTATGATGCTGGTAACCGGGAACTCCTAGCTGTCAAGGTGGCCCTCGAGGAGTGGAGACATTGGCTGGAGGGGACCGCAGTCCCTTTCTTAGTATGGACAGATCACAAAAACCTTCAGTACATCCAGTCCGCAAAACATCTCAACTCTTGGCAGGCCAGGTGGTCCTTATTTTTTGGGAGGTTCAACTTCTCCATCACTTACAGACCCAGATCCAAAAACAAGAAACCTGATGCTCTCTCCCATCTCTCCAGTCCCCCTGGCCATCCTCAATCTTCGGACTTCATCCTCCCTCCATCCTTGGTAGTGGGCACCCTGGAGTGGGACATCGAGAAGGCTTTGGAGCAACATCCCGACCCGGGCGGAGGACCCCTGGGATGGCTGTTTGTTCCACCGGAGGTCTGATCCCAGGTCCTGCAGTTTTGTCACTCCTCCAAACTGGTCTGTCACCCTGGAATCCACAGAACCTTGGACATTCTTCAGCGCAACTTTGTGCCAGGGGTAGGAGCCTCCACCAGCCCATCTCCAGCTTACTCTGTCCTCTTCCAACTCCTGGACACCCTTGGTCTCACATTGCCTTGGACTTCATCACGGGACTTCCCCCGTCCGAGGGAAACACGGTGATACTCACCATAGTTGACCGATTCTCCAAGGCAGCACATTTCATAGCTCTGCCCAAATTGCCATCAGCTCTGGAGACCGCGAACCTCCTGGTCCACCAGGTTTTCTGGCTGCATGGCATTCCTTGTAACATTGTGTCTGACCAAGGCCCACAATTCACATCTCAAGTGTGGCAGGCTTTTATTCAGCACTGGGGGCTTCAGTCAGCCTTTCTTCTGGTTTCCACCCCCAAACCAATGGCCAGGCGGAACGGGCTAATCAGGAACTGGAAGCCACCTTACGGTGCGTTATGTCCTCCCACCTGTCCTATTGGAGCAACCACCTCCCATGGATAGAATATGCTCACAACTCTCAGATCTGTTCCGCCACCGGACTGTCTCCATTCAAGGCTTCGCTAGGCTATCAGCCTCCACTTTTCCCCAATCAAGAAGAGGACCTTGCGGTGCCTTCCGTGCACCTACATCTCAGACGTTGTCGCCGGGTGTGGAGGACAGCCCGTTCCGGCTTCCTGCGAACCAAGGAATGGACCAGACACCTTGCGGACCGACACAGGGCCCTGGCCCCGGACTACCAACCTGGGCAGGAGGTGTAGTTGTCCTCTCAAGACATTCCACTTCGGACTGATTCTAAGAAACTGTCTCCCAAATACATTGGACCGTTTGTGGTGGATCGGGTGGTGAACCCGGTTGCTGTTTGCCTCCATCTGCCGCGCTACCTCCAGATCCACCCTGTGTTTCACACCTCCCGGTTGAAGCCGGTGCATTCCAGTCCACTCTCCCCACCAGCACCCGCTCCACCTCCTGCCCGCATTGTGGACGGTCACCCGGCTTGGACAGTTACGAAGATCCTAGACGTTCGCCGCCGGGGTCAGGGTTTTCAGTACCTGGTGGACTGGGAGGGCTATGGGGCCGAGGAATGTTCCTGGGTGCGGCGGGACTTCATCTGATTGAGCTGTTTGGGGATTATCACACCCGGTTCAACACATCCACCTGCGCCAGAAACTCAGTTTCCTCAACCTGGTACCCGGCCTCTCTATCTGATTCGTATAGAGCTTTTGTACATTCCTACGCAGGGTTTCTTCTGTCTTCAGGCTCGGCATCTTCACGCTTATACTGATCTCAGTTATTACTGGACAGTTGTGAGTGCTCTGTCACCCATTTGCTCATCCACTTACCTGTCTGTTGTCTTCCCTCCAGCCTCTGTCAGCTCCGTAGAAGACCACCTGGCCCCGATCACGGATCCATCCAAATCTCGCTCATCACTGGACTCTGGGCTGACAAATACGGCTCCCTGTTTTCCACCGCTGTGCGGGCCACGTCTCCACCCCTCAGGCCACTTTGCATCATCCAAATTTTGTTGCATAGCTTTCATCAGTCTTGTAATAAATCTTGTTATTCATCCATTTTCTCTGTTCTCTGCATTTTGGGTCCAGTTCAGTCCGGGCAGATCATAACACTCTTGTTGTGAAGCTATGAAATGACTATGCTATGCTGATGACACTCAACTTTATATGCCAATAAAATCTCACCCACACCAGGTCCTTAGAGGACTGCCTGGATTCAGTGAATAATTGGATGTCTCGCAATTTCTTACTCTTAAATTCTGACAAGACTGATTGAGTTGATGGTCATTGGTCCTATGAGACACAGACATCAGTTTCCCCTAACAATTAACCTTGGATTTGTGTCATTTGGCAGAATCCATCCATTTTGTAAACCTGCTTACTTCAGTTAATGGTATTAATCAGAATGATGAAGTTAAAAATCTCTAGGTGACCTTTGATCCTATGCTGTGCTTTGACTTACACATTAGAGAAATCACTAAGAATGCTTTTTATCCCCTCTGTACTACTGGGAAGATTCAACCTATTTTGTCTGTGACTGATGTAGAGATGTTCTTCTTCTTTCAGTTGCTCCCATTACAAGACACCACAGCAAATCAACTGTTTCCTCTCACCTTGCCATCAGCATTTTCCTCTGTCACGCCAGCCATCCTCCTTCTGCAGGTCCATAGACTTCCTCTTTGGCCTCTCTCTTCTCCTCAATCATCTCAGTCTCACCTCTCCAAACTGCCCAACATGTACTGTCCCTCAGATATGTTCATTCCTAATCCTGTCCATTCTCATCACTCCCAAAGAAAATCACAACTTCTTCAGCTCTGCCATCTCCAGCTTTGCCTCCTGTCTTTTTGTTTGTGCCACTATCTCAAAGCCGTACAACATAGCTGGTCTCACTACTGTCTTGTAAACTTTCCCCTTTACTCTTGCAGATATCCTTCTGTCACAAATAACTCCTGCCATCTTATTCCACCCACTCCACCCTGCCTGCACTCTCTTCTTCACCTCTCTACCACACTCTCCATTACTTTTGATTGAGTCAAAGTATTTAAATTCATCTACTACCTTAACCAACTCTACTCCTTGTAACTGCACTATTCCACTGGGCTCTTCTTCACTCACACACATGCTCTCCTCTGTTGCTCCTACTGACATTCATTCCGGTTCTCTCCAGAGCATATGTCCACCTCTCCAGGCTAAACTGAACCTGCACTTTACTCTCATTATAGATCACATTGTCATCTGCAAACATCATGGTTTTCTCAAGCGTGTTCCCACCCATAAACCTTTCCATCACCATTGCAAACAAGAAAGGTCTCAGAGCCAATTCTTAATGTCATTCCACCTCCACCTGACGGCATAAAATACATTGCCTGAAATAATTTTGTTGCCAGAGGAGAGACAAAGTCACTGTCAAGTCATTCTCAAGTCATGAATTGGCAAGTCTCGAGTCTGAAGCCAAGTCTCAAGTCAAGTCTTAAGTCAGCTGACTTGAGAATGACTTGCTGGTGACTTCATCTCACCTCTGATGCATGCCCTGTGAAAGACTGGCATCCTGTCCAGAGTGTACCCTGCCTCACACCCTATGACTGGTGGGATAGGCTCTGGCACCCTGTGAGCCTTAAGGAGTAAGTGGGTCTAGAAAATGGATGGATGGATAGATGGATGTTTCATGCATATGAAAATACTTTGAAATGACTGATTTATTGCTTGAGGAGTTTTGATCCATCTGACTGCAATTACTGTACACAAGAAATACCATTTGAGAAAGAAAAGGGAAGAATTGTTAATCATAAAGATATATGCCAATCATTAAGTCTCCCTATTGGATTTAGGAAAAATCAGCTCAGAATGCATTGTGTTGCCAACA
Source organism: Thalassophryne amazonica (assembly GCF_902500255.1). Taxonomy (NCBI): domain Eukaryota; kingdom Metazoa; phylum Chordata; class Actinopteri; order Batrachoidiformes; family Batrachoididae; genus Thalassophryne; species Thalassophryne amazonica. Next base: position 89,584,486 of record NC_047113.1, on the reverse strand, counting down.
TGGGGTGTTCTTTTCTGTCTGTCAGGTGAACTTACGGTCCCTTTCACACACCACCTGTTAATGGTGCCTGAGTGAATGACCTGTGCTGTCGCCTAGTGGGTAAAATTTCGCGTCTCACCTTGGCAACTGGTCAACACATTAAATCCAACATGCAAATCTACTCTTTGTCAAAATGACAGGAACACAACCTTGAATGTTTGTTGATGTTTAGCCAACTTGCCATTTTTATCTTTCCCTTCACAGCTGATAAGTCCTTTCCACCTGTTTTGAGCTGCCGGTTCTTTTTTCCAATTTACCTAGCTGACACTCAACGTCCACAGGTAAACATCCAGGTTTTTTTGTGTGTGGTTGTATGTGATGCACATTCTGCAGATTCACAGAAGAAAACCATGCTGTCAGGGAACCATTAACACCAGTAAATCACCTTAAACACACCAGATAAACAAAACTGTAGCGTGATGCTATAAAATACAGCGGGGCACGCTGACCTTTCCCCCAGAATGGATTGCGGTGACACTCAAATTTTTACTCACCAGTTGGCAGCACAGGCCATTTATGTCATTGTATTCTATTTCATTTTTACGTGTCTACAGAAAGTGACGCAAGTTCGTCTGATTTTGCAACAGTGTGACCAGGAAGGCTTGGAGAGGGAGCAACCTCAGGTTACTGATCTCAACCGGACATATATGGCGTGGACGCAACATGCCTCTGCTTACAGCTTATTGACTGTGTTTGGACAAATGAAAGAACCAATAACACCAATGTGACTATTTACTGACTGTCATGTGGAACTGGTAGGACTTGGAAATATTGACATTTACAAAGCCGTGTGAATGACTACTATTTTTTTTAAGATTGAAGATTCAGTGATTCAAGATTCAAAGTGTTTATTGTCATATACAGCAAGAACAAACAAGTTGCTCTGTGCAATGAAGTTCTTGCTTTGTTGTCCACACTGGTGCTTATATAAATAGTAAAAATAGAATTAATAAATTCAATAAGTAAAAATACAATGGCAAAAAACATCTGATGTATACACGTGTGTCTGATACCTGCAATAGAATGTGCAATGTGTAATGAAATGTGCAACACAGTTGTACAACATGTAAATGTGTACAAAATGTACAGTGACAAAGTTGTTTATGGTTATGACTTCTGTCAACTGTTTGGGAGTGTGATGGCAGAGGGCAAGAAAAAGGTTTTAGTCTCAATGTTCTGTATTTCACACTTCTGTACCTGCAGCCTGAGGGTAGCAGTGTGAACAGTATGTGTTGTGGGTGGGTGAGATCTTTGAGCATGGAGGCAGCTCTCCTGTTGAGTCGGTGGTGGTAGATGCTCTGCAGAGAGGGCAGTGGAGTTCTGGTGATCCTCTCAGCAGTCTTAACCACTCTCTGCAGGCAACTGCGGTCCGCAGCAGTTGTGCTGCTGTACCACGCTGTGATGCAGTTACTTAAGATGCTCTCAGCAATGCAGCGGTTACTGAGGATTTTGGGTAACTTGCCAAAATTCCACAGCCTCCTCAGCTGTTGCTGAGCCTTCTTAACCAGCTGTGTTAATAAAGCACTTTGTGATTTTCCTCTTGAAAGGTGCTACATAAATAAATTTTACTTTCTACTACAACTTATATACCGATTTAGCACATCAAATCCAACGTCTTTGAACGTAATTAGGGAATAACCCTGTTGTGTCTGTCATGATCCAGCCCTGTTGGGCCCGGCTGTTATTTTGAAGTTTTTTTTTCCACGTTTGTACTCTGAGCCTTTTGTATTTTTTTTTTAAATCATGCCATGTATCATAGTCATGCTTCAGCTGGTCTTGTTTCTTGTTCTTGTCAGGTTTTCATGTTATCATTGGTTTTGTTTTTGTCAATTAGCCTTGTATTTGTTCACTCTTGGTCACTTAGTTCCTCCAGTCTTAGTTTTATTCTGTTTACTTCATTTCTTGTATTATGCTTTGGTCACCGGTTCAGTTTTCTTTTGAGCATCTTGTATTCATAGCTTAGTTCTGTTTATCACATTTTTGTATTATGCTTTAGTCACAGGTTTTGGTTATTGTTTATTTTCTAGTGTTTCTTCTGATTATGTTCTGTTTGTCACTTATTGCTCATCAGTTAGTTCTTTTTATTTATTGCACTATTCTGTAGTCACCAGTTTTATCTGCAGTTCTCATGTAGTTTTTATTTTGTACTTATTATATCTTGGTTTGCTTTTAGTTCCCATGATGCTTGCTCTGTCCTGGTCCCCTAGTACCATATTCTGTTTAGCTCTGTTCTCACGTCGTCCTCATTTGTTTGTGTTCACTCATTACACCGACCATTGTGTCTTTGTCTCACACTTTTTCTGTCTGCTTTGTATTTTCGTTCACTCCCACTCTTGCACTTGCTCACGTGTCTTTGTCTCTTTCATCACTTCACTCTGTGTCTTCCTGCCTTCACTCTTGCACTTGCCTTTGTCTTCCCTGGTCACGCCCCCTTCCAGAACCTTCACCGACACCTGTGTCTTGTTGCACTAATTACATCACCAGTTATATAAGCCCTCACAGTCCCTCGCTCGATTGTCGAATGTATTTCACTTTCCAGCTCTCACGTCCTGCCTTGTTTTGCTTGTTGATCTGCCTGCCGGTATTTGACCTTGTTTTGCCTTTGACCAGGTTTTTTTGTCTCTGCCTCTAATTGCCAACACGCCGTGTATTTTGACCTCAGCCTGTTTATTCAACCAAGCCTCAGCCTTACATCTGTCTGTACCTTTGCTTCATTGCTGGACCATCTGTGTATCGAATCTCTGCCTGTTACTATCATTAAACCTTATTCTAACTGCATCTGCTGTGAGAGTTCGCATTTGTGTCTACTCGATTTGTGCCATTCCCTGACAGTGTCGGATGATTTGCGGACATTCATGCCGGTTATACGTCGTAAATTGATATCACGACCGTATAACCAGCATGAATGTCCGCACATCATTAGACACAACAAGGTTATTCCCATTCTAATTCAATTCCATCATTTGCATGGTTTATTTTTCTGTAGGTAATTTGGTCAACGAGGCTTACCATCGAGCCGAGGCAGCGTCACTCCAGCGGCAGTCAAGGTGTGGCGTAATCCATCAAATGTGAAACTGTAATTTTGTATCAGAATTCAAATCAATACTTGAATGAATTTTTATTCGGCGCACGCAGACACATACTTAAAAGAATCTCTCATTAAACAAAAGAAAAGAAAAGAAAACAAAAACGGCTTTTGGTGACTATCCTATGGGCATCACACAGATTAAGGAGTGGTACAACCGGTTTAAAGACGTCCGCACAACGGTGGAGAGCGAGCCACACTCCGGTCGGCCATCAACACGCTGAAATGAACAGATCACTTCCAAAGTGAACACTGTGGTGATGCGGGACCGTCGTGTGACTATCCCAGAAATTGCGGAAGAGGTGGACATCAGCACTTTTTTGGCACATTCCACTGTGACAGAAGATTTGGCCATGAAGAGAGTGGCAGCAAAATTTGTGCCGAACCTGCTGATGGCGGAGCAAAAGCGCCTCCGTGTTGAAGTCTCACAGGACATTGCTGGACTCCGAAAAATGATGCCCACCTCTTTCCACGATTTCTCGGATAGTCAGACGACTGAAAAGCCACCGAAAGCCGTCTGAATCTTCTGAATGGTTTCCACCTGGCTGTCGCCCAGTTTCTGGCAAAATTTGATGCAGCAGCGCTGCTCCAGTTGTTCCACCATTTTCCTTGCAATGAAAATCTGCCGAGAGCACAACACACGACCTCACACAAAGGCTGCTTGCCAGCAACTGACGCAATCAACAGGCGTGAAAAAATTCACGCATGTGCACAAAGGTTCAAGGTTGGCTCATGCAAGCACACGTGATTCAAATCCATCAGGTTTTTGCAAAAAATCAAAAGGTCAGATACTATTCTAACAGACCTCTTGTGTGTGTGTGTGTGTGTGTGTGTGTGTGTGTGTATATATATACATACGAGGTCTGTTAGACAAGTATCGTACCTTTTTATTTTTTTCAAAAACTATATGGATTTGATTCATATGTTTTTACGTCAGCCAAGCTTGAACCTTTGTGCGCATGCGTGAGTTTTTCCACGCCTGTCGGTTGCGTCATTCGCCTGTGGGCAGGCTTTGAGTGAGCACTGTCTTGTTGAAACATCCATTTCAAAGGCATGTCCTCTTCAGCATAAGGCAACATGACCTCTTCAAGTATTTTGACATATCCAAACTGATCCATGATACCTGGTATGTGATATATAGGCCCAACACCATAGTAGGAGAAACATGCCCATATCATGATGCTTGCACCACCATGCTTCACTGTATTCACTGTGAACTGTGGCTTGAATTCAGAGTTTGGGGGTCGTCTCACAAACTGTCTGTGGCCCTTGGACCCAAAAAGAACAATTTTACTCTCATCAGTCCACAAAATATTCCTCCATTTCTCTTTAGACCAGTTGATGTGTCCTTTGGCAAATTGTAACCTCTTCTGCACGTCTTTTATTTAACAGAGGGACTTTGCGGGGGATTCTTGGAAATAAATTAGCTTCACACAGGTGTCTTCTGTCACAGCACTTACAGGTAACTCCAGACTGTCTTTGATCATCCTGGAGCTGATCAATGGGTGAGCCTTTGCCATTCTGGTTATTCTTCTATCCATTTTGATGGTTGTTTTCCATTTTCTTCCACGCGTCTCTGTTTTTTTTTTTCATCAATTTTAAAGCATTGGAGATCATTTTAGATGAACAGCCTCTAATTTTCTGCACCTGCGTATAAGTTTTCCCCTCTCCAATCAACTTTTTAATCAAACTACGTTGTTCTTCTGAACAATGTCTTGAACATCCCATTTTCCTCAGGCTTTCAAAGAGAAAGGCATGTTCAACAGGTGCTGGCTTCATCCTTATATAGGGGACACCTGAATCACACCTGTTTGTTCCACAAAATTGACGAACTCACTGACTGAATTCCACACTACTATTATTGTGAACACCCGCTTTTCTACTTTTTCCTACTAATAGCCCAGTTTCATAGCCTTAAGAGTGTGTATATCATGAATGCTTGGTCTTGTTGGATTTGTGAGAATCTACTGAATCTACTGGTACCTTGTTTCCCATCTAACAATAAGAAATATACTCAAAACCTGGATTACTCTTTTTAGTCACATAACACTACTATTATTCTGAACACTACTGTACATCCAAATGTGAAATGGTCGAATATTTTGCCACTGTTACTGTTATTATATGGTCTGAAATCTCACATGCTTAACCAATCAGATTCACGGAAAAAAATGTAACTGGATTAGTATGCTGCCCTGAAAAACATGCACAGAGGGCACATGTCAATTTGGGACATGAAGACAGGGGCCTAAGAATGCCATGAAACTATGATCTGTGGATGCTGTTATATGCTTCAACAGTTATGGAGGAGTATCCCCTTAAGTTTTGTTAATGCAATACATGATGCATAAAATGACTTAAATTGTACATTTATTAACCTGATCCATCAATGTATGCCAGCTCATTGATTTCCACAGAATGGTCTTCACTGGTCTTATACTTAACTCTCACAGCTACATAGCCTTTAAGGGTTGATAGACCGGCTTGTCATGTGGAGGATAAGTTCGTAATGAACTCCAGACGAATGATTAGGTTTACTTGAGTTCCACGTGATATGAGAGCTTGTCCCATTAATTTTAAAGTAGATATGTCAAGAACGTATACTACTCGGCGACTCAGCATTGCTGTCTGAATCTGTTCAAGTTCCTATTGTGCAGGGGAATTCACCATAATGTGCTACATGCCTTCATGCACAGAATCAAGTAAATACTCAGATGTTAGTGATCAAAATTCTCTGGAATGAAGTGTGTATTTGTGTGTGAGAGAGAGATGCAGATATTCGACATGGGCACAAATACTGTCACATAGCTTCTGTTGTGTGCACTAATGTGAGTATTGCTTCAAATAATATTTCAGTGTAGATGCTGGAAACTGTGTTTTCCTTCTCTGGTACATCTGTAGACTGTTTTTTTTTTTTTTTTCTCTCAGTCTGTAGTAAACCACACATTATTATACATCACATAGAAACAGGAAAAGGAAGCAACTGGGCGAGAGAGCATCAAAACCAGCAGGACCCGAGTGGACCAAACTAAACCCAACCCAGGGGCAGAGTTAGCCCATTTTTAGGGGTGCTCAAGCACCCCTAAAAATATTTTAAGCATCCCTAAAAAAAAATAAAAAAAAATAAAATAAAAATAATAAATAAATAAATAAATAAATAAATATATATATATATATATATATATATATATATATATATATATATATATATATATATATATATATATATACGAGGGCTGTCAATAAAGTAACGGTCCTTTTTATTTTTTTCAAAAACTATATGGATTTTCATTCATATGTTTTTACGTCAGACATGCTTGAACCCCGTGCGCATGCATGAGTTTTTCCACGCCTGTCGGTGACGGTCATTCGCCTGTGAGCACTCTTTGTGGGAGGAGTCGTCCAGCCCCTCGTCGGAATTCCTTTGTCTGAGAAGTTGCTGAGAGACTGGCGCGTTGTTTGATCAAAATTTTTTCTAAACCTGTGAGACACATCGAAGTGGACACAGTTCGAAAAATTAAGCTGGTTTTCAGTGAAAATTTTAACGGCTTGATGAGAGATTTGAGGTGAGACTGTCGCTTTAAGGACTTTTCACGGTGCGAGACGTCGTGCAGCGCTCTCAGGCGGCGTCATCAGCCTGTTCAAGCTGAAAACCTCCACATTTCAGGCTCTATTGATCCAGGACGTCGTGAGAGAACAGAGAAGTTTCAGAAGAAGTCGGTTTCAGCATTTTAGATCCGGATATTCCACTGTTAAAGGAGATTTTTTTAATGAAAGACGTGCGGACGGGTCCGCGCGTCGGGACACAGCCGCCGCGATGCTCCGCCACAGGAAAAACACCTCTGTTGAAAGCCTTAAGGACAAGTTGGAACATGTCCTGCCTGTTAAACAATTTCTCATATACTCACTCCACTGAAAGCCATCAAAAGCCGCCTAGATTTTACAAATGGTTATCAACACGGAGGTGTTTTTTCTGTGCCGCCGCACCGCGCCGGGTGCGTCCCGACGCGCGGATCCGTCCGCACGTCTTTCATTAAAAAAATCTCCTTTAACAGTGGAATATCCGGATAAAATGCTGAACCGACTTCTTCTGAAACTTCTCTGTTCTCTCACGACGTCCTGGATCAATAGAGCCTGAAATGTGGAGGTTTTCAGCTTGAACAGGCTGATGACGACGGCTGAGAGCGCTGCGCGACGTCTCGCACCGTGAAAAGTCCTTAAAGCGACAGAATCACCTCGAAATCTCTCATCAGCCGTTAAAATTTTCACTGAAAACCAGCTTAATTTTTCGAACCGTGTCCACTTCGATGTGTCTCACAGGTTTAGAAAAAATTTTGATCAAACAACGCGCCAGTCTCTCAGCAACTTCTCAGACAAAGGAATTCCGACGAGGGGCTGGATGACTCCTCCCACAAGGAGTGCTCACAGGCGAATGACGTCACCGACAGGCGTGGAAAAACTCACGCATGCGCACGAGGGTTCAAGCATGTCTGACGTAAAAACATATGAATGAAATCCATATAGTTTTTGAAAAAAATAAAAAGGACCGTTACTTTATTGACAGCCCTCGTATTATATGCTTCTATACTACTATTTGTTTAAACAACCTATTTCAAGCATTATGCCAAAAGATGTATTACAAGAACCCAGTAATTTGATCATCTCCCCTTCTTGGGCAAATGGTTCAGTCCACGAAGCGCGCCTACATTTATCTCTCTCTGCTCTGGCATGTGTTTGTGTCGCGTGGTGCTGCTGTGGGTGGCGCTCATTTAGCAGAGGTGCTGTCCTGTGAGCGCCAGGCGACTATCACATTTGCGAGGTACTTATTCACAGTTTATGTCTCTGAATGTGAAGAGCAAGTGCAACTTTCTGAAAAGTGCTTATTTTACTCACCTAGCTACCTATCGCTAAACACAGTATATTGCTCTACAAATTAGTGCGCGCTGTGCGTGGTCAAATGTAAGATTGATTCAGTGTTGTCTTTTTTCAACTAAATCCTCTTGTCAGCTACTAAAGAGTGCTGCCCTTCAATCTGTGTAGCTTCCATGAACAAATCACTTTCCTACATCAAATACCATGTAAACAGATCTGACCTTATATGCTTAGTTAAGGTCCTTAACTAAGCATTTCAGATTTAATACAGTAAACTTTACCACAACGTTTAATGCACAGCATGATAATAAGTGAATAATTTAAATTCCTGCTAAAAAGGCTGAAATCATAAAACTCATTTTGTATTTTTATTTGTTGGCAGTAAGTGGCAAACCAAGCCTGCAGTACAGTGATGGATATCAGAGCATTTTTTTCAAAAGCAAAAAAGCTTCAGGTGAGGTTTGTGCACTCTATTGACCATATGTGAAAGTAGATATGGACATTGAGATAGCAAAGGATGGAAAGTGAAGCTACGGGTAAATTGAATATGTGTATCAGACTGTGCAGGTGTCTTGTACTTGTGTTACTGGTGTTTTGGTATGATTTCTGACTTTTAAGTCGCACATTTTTATTTTTCTTACTTTTAAGGACTTCGTTAGATTTTGGCTGTCCTTTCTATGCTTGCTGTTAATTCAATAAGTAATTCATATTCATATATTTCTTATCCTGAACCCATTTATGTGCAGTATACCATCTGTGTTCTCCATCCAGTCTTATAGTGGAGTGCTGCTGTCACTGTGCTAAACCAGGTCCTCCTGCACACGGCACTAAACCTCACTGATCATAACAATTGCAACTACTGTATTTTTATGACTTACAACGTGGATGTGCGTGCTGCCAGAAAAAGCAAGACATCAGTCAGTTTGTAGAATAAATGAATAGCCAAAACTAAAACGTTGTGCGTGCTGCCAGAAAAAGCAAGACATCAGTCAGTTTGTAGAATAAATGAATAGCCAAAACTAAAACACAATCCAAGTAATGCCTAAAACTGTCCAAATGTAATTGAAAAGTGATACCAGGGTGATGATTCTGCACTAAGTACTATGACATAATAATCTGTTAAGATGAAATAAAAAACTTCAATAACTATAGGCTCATAAGACTAATATAAAAACAAGAATAATATACTGTACTCAGCCTCTGAATATTTCAGACCTGCTCCTAAGTTGCAATTACTATTTGCCCTCACCACATTAGGAGATTAAATTATTTGTTATATAAACTGCACCAGAATGCAGGAATTTTATGTATGGGCTGTTATCCATTGCTAATATGCCTTTTTTTTAATCATTCTGACAATGAATGCAGCTTTTACAAGCAATGTTTTCACTCTGAAATCATGGGAAATTGTATTTCTGAACATCTAGATTTTAAAAATTTTAAAAATGTGCTAAGCACCCCTAAAACTGGAAGTCTAAAATCGCCTCTGACCCAACCCAAACAAAAATAGTCTAAATCGCAAGAGGCAATAAGGCCTCAAACACAGTTACAAAAGACAACTCAGTAAAACATAAGGATTAAAGAAAGGCCAAACCAGGCTGAGGGCCCTGTCACACCTTGACGATTTAGCCAGCGTATGCTGACAGCCCCGTTTCCACTGAGTGGTTTGGGTCGGTACTGCACAGTATAGTATGGGTCAGAACAGTTACATCTGGCTTGATTTGCATTTCCACCACCAGCAGAACCCTTTTGTTTGACAGGCAGAATATATAAAGGCCAAAACAGAGCAATTTAACATTTTATTTTATCTTTGTCTTGGTGGCTCATGGAATTTATTTTCATTGTGTGCAGAATGCTGAAGAGTCAACTGATGCCTGTGGTAAACACTGACATGAATGAATAAGTTAAATGTCTTGTTGTGGCACAAAGTGCCAGTGTCCTCTGGTTCAGGCTGAGAAATGCACAAAACACAGAGGGACTTCTTTTAAAAACTATGTTTCTTCAGCCATGACAAGGAACTAAAGCATTTTCAGACACTGTTTTCCAAAATCAGGATGCTTTATGTGGATACGTTTTTTCGTCAGGCTGTGATGATGAATCCGACTGAAATGACATAACAGGTGAGATTAAGACTTTCTATTTACTCCAAATCGTTTTAATATTTGAAACAGTCTGAACTGTTCACTTGAGGACTGCGGCTTTGAGCCAATCAATGGACAGCATCAATGGACGTATTTCGACTTATGAGTAACTTACAAGAAATGTGTGTCAACAATCGCATAACTTACCTGCAACTTACTGCCCGCATATGTGGGATGTATGAGCCATATGCTGGCATACGTCTAAAATAATATGTATGCCCAAAAGTTTTCAACGTACTTGTTGTAATGTGACGTATATCAGCATGCTTCAATGTGCTCTTAACTTATACTAAACTTACCTGGATGCCAGTGTATGCCAGCATTTTTAATACGGTCAGCATACGCTGGCTAAATCATCAAGGTGTGATAGGGGTGTTAGACGCAGAGATTTAATAGAAAATGGGAATAATACAAAACACAATGCAAGTGTACCTTCTGAAACTGGATTTAGGCCTAAACTCATTTCAGCCTGTCAGGAAAATAACAGAAAACATGACTGGGTGGGCGGGACATGAGACTACTTTATGGCATAAAGCATAGTCAGAATCTGGAGAACGACTATGCAGCCAGCAGGAGATGGAAAAAGGTCTGGGGGGGGGGGGGTGTAGGCCTTCATGGAGCTGACAGGAGCATAAAGTTCCAGTGAGCGGCCTTGCAGGGGACAGTTTGACTATCTGGAGATCTGCCCTGTTGCTCTCTGGAATTACACTGATGATCAAGGGAATGAACCTCTGGATGCAGATTGGGGGTCAAGGAAACACTCACATTGGATGCTAGGGGCAAAAAACCCCACTAAAATCAAGGGGCTGCCCCTGCAGTTGGCTTAGAACTAAGGGAAGATCTGTACACTGAGAGGCAAACTGGCACTGGGTTGCCTCTAACACTGCAACAGGAGTGGTCAGCTCCTCCTTAGCCAAGAAGGATTGCTGGTCTGCGGATGCTGCGGCAGCTAGGCATCACTCATCCTTAGTTACTGTAGCTGTCAGATAACAGCGCACCTCAAACGAAGAAGCGGGTAGCTGGCGTTGCTTCCTCAGTCGCTTAAGTGGGTGGCAAGCACTGCTCCTCAGATGCTGAAGCAGGATGAGAAATCCACTCCTCAGATGGCACCTCATTTAGACTCCTGTGGATAGCAAACTGCAGCTGGGGATGAGCCACGGCCTCAATGAAGATCAAGAGCAGTGACTGATGGTGGAGAGCACCATCCCACGTCCTCTCTGGAAACTGATGCTGTCATTGCTGGTGGAGAGTGCTGTTCCATGGCCTCTTTGAAAACTGGGTGGAAGGGGGTGGAACGGATCGCCATTTGTGAGCCATCAAATTCGGATGATGGAGACTGACTATGGCATCCGCTCTGCCTCTACTGTGGAACCTGAAAAGGTGATCTTGAAACTTGGGGTAGACCCTGTTCTGGCCACAAAATAGTAACCAAACAACTTTTATTCAGAATTTCAGGGGTAAACTAAGAAGCACAGCAGCATAACAAAAGTTGCATTTAGGCTTAACCAGACATCAGGGGGCAGTCTACTTCTTCTTTAAAGATGTAGTTAAATCCAGTCTGTGTTGCATTTTTACCTTTCCTGTTAGTGTCCTCTGCTGTGTTATCTTCACCCCTGTATGTCTGTTTGTTTTGTGAGTCAAGGCTGGGTGTGGCTGACCTTTTGACATCTTGCACCTGCAATCTACCATCCACTCCTGCGCAGTTGAAAAACTGGTTCGTTCTTCCACTTCACACCAGTTCTTAACTTACCTTGTGTGGTATACTTGGCTCTTGTTTCTAGTTCTGAGATCATTCTATTTTGTGTCAGCTTTTTTGAGACTGGATTTAACTTTGTTTTTCTCCTGTCTTCTCCCAGCCAGTCAATCAATCAATCAATCAATTTTATTTATATAGCGCCAAATCACAACAAACAGTTGCCCCAAGGCGCTTTATATTGTAAGGCAAGGCCATACAATAATTACGTAAAAACCCCAATGGTCAAAATGACCCCCTGTGAGCAAGCACTTGGCGACAGTGGGAAGGAAAAACTCCCTTTTAACAGGAAGAAACCTCCAGCAGAACCAGGCTCAGGGAGGGGCAGTCTTCTGCTGGGACTGGTTGGGGCTGAGGGAGAGAACCAGGAAAAAGACATGCTGTGGAGGGGAGCAGAGATCAATCACTAATGATTAAATGCAGAGTGGTGCATACAGAGCAAAAAGAGAAAGAAACACTCAATGCATCATGGGAACCCCCCAGCAGTCTAAGTCTATAGCAGCATAACTAAGGGATGGTTCAGGGTCACCTGATCCAGCCCTAACTATAAGCTTTAGCAAAAAGGAAAGTTTTAAGCCTAATCTTAAAAGTAGAGAGGGTGTCTGTCTCCCTGATCTGAATTGGGAGCTGGTTCCACAGGAGAGGAGCCTGAAAGCTGAAGGCTCTGCCTCCCATTCTACTCTTACAAACCCTAGGAACTACAAGTAAGCCTGCAGTCTGAGAGCGAAGCGCTCTATTGGGGTGATATGGTACTATGAGGTCCCTAAGATAAGATGGGACCTGATTATTCAAAACCTTATAAGTAAGAAGAAGAATTTTAAATTCTATTCTAGAATTAACAGGAAGCCAATGAAGAGAGGCCAATATGGGTGAGATATGCTCTCTCCTTCTAGTCCCCGTCAGTACTCTAGCTGCAGCATTTTGAATTAACTGAAGGCTTTTCAGGGAACTTTAGGACAACCTGATAATAATGAATTACAATAGTCCAGCCTAGAGGAAATAAATGCATGAATTAGTTTTTCAGCATCACTCTGAGACAAGACCTTTCTAATTTTAGAGATATTGCGTAAATGCAAAAAAGCAGTCCTACATATTTGTTTAATATGCGCTTTGAATGACATATCCTGATCAAAAATGACTCCAAGATTTCTCACAGTATTACTAGAGGTCAGGGTAATGCCATCCAGAGTAAAGATCTGGTTAGACACCATGTTTCTAAGATTTGTGGGGCCAAGTACAATAACTTCAGTTTTATCTGAGTTTAAAAGCAGAAAATTAGAGGTCATCCATGTCTTTATGTCTGTAAGACAATCCTGCAGTTTAGCTAATTGGTGTGTGTCCTCTGGCTTCATGGATAGATAAAGCTGGGTATCATCTGCGTAACAATGAAAATTTAAGCAATGCCGTCTAATAATACTGCCTAAGGGAAGCATGTATAAAGTGAATAAAATTGGTCCTAGCACAGAACCTTGTGGAACTCCATAATTAACCTTAGTCTGTGAAGAAGATTCCCCATTTACATGAACAAATTGTAATCTATTAGACAAATATGATTCAAACCACCGCAGTGCAGTGCCTTTAATACCTATGGCATGCTCTAATCTCTGTAATAAAATTTTATGGTCAACAGTATCAAAAGCAGCACTGAGGTCTAACAGAACAAGCACAGAGATGAGTCCACTGTCTGAGGCCATAAGAAGATCATTTGTAACCTTCACTAATGCTGTTTCTGTACTATGATGAATTCTAAAACCTGACTGAAACTCTTCAAATAGACCATTCCTCTGCAGATGATCAGTTAGCTGTTTTACAACAAGCATTAAATAATGGTAGGGCTTCCTTGAGCAGCCTGGTAGGAATGGGGTCTAATAGACATGTTGATGGTTTGGATGAAGTAACTAATGAAAATAACTCAGACAGAACAATCTGAGAGAAAGAGTCTAACCAAATACCGGCATCACTGAAAGCAGCCAAAGATAACGATACGTCTTTGGGATGGTTATGAGTAATTTTTTCTCTAATAGTTAAAATTTTATTAACAAAGAAAGTCATGAAGTCATTACTAGTTAAAGTTAAAGGAATACTCGGCTCAATAGAGCTCTGACTCTTTGTCAGCCTGGCTACAGTGCTGAAAAGAAACCTGGGGTTGTTCTTATTTTCTTCAATTAGTGATGAGTAGTAAGATGTCCTAGCTTTACGGAGGGCTTTTTTATACAGCAACAGACTCTTTTTCCAGGCTAAGTGAAGATCTTCTAAATTAGTGAGACGCCATTTCCTCTCCAACTTACGGGTTATCTGCTTTAAGCTGCGAGTTTGTGAGTTATACCACGGAGTCAGGCACTTCTGATTTAAAGCTCTCTTTTTCAGAGGAGCTACAGCATCCAAAGTTGTCTTCAATGAGGATGTAAAACTATTGACGAGATACTCTATCTCACTTACAGAGTTTAGGTAGCTACTCTGCACTGTGTTGGTATATGGCATTAGAGAACATAAAGAAGGAATCATATCCTTAAACCTACTTACAGCGCTTTCTGAAAGACTTCTAGTGTAATGAAACTTATTCCCCACTGCTGGGTAGTCCATCAGAGTAAATGTAAATGTTATTAAGAAATGATCAGACAGAAGGGAGTTTTCAGGGAATACTGTTAAGTCTTCAATTTCCATACCATAAGTCAGAACAAGATCTAAGATATGATTAAAGTGGTGGGTGGACTCATTTACATTTTGAGCAAAGCCAATTGAGTCTAATAATAGATTAAATGCAGTGTTGAGGCTGTCATTCTCAGCATCTGTGTGGATGTTAAAATCGCCCACTATAATTATCTTATCTGATCTAAGCAATAAGTCAGACAAAAGGTCTGAAAATTCACAGAGAAACTCACAGTAACGACCAGGTGGGCGATAGATAATAACAAATAAAACTGGTTTTTGGGACTTCCAATTTGGATGGACAAGACTAAGAGTCAAGCTTTCAAATGAATTAAAGCTCTGTCTGGGTTTTTGATTAATTAATAAGCTGGAATGGAAGATTGCTGCTAATCCTCCGCCTCGGCCCGTGCTACGAGCATTCTGGCAGTTAGTGTGACTCGGGGGAGTTGACTCATTTAAACTAACATATTCATCCTGCTGAAAACCAGGTTTCTGTAAGGCAGAATAAATCAATTATTATATCATTTACTAACAGGGACGTAGAAGAGAGAGACCTAATGTTTAATAGACCACATTTAACTGTTTTAGTCTGTGGTGCAGTTGAAGGTGCTATATTATTTTTTCTTTTTGAATTTTTATGCTTAAATAGATTTTTGCTGGTTATTGGTGGTCTGGGAGCAGGCACCGTCTCTACAGGGATGGGGTAATGAGGGGATGGCAGGGGGAGAGAAGCTGCAGAGAGGTGTGTAAGACTACAACTCTGCTTCCTGGTCCCAACCCTGGATAGTCACGGTTTGGAGGATTTAAGAAAATTGGCCAGATTTCTAGAAATGAGAGCTACTCCATCCAAAGTGGGATGGATGCCGTCTCTCCTAACAAGACCAGGTTTTCCCCAGAAGCTTTGCCAATTATCTATGAAGCCCACCTCATTTTTTGGACACCACTCAGACAGCCAGCAATTCAAGGAGAACATGCGGCTAAACATGCGGCTAAACATGTCACTCCCGGTCCGATTGGGGAGGGGCCCAGAGAAAACTACAGAGTCCGACATTGTTTTTGCAAAGTTACTGTTGTGAAAGTGTAGGAACACGGACCCACAACAGGGGCGTAAAAGAACAGGCAATGGATAAGCCAAACAGTAACAATTTAATGTTGTAAATTGTGCACAACGGAATACAGACAATAACAAGTTTGGAACTACAGTCAATTACATGTTGGGTGACGTGTGGGCAGGCTCGAGGATAGGAGACGCCCATCCAGAACCGAGCCGGATCCCACACGGCCCTCACCGCCAACGGATCTGAAGAACACCGGAGCCGCCAAGTCCTGGGTCCCCAGGTGGTCACCGTCTCCAGCTGTCAGACCTGGTACTGCTGGCAGAGAACAGAAACAGTACAGGTGAGTGTGAGTACGCACACTCAGTAATCCCACAGTCTGTGTTCTTTTGGGAGGGAGCACCTCCACCTCCAATCACACACTCGTGCAGCTCCTGTCTAATCACTTATCTGGTTTGGGGTGTGAGGCGAAGCCGTCGCAGTCCACACCGAACGCCAATACAACAGATAAGGACACCGTCACAGGAAAACGGCTGCAAATGAGATCAGACGATTATTCGCTATAGATACAGCAGAGAATTACCTCCAAGGTAGCTGATTTCTCGGCGGGGAGGTGGAGTTGCAGTCCGGCTTTTATGGAGGTTGATGTCGATGAGTGACAGCTGGTGGTGATGATGTGACAGCTGTCACTCCACTGGTTTCGGCGCCCTCTCGTGCTTGAAGCCCGCACTCCAAGCAGGGCGCCATCTGGTGGTGGTGGGCCAGCAGTACCTCCTCTTCAGCGGCCCACACAACAGTTACACACCGATTCAATGTTAATTTTAGTGACCTCCGATTGGCATAACCGGGTGTCATTACTGCCGACGTGAATTACAATCTGTCCCACCCAGACTTGCCTCCTGTTTGCCCACACCAAGCCTCCAGCCCCACTGGCCTTCACGGACAAATCCGCTCACCACCCTGACCTTTTGGACTCTTTAAATATTTAAGTCATGAAAAGAATTTTTTATGGCACCACTATAATTGTATTCCTTAGCATTAAGAGAAGGGATTCATAAAATGATATTGCCAGTACAATCAAGATTCATGCTGTCTGGAAACAATTTAGAATTTCAACTCCTGAGGGGGAGAAATTCAAGGGATCAGATGCTATGGCCAACATTTGGTAGATTTGGAAGTGATTTACAAGAAATCTTAGGATGTTAACATAAGATGGGTCACAGGTAATCTCAAAACATCAATCATGTACACGTGTGCTTCCTCCCATAGTTAATCTGCATGATGGCGATGAAGGAAAAGACAATATTCATTATAAATCCCCCCCCCGATGAATTCAGTGCATGCAGAAAGTATTCACACTCCCCATCCAACTTGATGGAGATGAGAGATGCTACAAAGAGTAATGGGCAAAACTGTCCAAACATAGGTGCGCCAAGCTTGTGGCATCATATTCAAGAATACTTGAGGCTCAAATTGCTGCCAAAGGTGCATCAGCAATGTACTGCGAAAAGGGTGTGAATACTTATGTACATGATTTTTTTAGCGAAACGTCCTCACGTCAACAACCCAGTCCAGTCGAAGATTCAAGCTTCTCTACTATGGAAACCACCTGGACAACTGAGAGCCTACACAGAAATGATTTTTTTAGATTTTTATTTTTAATAAATTTGCAAAAAAAAAAAAAAAACTTTTTTCATATTGTAATTATGGGGTGTTGTGAGTAGTAGCTGAGACTGTACGGAGGGAGCATGCGCAGGTTGCAAAAGGAAGCAGGTGTTATAATGGTCTGATCCTCCAAGTTTGGTTAATTGTCAGGACTGGCACGCACTGTCAGTTTGCAACCTAACAAACTAACTAACTAATGTTGAGCTTGATTGAAGAATATTTTTCTGGCTGGTGAACAAACTTATGATCCAGCAAAGTGTAATCTGTTAACAGGCTTCCACAGCTTGGCTGTATGTGCGTTTGCTGTGTGTGCACGCACAGTGTGTGTGTGAAGAAAATAAAAATTGGAAAATTTGAGTTGCATCTGCCGTGCCTTCTTGGCAACCCTTCCAGAGGGGAGTTTGGTAGATTGCAGCAGGTGATTTAACAAAATCTGGAAAGTTGCAAACTGCTGCTGGAGCTGAACCAGGAAGTACGTAACTCTGGGCGGAGGAGGAATGACGCGCCGGTGAGTGAGTGAACGCTGAACCAGGAGCATGACGCCGACGTCTACCTACAAACAGCATGTTATTAATGAGAGCACTGTGAGTGAGCAAAGGCCAGTAATCGGGAGGTGGATGAGACTGCTGTCAATGCCACTACAGCGGAGAAGCCGAAGTCGAGAGCTAATGGGACCATTAAAGGGCAGTGAGTAACGTAATCTACACAGCAGCTCCTGAACGGCTTTTTTGAATGACTCTTTCAACCGAACTGTTTATTGTGGCAAGCCTGTTGTTGAAAGTGAACAGCTTTTTTTTTGGATGGCTCTTTAGCTGGACTGTTCATTCCAGCAAGTCTATTGTTGAACTTACGCTTCTGTAGTGTGGCTTATTAGGAAAGAATAGCAGATAGCAGATCGGATTTGGAGAGCCTAAAGCAGAAGTGCTCTATCGCGCAACGGGCTTTTACAACACGGATAAACCGCCTGAGTGTCAGTGCTGGTCATTTACGTGAGGTCGAGCTGACAGAAGAATTAAGGAGATTGAGAGATGATTATAACAAGCTTCTTCATGCCAATAATGTCTATATTGATGTACAAAGGCAAACAGACCCAATGGGGGAGGACAGTGAGTCACAGGATGCCCTGACAAGGAGAGACGCCAGTGAGGAAAAGTTCCTTGAAGTCGAGAATATGATCATGGATATGCTGTGGTCCAAATATGCAGCACCAGACATTGATACGCTTACTGCACAATTCAAGTCTGCCTTTGATCTGGTTGAGAAACTTCATAAGGATGGTGTGGTGTCCTGGGTGCAGCAGAGGGTCGAGGCCAGCAAACTGGATAGGAAGCTTCAAGAACTCAGCAGTGCTGTGTATCGTTGGAGGGACTATCGGCCGCATGGGAAGGAGAGATGGTTACTTTATTGATCATTACAAGAGGATAAGGAGCAGTTGATGGATCAATGGTCATGCAGATGTGAAAGTGAGCGCATGAGGAGGGATGATAGGGTGAATGACGACGATGATGATGGTGATGACAGCACTGATCAAGGTGAAGAGGATAAAGAGGTGGAAGGTGGTGACACTGTTGGTGGGTCTGTCACCCTACTCTGTGATGGCCCTACAGCCTCTAGTAACATTTTTACTAGACTCCTTGCTAGTCCTGCCCAGTCTGTTATTGTCCAGTCTGAAGAAATTACGAGTCCTCCCGTTCTAGCTACTGTTGACAGAGCAGGCTTCATCGCTGGCACTCCTCGGGTTTCTATCACCAGTTATCCACCATCAAGCAAGTTATGTGGCAGCTGCTGTGTCCAGTATACCCCCCCGGGTATCATAGTCAACCCTGCAGCCACGACAGCCTGAAAGTGGGCATGGTGTCAGTTTTACATTGCCTTCTACCCTTGTCAGCATGTCACAACCACAGAATGGTCATGCTGCTCTGCCCATCGACCTTAGTATGGGTCAAAAGAGTACCCTGCCATACAGCGGCTTTGGCGTGTACCCTGAAGGTGGTAATGAAGGTGGGCCTGACCTAAATTAAGGCTCACACCCATAAGCTTGCCAAAGTTCACTGGGGACAGGAGGGACTATTGGCACTGGAAGGCTGAGTGGGAGAGTATCCAAGCACAAGCGGAACCTACGGGGTCATGAAAGTGCAAGAAACTCCATCTACTGGATAGTATAGATAAAGCTGTGAAGAACAAACTTAGGTTGACACTTTGTCGAGATGCTAATGATATCTTTAGAGAACTGGAAAACCGTTATGGTGACAAGGCCCAAATGGCTGAAGAAATAGATAGATAGATAGATGGATAGATAGATAGATAGATAGATAGATAGATAGATAGATAGATAGATAGATAGATAGATAGATAGATAGATAGATAGATAGATAGATAGATAGATAGATACTTTATTAATCCCCTCATGGAGAAATTCAGTTGTCTTACAGTAGCAAATCTGGTTTTAAAAAACAGAAAGACAATAAATATATAAAAATACTTTAAAAGCCCCGTAACATACCCCCCCCACACACACACAACTAAATCAACAGTAGTCATTGTGGGCTCGAATAGCAGCAGGAATGAAGAATTTCCTAAAGCGCTCTGTCCTACACCGAATGGATAGGAAGCGCTCAGATCTGTTACTCCTCTGGACGGACAGATTCTCATGTAGAGGGTGTCTGTTGTTATTGAGGATTGCCTGCACCTTCCTCCTCATACACCTCTCCGCAGCTGCCTCCACAGTTTCCGGTGATCCCCCGATCACTGACTGCATCCTCTTAACCAACTTATCCAGCTTCTTACAGTTTCTGGCAGAGATGCTATTGCCCCAACACACCACAGCAAAGAAAAGGACAGCCGCAACAACAGAGTGTTAGAACATAGACAACAATTGGTTACACACATCAAAAGCCTCCTCAAGAAAAAGAGCCTGGTCAGACCCTTTTTATAGAGGCTGTCAGTGTTACAGTTCCAATCCAGATTATTATCTAGATGGACACCAAGATATTTGTATGTGTGCACACATTCAATGTCGTGTCCATGGATGTTTATTGGCTGCATAAAAATCTTTTTCTTGCCAAAGTTGATAGTCATTTCCTTGGTCTTTTTTGTATTCAGAATGAATAATTTTTTTTGTCACTCCACTCACCCTCCTGGTTGTTTTTAACACAAGCCACAATGGCTGTATCGTCTGAGTACTTCTGAATGTGACAGGTGTCAGAGTGATATTGGAAGTCAGATGTGTAGATGGCGAACAGGAAGGGTGTGAGTACAGTACCTTGGGGAGCTCCTACGCTGCTCACAACAGTGTCCAAGATGGTGCTGCCCAACCTCACAAACTGAGGCCGATCCATGCTGTAAAGACTGAATCCACCCCTTATCCCTCCAGCTTTTGTTTGAGAATGACCGGTTGGATGGAGTCAAATGCACTTGAGAAATCAAAAAACATAATCCTCACATATCCACCGGGTTCATCCAGGAAGGAGTAGGTATGATGTAACAGGTACAAAATGGTGTCGTATACACCTATTGCATCCTGATAGGCAAACTGCAATGGATCTTGTGCATGTTGTACCTGCGGTCTGAGAAGGTGCAGGACCAGCCTCTCCAGAGTCTTCATGATGTAAGATGTGAGAGTCACTGGTGTGTAGTTTTTTAGCTCAGTAGCACATGCTTCTTTAGGCACTGGGACAAGACAAGATGTTTTCCACAGAGCAGGAACTCTACCAGTGTGAAGACTGAAGTTGTAGCGTGTCTGGAGGGGGATAGCAAGCTGCTCCGCACAATCTTTCAACAGACGAGTTTTCACACCATCAGGGCCAGGACCTTTACATGGATGAAGCTTCCTCAGTTCAGCTCTCACTTCATCAGTTGTAAAAATTGGTAGTGATGGAGACAAAGGAAGAGTCAGGAGAACGTGATAGTCAGGTTATAGTGAAGATGAGGATGGCAAAGGTGAGAATAATGGAGGGGCAGTAGATGGGCCTGAAGAGGATGTTTCATGAAATCTGTTATAAAACAGATTAAACTCATTTGCACTGTCCCTATCCCCTGCTGGCTGAAACTGTCTTCCTTTCATGCCTGTGATGTTTGTGTACCACTTATGCCTTTATACTACAGAGTAATTTGGTAATTTGAATTTGCTGGAATTTATATATTATGGGCTAGTAAATGTAGTGCAGCAGTGGGCAACTGAATCAGGAGATCTAGACTTGCTCCAAGAGGTTTTTAGACAGTATAATAAACACAGACAAAAATTGATTTTAAATGCAGGTACCTTATTATTTGTTGTTAAATATGCAAGTGCAAGTATTTACAGTGCATTGGTCATGACCAGTGATAGACAATAGTTAAGCCTGGTTCACACGGCAGGATAATTAGGCCGATATCAGACCCGATCTTCCCTTTCCGACAATCTTAAGGACGCCCCGACAATCATGATGACGTCAAAGATAATCTTATCAGATATTCCTGCCGTGTGTGGTGTGTTCAGAGCACTCTGATCTGCTCGGAAGGGCGTCAGGAGCGCTCCAATCGCAAATCGGGGATATTCAACATGTTGGATTTTTTTGGCCCAATATCGCAGCGTGTGTTGTGTCCTCCGACCACAAACGAGCACACAGCCTGCTGAATGTGACATGCAGCCAATCAGAAAGCGATGTGACGGACGTACGGAGTGGAAAATAAAATAAAATAAAACAGCTGTTCTGACTTACCAGAAAGTCCGGTGGTCGTGCTGTATCCATTCCTTTAAAGAACACCTTTTTCTTTTTGTGTCGTTTTTCCCTCTGTTTTAAATAGTCCACAAAGTACCTCTGTTTGTTTACTCTGAAGTCACGTTTAATCTCGAGAGATTTTGCGAGATTTCCTGTCTGAACTGTAAATGTTCGTGTGTGAAATCTGTTTGTGTGTGGTGTTGTTGTTATTACCGTATGGCTGAACACCACACACTGTATGACCAAACCTGTTAGAGCTATGATTTTTTTATCTTTACATGTGTGGTCTCTCAGGTTTTGGAAACCTAAAGATAATTTTAAAATCCTGTCATGTGAACCAGGCTTTAAACAACCCCCCCCCCCCCCCAAAAAAAGAAAGAGTCCAAGTTCCCCTCCCCAGAGTTCAGAACCAAAGCTCCCCTTTTCCAGGAGAGTTGAGTTGAAGAGGAGTTGATATGGTAAAAAGCTTATAAGTTCAGTTTCTTTCATCAGCCACAGTCTGTGATATGGCAGCAGCAAAAAACCAATGGGGGATTGGGGCAAACAGCACCTACCACACAGGTGGAGATGAAGAGAGATGATGATTCCTGAGCTGGTGTATTCCTTATTTTCCTTGGCTCTGTTTGCTCCTGGCTGGCTCGCCACAATTTGTGTAGCACTAAGATGTCTTTGACATTGCTGGTGTCGGGTTCCAGACTTAGAAAATCCATACAAATGAGTTCCAATGGATGGGTGGTGCGAATGTTAACCAATGGAGCAGCTCATTCTGGTGGGGTTTTCCTCCTGACACAATGAGGACAGGCCTTGATCTTGGCTCCTACGTTGGTAGCCATTTTAGGCCAATAGAAAGTCCAGAGTCCAATCTACTCCTAAATGACCAATGTCATTATGGAGGCTGTGCAAAACCTGCGACCGCAAATCTGTAGGTAACACGAGTTGGAAAGAAAGGTTGTTTTCATCCTGCCTTCGATGATACAGGACTCCGTCAATAAGTTCAAGCCTGTTTAACTCTCTTAACAGGAGAGTAAGTTCAGGAAGTTCTTTGTGTAGAGATGGATGAACTTTGTCCCTGTATTCAAGTTGTACAATGACTTTATGAAGGCTTGGATCTGCTCTTAGCTTCTCCTTAAGATTTAACTGTGATAAAGAAGAAATTACCGTCAGACCAAGGTCTGATTCTTCGCCATAGATGTCTGGAACAGCATCAGCAGTAACAGTAAGGGACCCTATGAAAGTGATAGGCCATTGGTTGAGCTCGAGCTGATTACCAGTTCGAACCAAGGCACTTTGAGAAATGGCATCAACTACATCAGCAGAGACATAGCTGTTGTCACTCGAATCGTTAAGATATTGTTCTGTGAAATTACAAATGAGATCAGATTCTTTTTCTGAATGGTGGGGTTCTGGAAGACTGTTATGTGGTCTTCGGGATAGAGCGTCAGCATCAATGTTTTGTTTGCCAGTTCTATATTGGAGTTTGAATGAGTAAGTGGATAATGCTGCAAGCCATTGGTGACTTGTGGCATCCAGCTTTGCAGATGTTAAAATGTAAGTGAGGGGATTACTGTCGGTGATTACTGTGAAATTTGCTCCATAGAGGTAGTCATGGAATTTCTCGGACACACTCCACTTTAATGCCAAGAATTCCAACTTGTGTGCTGGATATCGCGATTTGCTTGGAGACAGTCCACGACTGGCACATGCGATAACCAGAAATTTCCCATCCTGTTCCTGATACAAGGCTGCACCCAACCCAGTGGTGCTTGCATCTGTATGCAAGATGTAGGGTTCTTTTGGATTAGCAAAGCCAAGGACAGGTGCGGAGGTAAGTTTGTCTACAAGAGTATTGAAAGCCATTTGACATGAAGGTGTCCAACGGTCACCAAAGCTCTGTTTAGGGTCATAGTACTGATCTTTGAACGGTTTTCTGGAGGATTTTTGAAGAAGTCCATATCCACGTGTAAGTTCATTAAGAGGTTTGATTATTGCTGCATAATGCTTGATGAAACGGCGATAGTAACCAGAGAACCCAAGAAATGATTTAAGTTCTTTCAAGGTTTTTGGAATTGGCCAGGTTTTAAGTGCACTTATCTTGTCAGGGTCAGTTTCAACTCCACGCTCTGAAACAACATGGCCGAGATATCGGGCTGAGCATTGGAAAAATTTGCATTTCTCAGGAGATAATTTGAAATTATACTCCTTCAGACGATTCAAGACTCGAAGCAACCAACATTCATGCTCTTAAAGACTATCAGAAAAAAATGATCAGATCATCCAGAAAGACAAGTACTTCTTTCAAGTTAAGATGACCCATACACCTCTGCATTACCCACTGGAACGTACTTGGTGCATTGGTAACGCCCTGTGGCATTTGGTTGAACTCCCAAAAGCCTAGGGGTGTTACAAAAGCTGTTTTCGGTTTGTCATTTTCATGCACTTTGATCTGATAGTACCCCGATTTTAAGTCAAGAACGGAAAACCATTTTGAACCAGTTAAAGCACAGAAAGTTTCTTCAAGGTTAGGAAGTGCGTTTGCATCCTTGATTGTTTGCTGATTAAGCTTTCTGTAGTCTATACACAATCGGATGTCTATTTTTTTTTTGAACAACGACAATTGGCGATGAGAAAGGGGATTCAGACTCCCTGATGACTCCAGCTGCCAGCAATTCTTGAAGATGTCTACGAAGGGCTTCAACATCGTTCGGGTGTATTGGTCTGGCACGATGTTTAAAAGGAGTTTCAGCGTGAAGCTTTATATGATGTTTCACTTTATTCGTACAGCCAAAGTCAAAGTCGTGAAGAGAAAAGACTTCAGGAATCTCGCGAAGCTTGTTGACAATACGCTCTTTCCATTCTTGTGGGAGATCAGACTCTCCAAAGTTGATGTTAAAATCACTGTTTTCTCTCTGTGTAACTGGAGATGTGACAATCTGCTGAGATATAACAGCTTGACAAGCTGCAACTTCCACAACAACAGTAAGAGGAGGAAGAGAAATGTCTTGCTCAGTCTCATTGGAAAGAACTACAGCCACTTTGTAGGGTGATTCAGAAGGTAAAGTAATCAAGCAGTTTTTGACAATCAGTCCACCAGGAAGAGAAGATTTTGTTGATGTTCAAGAATAGCTCATTTGCATGGGAAAGGACAAGTAATTCGTGCAAACCCACTGAAAATGGCAGTGTGGCCTGCTGGAATGAGCAAAGGAGCTTTACTATAGAAGTATGCACAACCCCAGTGTTACCAGCTTCATTCTTTTGATGTTGCAAATGAAGCATCTTTAACATTGCTTTGTAGCCATGAGACTGAGGTTCAAAATTAGAAGAGACACTAGTCAAAAACAGGTCATACATAACTTCAAGAATATTCATCCCAATAAAAACAGACTGTACAGAAGATTGTGTGTCTGGAACAACAAGAGCAAGAGTAGGGATTTTAACTTCAGAACCAAGAAATTCTTTTGGTGGAACTTGACATTTATCTCAACGTAACCCAAATATGGGACAGATTCCATCATGTCCGGATTTTCCAAAGAGATTTTCCAAAGCGTGAAACTTGTTGATCTGTCAGGTACTGATTGTAAATGAACAGGTATTGTAGTGACCTGTGATCCAGTATCCATAAGACAAATACATTCTGCTCCAGCTATAGTCACAACTGCTGTACATCTCGAGCCAACTAAGCCCTTTGGCATAATAGCCATCTTTGTAGGAAAATGGTTTGCACAGTTCAGCTGGACAGATTCAATTGTTTCTTTGGTGGGACATTGCTGGTCCTCATCAGTTCCAGTCCACCCCGTAACAGGAACTGGAGTTAGTTTAAAGGCGGTCGGGTTGGAGGATTCTGACTCTGCCATTGTTGCAAATTTTCATTGAATTTCCTTCTTTGACTTGCAACTCTGCTTGGATCTGGGGGGTTTGAACATTGTGGCCGTGTGTAGCCATCCTCCCCACACCGAAAACAATAACCTGGCTTAGGCAATGAAGATGACGGTTTTGCTGGGGATTTTGGCTTTTGATTGTGACCACTGGCATATCTGGACTGGCTAGACTGGGACTGATTTCCAGACTGGTGAGAGCAGCGAGTTGTTTTTGAATTTCAGCCATTTGCTTAGTGAGTTGCTGAGTAATCACTTTTAAAGCAGCACAACTATCTGATTCTCCTGTTACGAGGTCTATTAGAAAAGTATCCAACCTTATTATTTTTTTCAAAAACCATATGGATTTGAATCACGTGTGATTACATCAGACATACTTGAACCCTCGTGGGCATGTGAGAGTTTTTTCACGCCTGTCGGTTATGTACATCGCCTGTGGGCAGTCTTTGAGTGAGGAGTCGCCCACCCTCTCGTCGATTTTTTTTTCTCATTGTTTAGGAATGGCTCAGAGACTGCTGCTTTGTTTGATAAAATTTTTTTCAAAACTGTAAGGCACAACTGAGTGGACACCATTCGATAAATTCAGCTGGTTTTCGTTGAACATTTTAACAGCTGATGAGAGATTTTGGTCTAGTAGTGTCACCGTAAGGACGGCCCACGGCGCCTGACGGCAATCTGCGCTCTGAGGCGGCATCATCTCGCTGTTTCAAGTTGAAAACTTCCACATTTCGGGCTCTGTTCACCCAGTAAGTCGTCAGAGAACAGAGAACTTTCAGAAGAAGTCGGCATGAGGAGTTTATGCGGACATTCCACTGTTAAAGGTCATTTTGTAATGAAAGAACGTGCGGGCAGAGTCACATGTCGGGCCGCACCCGACCGCGGGGGGTCGCGACAGGAAAAACACCTCCGTTGGAAACCTTAACGGGCAAGTTGGAACATGCCCAAGCTGTTAAACAATTTCTCAGTTACTCACTTGTTGAAAGCCATCAAAAGCCGCCTGAATTTTACAAATGGTTTTCAAACACGGAGGTGTTTTTCCTGTCGCGGCGCACACAGATTCGCAGCAATCGTCACTGAAACGATTCGGCGAATTTGCGCGCACGTTCTTTCATTACAAAATGACCTTTAACAGTGGAATGTCCGCATAAACTCCTCATGTCGGCCTCTTCTGAATCTTCTCTGTTCTCTCACGACGTCCTGGGTCAACAGAGCCTTAAATTAGGATGATTTCAGCTCGAAACAGCCAGACGACATCGCCTGGGAGCGCTGCGTGACGTCCCGCTCTGTGGGAAGTCCTTAAAGCGACAGAAACACCCCATAATCTCTCATCAGCTGTTAAACTTTTCACCAAAAACCAGCTGAATTTCTCGAATAGTGTCCACTCAGATATCCCTCACAGATCCTGAAAAAAGTTTGATAAAGCAACGCGCGCCGTCTCGAGCAGCGTGTGAAACAAAGGAATTCAGCCGAGAGGGCAGGACCAGTGCTCACTCAAAGCCTGCCCACAGGGAAATGATGTCACCGACACGCGTGAAAAAACTCACACATGCGCACGAGGGTTAAAGCATGATTGGTGTAATCACGTCATTCAAATCCATATAGTTTTGTTTTTTTTTATAAAACTGCCGGTTAGTTTTATAAGATACCTTGTACTTGTGAGTTAACTGTTACTATGTGGTGTAGTGTTTTGCAGCACCAAGGAGCTGTTTCATTCTTACGACTTTGGTGGCTTTGCGATCTTCTTCTGTCCTCAACAGAAGTAACAACTCTGCAAAAGAAGGTGGATGTGATTTTCGCTGTGGTAACTGTAATTCTGATATTAATGCATTGTCCCAGCAGCCTCTGCAAAACTGGTTTAGTAAATATTTATAAATATATAATATATAAATATATAACCAATGGGGGATTGGGCCAAACAGATCCTGCCGCACAGGTGGAGATGAAGAGAGATGATGATTCCTGAGCAGGTGTATTCGTTATTTTCCTTGGCTCTGTTTGTTCCTGGGCTTCAGCTCACCACCAAGGTAACTTCTGTATAAGCTTTTCAAGCCAACAACAAAAAACCCGGCCTGAATGAGTACAGGACCAGTAAGTTAACAGTGTACACATAAGTATCAAAAATGTATCCAAAAAGATTAATAAATATTCATCTCAAATCGCAGTGCACTAGATATAATTTAGAAATAATATTCCCACATTAAAAACCATGTTACAAAATACAGTAGTTATTTGAGTAACAACAATTCACAAATCATTCAACATACACACGCTTTTCCACATGCTAATGTTAACTTAGCATTAAGCTAATGAGTGTCCATAGAAAATGCATTATGGGGCGGCTTATACTAAGCTAATGCTATCCCATAGAAATAAATGGGCTGCGGCTAGCTGTTAGCATTTAAAACACTCACCAATTCGCCGTGATCTACACTCACATCCCTCACGATGTAGACAGTGGGTTCAGCTCTATCATCTATGAGCAAGGTTTAAGCAAAATATAAGGCATTGACCA
The DNA here is from genome assembly GCF_902500255.1 of Thalassophryne amazonica. Taxonomy (NCBI): domain Eukaryota; kingdom Metazoa; phylum Chordata; class Actinopteri; order Batrachoidiformes; family Batrachoididae; genus Thalassophryne; species Thalassophryne amazonica. Next base: position 89,556,143 of record NC_047113.1, on the reverse strand, counting down.
GAAAGAAACCATACTGTTTAAAATGAGTTTAGAGTGATTACTGACCTACTGCAGCCCTTAGAGAAGTTTTCCCCCACGCCTGTCTGTATGTCTGCTGCGCCATACTTAAAACTAGTTGGTCACATGATTCACGTGCATCATGAGTTAATGCGAGACGGCGCCAAGTACGAGAACTCGGAGAATATCAGAGGCAGCAGTTAAGCTATTTTATTTATTATCAGTTTTAAACAGGGGTTACATTTGCATTCCTCTCCACACTTCCTTGATGTTATTAGCTTTCAACCTTCTCTCCAACTTCCATTTGTAATTCAACCTGGACTGTCTCAGACACCTTTTCAAATTGTGTTGGAACTACAACACGGTGCCGCATGGCGCAAAGCAACATGTGATAAAGCCTCACAGGACATGTTCTGGCATGTCCAGGCACATCCACAATTTCTCGGATAATCACTTGATCGAAAAACCACCGAGAGCTGTCTGAACGCCATCTCAAAGCCGTCCTGTGAGACCAAAACAGAGGTGGATTTGTCTCGTTCCAGTAGTGAATCCATCGTGACGCGCGAAGCCTCCGCTCAGCTTTCCATGACAAAATCTCTTGTTAAAAGTGAAATCTGCCGGAAAATGGTTGATGTCCAGCTCTTGTGATAACCAGAGAAATTGCACACAATGGTCACGGATCCATACAGCCATACGTTTAGAAATGAAATGGTCGCTCAGCCTGTCGATGGCGGCTTCGGAGCGCAGCGCACCACCAGTCGCTCTGGGCCATCCTAAAAGCGACAGTAACACTCTGTAATCTCTTTGAAGCCCATAAAATTTTCACCAAAAACCATCTGAATTTCTCGAATGGTGTCCACTTTGATGTCCCTCACAGTTTCTGAAAAAACTTTGATCAAGCAAAGCGGCAGTCTCTGAGCCATTCCTAAACAATGAAAAAAAATGACGAGAGGGGTGGACCACTCCTCACTCAAAGCCTGCTCACAGGCGAATGACGCAAACCGACAGGTGTGAAAAAAACTCACGCATGCGCACGAAGGTTCAAGCTTCACGTGATTCAAATCAATCACACGTGATTCAAATCCATATGGTTTTTGAAAAAAATAATAAGGTCGGATACTTTTCTAATAGACCTTGTATGTGAGGCACCTGAGCAACAATGTCCACACAGGAAATCTTCTGGATAGGCTCTTGTTGTTTTTAGAGGACCAGAAGTCATTACTTGTGAGGTTGAAGCAATTGCTTCCCAGCAGGCCACTACCTGCTAATGCTCCTGAGAGTTTGAGCCATCGGGGGACACTGAACAACAGGAGGAAGGAAAAGAGATCATTCACTTAGACTACTGCAAGTGAGGTTAAGGACTCCCAGCAGATATCTTATGCTGTGTGTGGTGACGTGAATCATGGAGGGAAGCTGTTTTGCTGTAAAACCTTCAGGAAGGCTAACCTGGCAGAAAAGAAAGCCCAAGTAAAAAAGGTTAAAGCCTGTACAAAGTGCTTGGAGGTTCACAGGGCGGACAGCTCTTGCACACGAAGGTTCCTTTGTCGCAAGGAGGAGTGCAAGACAGGTGATATTCTGGCTGACCACCACTACTTCCTCTGCCCTAAAGCACTAATGAAGAAGGATGCTACAAAGAGGGACGGCAGAGCTGAGGGGAATAGGGGACCATCTGGCCCAACAGAAGAGCAAGAGGCTGTGTTTGCTGGGCTGGGACTGACCCCCAACAGCTGGAAGCTGTTCGCAGAGCCTGCACAAATAAAGCAATCTCAAAAGTGTGTGCTGGCAGGGACTTGATAAAACAGAGCGGCTTAACAGAGCACCCTGTTCTCTTGATGCTCATACCTGTCACGATGAAGAGGGGTGACAGCCTGGGAGCCTTGGCTGATCTCACCTCTGATACTAATTATATAACACACCAAGCTGCAGAGAGTCTTGAATTGATGGGTGAACTGATTTACCTTGTGGTATATGGCATTGGTGGGATGAAGGTGAAAGTCAGTACGAAAAGGTATCTTGTGATATGAAAGGTGTGGACTTCACGAGGGACCTTGAGATTCCATGAGATGATTTGTTATGGGATGGAAGACACTGCCAAAACTGTGGTAACCGCAGAACGGCTGCAGCAGTTTTTCCCGGAGGTCAAACCAGTGGAATTGGCTCACACAGAGAAGATCGACCTACCATTTGGCCCTGCAAAGGGTTGGCGACCTAGTGCTGTGGGATGGTCCTCTGGGTAAAACTGTGAGTGGGGTGCATCCTAACCTCTTCGAGGAGGTAGAGGTGACCGCACAGCACTCAAAGACACATTTTGCACGGTCTGTGGGGGCGGTAGCTGTCAATGTCAATCAATCAATCAATTTTTTATATAGCGCCAAATCACAACAAACAGTTGCCCCAAGGCGCTTTATATTGTAAGGCAAGGCCTACAATAATTATGTAAAACCCCAACGGTCAAAACGACCCCCTGTGAGCAAGCACTTGGCTACAGTGGGAAGGAAAAACTCCCTTTTAACAGGAAGAAACCTCCAGCAGAACCAGGCTCAGGGAGGGGCAGTCTTCTGCTGGGACTGGTTGGGGCTGAGGGAGAGAACCAGGAAAAAGACATGCTGTGGAGGGGAGCAGAGATCGATCACTAATGATTAATGCAGAGTGGTGCATACAGAGCAAAAAGAGAAAGAAACAGTGCATCATGGGAACCCCCCAGCAGTCTACGTCTATAGCAGCATAACTAAGGGATGGTTCAGGGTCACCTGATCCAGCCCTAACTATAAGCTTTAGCAAAAAGGAAAGTTTTAAGCCTAATCTTAAAAGTAGAGAGGGTGTGTTGTGAAAGTGTAGGTACACGGACCCACAACAGGGGGCGCAATGAACGGACAATGGAGAAAGGTGAATAACAAGTTTTACTGTTGTGAAAAGAGCACAACCAATACAACAATTAATAATTTGGAGTTTGAAGCCGAAATCTGCTGGTGTCGTGTGGGCAGGCTCGAAGGTAGGAGGCGTCCGTCCTAGTCGAACCGGAACCACCCAGATTTCCTCTGCCACCGAACCCCAGAAGTACTGGAACCGCCAAGTCCCGAATTCCCAGGTGGCCACTGCCTCCGCTCGTCGGATCCGGTACTGCTGGCGGGAAAGAGCACAAACACACAGGTATGGGTGCGACAGCACCCAGTAGACAGAGAGGGGAGAAGCCGCCTCCACCTCTTGTTACAATGAAGCAGGAAAGGTGAGTACTTATCCAAGCAAGTAGCTTTCTGTAGTCAGCTGTCCTGAAAAGGTTTACCAAGGTTTATCAGAGTCTTCAATATGAGCTTGCAGAGAAGGTTACCTTAATCTCAAGGCGATATCTCGGCACTGAGGTGGAGACGCTGTCCTGCTGATATACCTCCGTCCTGAGTGCAGTCAGCTGTGTCCAGTAATGGGTGACAGCTGTCACCCTGGCAGCCTTCGTCGGCGGCAGCGCCCTCTGGTGCCTGGAGCCCGCACATCCAGGCAGGGCGCCCTCTGGTGGTGGTGGGCCAGCAGTACCTCCTCTTCAGCGGCCCACACAACAGGACCCCCCCCTCAACGGGCGCCTCCTGGCGCACGACCGGAGCTTGTCCGGATGGCGTCGGTAGAAGTCGGCCAGGAGGGCCGGGTCCAGGATGAAGCCCTTCTTCACCCAGGAGCGCTCCTCGGAGGCCGTACCCCTCCCAGTCCACCAGGTACTGAAAACCCCGGCCCATTCGACGGACATCGAGGAGCCGGCGCACGGTCCAAGCCGGTTCCCCGTCGATGATCCGGGCAGGAGGTGGTGCCGGACCCGGGGTGCAGAGGGGTGAGGTGTGATGGGGTTTTATCCGGGAGACGTGAAACACTGGGTGAATCCGCAGTGAGGCCGGAAGCTGAAGCCTCACTGCGGCGGGATTGATGACTTTGAGGACCTTGAAGGGACCGATGTATCGTTCTTGTAGCTTGGGGGAGTCCACTTGAAGGGGAATGTCCTTGGTGGACAACCACACTTCCTGCCCAGGACGATACGGGGGGGCCGGGGCCCGCCGCCGGTCTGCATGTTTCTTCGCCCTCGTCCGGGCCTTCAACAAAGCAGAGCGGGCAGCACGCCACACCCGACGGCACTTCCGTAGTTGGGCCTGGACCGAGGGCACACCGACCTCTCCTCGACCACCGGAAACAGGGGGGCTGATACCCCAAGCACACCTCAAACGGGGGAGAGGCCGGTGGCTGATGACACTTGGCTGTTGTGGGCGTACTCGATCCAGGCCAGGTGGGTACTCCAGGCCGTCGGGTGCGCGGCTGTCACACAGCGTAGTGTCTGCTCCAATTCTTGGTTGGCCCGCTCTGCTTGCCCCGTTGGTCTGGGGTGGTACCCGGACGAAAGGCTGACCGAGGCCCCCAGTTCCTGGCAGAAGCTCCTCCAGACATGTGAGGTGAACTGGGGACCGCGATCGGAGACGATGTCTGATGGTATGCCATGCAGACGGACGACGTGGTGGACCAGGAGGTCCGCTGTCTCCTGGGCCGTAGGGAGCTTCGGGAGGGCCACGAAGTGGGCCGCCTTGGAGAAACGGTCCACTATCGTGAAGACGACGGTGTTTCCCTGGGACGGCGGGAGACCCGTGACGAAGTCCAGGCCGATGTGGGACCAGGGGCGATGAGGCACGGGCAGTGGCTGTAGCTGCCCTGAGGTCTTCTGGTGATTGGCCTTGCCCCTGGCGCAGGTGGTACAAGCCTGGACGTAGTCCCGGACGTCGGTCTCCAGGGATGCCCACCAGAAGCGTTGCCGGACGACTGCCACGGTCCTTCGCACCCCTGGGTGACAGGAGAGCTTAGAACCGTGACAGAAGTCTAGGACTGCGGCCCTGGCCTCTGGTGGGACGTATAGTTTGTTCTTTGGTCCGTTTCCGGGGTCCGGGACACGGGTCAGGGCCTCCCGGACGGTCTTCTCCACGTCCCAGGTGAGGGCGGCCACGATAGCGGACTCCGGGATGATGGGATCCGGGGATCCGACGGTTCCGTTCTGACCTCCTCTTCGTTGCACCCGGGACAATGCATCCGATCGCTGGTTCTTGGTCCCGGGGCGGTAGGTAATCCGGAAGTCAAAACGGCCAAAGAACAATGACCAGCGGGCTTGCCTGGGGTTCAGACGCTTAGCGGTCCTGATGTACTCCAGGTTCCGATGGTCAGTGAAAACCGTGAATGGCACGGCTGTTCCCTCCAACAGATGTCTCCACTCTTCGAGGGCCTCTTTCACAGCAAGGAGTTCCCGATTGCCGACGTCATAGTTCCGTTCAGCGGGGGTCAACCTGCGAGAAAAAATAGGCACACGGGTGAAGGACCTTATCGGTCTTCCCGCTCTGGGAGAGCACCGCTCCTATCCCTGAGTCCGAGGCATCCACTTCAACCACTAACTGGCGGCTAGGATCGGGCTGCACCAGAACTGGTGCAGACGAGAAGCGCCGTTTCAACTCCTTGAACGCGGCCTCGCACCGGTCCGACCAGGTGAAGGGAACTTTTGGAGAGGTCAGGGCTGTCAGGTGGCTAACTACCTGACTGTAGCCCTTAATGAACCTCCTGTAAAAATTCGCAAAGCCGAGGAACTGTTGCAGCTTCCTACGGCTAGTGGGTTGGGGCCAATCTCTCACCGCCGCAACCTTGGCCGGATCCGGGGCGACGGAGTTAGAGGAGATGATAAACCCCAGGAAGGACAAAGAAGTGCGGTGGAACTCACATTTCTCGCCCTTCACAAACAGACAGTTCTCCAACAACCGCTGCAGGACCTGACGGACATGCCGGACATGAGTCTCAGGATCCGGGGAAAAGATGAGTATATCGTCTAGATATACGAAGACAAACCGGTGCAGGAAGTCCCGCAAGACATCGTTTACCAACGCTTGGAAGGTCGCGGGAGCATTAGTGAGACCGAACGGCATGACCAGGTACTCAAAATGACCTAAGGGGGTGTTGAATGCCGTCTTCCATTCGTCTCCCTTCCGAATCCGAACCAAATGATACGCATTCCTAAGATCCAGCTTGGTGAACATCTTGGCTCCATGCAGGGGGGTGAACACCGAATCTAACAAGGGCAACGGGTATCGATTGCGAACCGTGATCTCGTTCAACCCCCTATAATCAATGCATGGACGAAGCCCGCCATCCTTTTACCCACAAAAAAGAAACCTGCGCCCATCGGTGAGGTGGAATTCCGGATCAACCCGGCAGCTAATGAGTCCCGGATGTAGGTCTCCATGGATTCGCGTTCCGGCCGTGAGAGGTTGTACAGCCTACTGGACGGAAACTCACTGCCTGGAACCAAATCAATGGCGCAATCATACGGGCGGTGGGGAGGTAGCGTGAGGGCCAGATCCTTGCTGAACACGTCAGCGAGGTCATGGTACTCCGCTGGCACCGCCTTCAGATTGGGCGGGACTCGGACCTCCTCCTTAGCTTGGGAGCCAGGAGGAACCGAGGAACCGAGACACTCCCGATGGCAGGTTTCGCTCCACTGTACCACTACCCGGACGGCCAATCAATCCGGGGATTGTGCTTCAGCATCCATGGAAACCCTAAAACCACACGGGAGGTGGCCTGAGTCACGAAGAACTCGATCACCTCCCGGTGGTTACCTGACACCACCAGAGTTACTGGAGGTGTCTTGTGCGTGATTGGTGGGAGTAGGGAGCCATCTAGTGCCCGAACCTGCACAGGCGAGGTAAGAGCCACCAGAGGGAGCCCTATCTCCCTGGCCCATCTGCTGTCAAGCAGATTCCCCTCAGAGCCCGTGTCCACCAGTGCTGGGGCCTTCAGGGTAGAATCCTCATACAGGATCGTGACTGGGAGTCGTGTAGCAATGTGGGTGTGTCCCACGTGCATGTTTTGGCCCACCCCTGGCCCAGTCTCTAGGGGCGGGCGTTGGAGTTTAACCGCTCGGGGCAGTCGTTTGCCATATGCTCACTCGAGCCACAAACATAACAAGCTCCGTGGGCCCGCCTCCTTTGTGCTCCAGGTGCCCTAAATGTTGCCCTGCTCGTGTCCATAGCTTCGTCAGCAGGGGGAGCCGTAAGCGCACGGAGCGCCGGAACAGAGGAGCGTGGGGACGGCGGAACTCGACCGGACCCGGAAGGGAGAGGGACGACCCGTGCCTGGCCACGCCCTTCGCCTCGCTCCCGGCGACGTTCTTCTAACCGGTTGTCAAGCCGTATGACCAGATCAATGAGCCCATCTAAATCCCGCGGTTCGTCTTTAGCCACCAGGTGCTCTTTTAGGACCAGAGACAATCCATTTACAAAGGCAGCGCGGAGGGCAGTGCTATTCCAGCCGGATCTCGCTGCCGCGATGCGGAAGGCGACTGCATAGGCAGCTGCGCTCCGACGTCCCTGTCGTATGGACAGTAATGCGGTTGAAGCGGACTCTCCTCTGTTGGGATGATCGAACACCGTTCTGAGCTCCCGTACAAACCCGGTGTATGACTGAAGGAGCCGTGAGTTCTGCTCCCAGAGCGCTGTAGCCCAAGCGCGTGCCTCCCCGCGAAGCAGATTTATCACATAAGCTACCCTGCTAGCATCAGCTGCGTACATCACGGGACGCTGAGCGAAGACGAGCGAACATTGCATAAGGAAGTCCGCGCACGTCTCCACACAGCCGTCGTACGGTTCTGGAGGGCTTATGTATGCTTCTGGGGACGGAGGAAGGGACCGTTGAACGACCAGTGGAACGTCATTCTCACACGCAGGGTCCTCGGGAGGGAGAGCCGCAGCGGCGCCTGGAGGGCGCGCTTCCACTTGTGCGGCGAGAGCCTCCACCCTGCGGTTTAGGAGAACGTGCTGCTCGGTCATGAAATCGATCCGAGTGGTGAAAGCGGTGAGGATCCGCTGCAACTCACCGACTACCCCTCCCGAAGCCGCCGCTGCGCCCTGTTCTTCCATTGGCCGTTCAACAGCCGGTTGACGCCCCTCGGGATCCATGACGCTGGCCGAGATATCCTGTTGTGAAAGTGTAGGTACACGGACCCACAACAGGGGGCGCAATGAACGGACAATGGAGAAAGGTGAATAACAAGTTTTACTGTTGTGAAAAGAGCACAACCAATACAACAATTAATAATTTGGAGTTTGAAGCCGAAATCTGCTGGTGTCGTGTGGGCAGGCTCGAAGGTAGGAGGCGTCCGTCCTAGTCGAACCGGAACCACCCAGATTTCCTCTGCCACCGAACCCCAGAAGTACTGGAACCGCCAAGTCCCGAATTCCCAGGTGGCCACTGCCTCCGCTCGTCGGATCCGGTACTGCTGGCGGGAAAGAGCACAAACACACAGGTATGGGTGCGACAGCACCCAGTAGACAGAGAGGGGAGAAGCCGCCTCCACCTCTTGTTACAATGAAGCAGGAAAGGTGAGTACTTATCCAAGCAAGTAGCTTTCTGTAGTCAGCTGTCCTGAAAAGGTTTACCAAGGTTTATCAGAGTCTTCAATATGAGCTTGCAGAGAAGGTTACCTTAATCTCAAGGCGATATCTCGGCACTGAGGTGGAGACGCTGTCCTGCTGATATACCTCCGTCCTGAGTGCAGTCAGCTGTGTCCAGTAATGGGTGACAGCTGTCACCCTGGCAGCCTTCGTCGGCGGCAGCGCCCTCTGGTGCCTGGAGCCCGCACTCCAGGCAGGGCGCCCTCTGGTGGTGGTGGGCCAGCAGTACCTCCTCTTCAGCGGCCCACACAACAGGGTGTCTGTCTCCCTGATCTGAATTGGGAGCTGGTTCCACAGGAGAGGAGCCTGAAAGCTGAAGGCTCTGCCTCCCATTCTACTCTTACAAACCCTAGGAACTACAAGTAAGCCTGCAGTCTGAGAGCGAAGCGCTCTATTGGGGTGATATGGTACTACGAGGTCCCTAAGATAAGATGGGACCTGATTATTCAAAACCTTATAAGTAAGAAGAAGAATTTTAAATTCTATTCTAGAATTAACAGGAAGCCAATGAAGAGAGGCCAATATGGGTGAGATATGCTCTCTCCTTCTAGTCCCCGTTAGTACTCTAGCTGCAGCATTTTGAATTAACTGAAGGCTTTTCAGGGAACTTTTAGGACAACCTGATAATAATGAATTACAATGTCGAAGAGTATATCATGGGGAAGACGGGAGACCTCCCGAACCATGAAGGCGGCATGGAGGTCCGCATGACAGCAGCATGCAACACCGAAGTCCTTGAGTGGCTAAGATGGTACAGTATTGGAGCTACCTGTGACCCCGCTTGCGGGGATGTCGTTGTGGGAGGTGCTCACTGGGAGGAAAGGAAATGTCCCTGGCTGATGAGAAAGAGCTAGAGATAATAAGAGCAGGCCTGACATTCAAAGAAAATGATGCTCACAGCAACCAGTCACACTGGGATGCAAAATACCCCTGGAAAGAAAATCCAACCTCCCTTCCTCATAATCGGAAGGCGGTAGAAGCAACGTTTCTGAAGATGGAGAAGCGGGTTATGAAAGACCCTATATTGAGGGAGGCATACGTGAGACAAGTCCACGAGATGTTGGAGAGGGGAGCCACTGTTAAGCTCACCAAGGAAGTAAATTCTGTCTAACATTTTTCTAACATTTAATTTAATTTTAGTTGTTGAAATTATTATTATTATAAGTAGTAGTAGTAGTAGTAAAAAAAAGGCTTCAAAAGTGGACTTTTAATCTAGGGGTGTTGTGGGGCCCATCCCCCTCCCCACGTCCCCTTTCCATCTGGATTTGCCCCTGCTTTGGCGTTTGAGCAAGAATGGATAACAATTTCAATTTATTTTCATTTATATAGCGCCAAATCACAACAGAGTTGCCTCAAGGCGCTTCACACAAGTAAGGTCAAACCTTACTAACCCCCAGAGCAGCAGTGATAAGGAAAAACTCCCTCTGAGGAAGAAACCTCAAGCAGAGCAGACTCAAAGGGGTGACCCTCTGCTTGGGTCATGATACAGACATAACTTACAGAATAATTCACAAAACAAATATACAGGAAATACTGTTGGTGCACAGGACAGGATGGTCTCCAGCACAAATACCACACCCATCTCTGGATGGAGCTGTACCTTAAACAGAGAGAAAAAAACAGAATCCCTTTGAGTCAGGTCTGCTTGAGGTTTCTTCCTCAGAGGGAGTTTTTCCTTACCACTGTTGCTCTGGGGGATGGTAAGGTTAGACCTTACCTGTGTGAAGTGCTTTGAGGCAACTCTGTTGTGATTTGGCGCTATATAAATGAAAATAAATTGAAATTGAATCAGGCATCAGAAAGACAAGAAATACAGTATAATTTGTCAACATCAAACAACAAGAAAAACAGGCAATACTAAGGTGATCACCAGCCACTAGCCCTAAGCTTCACTAAAAGACCCAGAATTTCAGTAAAGTTACGTCCGTGGCATGCTCTGTTTCCTAATAAAATGAATTAAAAGAGTAAAAAGCCTAGAACTATACTATGCCAGTATGCTAGCCATACAAAAGGGAAAATAAGTGCATCTTAAGTCTGGACTTGAAAGTCTCTACAGAATCTGACTGTTTTATTGACGGAGGGAGATCATTCCACAGAACAGGGGCATGATAAGAGAAAGCTCTATGACCCGCAGACTTCTTATTCACCCTAGGGACACAAAGTAGTCCTGCACCCTGAGAATGCAAAGCCCGGGCTGGTATGTAAGGTTTAATTAGGTCAGCTAGGTAGGGAGGTGCCAGTCCATGAATAATTTTATAGACTAGTAGCAGAACTTTAAAATCTGATCTCACAGGGACAGGAAGTGAGTGAAGGGATGCCAAAATGGGTGTAATGTGGTTGAACTTTCTGCTTCGTGTCAAAAGTCTGGCTGCAGCATTATGAACCAGTTGGAGAGCCCTAATGCTGGACTGCGGTAAACCAGAAAATAGAACATTGCAGTAGTCCAATCTAGAAGAGATAAATGCATGGATCAGGGTCTCAGCATCAGCCATAGACAGGAAGGGACAAATTTGTACGATATTTCACAGGTGGAAGAAAGCAGTCCTTGTAATATTTCTAATGTGGAGGTCAAAGGACAATGTAGGATCAAAAATTACCCCCAAATTCCTCACTTTGTCAGTGTGATGTATGACACACGAGCCTAAACTAAGCATTAACTGGTCAAATTGATGCTGATGTCTCACAGGACCAAGAACCATCATTTCAGTCTTATCAGAGTTTAAAAGTAGGAAGTTTCTAGACATCCAACTTCTCACTGCTGCAAGGCAATCTTCTAAGGATTTTATGTGAACGAGATTACCAGCAGTTATCGGCATATATAACTGAGTATCATCTGTATAGCAGTGAAAGATAATCCCAAAACGCCGCAGTATGCACCCAAGTTGTGCTATATAAAGGGAGAAAAGCAGGGGGCCTAAGACAGACCCTTGAGGAACCCCAAATTTCATGTCACTAAGGTTAGAGGTTGTGTTACTGTACAAAACACAGTGAGAACGACTGGTCAAATATGACATCAGCCATGCAAGGGCACTCCCAGTAATCTCAAAATGATTCTCCAGCCTATCAAGTAGAATATGATGATCCACTGTATCAAATGCTGCACTGAGATCTAACAGCAACAGAACCGTAGTGGTGTCCAAATCCATTGTAAGCAGAAGATCATTCACCACTTTAGTGAGAGCCGTCTCTGTGGAATGATATTTTCTAAAAGCAGACTGCAGAGGCTCAAAGAGATTATTCTCAGTAAGATAGTCCATGAGCTGCCGTGACACCACTTTTTTCTAGAATTTTAGAGCAAAATGATAGATTTGATATTGGCCGATAGTTTTTCAATACACTAGGGTCAAGATTAGGTTTCTTAAGTAATGGTTTAATCACTGCAGATTTGAAACATTTCAGAACAGATCCAGAAGTTAAAGAAAGATTAATAATTTCCAGCACAATCGGCCCAAGAGTGGGCCACAGGTCCTTAAACAATTTTGTTGTTGTCAAATAAACAGGTTGTGCTTTTTGTTGACGTTACAAGTGTTAGATAAAAAAGTACTGTACAAACATGATTAGCATTTATTATCTTTTATTACATCTGCTCTTTTTATCTTGTTCCTTTTTGTATCTTAAATTCTGCAAACTGTTTCTCTCAGATATTCCCAGATAGATAGCACAGCTGCTCAAAGTACAAACAGGAGCCAGGTCAGCCTGTTTGCGGATTGACATTTAGCAAGCTTCAGCAAAACCACTCACTCTGTACCTAAGATCAGAATGATTCAGTTGATTGCATACATATCTGCACATGACTAGTAGCACATGTTGTAACCATGGACTCATGTAGCCCCACCCTTATCTTTGTTTTTTAATAAAAGAGCCTCGCGCAGAATGCCACAGTTGGAGAACTGCACTTAGAAGCTGCAAGCCTCTGCTGTGTCTCCCCTTTGCAAAGCTCACTAAAGACATCTCAACTCTCTGTCTGAGTTCTTTCTTGTATGTCTAGGCAAGGTCAAACCTGACAACAAGCTTCGTTAGCATGCCTAGCGAGATACTCTCAAATTCTGTAAATCTAGGTAATACCATAGTAATGGCGCCCACCTCAATAACAGGGTGTAGTGGCTGGGGTAAGGCATGCTGGGATATGTTTAACTTAATGTCTTCTATTCTCAAATTAATCCAGGAAATCTTGTGCTGTAAAAGGAGAGCAAACTACAGGTGGTTGTCCATGAATAAGTGTTGCCACCATGTCAAACAATAAGTTTGAGTTATGCTTGTTTTTGTTGCTCAAATCAGAGTAATAGGTTCACTTTGTAGCCAATTATTCTCAGTAAGTTTATAGTCTAAGATAGCATCATTCCACGCAAGGTGGAATACTTCCGTTCTAGACCTCTAGCTTTATGCTTGAGGTCATGCAGGTAATCATTGAACCAAGGTGACTGTGTTTTGGGGGAGCACGGTTTTAACAAAGGTGGCGCAATCATGTCAAGTGTAGTTTTGAGCACTGCATTTAAACTATCCACAAGACTGTCTACTGATTGGGTATTTGCCAAATGTGAAGCTAAGACATCAGGCAGTCTAGCTTTGAGTTCAATCTTAGTTGAGGAGTTGATGCATCACCGTAATGATATATAAGGTTGTTGTTCCACTAAACACGGCAGCCAAACTGTAAACTTAACAAGTGAGTGATCAGAGATCACTGATGTAAGAGGCATGATGTCAATATTCATGACAGCAGTACCACGTGTGAGAACCAAATCCAGGGTATTTCCACTAATGTGCGTCGAGTCCTGAATGCATTGCCAAAATGTTAATGCATCCACAATTTCCGTAAATGATTTGCAGAGAGAGATAACATTTATTTATGCAGAAAACACGACCAGACTGACAGGTAAGAAAGTTATATCAGCGTTTTTTATGTCATGTCATCCTCAGAAAGAGAGTTTAGGCATATTTTGGTGAAAAAAGTGTCAGTTGTTCATGTGTCGTGGATCATCTGTTTTTAGCGAGATACAAACATAGAGCGATACTCAGAGTTTTAAATAAAGGGGGAAAAGTGTAAAAATGTCTTTGTAAAGCTCAGTGCAGGTGTGCTGTTGTCACTGCGCTTTGAGAGATGACAACCATTATTCAACTCAGAACTGCTGTTGAAAACCACAGAGGAAAAGCTCGAAGCTCGCTGAAAGTGGGCAGTTCAGTCGAACCCCGACCTCCCCCTGCCCACGAGCCAAATTTAATGCTGTGATAGTAATGCACAGTGACTTGGAGAAGTAACTTTAATCTGATTACTGATTTGGAAAGATTACTCGTTACTGAAAAAAACAGATTAGAGTAACGCGTTACTACATTGCCCCAGTGTAAATTCTTTCTTTCTTTCTTTCAATCTATCTATTTATCTATATGCATACCCAGTGGTGAGCACTGTTCAGCTAATCCGATAAGTAAATAAGTAAGTAAACTTTATTTATATAGCACTTTTTACAGAGAGAGCTCACAAAGTGCTTTACAAGATAAAATATCACAATACAAAGCAGTAGAGAAGGTCAAATCTTCGACTGGACTGGGTTGCTTGAGGTGAGGACGTTTTGCTTCAAATCGCAGAAGCTTCCTCAGCTAACATACTTGCTCTGGTAGTCTGACTTCTGTCTTGACTCTTGTAGAGAAGAATAACAGAGGCCAGGAAAAGCTGGAGTTTTAAACCTAACAAGACCCCTCCTACCGAGAGGCAGACCGCTATTGGCTAGTGACTAACAATTGCTCTAATTAGCACCTACTGTGCTCTAGTTAGCACCCTCCTAATGACAGGGTAGCTGTCCCTCCTAACAATGGGACTGACGCCTCTCCTGACGACTCTCCTGATGGCATGAATGACTCATTACCATGAACAAAAGACTGAAACTGCTTTGACCTGAGTACCCCATTGTAAGCAGGGGAAAAAGTGTGTCTTAAGGTGTCTTAGGGTGAACTAATTTCTGTCTCAAGGTGTTAACAGATTTAAAGTAAAATGGGATTTTGTGCTGTCTGAAGATCCTCTGTAGTTTTTCCACTACTCCTGCTAAATAAGGGAGAGACACTCTTCTTCTTCTTGGCTCCGTCTCCTGTCTGTCTGGTCTCTTTGTTCTTAGGGACTTCTGCACTTTATCCAGGGACCTTCATGGGTACCCACATACTGTGAGGGCTTTCCGTACATGTTGTTGTTCTTCTCTACAAGAGTCAAGACAGAAGTCAGACTACCAGAGCAAGAATTTTAGCTGAGGAAGCTTCTGCGATTAGAAGCGAAACATCCTCACAGCAAGCAACCCAGTCCAGTCGAAGATTCAATCTTCTCTACTATGGAAACCACCTGGACAACTGAGAGCCTTCACAGAAACATCACAATACAAAAATAAAACGTCAGGGTGCTAACCGTGTAAAAGCTTTGGAAAGCCTGTTTAAACAAGAGAGTCTTGAGTTGCTTTTTGAAAGTCTCTATACAATCCAGAGAGCGCAAGGACAAGGGCAGTTCATTCCAGAGATGAGGCACTGCGGCTTCGATAACTGATAATTATTGATGCTAATGTTTTTGTTGATGGATTAGCTTTTCAGTTAAGTTTTAAAACCATCATCGGACCAGTTATCTTACAATAAATTTAGTTCCGATAAGTTCAGTCCAGTAAAGTGAGCAAAGTTTAACAGTCAAAAATGTTTGTAAACCCTAAAATCAAACATTTTAATCTGTGTCATATGTAGATTAGTGGTTTATGGCATGGAAATAGAGACCTGGAATGGACGTCACGTGACTAGCGGCGTGCCGCACGGCGGCCATTACTAAGGGTAGAGAGAGCGCCTTAAACCAGTTAAACAGAAGCGAAATGAGGGGAAAAAAGGCAGCCAGTGCTTCACCATCAACTGCACCAACTACAAAAACAAATTCTCGAATACTAAAATGAACTGTACAAGAGCCTTAATGTAATTATGTCAAATAAATGTCTATTTTAAAGTTGTTATGTCGCAATTTAATATCGATATACTGAGACTATAACTCAATGCCATAAGTTCTTTTCATTAAGCTGCGTTCACATGCATACAAATACGGAAACAAAAATGTTTAAATATATTTATGTATATATATTTATGTATATATACTTGCAGTTGTTGTTTAATATATGTACATGGTGGTCACAGGTGGCATTTAAATTTTAACAGTGCGGTTGGAGGGGATGGAGGAGGTACTTTTTACCCTGACTGAGGGTCAAAAGTCATAAATTCTGAATGGCTTTATATATTTCCAAGTGGTTAATGTGCTTGGTTTCAGTGCAGAAGGTTCCAGGTTCAAATCCCACCCCTGCCACATTTCTCCATGTAATGTGGAGTTGCGTCACGAAGGGCATCCAGCGTAAAACCTGTGCCAATTCAACATGCAGATCCACCTTGGATTTGCTGTGGCGACTTGAGTGCAAACAAGGGAGCAGCCGAAGGGACTTACTTTTACTTTTTGGGAATTGGCTATTTGCCGCCACCTTCTGGCGTTGAGAAAATCCTGCAGAACAAATTTATAAAGTTGTCTCTTTTTGATGACATCAGTTGGAGCCTGCAGTCTGATGTCAGGGCATGAGCTGCTTTTCTCCAGTTTTGAGAGCTTTTGCATTAAGTTGGTCTTTGAAGGCGTATTTCTGCCTATAACTTATGTGCTTTAAGTTGTGGAAAGTTGTCAGCGTGGTCATTTGGAGAGGAACTTAATCTGAGTGTCGACTCCAGCAAGGCGTTGGAGGTACAGGGAAGTACAACCGTGGTTCTTATGGAACAATATCAGGATCTTGAAGATTGATGTCAGCCAATATTTCTTTTAAATCCTGGAGAAAAAACTAGAAATTACTGCAGTGAGGCCTGCAACCTTCTGATATTGCACACATCTCTGCATGTTTCCCATGGACTGACTAAAATCCTCACCCCTGAATATATATATATATATATATATATATATACGAGGGCTGTCAATAAAGTTACGGTCCTTTTTATTTTTTTCAAAAACTATATGGATTTCATTCATATGTTTTTACGTCAGACATGCTTGAACCCTCGTGCGCATGCGTGAGTTTTTCCACGCCTGTCGGTGACGTCATTCGCCTGTGAGCACTCCTTGTGGGAGGAGTCGTCCAGCCCCTCGTCGGAATTCCTTTGTCTGAGAAGTTGCTGAGAGACTGGCGCGTTGTTTGATCAAAATTTTTTCTAAACCTGTGAGACACATCGAAGTGGACACGGTTCGAAAAATTAAGCTGGTTTTCAGTGAAAATTTTAACGGCTGATGAGAGATTTTGAGGTGATACTGTCGCTTTAAGGACTTTTCACGGTGCGAGACGTCGCGCAGCGCTCTCAGGCGCCGTCATCAGCCTGTTCAAGCTTAAAACCTCCACATTTCAGGCTCTATTGATCCAGGACGTCGTGAGAGAACAGAGAAGTTTCAGAAGAAGTCGGTTTCAGCATTTTATCCGGATATTCCACTGTTAAAGGAGATTTTTTTAATGAAAGACGTGCGGACGGGTCCGCGCGTCGGGACGCAGCCGCCGCGACGCTCCGCCACAGGAAAAACACCTCTGTTGAAAGCCTTAAGGACAAGTTGGAACATGTCCTGCCTGTTAAACAATTTCTCATATACTCACTCCACTGAAAGCCATCAAAAGCCGCCTGGATTTTACAAATGGTTATCAACACGGAGGTGTTTTTCCTGTGCCGCCGCACCGCGTCGGCTGCATCCCGACGCGCGGATCCGTCCACACGTCTTTCATTAAAAAAATCTCCTTTAACAGTGGAATATCCGGATAAAATGCTGAAACCGACTTCTTCTGAAACTTCTCTGTTCTCTCACGACGTCCTGGATCAATAGAGCCTGAAATGTGGAGGTTTTCAGCTTGAACAGGCTGATGACGGCGCCTGAGAGCGCTGCGCGACGTCTCGCACCGTGAAAAGTCCTTAAAGTGACAGAATCACCTCAAAATCTCTCATCAGCTGTTAAAATTTTCACTGAAAACCATCTTAATTTTTCGAACCGTGTCCACTTCAATGTGTCTCACAGGTTTAGAAAAAATTTTGATCAAACAACGCGCCAGTCTCTCAGCAACTTCTCAGACAAAGGAATTCCGACGAGGGGCTGGACGACTCCTCCCACAAGGAGTGCTCACAGGCGAATGACGTCACCGACAGGCGTGGAAAAACTCACGCATGCGCACGAGGGTTCAAGCATGTCTGACATAAAAACATATGAATGAAATCCATATAGTTTTTGAAAAAAATAAAAAGGACCGTTACTTTATTGACAGCCCTCGTATATATATATATATATATATATATATATATATATATATATATATATATATATATATATATATATATATATATATATATATATATATATATATATATATATACAAGGTCTGTTAGAAAGTATCCAACCTTTTTATTTTTTTCCAAAACCATATGGATTTGAATCACGTGTGATTGCATCAGCCAAGCTTGAACCTTCGTGCGCATGCATGAGTTTTTTCACGCCTGTCGGTTGCGTCATTTGCCTGTGAGCAGTCTTTGTGTGAGCAGTGGTCCACCCCTCTCGTCTGATTTTTATTGCGAATAAATGTCTGAACGATTTGGAGCTTTGCTGCATCAATTTTTTCCAGAAACTGTGAGAGACCTCCAGGTGGTAACCATTCGGAAAATTCAAATGGCTTTGAGGGACGATTTATGGGGATTACACAGATTAAGGAGTGCTCCAGCCGGTTTAAAGACCGCCCACAGCTGCTGAGAGCGCGCCGCACTCCGAGCACCGATCAACAGGCTGAAACCCCGCTGAAACAACCAGATCATTTCCAACGTGAAGGCTTTGTTGATCCGGGACGTCGTCTGACTTACACTAAAATGGCAGGAGACGTGGACATCAGTACTTTTTCGGCACATTCCACTGTTACAGTGGAATGTTAAGTTTTTTTCATGGAAAGAAAAGCGGACTGATGCGCCACCGTGCCGCTCATGGCGCGGTACAAAACCACCTCCGTGTTGGTCTCACAGGACGGCTTTGAGATGGCTTTCAGACGGCTGTCGGTGGGTTTTCAGTTGTGTGACTAACCGAGAAATTGTGGATGAGCCTGGACATGCCAGAACATGTCCTGTGAGGCTTCATCACGGTGTTGCTTTGCGCCATGCAGCACTGCCGCGACACGCGGAATTCCTTCGCGACGTGCGGAATTCCTCCGCTCCTCTTTCCATGACAAAAACTCCTGTAACAGTGGAATGTGCCATTCATTTCCAAACTGGACGCTGTGTTTTATCCGGGACGTCCTCTGACTAACACAGGAATTGCGGAAGATGTGGACATCAGCACTTTTTCGGCACATTGAGACAGACGTGCGGAGATATATATATATATATATATATATATATATATATATATATATATATATATATATATATATATATATATATATATATATGACAAGATAAGAAGCTAAGATCCCTCAATGGGGAAATTTCAGTGTCACATCGCAGCATAGAACAGTAGGAATAGACAGAAGGGCATGCAATAAAACAAACAAGTATGTCTTAAAAACAAGAACTAAAAAAAGCACTGAGTGCCAGGTAAAGCTAAGGCTACCATTGTTCAGTTCAGTGCAGCACTGCCGGGATGATATACACTGTCGGGATGTAAAAGTAATCGGATAAAGTGACTTCAGTGTGAAATGTACGGTAAGTTACTCTGATATTTACAATATGGACAGGTTAAAATATAGTAGGTAAAGTGACTTAAGTTTGCACCATAAGTTAAATTATTGCACCTAATAAATACAGCAGGTAATGACATGATTATTGTCCTGGTTGCTATGGTTACCACAGTACTAGCATTGTTCATTGTCCTGGTTGCTATGGTTACCACAGTACTAGCATTGTTCATTGTACAGTCTGACAGTAGCCGGGAGAAACAATCTGCGGAATCTCTCCCTCACACAGTGAGGGTGGATGAGTCTGTCACTGAAACTGCTCTCCAGAGCAGACAGAACATCCTGCAGGGGTGACACTCGTGGTCCAGCATAGATGTAAGTTTAGCCAGGACCCTCCTGTCCCCCACCTCCTGCACAGAGTCCAGAGGACAGCCCAGGACAGAGCAGCATTTCCTGATGATCTTATCCAGTCTTTTCCTGTCCCTCTCTGTGATGCTGCTGCTCCAGCAAGACCACACCGTACAGGATGGCTGAAGCCACCACAGAGTCATAGAAGGTCCTCAGGAGTGGCCCCCTCACTCCAAAAGACCTCAGCCTCCTCAGGAGGTAGAGGCGGCTCTGACCCTTCCTGTAAAGTGCGTCCGTGTTGTGAGTCCAGTCCAGTTTGTTGTTCAAATGAACACCCAGGTACTTATATGAGTCCACTCTCTCAATGTCCCTTCCCTGGATGTTCACTGCGGGGAGTGTAGTGGGGCGGCGTCTGAAGTCCACCAGCATCTCCTTGGTCTTCCCTGTGTTGATGAGAAGGTGGTTCCTCTGACACTAGTCCACAAAGTCCTGCGTTAGTCCTCTGTACTCCGCGTCATCGTCGTCCATAATGACCATAATGAGTCCAATGAGGATGGAGTCATCGGAGAACTTCTGCAGGACACAGCTGTTGGTGCCATCACAGATGTGTAAGTTGTCCATGCTATGGGCACTAACACACCCCCAAACCTCACAGATGCTGGCTTTTGAACTTTGCGCTGGTAACAATCTGGATGGTCTTTTTCCTCTTTTGTCCATGATTTCCAACAACAATTTGAAATGTGGACTCATCAGACCACAGCACACTTTTCCACTTTGCGTCTGTTCAATTCAAATGAGCTCGGGTCCAGAGAAAGTGGTGGCGTTTCTGGATGTTGTTGATGTATGGCTTTCACTTTGCATGGTAGAGTTTTAACTTGCACTTGTAGATGTCGTGCCGCCTGAGGGATCGACGGTCACGGGCATTCAATGTTAGTTTTTGGCCTTGCCGCTTACATGTAGAAAGTTCTCCAGATTCTCTGATTGATACTATGGACTGTAGATGATGGAATCCCTAAATTCCTTGCAATTGAACGTTGAGAAACATTGTTCTTAAACTGTTGGACTATTTTTTCATGCAGTTGTTCACAAAGTGGTGATCCTTGCTCCATCTTTGCTTGTGAACAGCTGAGCCTTTTGGGGATGCTCCTTTCATACCCAGTCATGGCACTCACCTGTTTCCAATTAGGTGTTCTTTGAGAATTCATCAACTTTCCCAGTCTTTTGTTGCCCCGTCCCTGCTTTTTTGAAACCTGCAGGTATCCATTTCAAAATGAGCAAATATTTGCACAAAAACAATCAAGTTTATCAGTTTGAACATTAAATATCTTGTCTTTATCATGTATTCAATTGAATATAGGTTGAAGAGTATTTAGAAATCAATGTATTTTGTTTTTATTTACATTTTGCACAACGTCCCAACTTCATTGGAATTGGGTTTGGATATTTTTGCCAATTTTTTTTCTTTGCAAAAATAGTTTATTCATGTTTGAGAGGTCATTTTTGAGGTGCAATGATACACATATGACTCAAGAAAATATATTTTTTCAAATAGAGTTGCAACTTTGTGGAACAGCTTTCCTCATCATGTGGAAAATGCTCCAAGTGTTATTACTTTAATGAAATACTATGATTATTTTTACAGTGTTTGATTTTTATTGTGATTGATGATTTTATTATGGTGTTTGATTACTTTTACTGTGGTATTTATGTTATATTTATGAGTTTTACTATGTTGCTTTTTTAAATGATGAATGATATGTGCTCTATATGTGTTATTAATAATATTATCAAGTTTTGTCCTGAAAAACTTCATTCAAGTTACACTTTGAACATACTTCGATGGGATAACTTGCTGACGCCATGGCAGAAAACACAAGAAAACACGCAGAAACCATCCTTTACAAGCGCATCTGGTGTTATTGCTGGCAGACGACCGGAAGTAAATTACCTCAACTCTCTTTGCAGAGTGGCTGAAATCTTGGGGTCGCAAGCTCACAAACAACTCAATGGAACGATATCTTAAGTTGGCATTCCAGTTTCTCTACATCTATGCTTTAACTAAGGAGTGGTTTCCACCATACAGGCCTGATTGGTGGATTGCTCCAGAGATGGTTGTACTTCTGGAAGACTCTCCTCTCTCCACAGTGGAATACTATGACAGCTATGACAGTGTGACCATTGGGTTCTTGGTCACCTCCCTGACTAAGACTCTTCTCCCCCAGTCACTCAGCTCAGATGAGTGGCCAGCTCTAGCAAGAGTCTTGGTGGGTCCAAACATGTTCCATTTGCGGATGATGGAGGCCAGTGTGCTCATTGGGACTTTCAAAGTAGCAGAAATGTTTCTGTACCCTTCCCCAGATTTGTGCCTCGAGACAATCCTGTCTCAGAGGTCGACAGACAATTCCTTTTACTTCATGCTTGGTTTGTATTATGACATGCACTGTCAACTGTGGGACCTTATATGTAGACAGGTGTGTGTCTTTCCAAATCATGTCTAATCAACTGAATTTACCGCAGGTAGACTCCAATTAATCTGTAGAAACATCTCAAGGATGATCAGTGGAAACAAGCTGCTCAATTATAAGCTTCATGTCAAAGGCTGTGGTGAATACTTATGTACATGTAAATGGTAAATGGACTGCATTTCTATAGCGCTTTTTCCATCTGCATCAGACACTCAAAGTGCTTTACAAATAATGCTTCACATTCACCCCAATGACATATAAGGCCGCTCACTACACACCGGGAGCAATAGGGGATTAAAGACCTTGCCCAAGGGTCCGAAGTGATTTTCCAATCAGGCTGGGATTTGAACCAAGGATCTTCTGGTCTCAAGCCCAATGCCTTAACCACTAGACCACCTCCCCATGATATTTTAGTTTTTTTTTTTTTTTAATAAATTTGCCAAACTCTCAAAAAAAAAAAAAAACTTTATTCACATTGTCATTACGGGGTATTGTGAAGAATTTTGAGAAAAAAAAAAAGAATTTACTCCATTTTGGAATGATGCTGTAACAACAAAATGTGGAAAAAGTGAAGCGTTGTGAATACTTTCTGGATGCACTGCTTAGGACTTATTTACAGTTCATTGTGGTCCCTTTTTCAGTGCATGCCTGTTTTCATTTGCCATCCACATCCAGTGTGACTCTGAGCATTCTCCCGGTGTTCCTTACAAACTTGTTGTTCCTCCTGCGATTGATTCCTGAGCCTGATTTTTGACGCTATTTCAAGGACTTTCTGTAAGTGAGCCTGAGAATTCCTTGGGGAGGTTTTGCCGGCCATATTGTTCTTCCTTTATTTCATCACATGCCTGTTTAGCTGTCTCTTGATGCTACAAGCATCAAGAGACAGCTGCCCACTAACTTCAGTATTTTTCCGAGACTGTAGTTGATTTAATCTTCTGGGCTTCGATTGCTATTCTTAGCATACACTCTGGTGAGACAACAGTTCACTTTTATTTAAGACTGAAGAGATTTTTTTGTTGGACTCTGCAGCCCCATCTGTTGCCATTAATTGTGGAACTGCAGAGGAGATTCTTGGTTGTGACTCTGCAGCTCTCTCTGCTGCTTCAGATCAGGAGGGGGTTTTGTTAAATTCTACCAGACACTCCATCAACCATCACAACTTTGTGACTCCATTCTTTGTGGATCCCAGTGTAAAAAAAGGACCTGGGGCCTCATGTACAAAGACTTGCATGAGTTTCCTACTGAAACATGGCATATGCTAAAACCCAGAAACAGATGTAAGCAGAAAAATATCCAGATGTATTATATGGCTACGATGCTATGCACTCTCTGATTGGCTGATTTCTGGTCTGATTATTTTCCCATATCAGACCATTACCATGACAATCGGTCCTGATCGCATATCAGATTTGTGACTTTGTATACAATTTTCATGATGCAAAATAAAACAAAAAGCAAACAAAGAAATTATGAGTGCTGAAGAGGACCATTTTCCATGCAAATTTATTACACTGACGAGTTTGAAATGGAGGAATTAACAGCAAACAAGCTTGAAGTGCACATGCAAAATGAAGACCAACAAGATGAAAACACAGCCTTGAACAGCCATATAATAAACAAATTATTAACCTCGCTTGCTCGGTTAATAATCCTTAAGTATCAAAGTGTGCGTACACATGGATCCACGCACGTTCCCTTTGTACATCCCACTGAATGTGTAATTGAGATGTGCCAAGCTCCTCCCTTTCCATACCTCTATTTAAATATGCAAATGCATTGAAATAGGTAGTGGGAGTTGGGAATCCCCCTCTGTCAAGTCAGTCAACATGAGCACAGAAAAGAAATTACACCAAGTGTGAGCTACAGATGACTGGAAATGGCATGGGTACCCTGTCACACGGAATAAACATGAAATGGGAAAACTGTTAGTGGGAGCATGTGTGTGAAGCCATAAACACTGTGCGGTCAAACCAGCGTGCACACACACACTGAAGTAAAAAAAAAGAACTGGGGTTCACTGTGGCAGACAGTGTATAACATTCACAAATTTACACAAGCGTTTATTGATAAATACTGAACACAGGGAGACAATTGGGGCCTGTTAAGAATCTGCAGCTCTAGTTTCACCATCAAGAAAAAGAAAACACATTAATAATAATAACAAAAAACAAATTTGAATGCGCACATGCGCAAATGTGCCTGCGCTGGCTTTGGTCGGAATAATCTTGTATATTCGTCCGTGAATTGTTCTGTGAATTGTTCTGTAATTTATGTTTGTAGCATGGCCCAAGCAGAGGGTCACCCCTTTGAGTCTGGTCTGCTTGAGGTTTCTTCCTCAGAGGGAATTTTTCCTTAGCACTGTTGCTCTGGGGGATGGTAAGGTTAGACCTTACTTGTGTGAAGCGCTTTGAGGCAACTCTGTTGTGATTTGGTGCTATATAAATGAAAATAAATTGAAAAATTACATGAATAAACAATTTACCCACACAGCCATCCATTGTGCACTGTGCCAGCCTGTAGCCTGTTCCAAACTCAAGCCAATGCATTTGCACTTCGCATATGATATGAACATTGATGGAATTAAATTTTTTCCTATGAACAAGAACAAATTCATCATGTGATGGTGCCTTTATAGCAATATGTGTGGAGTCAGTTGCTCCGATTACTTTACATAAAATGGCTCTTGTTGCAAATTGCACTTTAATGTTGGAATGTGATGTACCTGGATGACATTTGCACAATTACGTTCCACACAGCTGACATGGCTCGACTCAAGGTTGACAGGCACATCCCTGACTGATCAGCCAGCTCAATTTTTCAATTTCAATTTATTTTCATTTATATAACGCCAAATCACAACAGAGTTGCCTCAAGGTGCTTCACACAAGTAAGGTCTAACCTTACCAACTCCCAGAGCAAGAACACAGGTGCCAGTGGTAAGAAAAAACTCCCTCTGATGATTTGAGAAAGACACCTCAAGCAGACCAGACTCAAAGGGGTGACTCTCTGCTTGGGCCATGATACAGACATAAATTATGGAACAAGTCACAAAACGAATATACAGGAAAAGCTGTTGGTGCACAGGACAGGAGGGTCTCCAGCACAAATAGCTCCTGCTGGAGTGCCCCTGTTGCCAGGAAGCCCAGCATGGTCAGCACCTGTGTAGGCACAGACAACTGCCTGGCTCATCACCGTATTGTGCTCTGGACTGGCTGCAGGTGTGAGTGCAGTAACAGAGGCCTTGGTAATCGAAATCAGTTTATGAGCCAGTTATTGTCATTTGCAAATACAACCCCAATTCCAGTGAAGTTGGGATGTTGTGTGAAATGTAAATAAAAACAGAATACAATGATTTGCAAATCCTCTTCAACCTATATTCAATTGAATACACCACAAAAACAAGATATTTAATGTTCAAACTGATAAACATTTTTGTTTTGTGCAAATATTTGCTCATTTTGAAATGGATGCCTGCAACACATTTCAAAAAAGCTGGGACAGGGGCAACAAAAGACTGGGAAAGTTGATGAATGCTCAAAGAACACCTGTTTGGAACATTCCAAAGGTGAACAGGTTAATAGGAAACAGGTCAGTGTCGTGATCAGGTATAAAAGGAGCCAAAAGGCTCAGCTGTTCATAAGCAAAGATGAGGTGAGGATCACCACTTTGTGAACACCTGTGTGAAAAAATAGTCCAGCAGTTTAAGAACAATGTTTTTCAAAGTTCAATTGCAAGGAATTTAGAGATTCTATCATCTACAGTCCATAATATAATCAGAAGATTCGGAGAATCTGGAGAACTTTCTACACGTAAGCGGCAAGGCTGAAAACCAACACTGAATACCCGTGACCTTCGATCCCTCAGGCGGCACTGCATTAAAAACTGACATCACTGTGTAAAGGACCTTACCGCGTGGGCTCAGGAACACTTCAGAAAACCATTGTCTGTTAACACAGTTCGTTGCTACATCTACAAGTGCAAGTTAAAACTCTACCATGCAAAGTGAAAGCCATACATCAACAACATCCAGAAACACTGCCGCCTTCTCTGAGCCTGAGCTCATTTGAAATGGACAGACACAAAGTGGAAAAGTGTGCTGTGGTCTGATAAGTCCACATTTCAAATTGTTTTTGGAAATCATGGACGTCGTGTCCTCCAGACAAAAGAGGAAAAAGACCATCCAGATTGTGTGTGTTAGTGCCCTTGACATGGGCAACTTGCACATCTGTGATGGTACCATCAGTGCTGAAAGGTACATCCAGGTTTTGGAGCAACACATGCTGCCATCCAAGCAGTGTCTTTTTCAGGGACGTCCTTGCTGATTTCAGCAAGACAATGCCAAGCCACATTCTGCACGTGTTACAATAGTGTGGCTTTTGTAGTAAAAGAGTGCGTGTAGCGTGTACTAGACTGGCCTGCCTGCAGTCCAGACCTTTCGCCCATTGAAAATGTGTGGCGCATTATGAAGCACAAAATATGACAATGGAGACCCCGGACTGTTGAACAATTGATGTCATACATCAAGCAAGAATGGGAAAGAATTCCACCTACAAAGCTTCAAAAATTAGTGTCCTCAGTTCCCAAACGCTTATTGAGTGTTGTTAGAAGGAAAGGTGATGTAACATAGTGGTAAACATACCACTGTCGCAGCTTTTTTGAAACGTGTTGCAGGCATCCATTTCAAAATGAGCAAATATTTACACAAAAACAATATATCAGTTTGAACATTAAATATCTTGTCTTTGTGGTGTATTCATTTAACTATAGGTTGAAGAGGATTTGCAAATCATTGTATTCTGTTTTTATTTACATTTTACACAATGTCCCAACTTCATTGGAATTGGGGTTGTAATATGAAATGCTACGGGAATCCCACAAAATAGTGTGCTGTCGGAGAACCATCCTGTGGAAACAAAATTAAAGTTGATTATACAATATGCCCAGTGAAGATTGGTGATTTATTTATTTATTTTGTGTTTTCATTCATATGTGTGTCTGTTCTTTCTTTTGTTTGACATTTCTAATTTTCTAATTTTAAGTTGGGTATTTTAAATGTTAATTGATGTTTTATAGAGATATGTACAATATGGGATGTGAAGTATGGGACATCTGCAATATGGGACGTGCAGTATGGGACATCTGCGATATGGGACATGCAGTATGGGACATCTGTGATATGGGACGTGCAGTATGGGACATCTGCAATATGGGACGTGCATTATGGGACATCTGCAACATGGGACGTGCAGTATGGGACAAGTGCAATATGGGATAAAGACAATGTGGGATTAGTGCAATGTGAGTTATGCTTGTTGGGGATAGTGCAATATGAGACAAATGTCTAACAGGAATGGTGTAATTTACAGGTCTCTGAGCTTGCTCCCCCCCCCCCCAAAAAAAAATCTCCTGATGTTCTTAATATTTATTGAAGTATGTGTGTGGATAAGTTATGTGTGAGAGTGGGCATTGTTTTGAGATGCCCATTCAGAATTTGTTGCGCTGATTTGCTGTGCAATGACAATAAAGGTGATTCTGATTATAGGATAAACTATAAAGTAAACTACTTACATGTTCTCTATTCTTGAATTTTTAGAAATTTGTGCACACATTTTTAAATTTTTTTTAAATTTTTTTTTTGCCAATGTTGTGGCTTGTGTTTATTCTTTTTTTTTAATTTTATTTTTATTCTTTTAATTCTTCTTCTTGGCAGAGCAGCCTACATCTTTGCCAGCTACTGCTGATAAGTGAAAGTCTCCTGAATGCCCATCACAATAAAAGCATTTTAAGGTGAGACCATAGTTATACTAGACAACCCTCCGTGATGACTCTACACTGACCACAAGTGTGGGTGTCATTGTGAATGTATTTTTGTCTATATGTCAGCTCTGTGATAGACAGATCTATGACTGAATGTTATGGAGTTATGGGGTGAAAACAGCAAAAATGGTAACAAAAGTCAGTTTAAGTTTGTACATGGGACAAAGTTTAAAATTGCTCCAATTTTGGTAAAAGGTGATACAAAATACTGGTTGAGCTATTAGGATTTTAAAAAGGAACAGTTTGCACCATCTACTGCTTAGTTAGCACATTATGGACTAATATATGTCATATAGTCCCAGTCAAAAGTTTGGGCACACCTTCCCGAATGGGAACATTTGCCCTATTGAGATAGCCCATAATCCCTTGCGCACCAGAGAGTCACTGCAGTCTAAGCCTAGAGAATCCACATGAAGACAATTGCAAATGAACATTATCCTACCAAAAATTTTTTTTTTATGCTTTTCATCACGTTAATGAGGGACTGCTGCATGAGACCCTGACAACTTGCTAAAACAAATATTCCAAATAATCGGTGTCTGCTACGTTTAACCTGCATGGAATTTAATAAACGCAAAACATATTTCAGACATTTTACATACACTCAACAAAAATATAAATGCAACACTTTTGGTTTTGCTTCCATTTTGTATGAGATTAACTCAAAGTTCTAAAACTTTTTCCACATACACAATATCACCATTTCCCTCAAATATTGTTCACAAACAGGTCTAAATCTGTGATAGTGAGCACTTCTCCTTTGCTGAGATAATCCATCCCACCTCACAGGTGTGCCATACCAAGATGCTGATTAGACACCATGATTAGTGCACAGGTGTGCCTTAGACTGCCCACAATAAAAGGCCACTCTGAAAGGTGCAGTTTTGTTTTATTGGGGGGGGATACCAGTCAGTATCTGGTGTGACCACCATTTGCCTCATGCAGTGCAACACATCTCCTTCACATAGAGTTGATCAGGTTGTCAATTGTGGCCTGTGGAATGTTGATCCACTCCTCTTCAATGGCTGTGCGAAGTTGCTGGATATTGGCAGGAACTGGTACACGCTGTCGTATACGCCAGTCCAGAGCATCCCAAACATGCTGAATGGGTGACATGTCCGGTGAGTATGCCGGCCATGCAAGAACTGGGACATTTTCAGCTTCCAAGAATTGTGTACAGATCCTTGCAACATGGGGCCGTGCATTATCATTGGTTCCACCCTACTTGACTTATTATGCTGACGTTTGGGGCAACAATTACAAAACTACATTGCAACCATTATTCATTCTTCAAAAAAGAGCATTAAGGACAATTCATAATGCAGGTTATCGAGACCACACCAACCCACTGTTCATTAAATGTCAAATATTAAAACTTGCATGCATGCACACTGAGAAACTCAAAACTGGCTTATTCACATTTAATCTGTAAAATGCTCTCACTCCTAAAACAAACTGGGGCTGCAACTAATGATTATTTTAGTAATCGATTAATCATTTTTTTGTTTGTTTGTTTTTTTTTACTTACATGTGAGTTTTGCCATTATTTCTTGAAGTGAGTTATTATTAAAAGGCCTTTATCACGCAACATCAACGTTTGACCTTGTAATAAAGTTATGATGTTATATTCTCGTCAAAAACATACCTTGAATAATGTTTTGTTTTATTTTGAGAGATTTCCATCAGGTTTCATCCGATTATGAGCATTCAACCACTGACAACAAGTCCACAAAAGTATTTTAAAGGCCTAACTAAAGTGTAATATGTGATCTTTAATAAGTTATTTTCATGAAAAAGACACAAATGTAATTTACTGCATTTTATTTTTTTTGTGTAAAAACACAGATTAGATGTGGTTTGACCGAAACAAATTGTCATTAAACTTAACCAGTTGTATATAATTCTCGTTTTACATTACTTAGTCCACATTTCATTTTATTTTGTTTTACCTTATGTTTATATTAGTTGTGCATATACTCTGAATAATTTACCGTTAAATTTCACGATCTTTCATTTGGCTAAAAATTACTCGCACCACGGAAAGCACCTTTTTGGAATTGCACTCAAATCTCGTTGTAATGGAAATTACTGTTATGTGTCGACGCGGGTTGAGGAGCGGACCTGCGTCAGACAGAACCCAGCGCTAAAAATAACCAGAAAGCGGTTCCAACAACAGAAACAATTTATTTTTCACCTGTGCATTATAATGTGTACAAAACTAAAAGAACGTCCTTCTGGTGGAGTGACTGTTGGCACGCTCTTAAGCGCCCAAAAGGATAGAAGCCCGGCGTTCCTGGACCCACTACCACCAGACAAACACCCCCCAGGAGGACACGACAAACTGACTCTCTGTGAAGCAAAGAAGAGGTGAGGTAAGTCAGCAGTTACAACAATATCTTTCAAAAGACACACGCTATCAGCAACACATTCAGGTCTGTATTTTTTAACTTTATGCAAATGAGCAGCTTCTCACAACAAGTGGAGGATCACTTATCCGCACGCCACAGCAGTGAGAAGCAAACTGCACAATTCTCATCACAATTCCAGTATACTGTGTAACAAAACACCAAGTTACTATCAACAATTAGTCAAACACTTAATTACCTTTAATGTGTGCTGACAGCATGTGTCCTCACCCTTCCTTGCTTCACGGGCTCGATGTGTCAAACCCAGGCGCGGTCCTCAGCGTCTCACAAACGGACATCACAAGGTCGAGTTCCCGGCAGTTCTGCTTGAATCACACATGACTTAAATGCAGAACGCCATCCAATTATCTGCTTCAGCTGAAAGTCTTTAAGGTTGCATGTGAGCACCAGTCACAGGTGCAACATATGATGTTGATGAGGGTGAAGGACTCTTCAGCCAGCACCTTCTCCACAGACAAATCAGTTCTCATGCCACCTGAAGAGCAAAGAAAAGAAAAGAACACCAAAACATCCAGCCACACCCCCCAAAACACAACAATTACAATGACAATAAAGGCGATTCTGATTCTTCTGATTATTATTATTATTAATATATAAATAAAAATAAATAAATTATAATTCGTAATACATTTGACTCTTTTACGACAACAAACACTAAGCCATTATTTATTATACAGAAAACATGCACACAAACAGTGCTGAGATGTGAACTGCTTAATGATAACTATAAAGCGACAAACCATCGAAGCAGAGTCGGATCATTGCTTCATTGGTTCAAAGCAAAGCCACGCCTCGCTCTACTTGGGGAGTGTCTGCCAATGTTCCCACAAAGACAGAGAGGAGAAGGACCGTAGCTCATACCAAGCAGTAAACAGAGCAGAGAGGAGTGAAAATTCACACAGTCCCTTCCTCCGCAGTCCACGCTGACATTGCTGCTGTTTTGATTAGCGCAGAATGGGATGTTGCTTTGACAGTGAGACATATTTCAGCCCCAAAACACGCATGACACCACGTGCGCACGCGTATGTGTGGTTAAATTTTCCAAATGATGGAAATCCGTCGCGGTGACGGAGTGTCTTCGTCTACATACATATTTACATACGTATGTAGATGAAGACACGGTGTTCACTAGATATGTTTATGATAATGGGATTTGAGTTTATGTTGTTAGATGTGTTTGTAGCATGACCCAAGCAGAGGGTCACCCCTTAGAGTCTGGTCTGCTTGAGGTTTCTTCCTCAATACATCAGAGGGAGTTTTTCCTTACCACTGTTGCCTGTGTGCTTGCTCTGGAATTTGGTCATGTGTATATATGTATATATGTATGTATGTATATATGGGGTGGGCATTTATAAGCTTTGCTTCTGCTCACCCCCTTTTTGGTCACACATGTCACTGTGGAATTGTCTTGTGTATCAGTTTTGTTATTGTCGAGTTTGTGTGCCAAAATAAATAAATTCAAGTTCAAGTTCAAGTTAAAAAAAATTCTACTCACAATGCTCCTGTTTCCACTGTTCATCCTTGAGATGTTTCTACAGCTTAATTGGAGTTCACCTGGCATAAATTCGATTGGTTGGACATGATTTGCAAAAGCACACACCTGTCTACATATAAGGTGCCACAGTTGACAGTGCATGTCAGAGCACAAACAAGCATGAAGTCAAAGGAATTGTCTGCAGACTTTTGAGACAGGATTGTCTCAAGGCACAAATCTGAGGAAGGGTACAGAAACATTTCTGCTACTATTAAGGTCCCAATAAGCACAGTGGCCTCCATCATCCATAAATGGAAGAAGTTTGGATCCACCAGGACTCTTCATAGAGTTGGCCGCCCGTCTAAACTGAGCGACCGGGGTAGAAGGGCCTTAGTCAGGGAGGTGGCCAAGAACAGAGCATTCCTCTGTGGAGAGAGGAAAACCTTCCAGAAGGACAACCATCTCTCCAGCAATCCACCAATTAGGCCTGTATGGTAGAGTGTCCAGACGGAATCCACTCCTAAAAGGTACATGGCAGCCTGCCTGGAGTTCGCCAAAAGGCACCTGAAGGACAACAAAATTCTCTGGTCTGATGAGACAAAAGACTTAATTTGTTATCGTGAATGCCAGATGTCATGTTTGGAGGAAACCAGGCACCATTCCTACAGTGAAGCATGGTGGTGGCAGCATCATACTGTGGGGATGTTTTTCAGCAGCAGGAACTGGGAAACTAGTCAGGAATGAGGGAAAGATGGATGCAGCAATGAACAGAGACATCCTGGATGAAAACATGCTCCAGACCAGGGTGATGGTTCATCTTTCAGCAGGACAATAACCCTAAGCCAGGGGTGGGCAATCATGTGCCATGAAGGGCCAAGACACTGCAGGTTTACCTTTCTACCAATCACCTCAGCAGGTGATGTCATTGATGTTTAGGTGTTTATGTTCAGGGGAGAAGCTCAGCAGGTGAGTTTTCTGAAAATCTGCACTGTCTTGGCCCTCGTTGCCCTAAGCCAAGTTATCAAAGGAGTGGCTTCAGGACAACTCTGAGAATGTCCTTGAATGACCCAGCCAGAGCCCAGACCTGAATACGATTGAACATCTCTGGAGAGATCTGAAAAGGTCTGTGCACCAATGCTCCCCATCCAACCTGATGGAGCTTGAGAGGTGCTACAAAGAGGAATGGGCAAAACTGCCCAAAGATATGTGCACCAAGCTTGTGGCATCATACTCAAGAAGACTTGAGGCTGTAATTGCTGCCAAAGGTGCATCAACAAATTACTGAGCAAAGGATGTGAATACTTATGTACCTGTGATTTTTTTTTTAAATAAATTTGCAAAAATTTCAAAAAACTTTTTTCATGTTGTCATTAAGGAGTGTTGTGTGTAGAATTTGGATGTAAAAATGAATTTACTCCATTTCTGGTATATGGCTGTAACGTAACAAAATAACAAAGTACTGTGAATAATTTCTGGATGCACTGTACATTTCTGTCACATTCTAGAGTGTGAATGGCTCTTTTTTTTTTTTTAAACACAGAGCCTATTAAATGTACTTACTCTTTCCAGTTCAGTCATATTGCTAGTTTTGGTTGACCTCAAGCTTGTTCTCCAAAAGTACATTGACTGTGACATTTGAGGACTTGAGTTGTAGAAGATAAACATTAAAGTCGCCATCATAAGCAGCAGCAGCCAAACATATAAACACCGCCTAGTTTTCATCCAAGAAGACTTTTCACTGCCAAGACAAAAGTGAAAATGGACGTTTTTAATAACCCTGAACAGTAGAAGCACTTTAGTATTCATTACAGAACTGGAATCACGAAGCACTTCACTAATCTCTGCATCTATCTTGCAAAGTGATATAGGCATCTGACCATCATTAGCTGTGATTTATGGGAAGCTGTGTGGAGCTCCATTAAGATCTGCAGCCATCAGGAACCACAATAACCACCGTGTGCGGCGTACAGCATGCAAACACATTTCCAAACAAACATACCATCTATACAACACAATTGAACATAATGACATGCATATGCTTTATAAGCCTCTCTGTCGACTGCGTACATACTGTATTTACTATGGAGCCCCCACAACACACAGACTGCAATCAATCAACCCCATAAAGAAGCATCTGAATTACTACAGGGACAAATGTATTAAATGCAGAAATCCTCCCCAAAGCACTTGTAAAACTATGATACAAACACAAAATACTTCAAACTGGGTCCTTCCCCTGTGTGATTATTTATGCTGCTGATGCACAACTGTGGAAAAGTCTGCATCATTTATTGTGTGCACCAAGGAACTTCTGTTTTTGCCTTTGATTGCTTACATGATTTTTATGAAACTGGGTGACAATAATGTTTATGACAAAAAGGAAAACCTTGGCGTTCCACCCAGTTTTGCCCGCGGTATTGATGCACTCTATGAACTGCCGTAATTTACAGAGAAACAGTAGCCCCATTGCTCATATCTTCTCAAAGTTCCTTGAACCTTTTTTATTGTCCTCATAGGTCATTTTAATAATGCTGTACTCTTTATTTGAACATTTGAAGGCTGATATTATTACCTGTCAAGTGAGGCTTGTTTATTGCGGTTAAGATATTTTATGCTTGCAGTGTGTAAGACTTTAGGAGTTATCCATAGATGTTCAGTGGGAGGAAATGTTCATCACATGCTTGTGTCAATGTTCCAAACACAGTCAAATTTACACTTTGAAAATGTGCAGAGTTGCAACAGCTTAGTAAGACACCTACTGCATAATCACCCCACTATGTGCTGAACTTATTTTAATGTACACAAAACGTTCATGCAGCCAAATGGGGTTTGTGTTATGTAGAAAAATTAAAGGATTATTCACATTTTCCCCCTTTTCTTTAAGCTAAAAGGAAATAATTTTGAGTCACTGCTACAATCACAATCAAAATATAGTCAGCTTTTGGTACTGTAACCCAAAAACCATCTTGCATCTAAATGTATTCAAAATCAAGCCCACCTGTGTTTGAAGGAAGCTGCCTTCAAACACAGGTGGACAGAATGGGGCAGTCACCTATTGTAACACAGGTTCCCCTGTTGGTTGGTGGTAATTTTGGTAATCACTTCTGTTTGGAAATGGTATATGCCTTCATCCACCATACCTAAAAACGTATTACCATGGGGTTGAAAACTCATGTAAGGTGAACAGTTATGAAGAAGTGTGACTTTAAGTTTGGAAGATGTAGAAGAAGTAAGTTCTATACAGTAGTGTTCAGAATAATAGTAGTGCTATGGACTAAAAAGATTAATCCAGGTTTTGAGTATATTTCTTATTGTTACATGGGAAACAAGGTACCAGTAGATTCAGTAGATTCTCACAAATCCAACAAGACCAAGCATTCATGATACGCACTTTTAAGGCTATGAAATTGGGCTATTAGTAAAAAAGTAGAAAAGGGGGTGTTCACAATAATAGTAGTGTTGCATTCAGTCAGTGAGTTTGTCAATTTTGTGAAACAAACAGGTGTGAATCAGGTGTCCCCTATTTAAGGATGAAGCCAGCACCTGTTGAACATGCTTTTCTCTTTGAAAGCCTGAGGAAAATGGGACGTTCAAGACATTGTTCAGAAGAACAGCGTAGTTTGATTAAAAAGTTGATTGGAGAGGGGAAAACTTATATGCAGGTGCAAAAAATTATAGGCTGTTCATCTACAATGATCTCCAATGCTTTAAAATGGACAAAAAACCAGAGACACATGGAAGAAAATGGAGAACAACCATCAAAATGGATAGAAGAATAACCAGAATGGCAAAGGGTCACCCTTCCTCATCCAAGACCGGTATCCATTTATAGATGGGTGGACTAGGACAATACAGATAAAGTGTCTTTTCCAAGGACAAAGACACATAGTGCAAAGCACAGATCTGCAATCGAACCCCAGCCTATACTGTATACTGGTAGTTCATCTCCTATCCCACAGAGCTACCAGCTCTGTATTTTAAACTTAAAGGACATGTCACACCGAAATCATAACAAATTAGATTTAGACTGTTAGTGACCATCTGATGGTACACCAGGATTACTTTGTGCACTTCCATGACCAGCCTCAAAGTATGCGGTATTCACAGCAAACAGGTACAGAGACGGCCAAAAACAAAGTACTTGTGAGTATCACTTTTTACTGAGTGTTTCCAACAGTGTGTAGTTTTGAGGAAATCGTCCCAGCATGCACTTGAATGGAATGTAGCTGCTAACGTTAAGAGCAGAGCCGTGGATTAATTGCAAAGTTCACAAAGTGTAAGTGTGATGTCGTGCCATGATGACTCATTTTTAAGTGATAACTGTTCATTTTGATACAGTCACGGTAAAAGCAGCAGCTGCTCTCCACTGTGAGAAGATGTAGTGCTTGCATGTTCATCATGAACAGTCTGCTAGAGGCTCAGTTTTGAAGTGTTGTCATCAGTGTAACTGTGAAAAATCTAACAAATACATCTGTGTGATCAGACAGCCTAAAAAGCAGCGGAGAGGTCCACGTGTGTGTGCACGTTAAAACAGTGTGCTCCTCTGCACATAATGTGACAGACTCTCACTCACTCATCTTCAACTGCTTACTCCCATTAAGGGTCACGGGGGCTGGAGCCTATCCCAGCAGTCATAGAGCATGAGGCGGGGTACACCCTGGACAGGAGCCAGTCTGTCACAGGACCACAAACAGACAAACAAACACATCCACACCTGCACGCACACCTACAGACAATTTAAACTTTCCAATCCACCTAACCTGCGCATCTTTTGATGTGGGAGGAAGCCGGAGCACCCGGAGAGAACCCACACAAACACGGGGAGAACACACAAACTCCACACAGAAAGGCCACAGGTGGGAATCGAACCCATGACCTTCTCACTGTGAGGCAACAGTGCTAACCAGGAAGCCACTGTGCTACTATTTGACAGACTCTTTCAAAGTAAAATAGAAATAAATCCTACCAGCTCCACTGAGGAGTACAAAATACAAAAGGAAAAAGTAAGTAAGTAAAGTTTATTTGTATAGCACCTTTCAAGATAAAATCACAAATTGCTTTACAGGAATTTAAGAACACAGAAATAAAAATATAGAAACTAAAAGCAGCAATAACATAAAAATAGTTTAAGCCTGTACAAATACATCTTTAGCTTCTCCTTAAAAGTTCCAGCAGAGTCCACGCAACATAGGTGTAGTGGCAGTACATTCCACAGTTTGGGTGCCACAACCTCAAATGCACAGTCTCCTTTGGTCTTCAGTCTTGACTTTGGTACAGCCAACAGGTTCTGGTCCGAGGGCTTTGTCACATACGGGTGCATGAGTTCACTGATGTAAAATGGCATTTGATCATGCAGAGCTCTAAAAGTCATCATCAGTATTTTAAATTGCAGTCTGAACCAAATTGGGAGGCAATGCAAAGAGGACAGAATGGGTCTTACATGAGACCACTTAGAAGACCTTGTAAGGAGCCTTGCAGCCACATTCTGGACCATTTGTAGGCGGTCCAGCGAAGACTTACTGAGGCTAGGGAACAACGAATTACAGTTACACTCAACAAAAATATAAACGCACCACTTTTGGTTTTGCTCCCATTTTGTATGAGATGAACTCAAAGATCTAAAACTTTTTCCACATACACAATATCACCATTTCCCTCAAATATTGTTCACAAACCAGTCTAAATCTGTGATAGTGAGCACTTCTCCTTTGCTGAGATAATCCATCCCACCTCACAGGTGTGCCATATCAAGATGCTGATTAGACACCATGATTAGTGCACAGGTGTGCCTTAGACTGCCCACAATAAAAGGCCACTCTGAAAGGTGCAGTTTTGTTTTATTGGGGGGGGATACCAGTCAGTATCTGGTGTGACCACCATTTGCCTCATGCAGTGCAACACATCTCCTTCGCATAGAGTTGATCAGGTTGTCAATTGTGGCCTGTGGAATGTTGGTCCACTCCTCTTCAATAGCTGTGCGAAGTTGCTGGATATTGGCAGGAACTGGTACACGCTGTCATATATGTCATATACGTCATATACATTTTCAGCTTCCAAGAATTGTGTACAGATCCTTGCAACATGGGGCCGTGCATTATCCTGCTGCAACATGAGGTGATGTTCTTGGATGTATGGCACAACAATGGGCCTCAGGATCTTGTCATGGTATCTCTGTCCATTCAAAATGCCATCAATAAAATGCACTGTGTTCTTCGTCCATAACAGACGCCTGCCCATACCATAACCCCACCGCCACCATGGGCCACTCGATCCACAACATTGACATCAGAAAACCGCTCACCCACACGACGCCACACACACTGTCTGCCATCTGCCCTGGACAATGTGAACCGGGATTCATCCGTGAAGAGAACACCTCTCCAACGTGCCAAACGCCAGCGAATGTGAGCATTTGCCCACTCAAGTCGGTTACGACAACGAACTGGAGTCAGGTCGAGTCCCCGATGAGGACGACGAGCATGCAGATGAGCTTCCCTGAGACGGTTTCTGACAGTTTGTGCAGAAATTCTTTGGTTATGCAAACCGATTGTTTCAGCAGCTGTCCGAGTGGCTGGTCTCAGACGATCTTGGAGGTGAACATGCTGGATGTGGAGGTCCTGGGCTGGTGTGGTTACACGTGGTCTGCGGTTGTGAGGCTGATTGTATGTACTGCCAAATTCTCTGAAACGCCTTTGGAGACGGCTTATGGTAGAGAAATGAACATTCAATACACGAGCAACAGCTCTGGTTGACATTCCTGCTGTCAGCATGCCAATTGCATGCTCCTTCAAATCTTGCGACATCTGTGGCATTGTGCTGTGTGATAAAACTGCACCTTTCAGAGTGGCCTTTTATTGTGGCCAGTCTAAGGCACACCTGTGCACTAATCATGGTGTCTAATCAGCATCTTGATATGGCACACCTGTGAGGTGGGATGGATTATCTCAGCAAAGGAGAAGTGCTCACTATCACAGATTTAGACTGGTTTGTGAACAATATTTGAGGGAAATGGTGATATTGTGTATGTGGAAAAATTTTTAGATCTTTGAGTTCATTTCATACAAAATGGGAGCAAAACCAAAAGTGTTGCGTTTAGATTTTTGTTGAGTGTATAAAGATGTGAAGAAATAAAGGCAGGAATGATCTGTTAAAAAAAAAAAAACCTGAACAGGGAACTCACCCACTTGTAGAATAACTTCCAAGATTAAATATGTAAAGTCCACTCCACCAAAAGAAGTCCTCACACATGGATCACGCGCGCTTGCCAGCCGCAGATCAATGTCCAGGTTCACTATAAGTCTTCATGCATGAATCGCGTGTGATCACCGGCCAGAGAATAATGTCCCACCGCATCTCCACCATCAGCTCCTCAAGTTCTCTCACAATTCTGGCATGTTAAATAGAAAGTCCATTATCTCCTGAAAATAACGTTTACTGACTTTTTTCAATGTAAGAAATACATCTCCATGCCCAGGCAGCCTGTAAAAACAGGATGGAGACATTCCACATGCACGTTCCTTGCGACAGTAAAACGTCCTGCGGCATAGACAGCAGCTTCACCACACATTAGGTTTCACAATCCGATAGAATTTGAAAAAATTAAGAGCTTCTGTGTGAGATGCTCCTTCTTCTCTCTGTACATCTTCTGTAAATCCGAGCCATCACATTCAAATGAAAGCTCAGAAGCTTCATTTTTGCACATAGCAGCGTTCATTTCACTCTGTCAGCCATCAGGATCTTTCTGCCTTTCCTAAAATGTACATCAGACGCTGAGAAATGCACCAAATGAACCTGCTAACTTGCAGAGTGAGAGGAATAATCTATATACATAAGGGGCTACGTCTGTCTGTCTGTCTGTCTGCCTGTCTGTCTGGGATAAACTCCCAAACTATAATATGTAGCCCTAAAAACTATATATATTCTGAATCCTCGTGACATGGGGAACAAACTGGTACCATTTTTTTAAAAAGTTGAACTGAAAATTACCCCCAAAATAGCCATTTATGTAAGACCATACAGTGTTGTACCATGTGCGATAAACTCCCAAACTATAATATGTAGCCCTAAAAACTATATATATTCTGAATCCTCATGACATGGAGAACAAAGTGATACCATTTTTTAAAAAGTTGAACTGAAAATTACCCCCAAAATACCCGGCTGCGTGTATGACCAGGGAAATTCAAATTTCTAGCCCTGTATATGTGTTGGCCATCTCTGTTTATTTAATCCCTTTCCTCAGCTACTTTATGTTCTCAACTGTTAAGCACCTGACTGTCCTGTACAACCCAGTTTGCCTTCCTGTCTGAATACATTCATTTTATGTTTGTAAAATTGCAATGTAAAAACAGTGAAATACACCACTACCTCAATTTTGATTCATTGATATTTACAGTAGTGTTCAGAATAATAGTAGTGCTATGTGACTAAAAATATTAATCCAGGTTTTGAGTATATTTGTTATTGTTACATGGGAAACAAGGTACCAGTAGATTCAGCAGATTCTCACAAATCCAACAAGACCAAGCATTCATGATATGCACACTCTTAAGGCTATAAAATTGGGCTATTAGTAAAAAAAAGTAGAAAAGGGGGTGTTCACAATAATAGTAGCATGTGCTGTTGACACTATAAACTCAAAACTATTATGTTCAGATCAATCCTGTGAATCAGTAATTTATTATTTAGTTGTATAACCACAGTTTTTCATGATTTCTTCACATCAGTGAGGCATTAATTTTGTTGGTTTGGAACCAAGATTTTGCTCATGTAGTAGTGTGCTTGGGGTCATTGTCTTGTTGAAACACCCATTTCAAGGGCATGTCCTCTTCAGCATAAGGCAACATGACCTCTTCAAGTATTTGACATATCCAAACTGATCCATGATACTTGGTATGCGATATATAGGCCCAACACCATAGTAGGAGAAACATGCCCATATCATGATGCTTGCACCACCATGCTTCACTGTCTTCACTGTGAACTGTGGCTTGAATTCAGAGTTTGGGGGTCGTCTCACAAACTGTCTGCGGCCCTTGGACCCAAAAAGAAAAATTTTACTCTCATCAGTCCACAAAATATTCCTCCATTTCTCTTTAGGCCACTTGATGTGTTCTTTGGCAAATTGTAACCTCTTCTGCACATGTCTTATTTAACAGAGGGACTTTGCAGGGGATTCTTGCAAATAAATTAGCTTCACACAGGCGTCTTCTAACTGTCACAGCACTTATAGGTAACTTCAGACTGTCTTTAATCATCCTGGAGCTGATCAGTGGGTGAGCCTTTGCCATTCTGGTTATTCTTCTATCCATTTTCATGGTTGTTTTCCATTTTCTTCCATGTGTCTCTGTTTTTTTTTTGTCCATTTTAAAGGATTGGAGATCATTGTAGATGAACAGCCTATAATTTTTTTGCACCTGCGTTTAAGTTTTCCCCTCTCCAATCAACTTTTTAATCAAACTCTGTTCTTCTGAACAATGTCTTGAACGTCCCATTTTCCTCAGGCTTTCAACAGGTGCTGGCTTCATCCTTAAATAGGGGACACCTGATTCACACCTGTTTGTTCCACAAAATTGACGAACTCACTGACTGAATGCCACACTACTATTATTGAACACCCCTTTTTCTACTTTTT
Source organism: Thalassophryne amazonica (assembly GCF_902500255.1). Classification (NCBI taxonomy): domain Eukaryota; kingdom Metazoa; phylum Chordata; class Actinopteri; order Batrachoidiformes; family Batrachoididae; genus Thalassophryne; species Thalassophryne amazonica. Next base: position 89,514,859 of record NC_047113.1, on the reverse strand, counting down.
TTTTTTTTTTTTTTTTTACTAATAGCCCAATTTCATAGCCTTAAAAGTGTGCATATCATGAATGCTTGGTCTTGTTGGATTTGTGAGAATCTACTGGTACCTTGTTTCCCATGTAACAATAAGAAATATACTCAAAACCTGGATTAATCTTTTTAGTCACATAGCACTACTATTATTCTGAACACTACTGTACATTTGCTGTTACCTACCTTTTGTGTGTAATTTTGTTATAAATTTCATTGCAAAACAAAGTCTGCATGAAGGACTTCAAATGTGTTTGTCTTTTAAGCAACTATTTCCACTTAGTTTGGAGAGTCCACCTCTTATAGTTCTGCTGGACAAACTTTAGCCCATTAACTGTTATATTTATAAGACATCAGCATTACAAAAACAAATGTTGGGCAATTGTTTTGATTAAAATGATTGGCATTTGGCTTATGTCTAAAACAGGTTAACCCGGGCAGCACCGGGTACCCCAGTAGTGAAAAATAAAATACATCAGCAACCACTAATTATTACTGCATGTGCATGAATAGACTACAGTCATGAATACTGTTATGTTGTGTTGCTAACTGGAATGTTAAATAACACGCAACACATCCTTTAAAGTGTTTAAAGTTTAATGTCAGCGATTTAATAATGCTTGTGTGCACGGGTCAAAGCTTGGAATCATTTTGTTCACAGAAATGTCAAAAATAACAGCTGAGTGATGCAATTGCAACATGTCTACACATATTCAAGTAAAGATTTCCAAATGAATAAATGCTTATGGTTGACTGATTAATTTAATTTATTCATATAAACATATAAACAATTCATGTAAATACAGAGTAACACAATAAAGTGAAATTCACTTGTTTCCATTGTGGCCATAGATGTCACAGACTCAAACAGCAAGACATGAACGTGTTCATATCCACATAATCAATTAAATATTGAACTGGATGATACATTTATTGTTACATTGTACTGAGTGTGCATCATGGTGACCAGGGAAAGCAATCCTGAAAATAATGACAATGTCAGTCCACCTGTTTTCTATAGGTTGTTGTGGACTTTGGGTTTACTGTGTTCACTTTTAGTGACACCCTCTTGAGTGCTGCTTTTGTTCCTCCACACTATCCCGTTTTCTGTCAGTGGCCGTGTCACTTCACTTTGGCTTTTATCTCTGATTTCAGTCCAGCTTTCCACACTACAGGTTTTGTGTTAGTTTTCATACCAGACTTGGGTTTCATCACTTTCTTTATGCAGTTATTCCCAGTTTGTCTGTTATCCAACCTGTTACTGAACTGTAAATAAATAGTTTTACCTGAAAGAAACATCTGTGGGCTTCATCTGGGTTCTAGTTCCTGCTAAACCTGAGAGCTGAAAAATAGGCTTTTACAACATTGGTATGATAACCAAGAAAATAATCAAATAAACATTTTGCCAGCTCAGTAAACAACAACAACAAAAAAAAAACAAAGAAAAATGTGCCTCATTTGAGAGCTCACAAGGATTATGATGTAATGGGTTGATAGTGGGTTTGTCCCCTTCACAATAATAAGGGTTATCGAGAGCTGTGATTCATAGGTTTTGAGGGCACACAGACTGGTATCATCATCCCAACATGGCCTGTTAGCTCCCATTTGTAGCCGACTGATGGCGTAAAAATCACAGTCCAGTCTCATGTTTTTATTTATTTATTTATTTTTTGTACCATCATGAAATGAGTTACATTTTCGTGATGTGGTCAAGTTTCGGTCACTATTTATAACCCTGACCCCTCCCCCCCATGTCACTCCAAATTTTGTGATACCACCATGAAATAATTTCATGATACTATCACAAAAAAAGGAACACATTTCACGATGGTTTGACGAACTACTATATTAAATCACTTTTCGCAATGTCATCACATTTTTGCTTTGTGATTGGCTTTAGAGTGGTTTATTTGCAGCAATTTCTGGTCCAGTGTTACACTGGAGGATAGACAGACATATTTACAACATGAAAATGAGAAGGCGGTTTAGAGCTTTAGAGCTGGCGTTCCAAAGAGGAGTTCTTTGCAGACTTGGCACAGTGCATTCTGGACAAACTGGTGATTAAATTGAAAGCTTGTGAAGTGAGTTATGAAGAATGTTGTGGATGTAATATGTAATATTCAGATCCATGTGTCTACCCAGTCATACAGCAGCCAGGTTCACTGCTCCTTTGAAATCTCCACAGATTCTCTTGAGGACAGGTGCTACGGGTATTGCCCAGTAACTGAAGTGAACTTAGGAGCTCACACTTTGCAGCAGCAGATGCTCGATGTCTGGTTCCATCTTCAGTGTATATGGAAAAACTCAACAGAAAGTTCAGTGGTGCCCCAGCTTCAGTGAGAGTGAGGCTTTGAAGCCTTCCACTAGCTCTCTGCACTGTTTTCACCACCTTAATTTCACATCAGTCCAACCTGATTTTCATTCTTTTCAAAGCTTTCCCCCTTTTCTTGGAACTGTTGAATAAAACAGTGCTTTTGGAATGAGTGACATTTCAGTGCATCCACTAATTCCCTTTTTCTAGAGCTTAACAGGTTACACAGGAGCCCACATACAGCTACTCGAATTTGCACTCAACCACACATCTGTTTATCATGTGAATTTCATTTGCATCCACAAAATGTTGAAGCCACTCCACATAACTTACCAATTTCTCTGTGGCTTCATGGAAGGCATCAGTACATCCGTTGATAACTGATGATAATGTGGTTTCATGAGATGGCTTGAGATTGACTCCAAAGGCAAAATCCCTCCTCATAGAAACCCAAGTTAAAATAACCAAATTCAGAACAGAAATAAACAAGTTTATTATGTGGATGTGACGCTACGTGGGCTCTGATTGGCTGATTACCGGTCGGATATTTTCAAATATTGGAGTGGTTACCATGACAATCATTCTGCAATGCATATTTTCCTTACAAGCCAGGAAACTAAAAACATGATTAAAAAAACCAAGTCAGACATGAACGTACTCCATAAATATGTAAACAGCATCAGAAAAAAAGACACACAGATTGAAAGCTCATTAGATAACGACCGGAGCATCTGTTAAGCTAGTGGAGGTGAAGAAAGCAAACAAGCCCATATATATATATATATATATATATATATATATATATATATATATATATATATATATATATATATATATATATATATATATATATATATATATATATATATATATATGATTAGTGCACAGGTGTGCCTTAGACTGCCCACAATAAAAAGCCACTCTGAAAGGTGCAGTTTTGTTTTATTGGGGGGGGATACCAGTCAGTATCTGGTGTGACCACCATTTGCCTCATGCAGTGCAACACATCTCCTTCGCATAGAGTTGATCAGGTTGTCAATTGTGGCCTGTGGAATGTTGGTCCACTCCTCTTCAATAGCTGTGCGAAATTGCTGGATATTGGCAGGAACTGGTACACGCTGTCATATACGCCGGTCCAGAGCATCCCAAACATGCTCAATGGGTGACATGTCCGGTGAGTATGCCGGCCATGCAAGAACTGGGACATTTTCAGCTTCCAAGAATTGTGTACAGATCCTTGCAACATGGGGCTGTGCATTATCCTGCTGCAACATGAGGTGATGTTCTTGGATGTATGGCACAACAATGGGCCTCAGGATCTTGTCATGGTATCTCTGTCCATTCAAAATGCCATCAATAAAATGCACTGTGTTCTTCATCCATAACAGACGCCTGCCCATACCATAACCCCACTGCCACCATGGGCCACTCGATCCACAACATTGACATCAGAAAACCGCTCACCCACACGACGCCACACACACTGTCTGCCATCTGCCCTGGACAATGTGAACCGGGATTCATCCGTGAAGAGAACACCTCTCCAACGTGCCAAACGCCAGCAAATGTGAGCATTTGCCCACTCAAGTCGGTTACGACAACGAACTGGAGTCAGGTCGAGTCCCCGATGAGGACGATGAGCATGCAGATGAGCTTCCCTGAGACGGTTTCTGACAGTTTGTGCAGAAATTCTTTGGTTATGCAAACCGATTGTTTCAGCAGCTGTCCGAGTGGCTGGTCTCAGACGATCTTGGAGGTGAACATGCTGGATGTGGAGGTCCTGGGCTGGTGTGGTTACACGTGGTCTGCGGTTGTGAGGCTGATTGGATGTACTGCCAAATTCTCTGAAACGCCTTTGGAGACGGCTTATGGTAGAGAAATGAACATTCAATACACGAGCAGCAGCTCTGGTTGACATTCCTGCTGTCAGCATGCCAATTGCACGCTCCTTCAAATCTTGCGACATCTGTGGCATTGTGCTGTGTGATAAAACTGCACCTTTCAGAGTGGCCTTTTATTGTGGCCAGTCTAAGGCACACCTGTGCACTAATCATGGTGTCTAATCAGCATCTTGATATGGCACACCTGTGAGGTGGGATGGATTATCTCAGCAAAGGAGAAGTGCTCACTATCACAGATTTAGACTGGTTTATGAACAATATTTGAGGGAAATGGTGATATTGTGTATGTGGAAAAAATTTTAGATCTTTGAGTTCATTTCATACAAAATGGGAGCAAAACCAAAAGTGTTGCATTTATATTTTTGTTGAGTGTATATATATATAAAATAACCATGATATTTCCCCATACAGATGATATCTGATATTTCCCCATACAGCCCTCTCACTCAGTTAATAATCCTTTATTATAGTGTTAGGTTCTTTTATGTGGGGAGGGACCTCAAAAAGAACTGGACAGGAAACGGACTTCAAAGTTTAGATGTTGTATTGAAAGGTGCCTACACTGAAACAGAGAGTCATCTAGCCATGCTAGGGGCTTCAAACAGATCACATGCAACATTTGTAACAAAGAGCCTAGATTTTCTTCCTATGCTAACTTTTATTTCTGAATCTAGGCCGGCCCCATGTGGGCGGTCCTTAGCCTGTCGTGAATCAGTGGCTATGCGATTGGCTGCAAAGTGAAGTGAGGAGAGGGTGTTGTGCTCACGTCGCGTTCAAGGCAGTATGTAAAAATCTTATGGTGTATGTCTGTGTGTCACGCAACAAATCAGAGAGTTCTATCATGCCATCCAAATACAACCCCTGGCAAAAATTATGGAATCACCAGCCTCGGAGGATGTTCATTCAGTTGTTTAATTTTGTAGAAAAAAAGCAGATCACAGACATGACACAAAACTAAAGTCATTTCAAATGGCAACTTTCTGGCTTTAAGAAACACTATAAGAAATCAAGAAAAAAAGATTGTGGCAGTCAGTAACGGTTACTTTTTTAGACCAAGCAGAGGAAAAAAATATGGAATCACTCAATTCTGAGGAAAAAATTATGGAATCACCCTGTAAATTTTCATCCCCAAAACTAACACCTGCATCAAATCAGATCTGCTCATTAGTCTGCATCTAAAAAGGAGTGATCACACCTTGGAGAGCTGTTGCACCAAGTGGACTGACATGAATCATGGCTCCAACACGAGAGATGTCAATTGAAACAAAGGAGAGGATTATCAAACTCTTAAAAGAGGGTAAATCATCATGCAATGTTGCAAAAGATGTTGGTTGTTCACAGTCAGCTGTGTCTAAACTCTGGACCAAATACAAACAACATGGGAAGGTTGTTAAAGGCAAACATACTGGTAGACCAAGGAAGACATCAAAGCGTCAAGACCGAAAACTTAAAGCAATATGTCTCAAAAATCGAAAAATGCACAACAAAACAAATGAGGAACGAATGGGAGGAAACTGGAGTCAACGTCTGTGACCAAACTGTAAGAAACCGCCTAAAGGAAATGGGATTTACATACAGAAAAGCTAAACAAAAGCCATCATTAACACCTAAACTGAAAAAAAAACAAGGTTACAATGGGCTAAGGAAACGCAATCGTGGACAGTGGATGACTGGATGAAAGTCATATTCAGTGATGAATCTCGAATCTGCATTGGGCAAGGTGATGATGCTGGAACTTTTGTTTGGTGCCGTTCCAATGAGATTTATAAAGATGACTGCCTGAAGAGAACATGTAAATTTCCACAGTCATTGATGATATGGGGCTGCATGTCAGGTAAAGGCACTGGGGAGATGGCTGTCATTACATCATCAATAAATGCACAAGTTTACATTGATATTTTGGACAATTGAAAGGATGTTTGGGGATGATTAAATCATTTTTCAAGATGATAATGCATCTTGCCATAGAGCAAAAACTGTGAAAACATTCATTGCAAAAAGACACATAGGGTCAATGTCAACGAGCAGATCTGATTTGATGCAGGTGTTAGTTTGGGGGATGAAAATTTACAGGGTGATTCCATAATTTATTCCTCAGAATTGAGTGATTCCATATTTTTTTCCTCTGCTTAGTCTAAAAAAGTAACCGTTACTGACTGCCACAATTTTTTTTTCTTGATTTCTTATAGTGCTTCTTAAAGCCAGAAAGTTGCCATTTGAAATGACTTTAGTTTTGTGTCATGTCTGTGATCTGCTTTTTTTCTACAAAATTAAACAACTGAATGAACATCATCCGAGGCCAGTGATTCCATAATTTTTGCCAGGGGTTGTAGATGTGAATACTTTGGTTTTATCAATTAGACAGCTATAAAAAGATCAGATGGTTTTATCAATTAATACATAATTATTACAAAATTATGTAAATTATGGGCATCATCACTTTATGCACATTTTATTATAAATGTCTCAGATGATATGGCTTATTGTTCAGTTACGAATGGACCATCTAAGCCATCTGTGCTCCAGTATTTCCAATGTGTAAATGATTATTAAGTATCATTTTATTTTGGTGATAGTGCCACTCACACTGATTGTCGAACATTGATATCTTGGTGGCATCAGCTATAGTGATAGAACCACAGTTATAGAGCTAATATGCCAGCGTCATAAATTAATAATGCCCATATACAAGCCACCCTTTATAAGAAACAACCCACCAAAAATATGTGGTAATCAGTCATTCGAGACTCTGTAACTTAGCCTGTTTGCTTGAGTGGAGTTAGCCAATGTCGGGCACTGCTGAGATAGTGACATATAGAGCTGCCCCATTTGAGCTTCACACCCACTCTTCAGAAAATGTACTGGTGATATCACAAAGGGTTTCCTTAGTATATGTAATAGGTGAAAACGCTATATATAGAGTTTTTTGATGAAACAAACACTACACCCTTATTTTTTGCGATAACACTGTAAAGAACTACTCAAACAGAGTGATATCATGGATTTACTCCATCAAAGCACTAGATGAGTCATTTCTTCTCAAGCCCAACCTAGAGCAAATCAGAGATAAAAAGACGCTGGCTTCATTAAGACATTAAGCCGATGTATCTCATTGATCCACAGGGACTGTAAAAACACCCCCTAAACTCACGAGTTATACACAAAGAGAATGACTGAGAAACTACTTTTCTGTATTTTAGGATGACAGTGACAGATATATACGAGGTCTGTTAGAAAAGTATCTGACCTTTTTATTTTTTTCAAAAACATGATGGATTTGAATCACGTGTGCTTGCATGAGCTAACCTTGAACCTTCATGCTCATGCATGATTTTTTTCACACCTGTCGATTGCGTCATTTGCTTGTAAGCAGCCTTTGTGTGAGGATGGGTGTAGTCTCTCGTCGTTTTTTTCTTTGCAAGGAAATGGCGTAACGACTGGAGCAGCGCGACTGCATCAACTTTTGCCAGAAACTGGGTGACAGCCAGGTGGAAACCATTCAGATTATTCAGACGGCTTTCGGTGACGATCCTCTGGGCATCACACAGATTAAGGAGCGGTACAACCAGTTTAAAGACAGCCGCACAACGGTGGAGAGCGAGCCGCACTCCGGTCGGCCATCAACATGCTGAAATGACCAGATCATTTCCAAAGAGAACGCTGTGGTGATGTGGGACCGTCGTGTCACTATCCGAGAAATTGCGGAAGAGGTGGACATGAACACTTTTTCAGCACATTCCACTGTGACAGAAGATTTTGCCATGAAAAGAGTTGCAGCGAAATTCATCGGCAGAAAGCTGATGGCGGAACAAAAGCGCCACCGTGTTGAAGTCTCACAGGACATGTTGTGACATGCTCACCTCTTCTACAATTTCTCGGATAGTCACACGACGGTCCCACATCACCACAGCGTTCACTTTGGAATGATCTGCTCATTTCAGCATGTTGATGGCCGCCCGGAGCGCAGCGCACTCTCCACCGTTGTGCGGCCGTCTTTAAACCAGTTGTACCGCTCCTTAATCAGTGTGATGCCCATAGCATTGTCACCGAAAGCCGTCTGAATAATCTGAATGGTTTCCACCTGGCTGTCACCCAGTTTCTGGCAAAATTTGATGCAGTCGCGCTGCTCCAGTCGTTACACCATTTTCCTTGCAAAGCAAAAACGACGAGAGACTACACCCATCCTCACACAAAGGCTGCTTACAAGCAAATGATGCAATCAACAGGCGTGAAAAAATTCACGCATGCGCACGAAGGTTCAAGGTTGGCTCATGCAAGCACACGTGATTCAAATCCATCAGGTTTTTGAAAAAAATAAAAAGGTCGGATACTTTTCTAACAAACCTCGTATGTCAGGATTTGGATTTTTGCTTTGTGTTTTGCCTGTCTTGCTTTGTTTAGTTATTTTGTTTGATTGGTTTTGCTATATATTAGTTCTGGTCTGTTTCCTGCTTGGGTTTTCTCTGTCTCTATCTCTCTTGTCTGTCTCTTGGTGGTTGGTGGTGGGTGTTTCCCTCTGTCTGGCCACACCCTTGTTCTGGCGCTTCCCACACACACCTGTTTCTAATCTACAGCTCTATTTAAGAGGTCTATTTAAGGTTCATTGCTTGCACTAGTCCCTCGCCAGATCGATGCGCCCTGTGCCTATACTTCCAGCTCTGTTCCTTGTGTTTCCTCGTCCTGCTGGCCTCCTTGTGTGTACGACCACCTGCTTGTTAACTCGACTGTTGCTGGACTGCCTTTATGTGCACCGGACCAAACGTACGGTTTCAGTAAACCATTTTTACATACAGAGCTACTTGTATATGAGTGCTGGATTTTTCCAGCCATTTCTGACCATCAATCCTGATAATATAGTGTTTTGTTGTGTAGTTAAGCCTATCCGCTGTGAGCTATTAACAGCCAACATGCTAGTTCGCATGCCTCATGTGGTAGAACAATGTTGTAAATATTATCCCGTGATCTCATAGCGGTGGTTTGAGACAGGTAGATGTATTTTAAGGCTGCTAAAAATATGTTATTGTTTCCAGTGTGTAGAAGTGAGGTCACCATGGACTCTCAGAGAGTACTGTTTGTACTGTTTATTAGTCTTGTCGACAAGACTCTGTTAATCTGTCAGTTGGTTTGTTTGTCTGTCTGTTTGTTAGTTTCTTCACCTTAAATTTGGAGTGTTTTTCATCTGATTGACTTGAAATTTGGTGAAAGAATGCAGAGTGGCAGTGTCTATAGCAGGGATGCTCAAGTTCAGTCCTCGAGAGCTACCTTCCTGATACTCTTAGTTGTCTCCCTGCTCCAACACACCTGAATCCAATGAAAGGCTCATTAAAAGCCTGCTAACGAGTCTTTCATTGAATTCAGGTGTGTTGGAGCAGGGAGACAACTAAGAGTATCAGGAAAGTAGCTCTCGAGGGCCGAACATGAGCACCCCTGGTCTATAGCTTATGTTTTTTGGAATGGTTCCAATGACATTTACCATTGTCATGCAGCAGATAACTGAAACAATCCTTCACTTGGTGATACAAGCATCAGATTTGGCATGAATGTTCTTCATAAATCAGTGTTTGAAAAAAAAAAGGGCTGGCCATTTGAAAATCCAATATGGTTGCCAGGTAGGGGTCAATGAAGAATTACACAGGGGCCCAAATTTAAAAATGCTCTAATCATATTGAAAGCTATACCACATTTTGTGTCTGATCACAAAGATTCCAAAAAGGTATAGTTTGGATGATCTATTACTGAATGTTTTGGAGTTATGGGGTTAAAAAAAACAAACAAAACTTTTTCACATTGTCATTATGGGGTATTGTATGTCAAATTTTGAGGGGAAAAAAAACATTGATTTTGGAATAAGGCTGTAACATAACAAAATGTGGAAAAAGTGAAGCACTGTGAATATTTTCTGGATGCACTGTATCCTGATCTGTATCAACTGCAGAAGCACACTGTGCAGTTAAGGCACTTAATGAGGTCTGATGGCTGTAATTTTTGTAAGTAATCGGTACGACAGCACAGAGCTCTAGAACTGGCGCATTGAGCGCTACAGTGTTCCAGTCTACCAAAACACGTGTGAATGCTTGAGACATGGTTCCTACCTCCCTACCTTCTTGAAATATTTTACCCTCTTCTATTATAGGGCCCCAATCTGCTCCAAGTTCTGGGCTGGAATTCAGAGAATATGCTGTATTTGCATGTCTGAGGGCCTATTGTCAAGCATAAACCACCCCCTTTTTTGAAGAAAGTTAAACACCGCCCAAAATTAAATTATTATTTTTCATCCATTGATCCATTTTCAGATGCTTATCTGGGTGCCACACTTCCCTATCCTTCAGCATGTCATGTAGCTCTTCCCATGCTTTCTAAGGCATTCCCAAGCCAGCTGGGAAATTTAATCTCTCCAGTGTTTCCCGAGTCTTCCCGAGGGCCTCCTCCTGGTTGGAAATGTCTGGAGACAACCAGGAAGCATCCTCACCAGATGCCCGAACCACCTCAAGTGGCTCCTTTCAATGCGAAGAAGTAGCAGCTCTATTCCAAGTCTCTCCTGGACAGTTGAGGTTCTCACCCTATCTAGGATATGTTCTGAAGTGGAAAAGTTTCCTTTGTCCCATGTTGATGATGTAGACCTGGCTAAAGATACTGGACCTACACAAGCTTGCCCACTCTGTCAAAACAATGCTGTTTCGTGACACAAAAATATATATATTTTTTAAATAACATTTTTGATAAACACATAAAAAAGACAAAGAAGGCACTTTCATCACACACCAAATAACAGAAAAACTACCAAACCTTTGAATAAAGATATTATCTTTAGGACTTTCTTATGTATTACACTCATCAGGGACTTACTCAGGAGGTTGAGTTTATCCAGGCAATGATTTAGTTAAATATGAAAATTTATTTAATAAACACATTTTGGATGGGTTAATTTAATCAGGAACAAAAATTCGTAACTGTTTACAAATGACTTACTGATTAATGTATGAAAAACACTTTGCAAATGATGAACAAATGCTCCATAGTGTGTAATTATTGATAACTCTTCTCTCAACAGTCACTACTATAAAGTCCACCACCAACTCTACACCTCAGCGGTCATCAGTCAGTATCTACCCATCAACAGTCACCCACAGACTCTGCTCCTCAATGACCTACTTTCAAGTTCACAGTTCAATTACCTCCGCAGCACTCCAGTGTCAATGTCAGCGACATTGTAAGTCCAGAAAAGATCCAAATGTGTGTCTGCCCCAATTGCTTGGCATGAGCCTTAGCTTCCATTCTTGCAGCTCCTATAGTCTGCTCCAGAGTATGTTAAATCCCATCATCCTATACCTGTCAATGGGGTGGCCAAGAGACAGCATGCCTCATCTGTTCCTGTTCTAGGGACAGTGGGGGTGCAAAGCATTTTAAATGTCCTGGGTGGCAACCAAATTATCTTGCTGGATTTCTGTCCTTTCTGCTCTGCACTATATGGCTCCTGGGAGGGTTGACCTTGCTGGGGTTTCAAGGCTACCCTTAGATGACAGCCTGAGTGCTCTCTGTCAGTGCCCCACCTGATGACCTGTCTCTATTTGCCTGCCACACTACTCGTTACCTGAATAAAAGACACCTGTCCACACTCTCAATCAATCACACTCTGACCTATCCACCATGGCCAAGACCAAAGAGCTGTCTTTGGTCTTGGACACCAGGGACAAAATTGCAGCCCTGCACAAGGCTGGGATGGGCTACAGCACAATAGGCATGCAGTTTTGGTAAGAAGGCAACAACTGTTGCCGTAATTATTAGAAAATGGAAGAAACACAACATGACTGTCTGGGGCTTCATGCAAGATCTCACTTCGTGGGGTAAGGATGATTCTGAGAAAACCTAAAAGTACACGGGAAGACCTGGTCAATGACCTGAAGAGCTGGGACCACAGTCGCAAATATTACATTCATAACACACTAAAACCGTCATGGTTTAAAATCATGTAGGGCACGTAAGGTCCCCCTGCTCAAGCCAGCACATGTCCAGCCCTGTTTGAAATTCACCAGTGACTATCTGGATGATCCAGAGGAGGCATGGGAGAAGGTCATGTGGTCAGATGAGACCAAAATGGAGCTTTTTGGAATCAACTCCAAACAAAGGTTTCTATACCAAATATTAAGGTCTGTTTTTCTGTTCCATCAAATAGTTATTTCATGCAATAAAAAACAAAATAATTATTTAAAAATCATACAATGTGATTTTCTGATTTTTTTTTTTTTTTTTTTTTTTTTTTATATATTCTGTCTCTCACAATTGAAGTGTACCTGCAATATAAATTACAGACCTCTCTATTCTTTGTTGGTGGGAAAACTTGCAAAATCAACAGTGGCTCAAATACTTATTTGCCTCACTATACGTATGTCATGATTTATAAATCAAACTCGCTAACAAAATGTTTGCATGTGTACACTACCAGTTAAAGGTTTGGACACACTTTCCCACTGAAGTGAAAGGAAAAGTGTGTCCAGACTTTTGACTGGTACTGTACATGAACTGTGACCTTATTGCCCTGCACTCAGTTCTGAACACAAATTAAATTCTGTGTAAAAATCAATAATGATTTGAATGCACCATTTCTCCACTTGTGCTGTGTGTTTGTCTTAGGTGATCTGCCATAGATAATCAACATAGGTTTCTATATGTTACAAATGTAGAACTGCAAGAGGGCACTACTTTTGGTAACTTCTCATGCATCCTGCTTCATGCACTTGTTGTCACATACTGCAGTGCTGGACAAATGGCCAAGAGCAGCATCATTTCCTGATTGTTGTGCTATGAGAGTAGGACTAAAGAATGAAGGACACTCATTTAACAGACATGGAGCAAGGTGCCAGAAGAAAGGATGTAAATGTATAGTCACACTGTAACAGATTGAGGAAACTGATTAGTAACAGATTTTCATATAATTTGTCTTGTGGCAAAAATGGCCTTATCTGTTGGTCTCTGGTGGATTTGAGACTCTGACTGAAGGACTGGTCAAAAACTGAATGCAGGTGCTCAGTGCATCTGGATGCAGACAAAAGATGAACAGAAAACACATGGATAAAACTAATGTCTACTGGGCAGAGGTGGGACGAAGTTACCATCAAGTTAAGTCTCAAGTCATGAATCAGCAAGTCCCAAGTCAAGTCTCAAGTCATAATGACCACCAACTGTTTGCAAGCTGACTTGAGAATTGACTTGAGACTTGTAGATTGATGACTGACAGTGACTTTATTCCACCTCTGCTAGTGAGCATCCACTGGCGAGCTACGACAGGACAAAACAGTATGCAGTCTGCTCAAAGTTTTGAGCATGTACAAAACTTTTCAATGGATTCCTTGGGCATCAGCTGACAAGGAACACATTTAATGAATGAGAAAATGATTTGTGCAAGACAAAAACAGACAAAATTTTGTTTCTATAAATTGTGCATTTCCTCAGTCCATTACAGCTTCTTAAGCTAGATCAGGAATCCAAATGTATAAAACTGATAGATTTTTTTATTTGCTCTCAATTAAATTATTTCAAACAATATATCCAAAGAATCATCAAAGAATTTAGCAGAAATCAAAAGACCACTTTACTGTATATTGCCATCGAATATAACAAAAACAAAATGTATCAAACAATCGCAAATACCCAGAATTCATTGGTTCTAATAAGACAATGACAGTACCTTTGTGTAAAATCAAAACATTATTCACGCAGTTTAAATATTATTGTAATAATCTCGGTTTCTTAAAGCTCACAAAGCAGAAGGTGGTCTGGTTGAGCGGGAGTCCACATGTTCACGCTCCTTCAGCTGGACGGCTGTGTTCTCTACTCCAGAGTGACAAGATTAACAATGTCCACACGCAGGGCATTTTACTGTCTCCTCTGCCATCCATGAAAACCAAACAAAATAAAAGCATAAAGAGTCTCTGAGTCTCTCTTACACACATCCACACACACCCACACACGTCTGTGAAGGAAATCAAAAGGAACAAATCACCATCATGTATAAATCTATGCATTAGATACGGAAGCTGTACACACATAATTGTAACAAACACTAAAATTAAAGTCAGGTGAATTCTCACTTTAATTCTTAAAGGTTAGAACTGTTGGAAACAAAATTAAATAAATAATAAATGCTAAATATTTTCAGAGAGACACCTCCTTTTCCCTTTATTGTTTCGTTATGGCAAGACAGAACAATACCTTATCAACATAAAATGTTTATTCTTCTATTTTAAAGAATCTGAGACAAATGGTTGTCTTCATATGTTTGAGTATTTTTTTATATATATATATATAAATTGGTGGTCATGCAAATAGAAAAAGCCAAGTCCTTAATGCCTGTAAGCTTGGGGATAAAAGATTTTTTTTTTTCTTTTTCACCTCTAAGCACTTTTGCCTCTGGAGACGTTGGCTTTTTTCACCTGACAGTCAGGATCTCTGGGTTACAGTGTGATGGGCTGGCTGCTTGCCAGTCTCCTGCTCCTTTCTCACAAGTAAGGAGCCACTTTTATGAATCTGCCTATTGATCCATAACAACCAACTAACTGTGCTTTCTCAGTAATTAAGTGTAGCTTTTTTTTAAAACATTTACATCATTGGGCGTCTTCCTATTGTTGTTGGATTCTATTTATTGAGTCATCAATTTCTGCTTCCAGCACCTAAACCACATTTAAAAAACACTTATAGTTGTATTTTAAGAGGTTGACTTGTTGCTTTAAGGTGGACTGGTATTCCAAAAAATCATAGCTTTGAAGGCTGCCCTATTCACAGATAAACCACCAAGCAAAGAAGTGAATACTGCATCATTTGACCTGGACTGGAAATGGACTTCCATGATTGCACCATTTCCTGTTCTCCAATAGTCTGAGATGCTGGTTTTCTGGGTAGCAGCCATCATCTGTTTGTGCCGCTATTCCCAAAGGCAAGCTATTATTATTAATATTATTATTATTGGAAAGTCTTGTGCTCCAAGGTTCAACTTAATCCTCCAGAGTGTGGCTCCATGGTTGAAGTATTTAGGTCCTTCTAATTGACTTTACCTGTTCAGAAACATCCACTCATCCAAACAGTCAACTCATTCTGACCATTTGCTCTTTACTATTCTTCTTCAAGATCATCCGTTGTTATGGCATTCCTTTTTACACCTCCAATACCAGTCCATACTGGTCTGTAAGGAGATGTCAGGTCCAGAAACCAATGCAAAATCAGTTTTATATTCTGTAAGTAGTTTGCAGTATCCAAACACTGTCAGGCATACGGAGTGTTTGTCACTCAGTTGTCCAGAGTCTGAAGTGAACTGAAGCAGTCCTTCACCACTTTTGACTAAAATCCAGCATGGTATGTCTGTACACCGTCCAAAAGCCAACTGAGATCCTTCCGAACCGATGTGTGACCGAGCGGCAGGTCAACGGACCTCCTACCAGATGTCAGAGCTTAGTTCTCTGCTGGTGAGCGGGACGAAGGTGCTGTTCAGGTGGACTTCTGGCTTCTTCCCCAGAGTACTGCTCTGAGGTGCCTGGAAAACACACGGTACGACGGAGATTAGCACTGACCCTCCGACACAATCTGTTTCACAACTACAAGCAGTATGTAGCATTGCATAACCCACAGTGTGTCCAGTATGAAAGCTATGTCAATGTCCCAGTCTGTGACAAAAAAACACATTCAAATGTTCAAATTATGAGCTACTTTCTAAGTTTTCTTCTAGCATAACAGACCTCTTCTTCCCCAGTGAACTGCTCTGAACCCCTGAGAAGAAAAGAGGGGTTTTATTTTTAAGGTGTTTCAAATGTTGAATATATATGTACACACACAAAGAAAGCAAAGAAAAAAGTTGATATTATGAAGACGTTGGATGCCATAAAGTAAATGCAAATGGAACAGAAGTGGCTGTGTTCTTTTTTCCCCACCTGTCCATTCAGCAGTGTCATGGGGATGTTACAGTAGACATGGCGCCCCCCAGAGCCCAGAGTGGAGAACTGCACGGTGGAGGGAAGTGGGAGGGGAGGTGACAGGGGGGCGGGCTGCGTGGGAAGCTGGAACTCGTAGCTGCGGCAGAAATGTCTCATTTGGGCTGCCGTTGCTGTGTGGCCTCCTCCCAGCGGTAAAGTCATCTGGTTGTAGTCAGGGATCTCTGTCGCCAAGGCAACCTGTGATGAGAGAACAATGGCAGACTTCTTTTAACACATACTGTCCAACTGACAACTGCACCTTACTTACATTAATAGTCAAGTGACTGTCAGAATAGTTCATTGTAAACTTAAGGAAATAAGACATGAGAAAACATTAAAGGTTACAATGCATTCCAACTAAATTCAAATGGGACTTTATCTCTTTTTAAGACAACGCCTAAAATAATGTAATTTCAATTCAGAATCTATTTGTATTATCCTCTAAATAACGGAGTTAAAGGTGTCATATTATGCAGGATCATTTTAAAGATCCTTCTTGTACGCTGGGGGTCTCAGGACCCAAGCAGAGGGTCACCCCTTTGAGTCTGGTCTGCTTGAGGTTTCTTCCTCAGAGGGAGTTTTTCCTTACCACTGTTGCTCTGGGGGTTAGTAACGTTAGTTAGACCTTACTTATGTGAAGTGCCTTGAGGCAACTCTGTTGTGACTTGGCGCTATATAAATGAAAATAAATTGAAAATTGAAATGTTTAACGTTCTGATTGTGCATGTGGGAGTCCCACTGCTATATAACCAAATTTAGCCCGGAAGCAGCTCATTTTAGATATCAGTTATGATGCATAAATCCCTATATGGTCTCATGCTTGTTCTCCAACAACCCAAGCGGTCTGTCAAAGAGAGACGGCAATGTATAGGAGAGTTTGATATCATTAGAAGGGATGGACTACATTCACTGGGTTGGTGAATCATGAATGTGAAACTGGTGGTCATATTGTGAGGGAAATGCTGTGACAGAGACAACTGAAACCCACCTGAAACCTACTGTTGCTTGTGCTCACACCCCCTGAATGTGACCCCAGTCTTCCGCAGGTTAGTTACCCAGCCAAATCCAGTACCCCTTTACAACGGTCAGGACTGGGGCAGCAAGTGATGAACTTTCTTGTCCAAGGACACGTACTGGTAGTGATCAAGAATTGATCCCAGATCGACATATTGGTAGCCCCCCTCCTTTCTCACTGAGCTATATACCTTATTTTCCTTTGTATAAGTCACATCGCATTGTAAGTCGTACCTGTTAAAAATGCCTCTTGAAGATGAAAAATGTATCTAACTCACTGGAGTAGAAATCACACATTTTTTTCAGTATTATCAGCTCTTTATTTAATTAATTTTTTGTACATTGTTGACATGTACTTTTATTATTTTATTACTGGAGTTTATTTTGTTTTGTGATTTGATTCCTGGTAAAGCACTACATAAATAGTTATTATTATTATTATTATTAGTAGTAGTAGTCATAATGTTAACACGTGTGATTTTCAGAAAATAAGTCACAGTGGAGTGCAAGTTGCAGGACCTCTCAAACTAGTAAAAAACTGACTTATACTTCTTAAAATATTGTAGTTAATTTGAACACTTGAACAGAGACTGTGTGTGCAAACATTATTTCTGTGTTCTGGTAAACACTACACTGCTAGTTATGACTAAGATGCCTTGATATTGAACCCTAAATTGCTCCCATGTAGAGGAAAGATGATTAATTCAATGTTCCATGTTGGAAGATTCCAGCATTGCTCTGCAGTTCAATATGAATGGAAGCTGCCTCATAAATGTATAAATTTATTGTAATAAACAGCAGCACATGGGAAACATCTTGTTTTCCACTGGAGCGCCACCAATCAAAACATGATGAAATTATACTGCTAGATTTAGCCACACCACCACTCATCATAAACAAATTATTATTATAAGGCAAGACGTACTTATTTTCCCTTTTGTATGGCTAGCATATAGCATACTGGCATAGTATGTTACTATGCTTTTTACCCTTTTAAATTAATTTTGTTAGGAAACAGCGTGGACCGCGGCCTCAACTTTAAAGTGTGGGTGTTTTGGTGAAGCTTAGGGCTAGTGGCCGGCGATCACCTTAGTATTTCTTTTGTTTTCCTTCTTGCTTAATGCTGACAAATTATATTGTATTTGTTGTCTTTCTGATGCCTGATTGTATTTTTTTTCTCTCTGTTTGAGGTGCGGCTCCATCCAGGGATGGGTGTGGTGTCTGTCTTCTGAGGCCCTCCTGTCCTGGCAACATCTCCTGTATATTCTATTTGTGAATTGTTTTGTAATTTGTGTCTGTAGCATGGCCCAAGCAGAGGGTCACCCCTTTGAGTCTGGTCTGCTTGAGGTTTCTTCCTCAGAGGGAATTTTCCTTAACACTGTCGCCTGTGTGCTTGCTCTAGGGGTTGGTAAGGTTAGACCTTACTTGTGTGAAGCACCTTGAGGCAACTTTGTTGTGATTTGGCGCTATATAAATGAAATAAATTGAAACTGAAATAAATTATTAATTCTGGAATCTGAAGGCTGAGTGATAACATCAGTTAGCGGTTGTATTCATGCAGAAGATCACCTGGTGATGTCCATGGCGATTCTCATTGGGTGGCACCATGCAGGCAGAGGTGGTAGTCATAGCAATAGTAGAAACAGTGGTCTGTAAGTCACCAAAAAGGCCCTGTTCACCAGAGTCCATCACCTGTTACAATGGAAACATCATTATGTTCAGCTGTAGAGGACATTTTATGTCAGTGTCAGATTTGCCATTGCAATGGTAAATAGTTAAGGACTGTGGAAAAAAGATCAGAATTAACATTTAGGCAGTGGCTGCAGTGACTGGCCCATTGCCATATTGCAGGTTTTGATGATGGGACACTGTCTGAATTTAGTAACTACAGGGGGTTTGTCAGCAGAAGACTACAGGCTTCATGAGTCTGTCATGCAGTGGATATAAAAAAGAAACTGAGGATCAGACGTCACAAGCCAGTTCAGTTTCCCATGTGCATAGACATCAAGGCACATACAGTAAATAAAGGCATATATTATGATTTGCTTTATGTGAAAATAGCTTCAAAAGTTTTGTCTCGAGAAAATCAGTTGAATTTACATCTTCCATCAACACAAGTCTGATCAATGATTTAATGCCAAGTGCTCTTCATGCATGTTGTGTAGTATGTGCTTTGACCTCATCTAGTATACATACACCCTCAAAACAGTCAAATGGCTTATTCTTAAGGACAAAGTTACCTTTTATGTGTCCAGAAGTATGACTTTTTTCATTTGTTTCTTAGTTTTCTGCAACACAGTGTTTCAAGTTTGTTGAGAAGTTTGATTTAGGCATTAGGGACAGGATTAAACATGGATTATGGCACGCTTGTTCTGTAATGATGTCGGTCCCATCATCCAAACCGCTCGTCTCAACCGTGGTAGTGCAGCAGATTAGAGAATACTATTTACAGGGGAATCTTTCAAATGGTGATACAAGCACCAAATTCAACACAAATAGTCCTGAGACATTACTCTTTTGAAAAAGCAGACTATCCACTTGATTTTTCAATAGGCAGCCAGGTAGGGGTCAATGAAGAATTACACAGGGATTAAAATTAAAAGATGCTCCAATCATATTGAAAACTATAGCACATTATTCGTCCAACCATAAAGATTCCAAAAAGGACTATCTTTTGGACTATCTTTGACTGAATGTTATGAAGTTATGGGGCAAAGTTTGTACAGGAGGCCAAAGTTAAAGTTGCTCCAATTTTGGTAAATAGTGATGCAAATTATTGGTTGAGCTAATAGGATTAATAAATTAAATAGATTTGACCGTGTTGAATGTTTACTGTCCAAAGTAAAGGTCAAACAATGTCAACGTCCATTGGATTCTATGGCATATGACATATGTTACCCTGTAACATGATAACTAAGTACGACACATGGTGCAAACTATTCCTTTTTAAAACCCTATTCACTCAACCAATAATTTGCATCATTTTGTACCAAAATTGGAGCAACTTTAACTTTGGCCCCCTGTACAAACTGAGACTGTTTGGTTGGTACCATTTATGCTGTTTTTACCCCATAACTTCATAACATTCAATCAAAGATAGTCCTATACCTTTTTGGTATCTGTATGATCAGATGAATAATGTGGTATACTTTTCAATATGAATGGAGCATTTGTAAATCTTGACCCCTGTGTAATTCTTCATTGACCCCTACTTGGCCGCCTATTGAACAATCAAGTGGATAGTCTGCTTTCTCAAAAGAGTAATGTTTAAAGAATATGTGTGCCAAATTTGGTGTTTGTATCACCATTTGAAAGATTGTTTCAGTTATCTGCTGCACTATGGGGCCTGTAACTATAACCTCAGACAGAAAATTAATAGACATTTAAATGTGGTGCACAACATGAAACACATCATGTTTCCTTAGGTTTTACATGACAACCGTGACACAGCAAACTTCAAACTGAATGGATTTTTACATTTATAAATATATGTAAAAGCACATTGTATTTTTGTAACACATATGGATATTCATATGAATACTGCAAATATTTCCATTTACTGTGTTGAATGACACTATATACTGTAACTAGAATCAGGCAAGTTTTCATAACACAATGACAGCTTTGCAAGTTTTTAACAGTCGTCTAATAAAATATTCAATTTTCTTCTGACTTAATGTGAATCACTCATTGAGAGAGTACCACCTTGGCAAAAGTAATTACCTCCACCAAGGAGATTATGTTTTCGGTTGCGTCTGTTTGTTGGTTGGTTGGCTTGTTAGAAGGATTACTCAAAAAATAAAAATTCCTCAACGGATTTCAATGAAATTTTTACCAGGGGTGTATCTTGGCCAAACTTAGAAGTCATTAAATTCTGGTAATGATCCGGAACACGATCTGGATCCATTCATTTTTTTAAGGATTCTTTATCATTGCAGGATAGGGCCAATTTTAACATTTGTGCATCTAACTTCATGAAGATGGATCACAAAGGCTGAACAAAAAATAAGTTACCACACAACAATAATTTAGCATTTGTTTCTCCTCACTGAATAAACTTGGCATTGGAAAAAAAAAAAAAACTTTTGTAGTTCATGCAGTTTCTCTTTATAAATACATTTGCTGAAGATCTAAGGGTTTAACCACTGAATCTGAAACATGACGGTAGATGTGTGAAACGACGTGGAATAAGTCTCTTTGCTAAAGGGTATTTCATGTGACGTCAGTGACCCTATGGCCTTGGCGAAGGTTTGTGCTCTCCGAGTGCTTCCAGTTTGAGATACATTTCTTACCAGTTTTTACAGAGCTCGGTTTATAATCTGCAGCCGTATCGATACCATTTAGCAGCACGGCATTCTTTACAAATGACCTGTGTCTTGTCAAGTTTCCCATCTCTTTTTAAAAAGCCAAAGTATCGCTCCAAACACCTGGTTTAAATATTTCCAACTGTTTGCTGTGGTTCTCGCGGAGCTGCATGTTTGTTGCAATAGAAATGCGCTTTCTGGCTTCAGTCCATGGTGAATTCAATGTGCCTGGGAAAAAAGAATGATGTAAGCGGACAGCGAGTGATGCATCACGATTTTACCCATCAATTGAATTGATGCACACTGAATGAATTGACGCACTCACATCACGCACGTTTGTATCTACATACCAATTCGTATCGATTAATCTCCACATGCCTACTGTCTACATGTCGCCCTGCAATAGACTGGCATCCAATCAAGGGTGTACCCGTCCTTGTGCCAAAAGACTGCTGGCATAGGCTCCCACCTACCAAAGACCCTGACTGGATAGTGGGTATAGAAAATGATCAATCAATCAATATTACTAAAAATACTTGTACAGTGACACCAAAGGTTCATTTAACTGATCTTATTCATTATAGGAGGATAATGGATGAAAATGGATTGTACGAGTATATGGGTCCAAGTCTCAAATGGCCCTTCTTGCAAAGTGTATCCAAAATTTCACCACTTGTCTGAAAGAAAACCCCCTGATTTATTAAAATAGAACAATTTACTGTAAATTTATTTAAAAGTGTGCCAATAATTGCCACATGTACAAGTACAACCCAAATTCCAAAGAAGTTGGGAAATTGTCCAAAATGTAAATAAAAACAGAATACAATGATTTGCAAATCATCTTCAACCTATATTCAACTGAATACACCACAAAGAGAAGGTATTTAATGTTCAAACTGATAAACTTTATTGTTTTTGTGCAAATATTTGCTCATTTTGAAATGTATGCCTGCACCACGTTTCAAAAAAGCAGGACAGTGGCATGTTTACCACTGTGTTACATCACCTATCCTTCGAACAACACTTAATAAGCGTTTGGGAACTAAGGACACTAATTTTGAGTGCCATGATTGGGTATAAAAGGAGCATCCCCAAAAGGCTCAGCTGTTCACAAGCACAGATGGGGTAAGGATCACCACTTTGTGAACAACTGTGTGAAAAAATAGTCCAACAGTTTAAGAACAATGTTTCACACCGTTCAATTGCAAGGAATTTAGGGATTCTATCATCTACAGTCCATAATATAATCAGAAGATTCAGAGAATCTGGAGAACTTTCTACACGTAAGCAGCAAGGCCAAAAACCAACACTGAATGCCACTGACCTTCGATCCCTCAGGCGGCACTGCATTAACAACCGACATTGTGTAAAGGAACTTACCACTTGGGCTCAGGAACACTTCAGAAAACCATTGTCAGTTAACACAGTTCATTGCTACATCTACAAGTGCAAGTTAAAACTCTACCAATGTAAAGCAAAAGCCATACATCAACAACATCCAGAAACGCCGCCGCCTTCTCTGGGCTCGAGCTCATTTGAAATGGACAGACGCAAAGTGGAAAAGTGTGCTGTGGTCTGATGAGTCCACATTTCAAATTGTTTTTGGAAATCATGGACGTCGTGTCCTCCGGACAAAAGAGGAAAAAGACCATCCATATTGTTACCAGCGCAAAGTTCAAAAGCCAGCATCTGTGATGGTATGGAGGTGGGTTAGTGCCCATGGCATGGGCAACTTACACATCTGTGATGGTATGAGGGTGTGTTAGTGCCCATGGCATGGGCAACTTACATATCTGTGATGGCACCATCAATGCTGAGGGGTACATCCAGGTTTTGGAGCAACACATGCTGCCATCCAAGCAACGTCTTTTTCAGGGACATCCCTGCTTATTTCAGCAAGACAAATGCCAAGCCACATTCTGCACGTGTTACAACAGCGTGGCTTCATAGCAAAAGGGTGTGGGTACTAGACTGGCCTGCCTCCAGTCCAGACCTGTCGCCCATTGAAAATATGTGGCACATTATGGAGTGTAACATACGACAACGGAGACCCTGGACTGTTGAACAACTGAAGTCGTACATCAAGCAAGAATGGGAAAGAATTTCACCTACAAAGCTTTAACAATTAGTGTCCTCAGTTCCCAAATGCTTATTGAGTGTTGTTAGAAGGAAAGGTGATGTAACACAGTGGAAAACATACCACTGTCCCAGCTTTTTTGAAACATCTTGCAGGCATCCATTTCAAAATGAACAAATATTTACACAAAAACAACAAAGTTTATCAGTTTGAACATTAAATATCTGTCTTTGTGGTGTATTCAACTGAATATAGGTTGGATTTGCAAATCATTGTATTATGTTTTTATTTACATTTTACACAATGTCCAAACTTCATTGAATTGGGGTTGTAGTACATTTTATGTCTGTATTTTTATTTCATGAGATGCAGTCATTTTGACACTGTTCAACAGCTTTGGACATGTTATTAAATGTTATGATTATCAAATAATTGCCATCTATTTTTAAATTCTATTTATTCTGTACTTTAAAATACGGAGTGGGGAGTTGGCAGTAAATCTGACCAGGAATATACAAGCAATTAAAAAACTCAAAATGCATACTTGAATTTCTTCATGCTGACCAAATGAACTATGTTCCAAATTAAATATGTTCAAAACCTGCTCACATGCAAGCTTTGCATGATTGTGATTTGGTTTTATTTAAGGTGACGTACAATTTGACATCCTTGGTACGGCACAATCTAGACTATGCGCACTTTAGAAAAGTGGTGGGATAATCTTGACATCATTTGGTCCAGCTCATGTAAGAAGTGACTTCTTCTCCATTCCCTTGTGTGGAACAGATGATCAGGGTTACAGTGTTGTCCTCGAATGCTTTAGATCTCGGAGGAGGTGGTAAAGCTTCAAACGACACCTGAGCGGTGCTCACAGTGTGTGACTGAACATGATGGATAGCTTGAATTCTTCAATATTCTCGTGCAGTCCTTCAAGGAGTTATAGGACTTTGGCCCATAAACTCAACATTTATTATACCTGCTTTCTAAGCATGAAAAACTTCACACTATCAAATATCAAAGGCTATTCAGTTAAACTCACAAAGCCTGAAATTTGGGGTTGTTGTGTGACGTTGGTTCAGTTGTTTGGTGAGATGAGATCCAGTGTGTGTTTGTTTATTTATTGGCATTATATTAATTTGATCTAATGATCCAGACTAAAGGAATAAATGTTGTTTGACTGAGCGGCTCTAGCCACATTATTCTATATACGCAGTGTAATTGACATTTTCTCACTGTTGACAAATCACATAATTGGTGTTAATAAGCAGATCAGCAGTGCAGAACTTGAAAACCAACAAAACTGTACTTTCACAACACATATAATTTGTGCCCTCCAAAGGTATTAGGCCCCTTGGTATTTCACACATTTTAATTAATTCATTCCATTTAAATTGCAAAAAGTAAACCAGACTTCTCAAGATAAAAAAACAAAGTAAAATGATCTTCCTTAAACTCAAGCTCAAAGCAAATCTCTACAACTTCAACTTCATATAAATTAATTAAAAAATATAAAAGCCAAGGTGATGAGTTGCATAAGTAGTCATCCCCTTTGGTATAATAACTGTAAATAATAAGAGTTTTTTTTTTTTTTTACCAGTTTTCTTCAGACAAGTCAGGGGATGGATACATGAACATTTCCAAGTCACTGAATATGTCATTTTATTTACATCAATTAGGAAGAAATACAAAGGATTTTCCTTCACCAAAACATCAAATCTGGGCTGGTATCTCAGATGTACCTTCTGGCAAACTGTAGCTGATCTTTCAGGTCTTTTTAAGAAAATCCTCCTTTGTGCCACTTTGTCATGAAGCTGTATAACTGGTGAAAGAAAATGCAAAACCTACACTATGCACACGTTCTCCAATCACAGCCACAGAAGACTATAACTTCTTCTGGGTTATCTGGGTGTCTTGGTGAGTTTTCTCACTCTTTTTCTTGCACGGTCACTCAAGTTTTGAGAACTGTCTATACAGATTTGCTATACTGATTGTATTTCATCATAATTGATGCAAATAAAGTCCAAAACATATTCAGTAAGTAGAAATGTTCATGTATCCATCCCCTGACTTGTCTGAAGAAAACTGGCAATAAAACTGATTATTTACAGGTATTATACCAAAGAGGCCCATTACCTATACAACCCATCATCTTGGCTTTTACATTTTTAATTCATTTACATTAAGTTCTAGATTTGCTTTGAGTTTGAGTTTAAGGAAGATCATTTTAGATTTAGTTTTTATATTGAGAAGCCTGATTTACTTTTTGTATTTGAAATGACATAAACAAATTAAAATGTGTGAAAAACCAAGGGGCCCAATACTCTGGGAAAGCACTGCATGTTTCAGTCTGAACTGCTTTCTTGATGATTATAGACCAGTACCAGGCATGAGGAAATGACTGTCAGTGTATCAAGACATAGTACGAGCTGTGAAGGTTTCACACAGTTAAATTTTAATGTAGGACATAAAACAGGTGTAAATGCAATTCAGTTAATAGGCCTGAGCACAGACAGACAGACAGATGAACAGACAGATGGACGAGTGGATGCAAAGTTTTCACCATACCCGATTGGCCATATTTTGGCCTCGGGTAAAAAATAAATGTCTATTGATTTACTCCTTCGTTTTCCTTCAGTTGATAATGGAGTTGCAGGTTTAGCTGAGTGGGGGACATGAGTCAGCCCCACTTACTTCTCTGCCTGCTTTAGTATTTTTACCTGGCGTTTGGAAAGTGTCTCTCTGCGTTTAGCAGGCATCTCATAGACCACCTGCTTCCAAAACTTGGAGGACAGCTCGTTGCTCTTTGCGCCCCTCCATTTGATGATCGATAAAACCTGAAAACAAGAGAAGACTATGAGTCTAACTTTCACCCTACTTCTATCCATCAGTACGTTTGTGTAACCGTTTGTTTGTTCCCCTGGTGTTTTTTATACTCTTCCTCCATCTCCACCTTTTGTTCATCTGCCTGTTCCTCACTGTGTTTAGTACCTTGATCGTGTGTTTAAGTGCTTCAACCTCTTGGTAGTTGATGACATTCTTCAGGTCAGCACACTCTATCATGATCACCTGGGCAGGCACAAGCGCACAGACCGAAGAGTTTGTGAGCAAGAAGTATGACCATGGATACGCACAGTAATTCTTCAGACACCTCAACATACAAAGTATCTCATCAATTTAGAGTCTCTGCATGTGGAGAGACAGAATAATCCAAAAACAATGCGATGAATAATTATGAGAACAGAAAAGTAATTTACACATTATGGGATTATGCAGCCTTCATGAAACACAAGATCATTTGTACGCTTACATCATGTGCCGTTATTTTCTCAACCTGTTGACTGTGAACAATAACTGAATGGGCCACATGCAATTGCTCTGAAGGTAAAGTAGAACTCTGACATTTTTAACTGAGAGTGTGTTTTAGGTGTTGAGGGAGTCATTCTAATGTTACTGAGTGGAATATTAAGACGCACTTCATTGGAAGTGTCCAGTAGCACAGAGAGGGTCCCTGTGGAGGATTACAGGTTGACGGCTGATGAAGACCTCGTTCTGTAAGACGCATTCTGGGTCTGGGTCGGTGTGGCGGCACAGGAAAAACACCTCCGTGTTGATAACCATTTGTAAAATCCAGGCGGCTTTTGATGGCTTTCAGTGGAGTGAGTATATGAGAAATTGTTTAA
Source organism: Thalassophryne amazonica (assembly GCF_902500255.1). Taxonomy (NCBI): domain Eukaryota; kingdom Metazoa; phylum Chordata; class Actinopteri; order Batrachoidiformes; family Batrachoididae; genus Thalassophryne; species Thalassophryne amazonica. The sequence continues at coordinate 89,487,589 of NC_047113.1, read as the reverse complement.
CAGCTGGACATGTTCCAACTTGTCCTTAAGACTTCCAACAGAGGTGTTTTTCCTGTGGCGGAGCGTCGTGGCGGCTGCGAGCCGACGCGCGGACCCGTCCGCACGTCTTTCATTAAAAAAATCTCCTTTAACAGTGGAATATCCGGATAAAATGCTGAAACCGACTTCTTCTGAAACTTCTCTGTTCTCCCACGACGTCCTGGATCAATAGAGCCTGAAATGTGGAGGTTTTCAGCTTGAAACAGGCTGACGATGGCGCCTGAGAGCGCTGCGCGACGTCTCGCACCGTGGGAAGTCCTTAAAGCGACAGTATCACCTCAAAATCTCTCATCAGCCGTTAAAATTTTCACTGAAAACCAGCTTAATTTTTTGAACCATGTCCACTTCGATGTGTCTCACAGGTTTAGAAAAAATTTTGATCAAACAAAGCGCCAGTCTCTCAGCAACTTCTCAGACAAAGGAATTCCGACGAGGGGCTGGACGACTCCTCCCACAAGGAGTGCTCACAGGCGAATGACGTCACCGACAGGCGTGGAAAAACTCACGCATGCGCACGAGGGTTCAAGCATGTCTGATGTAAAAACATATAAATGAAATCCATATAGTTTTTGAAAAAAATAAAAAGGACCTATACTTTATGGACAGACCTCGTATGTCTGTTTGTATCAAAGAATACTTCGTGTAGTTATTCCCATAATGCTTCACTGTGACTGAAGGCAGCATCAGGGAAGGTCTGGGTTTGGTGATGGTTCAGAGTTTGTGTTCACCAATAAGGCACTGGGCTTCAAGTGGCTTACTGTGACAAAGCATGATGGGAATAAACACCCACAAAGACCTCTGACGTTCCTCGACTTCCTGCCGTGCACACCTTGATCTCTCCAGTAACCAGCATGGAGTGGAGCCGTGTCTCTATCTGGAAGATGCTCCACCCTCTTTTGGCAACAAACTCTGGAGTTAGGACGATGATTAGACGCCTGCTCTGCTCCACGCTCCGAGCCAAGTCCTCGATGTAGGCTGGCAGAGGGGCACAGAGGAGAAGGAAAGGAAGAAAGAGGGAAAGATGGATGTCATTCAGAATGATGCAACAAAACATCTGCTTAGTGTAAAAAAACAATGTCCACAATAAATGGAACCAATTTTGCCCGTGCCTCTTATTTTGAAAACTTCTCTGCTTGCACACTGATTCTGTGCATATAGAATTTATTCTGAACGTTCTCCTCCAGACCTTCAAAGCAGCAGAAATGTTTTTGTACTCTTTCCCAAATTTGTGCCTCGAGACAATCCTCTCTCCGAGGACGACAGACAGTTCCTTTGACTTCATACTTGGTTTGTACTCTGACATGCATGGTCATACCTAATCAACTGAAATCATGTCCAATCAACTGAATTTACCCCAGGTGGACTCTAATTAAGCTGCAGAAACATTTCAGGGATGATCAGTGGAAACAGGATTTATTATTATTATTTTTTTTAGATTTTGAATAGATTTGCAAAAATCTTGAAAAACCTTTTTTTCACATCATCATTATGGGATATTGTACGAAGGCGTTTTAGGGCCACATAGAATTTATTTTTTTAGACTTCAAGAATAAAGTCGTAATATTATGAGAATAAAGTCGGAATATTTCAAGAATAAATTCGTAATTTTACAAGAATAAAGTTGTAATATTACGAAAATAAAGTCATAATATAATATTTCGACTTTTTTCTTGTAATATTAAGACTTTTTCCTCGTAAAATTATGACTTTATTCTCGTAATATTACGACTTTTTTCTCGAAGTCCAAAATAAATAAATAAATAAAGAAAGAAATTCAATGTGGCCCTAAAACGCCGTCATAATATTGTGTGTAGAATTTTTAGGAAAAAAAATGAATGCACTCCATTTTGGAATGAGGCTGTAACATAACAAAATGTGGAAAAAGTGAAGTGCTGTGAATACTTTACGGACGCACAGTAGTTTACTCAGTGGATGGATACATGAACATTTCTGAGTCACTGAATATATGTTGAACTTCACTTATATCAATCATTAAGAAATACATTCAGTGTAGTACTGTATGGTAAATCTGTTTGGGGTAGGCAGTTCTCAAAAACTGAGTTACTGCAAGAACGAAACTTGAAGGACGTCACCAAGACACCCAGACAACTATGGTGGAGAGACAGGGATCTGTGGATAAACTGTTTTTTTTTTTTTTTTAATTTTGACAGATGCATCACCATTTACACAGCTTCACAGTGGACTGAAGCAGAGATGAATTTTCAAACAAGAAAAACAGATTAAATGTAGGCTTGTGTCTCCCGTGTGCCTCTTGGCAAACTGTTTCTGAAATTGCAAAATTTGTTTTTGAGAAAAGTTTATCCAAGCATGACATTCTATGACATTTTGGCCACATTTCACATGGCTGCAGCAGATAGATGGTTATGTTCTTGAGGTGGGGATAGACTGGTTATCCACCCAGGAGGCAACATTGTTCTGTGATGTTCTGGATGATCCCAGACATGATCTCTGAAAATGGAAGGACTCTGTATAAAACTGGCCAGCGGTCCTAAAATGTTCCTGGGCAATTCTATGATAACAGAATTACAATCTGAGCTAATCTGTCATGGTTAGATGCCATATGTCCAGATTTTGCTGCTGTTGTAATTCCGTTACCATAGAATTGCCCTCCTGCAATGTTTTTGTTAAACACTTTGAATTAAAGCTAAAAGTTTATGCAAGAACATATTGACAGTCTCATTTCAACTCCATTGTTGTGGTATACAGAGATGTAATTTAAAAAAATGGTTACTGTCCAATTACTTATGGACCTGACTGTATATTACCGCTGAAGTCACGATGAACATGTTGTGTCTCAAAGAAATTGACAATCATCACCATAAACCACAGGAAGAATCATGTAGAGACACAGCAGACAATCTAAATTTGAAAAAGCTGCACAAAACCTTCCAAACCCCACAAATACTACACGCCAATAAATGCTTAATGTTTAACATAAACAGCCACTGAACGTGCGGTTTGGGATGACAAGTCATGGTTGTTTTGGCACGTTATTGGTTCATCTGCATCAGAGCTTATTTTGTATTTTACAACACTTGGGGGGGGGGGCACAGTGGAAAAAAATCAATTTAATCCATTTTGGAATTAGGCTGTAACATAAAATGTGGAAAATATGAAGCGCTATGAATACTTTCTGGACGCACTGTAGTTGCATATTCAGCCGTTCAAGTTACATTACAGATATCTGGAAGAATGGTTGCCATTACAAACTAAATAAAAATCCTTCCAGTATTGAAAATAACAATTTGTGGTGAGGACTGCTTGGACCCCAGGTGTACAGATTGCTAAACTTCATGGTGTGTATTGATGAGGGATAATCGAGGAGGTGGTCAGGCTGATAGTAGCAACCAAAGAAATTTGCAGGATTTTACATGAGCTGTTGTGGATATTGAGAAGGCGTGAGTTACGTGAATGTATGTATGTAAACTATCTTTTTTTTATGTATGTAAACTATCTACTACTGTAAGCAACAGATCTGTTGTGTTCCACAGCTCTTGCAATGGAGCAGTATCTCCACCTGGTGGACATTTCATGCAGGTACAAAAGCTTGACAAAAGCTTGAGTGTGTGCAGAGTATGAACAAAAAAAAATGGATGTGTAATAATGTGAGTGATAGTTGGTGAGTTACCATTTACCCTCCAAATTGCACAATTTGAAGAATTTGGGAAAATATAAAAAAAAAAACTGCTTGCATGAAATGGGTTTTCAGGTGATTTATAAAAAGCCATATTTCGCAGAAGTGGAATGGAAACTCTTTCAGCTACTATGGGCCACAAGATGTACAGAAGGAGTAACACTGGATTCTGAAATACACGGTGTTGCATGTGTAGATAGAATAAGATACAGTGAGCTTGTTAAACCTTCTAGGAAATATTAGAAATATTGAGTTTGAAAAACAACAAAACGGCACTATTCAGCAAGACTTACCAATCCATTGCCATGAGTACCAGAATTACAGTTCTCTCAAGAGCCTTGCTGGAATGACAGTTACCATGAGAGGACAAAACCCAGTAGATGCTTTCAGTCATTCAGTGGAAATGCTGCCACTTCACTGTCGTGTTTTCTTGACATTCTGAAAATATTACTGAACTTTTGCTGACATCTGTAATGGAAACTGAGCTAATGAGGAGTTGCATCAGTGCCACATAGCCCCCAAACTGAGACACGTCCCCACAGCCATGGCCAGCACCACGGAGACAGACATGCAGGGATTAGATTATTACCCCACGCTGCCAAGAGGCAAGAAGCAACCATGGGGACAACACACCAGCCACCCAAGGAAATAGTGCAACCAACTGCCCCATACGTAGGAGTGGAGCTGCCCTCTGAGTACAAGAACAGAAACCCCCAACACCAGGAAGCACCCAAAACCCCAAGAGAGCTCAGTGTTCCACATGGGGCCACCCACCAGAACCCCTGGGTCAAGATCCCTGCACTGGAGCCAAGGGAATTTCCATAGGCAAAGTCCCACGAATAATATTATCAGATCACAATTAAAAACAGCTTTAAAATGCATAGGCAGAAGAAATAAAATGCATAGGCAGAAGAAATAAAAGAATAAAATAATTTTATTACACATGGCCAGTTTGGTGTCTGGCTTCTTGCTGATTGCACTTCTTTCCGACATGAGTGGATGAGTGACAGGGGTAATCGGCGGAGTGACAGGAATGCTTGTGCAACATTTCGGGCTGTGACACGATGCAGTCAGGACGGCACTTAAATAAGGAACAGGATGTGCTGACACACCACCATTACCTGCTACTTCTGACTCAGGGAGGAAACTTTAAACTGCAAAATGCAAGCGTGGAGCTCACAATTGGTAAGATGTCAAAAGTGAGCAGGACTCCACACTCTTTCTCTGGCTTTTGAAGGACAATATTTAACAGCTTTTACAACCATTACGGCACCACTAATGTCATGCATTTTGACTGTTAGTATAAACAGGGTGTCCTAAAGCCTGTGCTCAGCTCGCATGGAGGAGGCCTCGGAGTGCAAAGTGGCACTCGCAAAATGGCAAATGCACTGATAAAATAACTCAAAAATTGCTGGATGAATTTCCATCAAACTTGGTGGGACTATTACTTGGGAAGATTTGTGCACAATTATGTGCATGTTTCAGATGCAGATTTTGAAATAGTGTTAATCAAAGGTCAAGGTCAAGGAAAACATGGTGTGAAAAACACCTTTTTTGTTTTTCTCAATAAGCAAAAATCCTAGATGGATCAAACCTGGTGGCAAATTACTTGGATATATATCTAGAGGTAATTAGATTTTGGAGTAGTTTGGTCAATGGTCAAAGGTCAAAGGTCACAGAAAAGTTCTGAAAATCTAATGTTTTGCGTATATCAACATCCAAGAAGCCTAGATGAATGAAACTTAGTGGGAACATTACCTAGATAGATATCTAGATGTGATTAGATTTTGGAGTAGTTTGGACAAAGGACAAAGGCCAAAGAATACATGGTCTGCAAAACACTTTTTATACACTTATTGATCACTTTATTAGGTACACCTATTCAACTGCCTGTTAACACAAATAGCTAATCAGCCAATCACAAGGCAGCAACTCAATGCGTTTAGGCATCTATATGTGGTGAAGATGCTGAAGTTGAAGCCGAGCATCAGAAAGGGGTCGAAAGGGGATTTAAGTGACTTTGAACATGGACTGGTTGTTGGTGCCAGATGGGCTGGTCTGAGAATTTCAGAAACTGGTGATCTACTGGGATTTTTCCATGCACAACCATCTCTAGGGTTTACAGAGAATTGTCCAAAAAAGAGCAGATATCCAGTGAGTGGGAGTTGCGTGGACAAAAATGCCTTGTTGAGGTCAGAGGTCAGAGGAGAATGGGCAGACTGGTTGAACAGGTTGTTCCATACTGACAGATGCCATCATGTCAGTATGGAACAACACCTCTGAGGAATGTTTCCATGAAGAATTAAGGCAGTTCAGAAGGCAAAAGGGGGTCCAACCTGGTACAAGCAAGGTGTACCTAATAAAGAGGCCAGTGAGTGTATATCTCCACAACCAAGAAGCCAGAATGGATGATCTAGAGCATGCATTGATCAACAAAATATTTCTGATTGATTGGTATGAATGACTTCATAACAAAGTCACACACAGTCAAAAACACCATTATAGATGTATGCAAATTTACGTACTTGTACTTTGACATTGTGGTGTGCAGCATACCCATCAGTCCTCTGGCGCCTTTCATTTGTCTTGTGACTCACTTACATTTTTTGGAATCCACGTCACCAAAATTGATCTCTTGTCTCTGAAATAATGACTAAAAATGTTTGCAAACTGTCTTCCGTGAGTGACAGCTTCTCTCATGCGTCTCTTCACTGACAGGGTATCGAGCAAAGTGTTGCAATTTCACAGTCATTTGGCGGCTAAAAAGAGAACAAAGAATTATTTTTCGTCTTCTATCTCTCTCTCATCACATCTCTGTGGCTCTTCTCCGTGCTTGTTCTTTTCCATTTCATCTCTCTGTTTCTCTAGAGTAATTAATCAACAAATCAATTAATGAATGAGCACAAACCAATGATCCCACACACACACCCACCTCTCCTGTTTCCTGTTTTTGCCTTTCTGGCTGTCTTGATGATTTCGAGGAGTTAATGGAGTGGATAATTGAATGGTGTGTTTTAGGCGGTGTTGCTCTTGTCAGTGGGTTTGTTTACAATGAAAAAGCACCTCTTTCTGACTCTTTAATTCACACATTCAGTTTGTTTTCACTCTACACAACCTTCACTTTATGTGCATCTCATCGTTTAAGACAAAGATCTGTGTGCAGTTATGCTCCAGCGCACAGCGCCGATTTGTTTAGAGGATGTTTTCAGGGCACACGGCCTCATTTTCAGAAGAAATATGACTTTTCCACCTGGCTTCAGGATGCCGTGCTGTGTGTCTGAGGGTACTCTCCTCTGTGTGTTGGGAGGAGGCATAATTTTGGCTCAGGGCAGACTGTGTGGAGGTTGACAATTCATTATGAACCATATCTAAGGAAATTTATGGATTTCAGGGGAAAATGTTAAAGCAGAAACCATGGGATCTTTTACTTTTGTTTTTTTTTTTTTTTTTAGATATTTTTAGAGTATGGAGATATAAAGCGTATGCTTTAACCCCCCCCCCCAAAAAAAAACCCAGTATATTATTAACACCCCCAATATATGCAAATCAGTAAAGGTTATACATAAGTTAAAAAGTGCCTTCTGTTCCGTTTGTGGCCAGTCTTGTACCATGTGAGGATGTAATGTTTTCATGGGCGGCAGATTTCCTCAAAAAGCTCAAGATTAATTTCCGTCAAAGTCAGCACAGATCTGCATCCTGCTGCAATGTCAGGAATTTTTCCCTACACACTTTCTTGAATATTATTTTTTTGTTAATTTTTCATGAAACAATAGATGGACTCCAATTTATGTGGTAAAATCAAGAAAATACCCTTAGGGCTCAAAGGGCGGAAGGACATGAGAAGTCAAAGTGGAGTTGGAAAGGTAGAGTCAAGGTAGACTTGAAGGAAAAGAAGCTGAGTATGGAGGGTGTACGTCTCCAGATCCAGGCATCATAGTAATTCATCATGTGGTTGTGGAACATGTCACAGCCTTTCTGCTGCACAGTTCTCCTCCCCAGACACAGGGGTACTAGTTATGGTGAATAAATCATGTGATCCTGCTGACAGATACATCTGTTTCATGGATGTCTGAGATTGTTGACGTGAATTCAGTTTGGACATCTGAGAAAATGGAATCAAACCATTTCTGACTTGTCACTGTGTTAAGTGTTAAATCCTACATCAGCCATGAAACCCATTGGTGCTGGTTCTTTTCTTTGGATTCTGTCACATAAGTGTGTCTGAAGCAGGTAACATCTCCAGATAAAGGTGGTACCCATTTATAGTTGGTTGGACTGAGACACTGCACATAAAGTCTATTGTCTAAGAACACAGACAGGTCACGTGAGACGGACTCAAACCTAGGTAAACATAACGGCAGCTCCACTCCTTATCCCAGGGAGCGCTATCATACTGTATAAGGTTTTCATAAATAGAAAGGTGTCATAATTCATGAGTAAACTGACTGCACTGTCAGGCTGGAAACAAACACCCACAATGTCATTATCACAATGTTTTCACTCTTGTCCAAGAATCTGGCAGTTAGTTGCTCAAACAGGTTTAGAACAGCTTTCAGAAGGTCAAGGATGACTTCCAAAACCATAACACATTTAATCCTTGACTCAGTTTAACAGAAAATCCAAAACTGACCACGGGTACAATTTTGTGCACGCTTCAGATGATAAGTGCCGTATTGGTTCCTATATGGCTCTGTCATAATGGATATTTCCCCCATGTTTTGTCTTTGTTTGCAAAACAATATTATCATATGAACAGCGCAAAGAAGACAATAAACAGGTGATTGATGGCTAGAAGATGCATGCTGGGTAAAAGACAGACAAACAAAACCATGTTTGTCTCTTTTTGTTGCATGTAATGAACTTATGTGTCTATGAGTGATGTCAAAGCTTTGACACATAAAGGAGTAACATAATATTTCTGTCTCCCACCAGACAGTGACACAACCTCAGATATGATGACAAATAATGTGTCATGTACACACTGTGTTTCTGTACCGTATGTGTGTGTGTGTGTGTGAACAAAGCATCAGCTGTGTTTCTGTGTCAGTGATCATTTTTGTTGAAATATTTTTGGTCTTTGATGTATACCCTGTCTCACTGTGTGTGTTTTAGGTGTGGTGTGTGACATGCACCTGCCAGGGTACGTGTGTTGCTGTTGTTATGCATTGTGATGCACGTCCGTGTACAATCTGATTTATTCTGACAGACTGATGAATTGTGGGTTTTGGAATTGGAGCTTGGAGAGAGAAGAGAGATGAATAAACAGAAAGCTACTCACTGGTACTTGGTATTAGGTCTCTGTCAGGTAGAAACAGTTTGTATCCATAATGTTTCTCCAAAACATCTGGCAGGATCTCCAAAGCAAATGTCTCCTCATCACTACTTGTCCTGCTGCAGAAATAATAAAGACATGCTGTTCAAAACCAAAAGCGGAACCAACTCTAACAAGCTGTAAATACGGTTAATAAGAATTTAAATGTTGGGCTGTGGTGAAGGTAGACGTGCTCTTAGTGCCCTCAAAACACTGTTCAGTGCATGCAGACATGTAGCTGACCTCCCCAGAGAGTCCAAGTCCACTTTAGTGTAGGACAGATAGGCATCATAGTCCTTATTGTCTATGGAAATAGAAAAGAGAGATAGAGATTGTAGATGTGTGACACACTGTATGATGTATGAGACATTACTGGTCAGTATCCCAGATTATAAGTAATGCAAACAGAAGGTCCTACTAATCCAGCAGTACTTCACTGGCTATCTCATAGCTTCAGAAATATCTTGTGGGTCGCAAGTCACTGACCCTACTATTGAAGATCACCTGCCCTGCATTTTTTCCATGTCTACCTGTGCTAACCACAAGTAATTAGTCAAGTCTGGTGTTTCCTAGAGCTTGATTGACTGAGCATGTCTGACTTAGTTAAGTAGCAGTGGCTGGAGTAGAGAGAGTTTGAAGGACAATTTTTAATTTCAGTGTTGTTATTGTGGTTCATGTTAGTTTAGCAGTGTTGTTAGTGTTATTGATTTATAGTGTATTTGTAATTCAGTTGGTTTAGTCAGTTTAGCGGCCCGGGTTAACAACGTCCGCCACCGGTGCTATTGCCCAACAGGGTGCCGGTGGAAATTGGGCTACTGCTGGGCGAAGACGACGAAGAAGAGGAGGAAAACGTTGCCACGAACAGTGGGAGAAGAAGAAAACTAGAAGGGTGGAAATGAGAGTGGGGACTTTGAATGTTGGTAGTATGACTGGTAAAGGGAGAGAGCTGGCTGATATGATGGAGAGGAGAAAGGTAGCCATATTGTGTGTGCAAGAGACCAAGTGGAAGGGAAGTAAGAGCAGGAGCATCGGCGGTGGGTACAAGTTGTTGTACCATGGTGAGGACAGGAAGAGAAATGGTGTTGGGGTCATTTTAAAGGAAGAGTATGTTAAAAGTGTGTTGGAGGTTAAGCGAGCGTCTGACAGGGTGATGAGTGTGAAGTTGGAAATTGAAGGGGTGATGATGAATATCATCAGTGCATATGCCCCACAGGTACGTTGTGAGATGAAGGAGAAAGAAGATTTGTGGAGTGTGTTAGATGAGGTGGTGCAGAGTGTGCCCAAGCGTGAAAGAGTGGTGATAGGAGCAGACTTCAATGGGCATGTTGGTGAAGGGAACAGAGGTGATGAGGAAGTAATGGGTAGATATGGTACCAAGGATAGGAATGGGGAAGGACAGATGGTAGTTGATTTTGCAAAAAGGATGGAAATGGCTGTGCTGAATACCTACTTTAAGAAAATGGAGGAGCACAGGGTAACATATAAGAGTGGAGGAAGGTGCACACAGGTGGACTACATTCTTTATAGGAGATGCAAGCTAAAAGAAATCACAGACTGTAAGGTGGTAGCAGGAGAGAGTCACTAGACAGCATAGGATGGTTGTTTGTAGGATGACTTTAGAGGTAAAGAAGAAGAAGAGAGTGAGAGCTCAACAAAGGATCAGATGGTGGAAGCTGAAGGAGGAAGACTGTTGTGTGAAATTTAGCGAGCAGGTGAGAGAAGCACTAGTTGGAGGGAAAGCAATTTTGGACAACTGGAAAAGTACTGCAGATGTGGTGAGGGAGACAGCTAGGTCAGTACTGGGTATGACATCTGGACAGTGGAAGGAAGACAAGGAGACTTGGTGGTGGAATGAAGAGGTCCAGGAAAGCATAAGGAGAAAGAGGTTGGTGAAAAAGTTTTGGGATAGTCGGAGAGATGAAGAAAGTAGACAGGAGTACAAGGAGATGCGGCGTAAGGCGAGAAGAGAAGTGGCAAAAGCAAAGGAAAAGGCATATTGCGAGCTGTACAAGAAGTTGAATAGTAAGGAAGGAGAAAAGGACTTGTACCGATTGGCCAGACAAAGGGACAGAGCTGGAAAGGATGTGCAGCAGGTTAGGGTGGTAAAAGATGCACATGGTAATGTGCTGACAAGTGAGGAGTGTGTGCTGAGAAGGTGGAGGGAATATTTTGAAGAGTTGATGAATAAAGAAAATGAGCGAGCGAAAAGGCTGGATGATGTGGTGAGAGTAAATCAGGAAGTAAAAGAGATTAGCAAGGAAGAAGTGAGGGCTGCTATGAAGAGGATGAAGAGTGGAAAGGCAGTTGGTCCAGATGACATTCCAATGGAGGCATGGAAATGTCTAGGAGAGATGCCAGTAGAGTTTCTAACCAGATTGCTTAATAAAATCTTGGAAAGTGAGAGGATGCCTGAGGAGTGGAGACGAAGTGTGCTGGTTCCTATTTTCAAGAACAAGGGTGATGTGCAGAGCTGCAGTAACTACAGAGGCATAAAGCTGACCAGCCACAGCATGAAGTTATGGGAAAGAGTAGTAGAAGCTAGGCTTAGAAAACAGGTGAAGATCTGTGAGCAGCAATATGGTTTCATGCCGAGAAAGAGCACTACAGATGCAATGTTTGCTCTGAGAATACTGTTGGAAAAGTACAGAGAAGGACAGAAAGAGTTACATTTTGTGTTTGTGGACTTAGAAAAAGCTTATGATAGGGTGCCAAGAGAAGAGTTGTGGCATTTTATGAGGAAGTCTGGAGTGGCAGAAAAGTATGTTAGGGTAGTGCAGGACATGTACAAGAATAGTGTGACAGCGGTGAGATGCGCAGTCGGAATGACAGACTCATTCAAGGTGGAGGTGGGATTACACCAAGGATCAGCTCTGAGTCCTTTCTTGTTTGCAGTGGTGATTGACAGGTTGACAGATGAGATCAGACAGGAGTCCCCATGGACTATGATGTTTGCAGATGACATTGTGATCTGTAATGAGAGTAGAGAGCAAGTTGAGTCTAGTCTGGAGAAGTGGAGATATGCTTTGGAGAGAAGGGGAATGAAAGTCAGTAGAAGCAAGACTGAGTACATGTGTGTGAATGAGAGGGAGCCCAGTGGAATAGTGCAGTTACAAGGAGTAGAAGTGGTGAAAGTAGATTAGTTTAAATATTTGGGGTCAACTGTTCAAAGTAATGGAGAGTGTGGTAGAGAGGTGAAGAAGAGAGTGCAGGCAGGGTGGAGTGGGTGGAGAAAGGTGGCAGGAGTGATTTGTGACCGAAGAATATCAGCAAGAGTGAAGGGGAACATTTACAAAACAGTAGTGAGACCAGCTATGTTGTATGGTTTAGAGACAGTGGCACTAACAAAAAGACAGGAGGCAGAGCTGGAGGTGGCAGAGCTGAAGATGTTGAGATTCTCTTTGGGAGTGACAAGAATGGACAAGATTAGGAATGAACATATCAGAGGGACAGCTCAGGTGGGACGGTTTGGAGACAAAGTCAGAGAGGCGAGATTGAGATGGTTTGGACATGTGCAGAGGAGGGACCCAGGGTATATAGGGAGAAGGATGCTGAGGATGGAGCCACCAGGCAGGAGGAGAAGAGGGAGACCAAAGAGGAGGTTCATGGATGTGCTGAGAGAGGACATGCAGGTGGTTGGTGTGACAGAGGAAGATACAGAGGACAGGGTGAGATGGAAACGATTGATCTGCTGTGGCGACCCCTAACAGGAACAGCCGAAAGACAAAGAAGAAGAAGAAGTCAGTTTAGTTAAGTGTTATATTGCTGTTACCATGAGTGACTTAAGTGTCATGTTGGTAGCATGAGTGAAATTTGTATTGCTTTTAATGTCTTCCGCCACAGTCTCTGTTTGACAAATTAAAAGCACATGCTTAAAGCAGATTGCAGAAAAGACAAAACACTGTGTGTGCATGTTAAGTGTTATGTTGCTGTTACCATGAGTGACTTAAGTGTCATGTTGGTAGCATGAATGAAATCTGTATTGCTTTTAATTCTTCTGCCACAGTCTCTGTTTGACAAATTAAAAGCACATGCTTAAAGTAGATTGCAGAAAAGACAAAACACTGTGCGTGCATACGTGCGTGCAATTTTGGTCACGCACAAACTGTGGAGAGCTGACATTTGCTGTTTGTTATGCTTATATATTTTGGGTCAAGGATGAATGGCGCCAAAACCGAACTTTGATAGGATTACTATTTTTAAAGAACCTACATATATTAACTAACAACCCTGAACAATGGACATTGATAGTTACATTCTGGACTCACATTCCAATCCAGCAGGAGGTGGTAAATCATCTACATATTGAAAGCGTGAGTGCGTGTGTGTGTGTGATTTTATTTAGTATGTTCAATTTAAGTACATAATATAATTCTAAATATGTTAAAAATACCTGAATGACAACGATGTGAAAACACTCATTTCCATTGTGGAAAAGTCAAATGACAAAATAGAAGTAAAAATAAAATAAAATAATAATAATAATAGTAGTATGCATATGATAACAAGATCCTGAACAATTTAAAAATACATTACGACAGTAAATTAACATAAAGCAATTATGTAAGTAACATGAAATAAAAGAGTTGAGTTCTTCTACAAAAAACTGTTCAGGTCTAAGTTCCAAGGTTCCAAAAACATTCTGGACTCACACGCCATTCCATCTCATTATAGAAACTTTTATTACAGACCCACACACACACTATGGTCATTTAGTGTACTCTAAACTACTTTTAAATATATACCTGGTTGTCATGGCAAATGTTATAACTACTCTGCACCAGCCTCATGATTCCATAAGGTCTTCTCAGATGTCTTCTGACCTCATGATGTCTCTGCGAACTTTAAAACACACATGTACCATGAGGACTGCATGTGAAGGACAGTGTGTCACATGACCTACCGTCTTCAGTTTCATCACTACCGAAGTGTCTTCTGTAGCAGAGCATGATCTCTAGGTTGTAGCACTTGTAGAGGGCCGTCAACACTCCCAGCAGCAGCAATATGACCCCCAGGCCACCGGCCAGCTCCAGCCGATACATATCTGCAGTCAGAGATAACACCAAGAGGACAATTGTAAAGAAAGTGGTGAGATTTGTATGGTAATTTTCTGAATGGGAGATACCTGAAACAAATAAAAAACAAAACAATCAATGATGTTCCCAAATGAGTTTGCTGTATGAAAGCCCAGATTTCAAAACACTTTGATTTCCTATTCCAAACTCATTTATTCACAGGTGAGTGTCAAAACTAAACAGCTATGTGATTTCAGGAGATAAAATGGAAATGGAATTATCTTTATACAATTCAAATTTGATCAATCTTAAAAAAATACACTTCAAGCTTCTGCAGACAAATTACATTGTACTAAAAATTATCCTGATGTTTTATTTGCCATTATTAATGTAAGTGTAAGTAAAGAGGTTATATTTACAAGTGTTTTGGCTGGATTCATAGCAGTAAAGCATACTGATTATTAAGCGGGCCACACAGCACATTAGACACAAAGAAAAGATGCAGGGTATAAAAAATGGCTATAGAATCCAGAAGAATGCAGCTGGGCATTCAAATGTAATCATCACCATGATTTATCACTTTTTCAACAAAGTACTCCAAAGGTTTCAAAATGACTTTGAATACAGTTTTACGACAGGGTCAGCTTTGTGTCAAGGAAGAGCTTCAAAGATTTTGACGTAGAAGAGTTAAGGAAAGTGCAAAGAGATCAACTCAACTGGAGACTGAAAAGTGATGGAGGGAAGTGTAGATGGAAAGTTTTTGAAGGTGTTCTGTGGGATGATTTGGAGGTGAGAAAGAGAATGAGAGCTGAACCAAAGGTCAGGTGGCTGAAGTTGAAGGAGAAAGATTGTAAAACTCATGGAGGGCGTGAGACAGGTGCTGGCTGGAGGTGAAGTAATACTAGACGACTGAACAACTACACAAGTGGTGAGGGAGACTGCAAGGAAAGTATTAGATGGGACATGTTCGCAGAGGAAAGAAGACAAGGGGACATGATGATGGAAGAAAAATAAGGAAGAGATTGCTGAAAAAGAACTGAGATAGTCAAGAGAAGAAGAAAGTGGATAGCAGTACAAGGAAATGGGGCGACAGGTGAAGTGAGAAGTGCCAGTGTCACCATTTGGCCCTGTTCAGGGCTTTGATTCTACTTTTCCCTTTTTCTTTTTCTCACAGTCGGCCCCAGCTTTGATTTATTAGTTGTTTTATTTTTCATTATGTGTTTATACTCTGTTCTATTCAGCTTTGCCACTTTGTTTCTTTGTTGCTTTTCATATCTTAGCCATTGTTCAGTTCTATTCTAAGTTTTGTTCATCCGGTTTGTGTTTTCTTTATTTATCAGTTTATCCCTTGTTTATTTTGTTCTCCTCATTTGTGATATTGTTTGTTATGCTTTTGAATCGGGTTTTGTTTTCTGTTATCATGTAGTCTCAGTTTTATTTATGGTTTGTTTAGTCACTTCGTTTTCTTCATCAGTTCCAGTTTAGTTCTGTCTGTTTATTTTTTCCATTATTCTCTGATCAGTTTGTATGTAGTTCTTCTTTTGTGTTTATTAACTCTTGGTTCGCTTTTCAGTTTTCATATGCATGCCCTGTTCATAGGTGTATGAACAGGGCATGCTATGCGCCCACGTCATCAGAGCGCTGCAGCTTCTGGGACTTGTAGTCCTGATGTGACGACAGCGGTTTCTGACACTCTCCGGGCGCTGGATGGAAAACGTGGAGTGGATTTTAAGCTACTCAGGCCTATTCAAAGATGTCAGTCTGTCAAACCGACAGAAGTCTTCAGTTTGGGTCTCATTAACATCAGATCACTGTCCTCAAAATCCCTGTTGATCAACGATCTAATTATGGATCATCACTTGGACATGATTGGGTTATGTGAAACCTGGCTCAAACCCACAGCTGTTCTTCCTCTGAATGAGGCCTGCCCACCATCGTATACATTTGATCACATGTCTCGTGGTGCGAAGCAAGGCGGGGGTGTTGCTTTCATTTATAAATCCAGGTTTACCTTATTGACTGTTGGGGGTCATAAACATAATTCGTTTGAGCATCTGACTCTCCGCTCTGCTCATGATGCTACATATTGTCAGGGTCAGAAGTATGGAAATCAGTCATGTTATTTTGTCACTGTTTATAGGCCTCCTGGCCCATATTCTGAATTCTTAGATGAATTTGGTGCATTCATCTCTAGCCTGTCAGCTAGTGCAGACAACATTTTGATTATTGGTGACTTTAACATTCATATAAATAAGCCCTCTGATCCCCTTTGCAAGTCATTTATGGAACTTGTGGATGCATTGGGATTCCAGCAATGCATTCAGGATTCAACGCACATTAGTGGAAATACCCTTGATTTGGTTCTCACACGTGGCCTTGCTATCACAAACATTGACATTTTGCCTCTTGCCTCGGTGGTCTCTGACCACTCATTTATTAGGTGTGCATTTATGTTGCCGCGTTTAGTGGGCCGAAAGCCTTGTCTATCTCTGCGGCGACGCATTAATCCCTCAACTATGACTGAACTCGAAGCCAGACTGCCTGAAAGTTTGGCCTCAGGTTTGGAGAATGTTCAGTCAGTGGATAGTCTTGTGGATGGCTTGAATTCAGTGCTCAAGGCTACACTGGATAAGGTTGCGCCTCCTCTTTTAAGGCCACACCTTCCCAGGGCACAGTCGCCTTGGTTCAATGGTTACTTGCGTGACCTTAGGCAGAAGGCTCGAGGTTTGGAACGGAAATGGCGTAGTTCTAAATTAGAGGTGTTCCACCTTGCATGGCATGATGCTGTCTTAGATTATAAGCATGCACTACTGGCTACAAAGCGTGCCTATTATTCTGATTTGATCAATAAAAACAAGCATAATTCAAAGTTTTTGTTTGAAACTGTACAGCACAACCTGTTTATTTGATCCTATACCAACAAAACTGTTTAAGGACCTGTGGCCCACTCTTGGACCGACTGTGCTGGAAATGATAAATCTCTCATTAACTTCTGGATCTGTTCCTAAATGTTTCAAGTCTGCAGTGATTAAACCATTACTTAAGAAATCCAATCTTGACCCTAGTGTATTGAAAAATTATAGACCGATATCAAATCTATCATTTTGTTCTAAAATCCTGGAAAAAGTGGTTTTGCGACAGCTTGTGGACTACCTCACTGAGAATGATCTTTTTGAGCCACTGCAGTCTGCTTTTAGAAAATATCACTCCACAGAGACAGCACTTACTAAAGTAGTGAATGACCTTTTGCAAGCAATGGACTCAGATACCACTACAGTCTTGGTGCTGTTGGATCTTAGTGCTGCGTTTGATACTGTGGATCATCATATTTTACTCAATAGGCTGGAGAATCACTTTGGGATTACCGGAACTGCTCTTGCATGGTTGACGTCATACCTGTCCAGTCGTTCTTACTGTGTATTGTGTAATGGCACCTCCTCTGATCGCAGGGACATGAAGTTTGGGGTTCCGCATGGATCTGTTTTAGGCCCCCTGCTTTTTTCCCTTTATGTAGCACCCCTTGGGAATATACTGCGGTGCTTTGGGATTCCCTTTCATTGCTATGCTGATGACACTCAATTGTACATGCCAATAACTGCTGGTAATCTCATTCACATAAAATCTTTGGAAGATTGCCTTGTATCAGTAAGAAGTTGGATGTCTAGTAACTTCCTACTCTTAAATTCTGATAAGACTGAAGTTATGGTTCTTGGTCCAGCGAGGTATCGGCATCAATTTGATCAGCTAGCACTTAGCTTAGGTTCGTGTGTTATACATCATACGGATAAAGTGAGGAACCTTGGAGTAATTTTTGATCCTATGTTGTCCTTTGATCTCCACATTAGCGACATTACGAGGACTGCTTTCTTTCATTTGCGAAATATAGCGAAGATTCGTCCCATCCTGTCTATGGCTGATGCTGAGACTTTGATTCATGCATTTGTCTCTTCTAGATTGGACTATTGTAATGCTCTATTTTCTGGCTTACCGCAGTCCAGGATTAGGGGTCTTCAACTGGTTCAAATTGCTGCTGCCAGACTTTTGACACAAAGCAGAAAGTTTGACCACATTACGCTCGTTTTGGCGTCCCTGCACTGGCTTCCAGTTGCTGCAAGATCGGATTTTAAAGTACTGTTATTAGTTTATAAAATTGTTCATGGACTTGCACCTCCCTATCTGGCTGACCTGGTAAGCCCCTATGTACCGGCTTGGGCCCTGCGTTCTCAGGGTGCAGGACTTCTGTGTGTTCCCAGGGTGAATTAAAAAGTCTGCCGGTCACAGAGGTTTCTCCTACCGTGCTCCAGCTCTGTGGAACGATCTCCCGGCACACATCCGGCAGTCTGATACTGTGGAGACTTTTAAGTCATGTTTAAAGACTCATTTGTTTTCCCTGTTTTATCATTAGTGTTATGCTGTGTTTTTATTCTTGTATTCTTTTATGGTCATCTTTTTATTGTGTTTTAAATTTTTAATTCAGTTTTTTTGTTGTTTTATGTTGTGTGAAGCGCCTTGAGACGAGTTTGTTGTGAATTGGCGCTATATAAATTAATAAATTTGAATTTTGAATTTGAATTTGGTTTCCGTTTTACCTCTGTTCTCAGATTTTCCTTCATCCCATTTGTTTGTGTTCACTCCATGCCCCTGCACCTGCCAGTGTCTTTGTCTCTCACTTTGATTCTGTCTGCTTAGTGTTTTCATTCACTCACACTCTTGGCACCTGTTCACGTGTCATTGTCTTTTCCTCACTCCACCTTATGTTGTCCTCCCTCACTATCTTGCACCATGCATAATCTTTGTTTACTGACCACGTCCCCTTCTTGACAGTTCAAACAGTTAGTTTTCCTTTGTTTTTTCCCACATTGATGTTTTTCTTTTTGTTTCACCTGTATAAGTAATTATGCAAGCAGTTTTTTGCTCCACTATTAAGTCTGTTTTGGTTTCCTAACAATTCATGCACCCAGTATGTCTCAAGTTTATTTTGTTTTTCTTTTCCTTTCTTAGCTTGAGTATGTGTAAGAAACTGGTCGACAGGCCGCTATATTGTTTTGTGGCTAATCCTCACAGGTTGTGTTTGAAATTGTCTGGGTGGAAGGATCCTCTGTATCGGCTTGGTTCGTTCCACAGTTCTTTGTGTTCTTTTAACAAATGATTTCCCCCCCTGTAGTTCTCTTGCTTATTTTTCTGATATCTGTACATCATTTCAACGCTTTTGTCACTTTTTATGGTTTTTGATTAATCAAATCCTTTCCTCAGGTCAGAAGTCATTTGACCCCTCACGTAGTTCTGTTCTTGATTTATTTGCTTTTGATTTTCCCCCGAGATCATTTTTCTGGTTTATCCACCTTTCAAGGTCACTTGGGAAGCTGTTCAGTGTCCGAAATGAGTCTTCTCTGTTGCTCCCTTAGTTATGTGGATTTTTTTTTTTTTAATTAATTTTTGGCCTCACCTTTCTCCCCACCCTGTGCTTCCCGGATTTCGTCAGACTCACTCAGCTCTCCTTTGTCTATTGTCTCATCTCCTCGACCACTGTCTGTTCAGCAAGTCCTTCGACCGTCAGATCACTGTCACTGATTGTGTGCTTGATCCCTGTCCTCACTCGATCCCCACCACAGTTCCTGACTGTTCACATGGTAGACCTCCTGACGTCTCCTCACGCTCTAATCAGCCTGGCAGCCACCCTCCATATTTCCCCATCTGCTGGAGTACGCCTCCGGACCGCTCCCCTTGAGTGTCACACAGCCATACGGTTTCCTGCTTTTTGTTCCATGTATGTTAGGCAGTTCCCTGACCATCTTCCCAGTTGTTGATTGCTTAGTGCTGCTTAGTGTTTTCATTCACTCACGCTCTTGGCACCTGTTCACTTCACCTTGTGTGTCCTCCCTCACTATCGTGTACCATGCATAATCTTTGTTCACTGACCACGCCCCCTTCTTGAACATTCTTCCACACGTGCACCTTGTTCCCCTAATTAGCCTGCCAGCATTTAAGCCCTCACACTCCCTCATTTCCCTGCCAGTTTGTCGAACTTGTTTCACATCCTTGCACCTTTGTTTTCTGTCCAGTTTGCCTAGTGTTTTTTGACCTTGCCTGTTTTCTCGATCACTGCCATGCTGTGTACCCGATCCATGCTTGTTTGTTCAACTATGAGCCTGCTTCTCGACTATCTGTACCGCCACCCCTTGACTGCTCTCTATGTACCGTACCATTGCTTGTGATTTTCGATAAAGCCTTTTTTTAACCTCCTTACCGCTGCCTGTGAATCTGCATAGTGTGTCCTACTATGACCTGCATCATTCCACACCCAGCCCTGACAGCCAGATGCTAAGAAAGATGTGTACACTGAGTATAACCTGAAGCTGTACACTAAGAACTAGCCACACAAAGAACAGGCTGGAAAATTTTAGCAGCTGGTTAAGGTGGTTAAGGATATAGCTGTAAATGGGGTAACAAGTGAGGAGTGTGTTACTGACATGGTGGAGGGAGTACTTTGAGGAGGCAATGGTTGAATAAAGTGAGAGGGACAGAAGATTGGATGGTGAGAGAGTGAATCAGAAAGTGCAATGGATTAGTAAGGATGAAGTGAGGACAGTTATGAAGAGGACAAAGAGTGGAAAGACAGCTTTCCCAGATGACATACTGACAGGAAAATTTATAACCTCACCTAACTTTGTGACAGCATCTTTGTTACAGAATGTTTTTTGCATACAGAACTGCTGACACCCTTTAATTACTCATAGAACCTGTGCAAAAAATTCTTGTGATTGTCTTCCCGGATGTGGATTGTGCAAACTGTGACCCAACCAGAGGCTAATCTTGTGAAACGTAACGAAGCTATCCAAATATGCCAAAACCAGATGACAGTTTCACCATACATGCAGAAACCGAAAAAAAAAAATCCACTCATACATGCCAGCATTATAGATGTGTTGTACTGACAGTTTCATGCTCCTCCTAAGTAAAGGAACCTTGACACTTGCACAAATTTGATTCCCGCAATCTGGCACGCAATCTTGCTTGCCAGTGAGTGAACCCATTGTAAACTGTTGTAAACTGTGTGCGGCTGCGTGTGCACAACGAAAATTTTGAAATCTTCAAAATTTGTGCCACTTGCGTGAGTCTTGGCCATTGTGCAACGTATTCGAAAACACTACGTCACCATGTGTCAATCTGTGTCATTGTGCACAGGAGATCTTGTCTTTACACGATAGGGTATACCGCAGCCACCGCACCTGGCAGGAGTTACCTCTTGCTCCTTCTGTACGATGGCTAGCAACGAAGTAGCTCCCCTCAGACGTCTTCAACTGAGGGCAGAGCTGCATGACGACAACCTGTAGACTTCATAGGGTTTTCAAGTGGCCACCCCACCTCACTGATGTTTTGTCAACAAGCCCACTACACCTCAGCGGGGCTTGACAGCAGAACCAGCATCCTGGAACTACTCCCTCTGCCGTTCAGGGACCTGCCGCACAACTCTGCCCCCCGTCTTCCCTGCCAGCCTGGCCTAGCCACCAGTCACTCCTCCTTAGCCACAGCCACCTGGGTGACTGCTCCACCTGCTTGGAGATGCTATTAACCAGGTTCTTGCGGGTTGTTCCTCTAACTCCAAGCATCCCTAGTGTTCTCCAAAGGGACTGCCCTGGGAACCCCCTGCAACCCACATCCACTGGTAAGTTCCAGGCTCTCCACCCCTTCTGCTGGCTCTCTGCAAGGAGTGGCTGGTACTTTCCCAGCTTGCGCTCATGCGCCTCCTCGATCCTCTCCTCCCAGGGTACCGTTAGCTCGATCAAGGCCACTTGTTTTGTTGTGCGAAACCAGAGCACGATGTCCGGTCGGAGGCTGGTGACTGCGATCTCTTCTGGAAACTTGAGCTGCCTACCAAGGTCATCTCTCTCATCTCCCAGTCCTCTGCTGTGCCAAGGATGCCTTCACACCTGTCCTCCTTGCCTGCTTTTTCCCCTGGCCGGAGAAAGCTAATAAAGCGAGGGCCTTTGGTCTGGGCCTTAGTTCTTTTCCGCTTTCTCACTTTCTCGAGTCCATCGGGCAGTTGCGCCAGCACTTTATCATGGTGCCACCTGAACCTCCCCTCGATCAGGCTTGCTTGGCAAGATGACAGAATGTGTTCCAGGTTTGCTGGTCTCCTGCACTGCGCGCAGAAGGAGTCCTCCGTCAGCTTCCACCTTTGCACATTCATTGGTGTTGGCAGCACATCATACACGGAGCTCAGCAGGAACTTTAGCCGATGCCCCTCCATGCTCCAGATGTCCTTCCAACTGAGGGATCTTCCCTGGACACCGTCCCACCGGGTCCAGCTGCCTTGCTGCCTCATGGCCACTGCCCTAGCTTGCCTGTTCTCCTCCTCTGCAGCCCTGATCTCTTCCTGCACCATTCCACGATGGTCTTTCACCTTCGCCTCCTTCCAACTAGCTCGGGTGATGACTCCCAGGCCCAACCTCCCCTGGGTCACAGTCCCCATGATGTCCGCATATTGCAGTCGCTCCTCTGCTTCCCTCAGTGCACAGCTGGCATCCCATTTCCGGCCTGTCTTCACAGTGCTGTTTGCCTGACGCACCGCCTTATCGTCGCTGTCCCGTAACATCATGGCCAACTGGACCTTGGCTGTCTTGAATTTCTCCACGACAGATGTGATTGGTAGTTGTAATTTACTCCCTGAGCTGTAAAGCCCTAAGGAGCAAAAGCTTTTGGGGACTGACAGCCATCTCCTGAGGAAGTTGTTAATCTTCCGCTCCAGAGCCTCCACTGTTGTCAAAGGAATCTCGTACACCAGCAGTGGCCATAGGAGCCTTGGTAGGATGCCGTGTTGGTATCCCCACGCCTTGTACCTCCCCGGTAGGCCACTCCTCTCGAGGGCTTGCAGCCATTCTTCTGCTTGGTTGAGCATCTCCTTTATGCTCGCCTTGTCACTCAGGTCAGCTCTGTACCACCTTCCTAAGCTCTTAATTGGCTTCTCTGTTACCGAGGGGATGATGTCATCGCCGATCTTAAACCGGAAGTGATCTTGGACGCGGCCACGTTTCAGGACCAAACTCCTCGACTTCGATGGTTTGAACTCCATCCTTGCTGCAGTTGTAAGCTCAACCAAGTCCTCCAAAATCCACCTGCCCTCTGGGACCAACCTGGCCGTAATTGTCAAGTCGTCCATGAAGGCCCTGACTGGGACCTGCTGGATCCCACTCGACAGTACAGCTCCCTGCCTTGGCTTCTCCACTGATTTAACCAGGAGGTTCATTGCTGCAGCAAAAAGTATCACTGAGATGGTGCACCCTGTTGCGATTCCAATCTCCAGTCTCTGCCAGTTGGTCGTGAAGTCACCCGAAGAGAAGTGCATCTTGAATTTCCCAAAGTAGTTCTGGAGGAGTAGCTGGACTTTGTCAGGGACATGGTAGGCTTTGAGTGTGTAATGGACCAACTTATGGGACACTGTACCATAGGCATTTGTTAGATCAAGCCACAGGACTGCTAGATCTCCATTGTTCTTCTTAGCATCTTCAATGATCCTGGAGATGATGCTGTTGTGCTCGAGACAACCCAGTACTCCTGATGTATCGATGTACATGTTGCTTATCAGAAACTGTGTTAGCCTCTTTGCCACTACTCCGAAGAACACTTTGCCCTCCACGTTCAACAGTGATATTGTTCAGGCTGGCCGAGTCCTCCTGTTTGGGAATGAAGCATCCTTCGGCCAAGAGAAAACTGTCCGGCATCTGGTTCTTCCTCCACACCACCTTAAGTAATCTCCACAGTCGCCTTCTCAGCCGCTCACCGTTCTTATATACCCTGTACGGAATCCCGTTTGGGCCCGGTGCCGATGTTCCCCTAGCCTTCCGGATGAAGTCGTTAACCTCCTGCCATCTGAGCTCTCCGACATCAAACGAAATGGCTGGCTCTCCGGGACAGCTAAGCTTTCCTTCCAGGTTTAGCTCCTCCTCACGCCTCGGGTCACTATGCACCTTATGGAGGTGTTCTTCAACCTCCTCCCTCAAAGCCTTCAGCACTCCTGACCTTTTTACTCCAAGGAGCTCCGACAAGTACTTGAAGGGGTTTGTTGTAAATTTCATCCTCTCCTTCTCGTGCCTCCTTCTATCTATGAGCTTCGCAATCTCGCTTAGGCGCCTGTTTTCCTTGCTCTGCTGATATATATATATATATATATATATATATATATATATATATATATATATATATATATACATATATATATATATATACATATATATATATGTATGCATGTGTGTGTTTCTGGTTTGAACTAAATTTACTTACGGAATTGTACAGTGTACTGCTTAATTTAAATTGGTTCATATGTTCTTTCTACAAACAAACAATTTATGCATCACATTCAAAAATATAAATGGCTCTTTACCACACCTCAACCTTCCACCAAGTTTAAAAATCAGGCAGAACAGGTTAAGTCAGGGGTTTTCAAAGTGTGGGAGAGTGAGTCCCCCCCCCCCCCCGAGAACAAATGAATAGCTGCCCCCCCACCAACACACATACACACAATTTCAATATCTTTGTGTGTTTCTTTTTATTGTTTTACACATCTTAAACACATTTTAAAAGTATTTGTGTGTTTTTAAGGACCTGTCTATGCATTTACATATTTTACTGCTTTTGTAAACATTTTAACATTGTTTTTAAAGAACTTTCTATTCTTTCACACATTTTACACCCTTTTCAAACATTTTAAACATGTTTTTAAAGAATGTTCTATTCTGCTATTTTTATCTTTTGACATATTTTAAATGTTTTTTTCATACATTGACACATCTCTATGTGTTTTTAAATGTCTTTGGCATAACTAACACATTTTAACATCAATAATAACAGGGATGGGTATTGATTCGATTTTATTTATACCGATGCCATTATCGATTCTGCTTATTGATCCGATTCCTTATCGATTCCCTTATCAATACCTACTGTGAATTTTCAGTGTACTAAAAGTAGGCTTTACAGGTTTTCTATGTCAATAACATTTTATGTGAAATTGGTCACTGGATCCTTGATCTCTGGACAGAAATAAAAATAAACAAAGTCTGTAGTTTTCTCAAAAGCATTTCCTTTCTAACATTAATGACACAAAAAAAGCAGCAGGTCGGAGAACTGCTTCGTTGTTTCAAGCTTCAAAGCAGAGCCGTTACAGAAGCGGTTGATTACAGACTCGCTGCAGGGTCTGTAATCAACGTAAAGAAATGATCATTTTCCTGATAAAATGCCACCAGAAACAACGGCCGCTCTGAAGGATCGATAAGGGAATCGTTAAGCAAAAAGGCTATTGATGTCGGTGGATCGAATCAATTCTTAATGATTCACGAAAAGATCTGGTTCATGATACCCATCCCTCGAGCCCCCCCTGAAGAACTGTGGCGCTCCCCGGGGTGAGCATGCCTCACAGTTTGAAAACCACTGGCTTAAGTAATTTCTGGACCCCGCAATTAACCACAGCTACTCCGTAATGCCACACCACCCCTCACCACTAAAAAAACTGTACAACAATCTTTGAATAATTTCATAAACAGTCATAGAAATAAAGACATTAAATGGAAACCATGATCTCATCAGCAGAGGTGCATGTGCTTTGTTGTAAAGTTATATTTAACAGTGTGTTATTACAAGTTTTAAAATTTAACTAATTTAATTTGAGGCTAAATTTGTCCATCAGAACGCATTGTTCTTCAAACACGTGCAATATCTGAGCATGTAAAACAAAAGGGGAATGAAGATCAATGCTGACAAACGTCACAAAGGCCACAATCCAACAAACATGATCAGTGATGTCTCAGAAAACACGACCTGTGTAACCAAAAGAAAAGGTGAAAAGGTATCAGGAGGCAGCCAGAGCAGCTGCTTGCTTCCTAAACACATTCATTCAATTCTCAGAAATTAAACGTCTAAAATATTCACAACACTCCCCAGTATAAACATGGACTCTGCCTGAACAGAACAGAGTAATTATCTCAAGCATGTTATTATCCAATACCACCCTGCTGTGAACGCTCATATTCTCAGATTCAAGTGTAGTTTATCTCGTTTACTCAATAAACACTTTAATGGCAAAACGAAAACTGAAGTGCTTCGTTTTTGGCTTTTATTTGATGTGTGAAAGTCTGACAGGATGCTGGCAGAGAAAGTCAGAGGGGAACAGCTGTTGTCTATTGCGGGACTTATACCTGGGTTGTCTGCATGCTGCACCCTTCAGTATGTGGCAGCTCTTAGATTTTGGTGTTTTCTTTACAAATACTATTTCATAGATTCAGCACATCCTCTCTTGACAGTACGTCTTTGTGAAATTCCCTCATTTGACCAGTAGACGTCTCTCAAACTCTATTCTGACAGACTGTGACAGAGGTGGGACAGCGACAGAGTGGGGGATAGTGGCAGAGACGGAGGAGAAGATGGTCAAAAGGGGGAAGAAAAATAGCCAAATTGAACTAATTGCCAAATATTTGATTTGCTGAGATGTGAACTCAGACTGTTTCCATTACTAACCAGCCACATTTAGAAAGTCTCATTCCAGCTCTTTCTCCATCCATCCCTCTTTTTTTCACACACACACGCACACACACATGTTCTATCTACAGTATCTCAGACATTTTTCATGAGCCACTTGTTGCCATCTCCTAATATTTGTGCTCAGGAGAATGAGTGCAGAATTTCACCGTTGAATTTGAAGTATGCTTTTTACAAATTAGGCATTTCATAAAAGTAGAGCAGCTGGCTGGTGGTGGTACTCATGAGCATATGTGTGTGTATCGGGGTAGAATAAAAGGTATTTTAATGAGATTTTTACGTAAGCTCTCACTATGTCATGCTCTGTTTCCACGACCTAATGTGACACTGACACCATCAACATGGATTCCTGTCTGTTTCTTATGTTTTGGCCTTTTAGGAATGCGCATCCAAAGCAGTCATTCATTCATTTTGTAGACCTGACTACTCCAATCAAGGGTCACGGCGGGGGGTGTCTGGAGCATATCCTAGCAGTCATAGGACACGTGGCGGGGTACACCGTGCACAAGATGGCAGCCTTACTGCAGGGCCAAATATAGATAGAGAAACACATTCACACCAACAGTCATTTTAAAGCGACCAGTTCACCAAACCTGCACATCTTTGGAGGAAGGTGGAGCATCTGGAGGGAACCCACATGGACATGGGGAGAATATTCAAACTCAACACAGAAAGGACCACGTGGGAAGCGATCCCACAACTTTCTAGCTGTGAGGCAACAGTGCTCACCACTAAGCCACATGACCAAAGCAATAAGCTAATTTCAAGTTTATCAGTGTGCATGCTTGGAGAGCTGCAAGCACTTCCGGTTCACAGGCCAATGCATACAATCAAACTGTCGGCGCTGGTAAGAAGATGCTGTATTTGAAGCAACACAAGGGCATAAAGAGCCGAAACACTGTGGACAAAAACGGTATGTAAACAGTTCAAAAGTCAATATTTTTATTTTTATTTTTCGTTCATTTGTTTTGTGTTTGTGAACACAATACAGATGAACCATTAGTTACATAAATAGTTTATAAATACATTACAGCAATAAACTGTGACTATTAATTCTGTGATTTACTGCTTTTGTTAAAGATGGTGACCGTGTTTTGGATTTTATTCTTTATCAATTTTTAGTGCATTTGTTTTGGTTTGTGTAATGTTTATGAATGCAACACTGTGTAGTTGCTGTGTTTTTGTGATCCTGGGCATGCACAGTTTGTATGACTTGACCTTTGAACTTACCCAGCAGCTCCTCCGGTGCTTAAACTCAAAACTGGTGTATTCATCAGAAATACCAAATATAAAGGGAGCTCACAGACCACATACACTAGAAATCAAAATTTGGTTTAAACGTTTGACTCCTGGGTGATTCTATGGCAACGGAATTACGATGACGGGAAAATCTGGCCATATTTTAGCTCCCCATTAAAAATGTGCTCCGATTGTAATTCCGTTACCATAGAATCGCCCTCCTGCCAGTGCAGCAACAGTGGTCAACACCAATCTTACTTCAGTCCCTCACTGAGCCTGTATGGATCTCAAAGAGTTCTTTGATGTATTTTTACCACAACTTTTCTACAAGAAGTTTTTCTCCTTCAAAGTTCAGATTCATACAGTATTTGGTGTTCTGCCCGCAGTAAAAATGTGTTTTATGAAGGGTTAAAATAGTTCTTCATAATTTAGTGATAAATATGTCATGATTCATTTTAAAAAGGTAATCTGGTTAAAAACAGAAAATATTTACATTCAGTCAGCATTGGTTTACCTCTATTTTATTTTGAAGGTGTAGTCAGTAGTCGCAATGCATTATGGGTAGCAGGAGCGGCAGCTAGTCGAAAGGGAAAAAGTCACAGAAAGCCTGCCTGTCCAAGCTCAAACATTACCTTCTGCTTACTAAACGTTAAATACACCTTTGAAAGCAACGGCTGTAAGTTCAGTTTTCACTCAGGCTTTTCATTGAGCTTCTCAAGACAATTCTGAAAATTGTAAGCTGTGAAGAGGACCGTAATAAAGGAGCAAGACGCTCAGCTTCCTGGCTCATGAAATACGAGTTTGGCTTGCTGTTGATCTACGTTAACATACATGGTGTATCTAACACCTAGTGATAACAGTACAGTGAAAAGCCGTATCAGCAGTTGGTGGAAGATCAAATCAAATCAAATCAATTTTATTTATATAGCGCCAAATCACAACAAACAGTTGCCCCAAGGCGCTTTATATTGTAAGGCAAAGCCATACAATAATTACGGAAAAACCCCAACGGTCAAAACGACCCCCTGTGAGCAAGCACTTGGCGACACTGGGAAGGAAAAACTCCCTTTTAACAGGAAGAAACCTCCAGCAGAACCAGGCTCAGGGAGGGGCAGTCTTCTGCTGGGACTGGTTGGGGCTGAGGGAGAGAATCAGGAAAAAGACATGCTGTGGAGGGGAGCAGAGATCAATCACTAATGATTAAATGCAGAGTGGTGCATACAAAGCAAAAAGAGAAAGAAACACTCAGTGCATCATGGGAACCCCCCAGCAGTCTATAGTCTATAGCAGCATAACTAAGGGATGGTTCAGGGTCACTTGATCCAGCCCTAACTATAAGTACCCGTCCGGGCTATGCATTCTCAGGGTGCAGGACTACTTTGTGTCCCTAGAGTGAATAAAAAGTCTGTGGGTCACAGAGCTTTTGCTTATCGTGCCCCTGTTTTGTGAAATAAACCCCCCTGCATCAATAAAACAGTCAGATTCTGTAGAGACTTTCAAGTCCAGACTCAAGACCCACTTATTTTCCCTTTCATATGGCTAAAATACTGGCATAGTATGTTACTATGCTTTCTACTCTTTTAAATTCATTTTATTAGGGAACGGAGTTGGCCGCGGCCTCAATTTTATCTAAAGTCTGTCTTTCAGTGAAGCTTAGGGCTTGTGGGCTGCGATCACATTAGTATTTAGTATGGGGGTGGTGTCTTCTTCTGCAGGCCTCCCATCCTGTGCATCAGCATGGACGCCCAAAATTTCCTGTATATTTGTTTTGTAAATTGTGTCAGTAGCATGGCCTAAGAAGAGGGTCAACCCTTTGAGTCTGGTCTGCTTGAGATTTCTTCCTCAGATCATCAGAAGAAGTTTTTCCTTGCCGCTGTTGCCTGTTTGCTTGCTCTCAGGGTTGGTAACAAGGTTGGGTAGGATTACTTTGAAATGTAATCCAAAAGTAATAAGATTACAAGTAATCCAAATGTATGTACATACATACATGTAATCCACATGCATTCTTTCAAAGTAATCCTACCCAACCTTGGGTAAGTTTAGACCTTACTTGTGTTAATTAATTAAGTGCGTCTTAAGTCTGGACTTAAAAGTCTTCACAGAATCTGACTATTTTATTGATGCAGAGAGATCATTCCACAGAACAGGGGCACAATAAAAGAAAGCTCCGTGACCTGCAGACTTCTTATTCACCCTAGGGACACAAAGTAGTCCTGCACCCTGAGAATGCAAGGATAGAGAACTGTGGGATAAGCTGCTTGGTTTAGTGCCACAGTGGCCCAGATCTGGACAAGCAGCAGAAAATAAATTTACAACATATTTGTTAAAATGGATGTGTGCATCTTTTAGGTCCTGCTTTGTGTGTGTGCAGTGGATATAAATGAGGCTCCTGGTTTGTTGTCTGTGTTTGGGTCACACCTGAGTACTCATCGTGACATCAAGTAGTTTCCAAAGCCCTGGTGCTAATCACAGGATTCCAGTGGCCAGTGATGCTTGTTTTCACATATGTATTTTTGCTCCGAAGAGGTCAGCACACAACTCATTGCATCAGTACAAAAGTGTGGAGATGATTCCAGGGTTAACACATCTCCTGAAGTGTGTCTATAGCTTCAAGCTTTAATAACAATAATAATATTGATAATTTGGCTAAGGCCAAGACAAAGCCGTGTGCCAAATTTGGTGGCGGTCCATCTATAGAGGGTGACATTCTTTTAAAATTCCACTTACTTATGTGGTTGTGGTGTGAGTATAGCTCAGTTGGAAGAGTGGGTTGTCTGCTAATCAACGGCTCAGTGGTTTCAAATGCAGCGACACTGGTCAGAATAGAAATAAATCCAAAAATATTTACTACATAGAAGCTAAGTAGGGCTATGAAAGCTTTGTGTTAAAGACATAAACAGACACATCGGCCATTATTATGTAGAAGGACTATATTACTGATGGGTTACCTTTTCAAAATTCATATGCCCGTCTTGGCTCACAGGACTGGGTTCCACATACTAACTATTCTTTGTTAAAGTACAGCAGAAGCCACATAAATTGTCTATGTTCAAAGACAAATTTAATATTAATGTTGACCAGAATGAAACACCACCACAAGTAGTTTTGGTTGTGATTTTGAATCCACTTGACTTGTAAGGTTGAACAGATTTTGGATTGTGGTGATTAAAATGAAACACAAATCAAAATTACAAATCAATTTAGTAATGTAGAGTGCATGTTATAACTGTTTTGTTTCTTGCAATCTTAAAAAAGGGAAATTAGACTTGCAAGGTGGCAGGCAACATGACAGGAATTACAGATTACCTTTTTTCTGCAGTATGGCACTCCCACTGCGCTTCCCAATGTGGTTCTCCACATAACAAGTGTAGTTGGCCAAGTCTGCCTCATCCACAGCATCAAACGTCAGCGATAGCTCAACCTCCTTTTCTCCTAAATGCTCCCTCAAAACTCTGGATAAACAGACAGATAGAAACACATGATTGTCACAAGTGACCACATCATGATTTGAGTTGAACAGCTCAACAGCTCGGTCCTTCTGTTAAAGAAGAGAAGAATGAAAAGAGATGAAAAAAGATTAAAAAAAATTCTTTGGGAGAAGTGAATACTCTGTACAGTGTATGAAACATTAGAAAATGAAGACGAGTCAAGTCAGATCAGAACTTGGAGCATGTGATGGTGTTGGATGTCCCCACATCTGCCATACCATGGTTCTGCTCCCGGTCCTGGTTGGCACTCAGGCAAACAACTGGTCAATCCCCACTTCAGAAAATAGCGAAGTATTTGCCTCAGCCAGCTAGTTCATAGCCATCTTCCCTTGGGCATCTCTATTTGCTGGTGTTCTCAAAACTGAGGGACACACATGCTGGATCATGCTGACAAAAATGAGTCACATGGCTATAGTGTTGGAGCTGGCATTCCATCATAAATGAAGTAATACACCTGATCCTGATTCATATCTGATCCTCACCAAATAATCCTCACTGGTGAGCATCCAGATATTCCAACCATACAGTAAGAATGGAAGTATCAGGACCCTAAAGACGTGGACCTACAGTTTTCTGCAAACATATCTGCGTCACGAAACACCTCTGTCCAGCAACCTCATGACTCCATAAGCTCATCCCAGCCATCTCTTGATCCCAGAGACCAATGTCCCAGAAACATGAATATCACGGCAGAGGTAAGCAAATTTCAATTTCAATTTCAATTTATTAATGTATATAGCGCCAACTCACAACAAAGTCACCCCAAGGTGCTTCACACAATTCACAACAACACAAATGAATCTAAAATCAAAATTAAAAGCAAGAAAAGCACAATAAAAAGATAAAACACAGAAGAATAAAAGGAAATTACAAAGCAAACACAAACAAATTAAATTAATAAGACAGTCTAAAAAAGTGGGTCTTCAGTCTTGATTTAAAAGTCTCCACCGTGTCAGACTGCCGAATAACAGCAGGTAGATCGTTCCAAAGAGTCGGACCACGGTAGGAGAAGGCTCTATACCCCACAGACTTCTTGTTCATCCTCAGAACACACAGAAGCCCTGCGCCCTGCGAATGCAAGGGCCTTGCAGGTACGTAGGGCTTAACCAAGTGAGCCAGGTAAGAAGGTGCCAGTCCATGAACAATTTTATAAACCAACAATAAAACTTTAAAATCCGATCTGGCAGAAACCGGTAGCCAATGAAGGGATGCCAGAATGGGAGTAATGTGGTCAAACCTTCTACTTTGTGTCAAAAGTCTGGCAGCAGCATTCTGTACCAACTGAAGTCCTCGAATGCTAGACTGCGGCAGGCCAGAAAATAAAACATTACAATAATCCAATCTGGAAGAAATAAACGCATGTATCAAAGTCTCAGCATCAGCCATAGACAGGATGGGACGAATCCTCGCCACATTTCGCAGATGAAAGAAGGCAGTCCTCGTAATGTCTCTAATGTGGGGACCAAAAGACAATGTAGGATCGAAAAGTACTCCAAGATTCCTCACTTTGTCCGTATGATGCACAACACACAAACCAAAATTAAGCGCCAACTGGTCAAAATGATGCCGATGTCTGGCTGGACCAAGAACCATCATTTCAGTCTTATCAGAATTCAAGAGAAGGAAATTACTAGACAACCAACTTCTCACAGATATAAGACAATCTTCCAAGGCTTTTATATTGACAAGATTACCAGCAGTTACCGGCATGTACAATTGAGTATCATCAGCATAACAATGAAAGGCAAGGGACGCTATATAAAGTGAGAAAAGCAAGGGGCCTAACACAGACCCCTGTGGAACCCCAAATTTCATTTTACCAAGACCAGAAGTAGTGTTATTATACACAACACAATAACAACGACTGGACAAGTATGACATCAGCCAAGCAAGAACACTTCCAGTAATCCCAAAGTAATTTTCCAGCCTATCAAGTAAAACATGATGAGCCACAGTATCAAATGCAGCGCTAAGATCCAAGAGCACTAAAACCATTGTGGTGTCCAAATCTCTCAGATCAAGCTAAAATAGGTCTGGACAGTAATTTACAGGACCTTAAATAAAATCTTAAAGAAGGTACAACAGGTCTGTGGTCAAAAATCACAAACTGGCCATCTCTATTTACTCTGGATTTTTACAGGACTAATGAGCATCTTCCCAGGGAACATAATCAGTTCTCCTTAGGTACAGTGAGGAAAATAAGTATTTTAACACCCTGCGATTTTGCAAGTTCTCCCACTTAGAAATCATGGAGGGGTCTGAAATTTTCATCTTAGGTGCATGTCCACTGTGAGAGACATAATCTAAAAAAAACAAAAAAAAAACGGAAATCACAATGTATGATTTTTTAATCATTTATTTGTATGTTACTGCTGCAAATAAGTATTTGAATACCTGTGAAAATCAATGTTTATATTTGGTACAGTAGCCTTTGTTTGCAATTACAGAGGTCAAACGTTTCCTGTAGTTTTTCACCAGGTTTTCACACACTGCAGCAGGGATTTTGGTCCACTCCTCAATACAGATCTTCTCTAGATCTTTCAGGTTTGGAGTTTCAGCTCCCTCCAAAGATTTTCTATTGAGTTCAGGTCTGGAGACTGGCCAGGCCACTCTAGGACCTTGAAATGCTTCTTATGGGGTCCCTCCTTAGTTGCCCTGGCTGTGTGTTTGGGGTCAGTGTCATGCTAGAAGACCCAGCTTGACCCATCTTCAATGCTCTTACTGAGGGAAGGAGGTTGTTTGCCAAAATCTCACAATTCATGACCCCATCCATCCTCCCTTCAATATGGTGCAGTCGTCCTGTCCTCTTTGCAGAAGAGCACCCCCAGAGTATGATGTTTCCACCCCCATGCTTCACGGTTGGGATGGTTTTCTTGGGGTTGTTCTCATCCTCTAAACATGGTAAGTGGAGTTGATTCCAAAAAGCTCTATTCTGGTCTCATCTGATCACATGACCTTCTCCCATGCCTCCTCTGGATCATCCAGATGGTCACTGGTGAACTTCAAACGGGCCTGGACATGTGCTGGCTTGAGCATGCGCTTAGAACCTTAGACCTCAACAATTTATCAAAGAAGAACCTGACCCTTTTATTTCCTGTTCGTGCTCACCACTACATGTCATGTGGTGCTTGACGTGTTGGCATCAGAATTTTGGCTCTCTGTTGGGACTGTTTACACAGAGACTGCTACCTGCTGCTTTGGACTTGAATTAACAGTCTTTTTCAAGACTTTTTTACCTTTTTACTTTTTTTTTTTTTTACTTTTTTACTGTGCTCCAACGCCTAAGGAAGACCTCTAACGGTCGAAACATCGCGACGGAGCACTTTTATCAGCTAACTTTCATCAGCGTTGGCAAGCTAACTAGCTTGCTAACGCTTTCGTTTTTATTTATTTATTTTTATTTTATTTTATTTTATTTTTTTCTCTTTTAGCACTGTTGTCGTGCGTTATCTGTGCTGCTCCACAGCGTGTTTAGTTGATTTTTATTTTATTTTAGCACCGTTGTCGTGCGTTCGCTGTTGTCGTGCGTTGCCTGTGCTGCTTCATGGCCTGTTTGGTGCCTTGATTGGGGCACTCCTTCTGCTGAATCACCTTTAAATTATTTACACATTATTCACTTCGTGTGTTTTTAGGAATCCGCTAGGTTGCGTAGCTACTAGCTCTTAGCCGATTTAGCATGGCGGCTTCTCCTGTCTCACCCGCACTTTTCTGCTCTGGGTGTGAAATGTTTAGTTATTCCTCGGCCTCCTTTAGCAGTAACGGTACTTGTAATAAGTGCAGCTTATTCGTAGCTTTGGAGGCCAGGCTGGGCGAATTGGAGACTCGGCTCCGCACCGTGGAAAATTCTACAGCTAGCCAGGCCCCTGTAGTCGGTGCGGACCAAGGTAGCTTAGCCGCCGCTAGTTCCCCCCCCTGGCAGATCCCGGGCAGTCGGGAAAGCAGGCTGACTGGGTGACTGTGAGGAGGAAGCGTAGCCCTAAACAGAAGCCCCGTGTACACCGTCAACCCGTTCACATCTCTAACCGTTTTTCCCCACTCGACGATACACTCGCCGAGGATCAAACTCTGGTTATTGGCGACTCTGTTTTGAGAAATGTGAAGTTAGCGACACCAGCAACCATTGTCAATTGTCTTCCGGGGGCCAGAGCAGGCGACATCGAAGGACATTTGAAATTGCTGGCTAAGGCTAAGCGTAAATTTGGTAAGATTGTAATTCACGTCGGCAGTAATGACACTCGGTTACGCCAATCGGAGGTCACTAAAATTAACATTAAATCGGTGTGTAACTTTGCAAAAACAATGTCGGACTCTGTTGTTTTCTCTGGGCCCCTCCCCAATCGGACCGGGAGTGACATGTTTAGCCGCATGTTCTCCTTGAATTGCTGGCTGTCTGAGTGGTGTCCAAAAAATGAGGTGGGCTTCATTGATAATTGGCAAAGCTTCTGGGGAAAACCTGGTCTTGTTAGGAGAGACGGCATCCATCCCACTTTAGATGGAGCAGCTCTCATTTCTAGAAATCTGGCCAATTTTCTTGGATCCTCCAAACTGTGACTGTCCTGCGTTGGGACCAGGAGGCAGAGCTGTGGTCTTATACACCTCTCTGCAGCTTCTTTCCCCCTGCCATCCCCTCGTTGCCCCATCCCCGTAGAGACGGTGCCTGCTCCCAGACCACCAATAACCAGCAAAAATCTATTTAAGCATAAAAATTCAAAAAGAAAAAATAATATAGCACCTTCAACTGCACCACAGACTAAAACAGTTAAATGTGGTCTATTAAACATTAGGTCTCTCTCTTCTAAGTCCCTGTTGGTAAATTATATAATAATTGATCAACGTATTGATTTATTCTGCCTAACAGAAACCTGGTTACAGCAGGATGAATATGTTAGTTTAAATGAGTCAACACCCCCGAGTCACACTAACTGTCAGAATGCTCGTAGCACGGGCCGTG
This sequence comes from Thalassophryne amazonica, assembly GCF_902500255.1. Taxonomy (NCBI): domain Eukaryota; kingdom Metazoa; phylum Chordata; class Actinopteri; order Batrachoidiformes; family Batrachoididae; genus Thalassophryne; species Thalassophryne amazonica. The sequence goes on along the minus strand of NC_047113.1, from coordinate 89,451,363 downwards.
GCGGAGGGTTAGCAGCAATCTTCCATTCCAGCTTATTAATTAATCAAAAACCTAGACAGAGCTTTAATTCATTTGAAAACTTGTCTCTTAGTCTTGTCCATCCAAATTGGAAGTCCCAAAAAACAGTTTTATTTGTTATTATCTATCGTCCACCTGGTCGTTACTGTGAGTTTCTCTGTGAATTTTCAGACCTTTTGTCTGACTTAGTGCTTAGCTCAGATAAGATAATTATAGTGGGTGATTTTAATATCCACACAGATGCTGAGAATGACAGCCTCAACACTGCATTTAATCTATTATTTGACTCTATCGGCTTTGCTCAAAAAGTAAATGAGTCCACCCACCACTTTAATCATATCTTAGATCTTGTTCTGACTTATGGTATGGAAATAGAAGACTTAACAGTATTCCCTGAAAACTCCCTTCTGTCTGATCATTTTTTAATAACATTTACATTTACCCTGATGGACTACCCTGCAGTGGGGAATAAGTTTCATTACACTAGAAGTCTTTCAGAAAGCGCTGTAACTAGGTTTAAGGATATGATTCCTTCGTTATGTTCTCTAATGTCATATACCAACACAGAGCAGAGTAGCTACCTAAACTCTGTAAGGGAGATAGAGTATCTCGTCAATAGTTTTGCATCCTCTTTGAAGACAGCTTTGGATGCTGTAGCTCCTCTGAAAAAGAGAGCTTTAAATCAGAAGTGTCTGACTCCGTGGTATAACTCACAAACTCGTAGCTTAAAGCAGATAACCCGTAAGTTGGAGAGGAAATGGCGTCTCACTAATTTAGAAGATCTTCACTTAGCCTGGAAAAAGAGTTTGTTGCTCTATAAAAAAGCCCTCCGTAAAGCTAGGACATCTTTCTACTCATCACTAATTGAAGAAAATAAGAACAACCCCAGGTTTCTTTTCAGCACTGTAGCCAGGCTGACAAAGAGTCAGAGCTCTATTGAGCTGAGTATTCCATTAACTTTAACTAGTAATGACTTCATGACTTTCTTTGCTAACAAAATTTTGACTATTTCAGTGATGCCGGTATTTGGTTAGACTCTTTCTCTCCGGTTGTTCTGTCTGAGTTATTTTCATTGGTTGCTTCGTCCAAACCATCGGCATGTTTATTGGACCCCATTCCTGCCAGGCTGCTCAAGGAAGTCCTACCATTATTTAATGCTTCAATCTTAAATATGATCAATCTATCTTTGTTAGTTGGTTATGTACCACAGGCCTTTAAGGTGGCAGTAATTAAACCGTTACTTAAAAAGCCATCACTTGACCCAGCTATCTTAGCCAATTATAGGCCAATTTCCAACCTTCCTTTTCTCTCAAAGATTCTTGAGAGGGTAGTTGTAAAACAGCTAACTGATCACCTGCAGAGGAATGGTCTATTTGAAGAGTTTCAGTCAGGTTTTAGAATTCATCATAGTACAGAAACAGCATTAGTGAAGGTTACAAATGATCTTCTTATGGCTTCGGACAGTGGACTTATCTCTGTGCTTGTTCTGTTGGACCTCAGTGCTGCTTTTGATACTGTTGACCATAAAATTTTATTACAGAGATTAGAGCATGTCATAGGTATTAAAGGCACTGCGCTGCGGTGGTTTGAATCATATTTGTCTAATAGATTACAGTTTGTTCATGTAAATGGGGAATCTTCTTCACGGACTAAAGTTAATTATGGAGTTCCACAAGGTTCTGTGCTAGGACCAATTTTATTCACTTTATACATGCTTCCCTTAGGCAGTATTATTAGACAGTATTGCTTAAGTTTTCATTGTTACGCAGATGATACCCAGCTTTATCTATCCATGAAGCCAGAGGATACACACCAATTAGCTAAACTGCAGGATTGTCTTACAGACATAAAGACATGGATGACCTCTAATTTCCTGCTTTTAAACTCAGATAAAACTGAAGTTATTGTACTTGGCCCCACAAATCTTAGAAGCATGGTGTCTAACCAGATCGTTACTCTGGATGGCATTTCCCTGATCTCTAGTAATACTGTGAGAAATCTTGGAGTCATTTTTGATCAGGATATGTCATTCAAAGCGCATATTAAACACATATGTAGGACTGCCTTTTTGCATTTACGCAATATCTCTAAAATCAGAAAGGTCTTGTCTCAGAGTGATGCTGAAAAACTAATTCATGCATTTATTTCCTCTAGGCTGGACTATTGTAATTCATTATTATCAGGTTGTCCTAAAAGTTCCCTAAAAAGCCTTCAGTTGGTTCAGAATGCTGCAGCTAGAGTACTGACGGGGACTAGCAGGAGAGAGCATATCTCACCCGTGTTGGCCTCTCTTCATTGGCTTCCTGTTAATTCTAGAATAGAATTTAAAATTCTTCTTCTTACTTATAAGGTTTTGAATAATCAGGTCCCATCTTATCTTAGGGACCTCATAGTACCATATTACCCCATTAGAGCGCTTTGCTCTCAGACTGCGGGCTTACTTGTAGTTCCTAGGGTTTGTAAGAGTAGAATGGGAGGCAGAGCCTTCAGCTTTCAGGCTCCTCTCCTGTGGAACCAGCTCCCAATTCAGATCAGGGAGACAGATACCCTCTCTACTTTTAAGATTAGGCTTAAAACTTTCCTTTTCGCTAAGGCTTATAGTTAGGGCTGGATCGGGTGACCCTGGACCATCCCTTGGTTATGCTGCTTTAGACGTAGATTGTGGGGGGGTTCCCATGATGCACTGTTTCTTTCTCTTTTTGCTCCGTATGCATCACTCTGCATTTAATCATTAGTGATCGATCTCTGCCCCCCTTCACGGCATGTCTTTTTCCTGGTTTTTTCCCTCAGCCCCAACCAGTCTCAGCAGAAGACTGCCCCTCCCTGAGCCTGGTTCTGCTGGAGGTTTCTTCCTGTTAAAAGGGAGTTTTTCCTTCCCACTGTTGCCAAGTGCTTGCTCATAGGGGGTCGTTTTGACCGTTGGGGTTTTTTTATAATTATTGTATGGCCTTGCCTTACAATATGGAGCGCCTTGGGGCAACTGTTTGTTGTGATTTGGCGCTATATAAGAAAAAAGTTGATTGATTGATTGATTGAGCAGGGGGACCTTGCTGCCCTGCAGGATTTTAAACCATGACAGCATCATATGCTACTAATATAATGTTTGTGACTGTGGTCCCAGCTCTCTTCAGGTCACTGACCAGGTCCTCCTGTGTAGTTCTGAGCTTTCCACTTTCTAATAAATAATCATAACAGTTGTTGTCTTCTACCAAGCTGCTTGCCTGTTGTCCTGTAGTCCATCCCAGCCTTGTGCAGGTCTACAGTTTTGTCCCTGGTGTCCTTAGACAGCTCTTTGGTCTTGGCCATGGTGGACAGGATGGAGTGTGATTGATTGAGTGTGTGAACAGGTGTCTTTTAAACAGGTAACAAGTTCAAACAGGTGCAATTAATACAGGTAAAGAGTGCAGAAAAAGAGGGCTTCTTAAAGAAAAAATAACAGGTCTATGAGAGCCAGAATTCTTGCTGGTTGGTAGGTGTTCTTATTTGCAGCAGTAACATGCAAAAAAAAAAAAAAAAAAAAAAAAAAAAAAATCATACATTGTGATTTCCAGATTTTTTTTTTAGATTATGTCTCTCACAGTGGACATGCACCCAAGATGAAAATTTCACACCCCTCCATGATTTCTAAAATCGCAGGGTGTTCAAATACTTATTTTCCTCACTGTACATCACTGGTCGTAGAATATGATGTCCAGTGGCACCACTCTTTAGGCATTAAAACAGAATCCAGCACCTTGTAGCCCTCACATCTGTGCAAAGTCAGGGTGTATTGAGCCATTTTCAACATGGTTGCTAGATCAATGGGGATTGCTATAGAAATTGTAACAAGCTCTCTCACTCATCAACCTATGAGTAAAAGTCTCCCTCACTGAGATGTCACTCACCACAGTTAGAACATAGACTGAGACAGGACAACAAAACAATTCCCAAGTCTGACCCTCATAATATGGTTATTGATAAGGGTGATATCCAGTGGTGGGCACATTTCCGCTAATCTGCTAATTATCTAAGATAATGTTTTCATTATCAGATTAGCTTTTCTGACAACTCTGAAAACCATCAGCGGACCAATTATCTTCCGATCTTTTATCTGTAACTTCTGCTAAAAAAAAAAGAAGCTAACTTTTTAGTTAGCTGTACCCACCACTGGTGATATCTGACATCATCAAAATCAGGGAAACTGACAGTTTTTCTTTGCCCCTTCATAACGTGTGCCACCCTTAGATGGAAGGCAACAGCTGAGTCATTCCAACAGAGTGTGGAAACAAGATCTTTTTCAGCGTCGAGCTTTGTGAGGTGTTTTACGGTGAGTAGAGTCCCATGACCATATGGCATCCCTTGGCGCCCTGTCTCTTTGAGGTCAGATTTTATGGTGCTGTTACTGGCCTACAAAATCGTTCATGGACTGGCACCTCCCTACCCGCCTGACATGGTTAAGCCCTACGTACCAGCTCGGGCCTTGCGCTCACAGGGTGCAGGACTGCTGTGTGTCCCTTGACTGAATAAAAAGTCTGCAGGTCACAGAGCCTTTTATTATCGTGCCCCGACTCTGTGGAACGATCTCTCTGCACGGATACAGCAGGTGGACTCTGTGGAGATTTTAAAATCCAGATTAAAGACTCATGTTTTTACCGTTTTATCGTATTTTATGTGATTGCGTGTTTTCTTTTATTCTTTTCTATCTTTTATGTTTTTAACCTTTTATTGTGTTTTTTTTTAAATCTTTTGATGCATGTTGTTTTTGTGTTGTGTGAAGCACCTTGAGGCGATCATGTCGTGAGTTGGCTATATACAAATTAACAAAATTTAATTTATTTTAATTTAATGAACTCCTGGTATCAAACTTTGATACCAGGAGTTACATGAAGGCTGGAGGACCACCTATTGTCCCATGTGCAGTTCGCCTGTGAAAAGAGGGTGAGAACATAGCAACAAAACAAGAAAAAAGAAAAACAGGATTGTGTACAAATTAAGAACAATGCGTAACAGAACAGAAGAAATAAAAGAGGAAAGGGAGAACGAGAGCAAAGTATTAAGAGGATGAAAAAAATATCTTTTGGCGTTTCCTGCTTTTTGCTCAGGGTCACCACATGCAGTCTGGATCTGCATGTTGATTTAGCACAAGTGCAGGATGGATGCCCTTCCTAACACAACTCCAGATGTAGATAGAGAATAGGTCACGGGTGGCCTTGAACCAGGGACCTTCTTATCAGGAGGTAAGTGTGCAAACTGCTTGCATCACTGGACTGCCCACTGAGAACGTTGGCAACAGCTAGAAAAAATGTTTTCTCCTTATGGTCGGGTCATACTCCTCTTAACCTGCAAGACTGTGTCACTGTATGAAACTTAAATGCTAATCTGAGGTCACATTCAGTCTGAGAAGCATATGTGAATCAAGTGGACTGTGCTGATGAGATATTTGTGACCCAAACACTCTCACAGAAATCTTTGCACGCAGAAGTTTTGAAATTGAAATCTGAAATTCCGATTTGCCGCTCCAATACACCCTCGCTGACTGTTAATGTATTTTACAGTTCATGTTGTGTCTTGGATGGTGTCAGCAGCCACCTGGTGAGGTTTATAAAGTTAAATTTTTACCAGAGGCCCAAATATGGCCATCAAGTATTGTGTCTGTCCGCCTGTCCATGTTCAGCATCAATCCAGTCCTATTACTACCAGGTCCTTAAATTAACGGGGAGAATTTCTGGGACACAGACTTTGGACAAGTGCAAAGATGGCTAACCTTGACCTATTTTAAGAGGTCAAAGGTCCCTATTTTACAGAGGTCATTCTGTTTCCTATTTTTTATGCTGATAGTCGAGGATATTTTTACATTGCATTATGTTTTTTTTTATATATTATAATCTGTGAGTAGGTGAATGTTTAACCATTGTCTTCTTCGTTCATTGTTTGTTTTTTGGGATTTTACTGCTGGTGGACAGAGTTGATGTTTTTATTCCTATTCCATTGTAACAAATCTGACTTAAAAATAAAATACATTAATGTTTACCTTTTCCAAAGAACTGTCTACCCAAACATTCCAAAGACCCAATGTCTTGATCTGAGCAGACTGTGATATCATCTGCCCTGAGGTTACAGCTTCACAGAGGAGGCTTCCTGTGGAATCCCTGTCAAGCAACTCAGCATCTTATAAGAGTTATCACTTGTCAACACAGACCTCACAGTTGCCAACTTCAAAGGTTTGTCTGAAAACCTGAATGGGTCAAAATCCAGTCAGTTTGAGTTATCGGACAGGTATAATAAAGCTGCCTATGTTGGAGATTCCCCAGATCAACCAAAGCTCTCTCCCTCCAAGATAACAGAGCAGTAAACATCAAGTAAAAGTCAACGTAAACCCAAAGTTATCTCCCTCCAGATATCCACAGATTGATTGTCATAAAAGGACCAATACTGGGGCAGACCCATAGCTCCCCCTGGAGGAAAGAACACAACTATTCTTCAGTATACAAATAACATTATTTTTTATCCAAGTAGAAAAGTTACATTTTTTCCTATTTGCATAATTAATCAAAAGACAAATTGTATATTCCCATTCTAACCTGTGACATGTTTTCTTTTCAGCCAAGTCTCATGTTTTTTTTTCGTCCGCCGTCATGAAATGAGTCAAATTTTCGTAACAGAGCTTTTTTTAAACTCACTGTTACTAACCATACTCCTACCCCAACCCTAAACTTAACCATAACCTAATCCTACTCCTTCCCCCAACCCTAACCATAACCCCCCCCCCCCCCCCTTCACTTTTAATTTCATGAAGCCATCACGGAATGAATTAGAATGAATTTGTGCTGCCGTGATGAAAATGAGACCCTTTTCGTCACAATATCACAAACCAACAGATTAATGCATATTTCCTGCTGCTGAATCACGACTTGCCGTGAGACTGGGTTATTTCTTTCAGGTGAAGCATTTATAACTATTGATGTAAGTCAAATGTTATTTCTTGAAATACTTGTATTATTGAATTATCATGGTGGAAAGTGTTTTTAAAATCAAATTCTTTCTTAGGAGTTATTCAGAAAACTCAGTAATCATATTTGTTGTAGATAAAAGCACACGTGTTTTTCTGGCTTGTTCCTGCAAGTGAAACCACATTCCAAAGGGGCGGAGTTTTTAAAAGGTCTTTAAAAGGCCCTCTTGCTACATTTTCTTTCTTCTTCTCTTTTGTGTTCGCTCTGCAGGCCACATGCAGCCTATCTTTGCTAAAGTTTCACCACGTGGCTCTTTGTTCTTCATTCTTTTCTTTCATTACTTCCTAACTTTGGTTGTTACTCTGCCAATTTTGAAACTTTTAAGGTTTGAGTCAAGTTTTCTGCTTTTTCTAGACAACCTCCTACTCATGTTTTTCAGGTTAAGAGCAAATTTGCCAAAAGAGTGTATTCCTTTTTCCTGTAACTTTACAACTCTCCTTATCCCACCTTTAACTTTTTTCAAAATTTTTACAATGTCTTTAATTCAGTCTTCCACAAGTTTTGAAGCTGACCAAATATTCTTTTGAAAACAAACACCTGAATCTTCATCCTTGGGTCAATCTGAACCAAAACAACAGAACCATGGAACGTCCTGTTCCGTCCTGCCAGCAAACCAAGCCAGACCAATGCCTGTAGTCTCTTGGGAAAACCAGTGTTTAATCCTATGCAGGCAAGATTGGCCTCAAAGGCCCATCAAGAAATCAGACCGGACCTGTCATCAGAACTATCTCCAGCCGATGGGCCCAAATAAGTGACCCAAATAAATTTCCTCAGGGCTTTGATGTCAATAGATGTAAAGTGGATTTTATATACATACGAGGTCTGTCCATTAAAAAAAATCTCCTTTAACAGTGGAATATCCGGATAAAATGCTGAAACCGACTTCTTCTGAAACTTCTCTGTTCTCTCACGACGTCCTGGATCAATAGAGCCTGAAATGTGGAGGTTTTAAGCTTGAAACAGGCTGATGACGCTGCCTGAGAGCGCTGAGCGACGTCTCGCACCGTGAAAAGTCCTTAAAGCGACAGAATCACCTCAAAATCTCTCATCAGCTGTTAAAATTTTCACTGAAAACCAGCTTAATTTTTTGAACCATGTCCACTTCGATGTGTCTCACAGGTTTAGAAAAAATTTTGATCAAACAAAGCGCCAGTCTCTCAGCAACTTCTCAGACAAAGGAATTCCGACGAAGGGCTGGACGACTCCTCCCACAAGGAGTGCTCACAGGCGAATGACGTCACCGACAGGCGTGGAAAAACTCACGCATGCGAACGAGGGTTCAAGCATGTCTGACGTAAAAACATATGAATGAAATCCATATAGTTTTTGAAAAAAATAAAAAGGACCTATACTTTACGGACAGCCCTCGTATTTGTTTGGTAATTTTTAAAATAATAATAATAATAATAATAATAATAAGTGGTGAACCAAATTAATCACTTAAATTCCAATCAGATGTATTCCTTTTTAAATCCTTAGCTTTTCTCTTCACTGCTTTGTCTTTTTACGTCTCATGATTAACTGATTATCTCCATAATAAAACCAGGAATTATTATCGTCAGACACCTGTTTATCTCTTGTATATATGTAAATAAATGTGTAAATATTATGCCAGTGGTTTTGATTTTGTTCAGGTGAAACAGAGTTTTGGTCAGTCCTATCGGGGAACTCATGATTTCAGATCAGACACTGATTGATAGTTGGGCTCACCTCCATGCACAGCTTGGGCTCTGGTACCCAACTCCTGGAGAGGGGCTGGATGCTTCATTTTTCTGGCGTTGCCCACGGGGAGAGGTGAAGAGCTGGGGTCGCATTGCTTATTACTCCCCAGCTCAGTCGCCGTGTGTTGGAGTTCACTCCGGTGAACGAGAGGGTCGCGTCTCTACGCCTTCGGGTCGGGGACAGGTCTCTCACCGTTGTCTCAGCCTGTGGGCCAAGCAGCAGTGCAGAGTACCCGAACTTCCTGGAGTCCCTGGGAGGGGTACTAGATAGCCATGTTCGAGCACAAGGGTGTCCATAAGTGCATGTGGCACCAGGACACCGTGAGCCGGAGGTTGATGATCGACTTTGTAGTCGTATCATCTGACCTTCGGCCATGTGTCTTGGACACTTGAGTGAAGAGGGGGCAGAGCTGTCGACCGATCACCACCTGGTGGTGAGTTGGATCTGCTGGGAGGGGAGGAAGCCGGTCAGACCTGGCAGGTCCAAATGTATTGTGAGGGTCTGCTGGGAACGACTGGTGGAACCCTCTGTCAGCAAGGTCTTCAACTCCCACCTCCGGGAGAGCTTCTCCCAGATCCCGGGGGAGGTTGGAGACATGGAGTCCGAGTGGACCATGTTCTCCACCTCCATTGTCGATGCAGCCGCTCATAGCTGTGGTCGCAAGGGTCTCTGGTGCCTGTCGCGGCGGCAATCCCCGAACCCGGTGGTGGACACCGGAAGTAAGGGATGCCGTCAAGCTGAAGAAGGAGTCCTACTTATCTTTGTTGGTGGGTGGGACCCCAGAGGCAGCTGACAGGTAACAGCAGGCCAAGCATGCCGCAGCCCGTGCGGTCGCAGAGGCAAAAACTCGGGTCTGGGAGGAGTTCGGGGAGGCCATGGAGAAGAACTATCGGTCAGCGTCGAAGAGATTCTGGCAAACCATCCGACGCCTTGGGAGGCGGGAGCAGCTCTCTGTTGACCCTGACTGGGGATGTTGTCGGTCGGTGGAAGGAGTACTTCGAGGATCTCCTCAATCCCATCGTCACGTCTTCCGAAGAGGAAGCAGAGACTGGGGACTCAGAGGTGGACGCATCCATTACCCAGGCTGAAGTCACAGAGAAAGCTCCTTGGTGGCAAGGCTCCTGGGGTGGATGAATTCCATCCTGAGTACCTTAAGTCTCTGGATGTTGTGGGACTGTCTTGGCTGACACGCCTCTGCAACATCACGTGGCGATCGGGGACAGTGCCTCTGGATTGGCAGAATGGAGTGGTGGTCCCTCTGTTTAAGAAGGGGGACTGGAGGGTGTGTTCCAACTATAGGTGAATCACACTCCTCAGCCTCCCCGGTAAGGTCTATTCCAGAGTACTGGAGAGGAGAATTCGACCGATGGTCAAACCTTGGATTCAGCAGGAGCAATGTGGTTTTTGTCCTGGTCGCGGCACACTGGACCAGCTCTACACGCTCCATCGGGTGCTCGAGGGTTCATGGGAGTTTGGCCAACCAGTCCACATGTGTTTTGTGGATCTGGAGAAGGCATTCGACCGTGTCCCTTGGGGCACCCTGTGGGGAGTGCTCCGGGAGTATGGGGTCCGGGGTCCTTTGCTAAGGGCTATCCGGTCCCTGTGTGACCGCAGCAGGAGCTTGGTTCGCATTGCCGGTAGTAAGTCAAACCTGTTTCCAGTGCACGTTGTCCTCCGCCAGGGCTGCCCTTTGTCACCGGTTCTGTTCATTATTTTTATGGATAGAATTTCTAGGCGCAGCGGGTGTAGAGGGGGTCTGGTTTGGGAACCACAGAATCTTGTCTCTGTTGTTTGCGGACAATGTGGTTCTGTTGGCTTCATCACATCAGGACCTTCAGTGTGCACTGGGGCGGTTTGCAGCTGAGTGTGAAGCGTCCGGGATGAAAATCAGCACCTTCAAATCCGAGGCCATGGTTCTCGACCGGAAAAAGGTGCTTTGCTTTCTTCAGGTCGGTGGAGTGTCCTTGCCTCAAGTGGAGGAGTTTAAGTATCTCGGGGTCTTGTTCACAAGTGAGGGACGGATGGAACGTGAGATCGATAGACGGATTGGTGCAGCATCTGCAGTGATGCGGTCGCTGTATCGGTCCATCGTCGTGAAGAGAGAGCTGAGTATGGGGGCGGAGTAATAAGTAGTAACAGTAATATCCGTGGCGCTCTGAGGGCAGCACCACGCCCCTCATTTGGCAGCTCTGACCACATCTCTTTGTTCCTGTACCCAGCTTACAGACAGAGACTTAAACAATCGAATCCTGTCACCAGACAGGTGCAGCTATGGTCACCAGAGGTTGAGAGCACTCTGCAGGACTGTTTTGCTAAAACAGACTGGGATGTGTTTAGAACCGCGGCCATCCAGGAGGATTCTTCTGTTAGCGTAGTAGAATATGCTGAGTATGTATCTGGGTATATCAGCACCTGTGTTGAGAACATCATACCCACCATACAAGTCAAGAAGTTCCCCAACCAGAAGCCCTGGATTAATACCGAGGTACTGCGCTTACTGCGTGCTCGCACTGCTGCATTTAAATCTGGCAATGAGGCTGAGCGCAAAGCCGCACAATATAGACTGAAGAAGGCCATAAGAGCGGCCAAGAGGCAGCATAGAGAGAAGACAGAGAACTTCTACTCCAATGCTGACCCCAGGAGGATGTGGCAAGGTCTGAACCACATCTCAGACTTCAGAACCGGCTCCAGGACCACCACCATCAGCTCTTCAGACAGCCTCCTGGAAGACCTCAATGTGTTCTACTCACGCTTTGAGAGCTCCACCTCCACCTGTACCACATCCATAGATCATACACACACTTCGGCTGCCCAACCTCCCTCCTCCCCTCTCGTTATCACACCAGCCCAGGTACACAGAGCACTGAGGAGTATTCGGCTCCGGAAAGCTGTTGGCCCGGATAACATACCTGGTCGTGCCCTCAGAGTGTGTGCCAACGAGCTGACTGACGTTCTTACCTCCATCTTCAACCTTTCCCTCAGTCAATGCACTGTTCCCACCTGCTACAAGACCACCACCATCATCCCCCTCCCCAAGAAGAACCCCCCATCTTGCCTGAATGACTATAGGCCAGTGGCACTCACTCCAATCATTATGAAGTGTTTCGAGAGAGTGGTACTGTCATACATTCAGGGCTGCATACCGGACATCACAGACCCCCTGCAGTACGCTTACAGGCACAACAGGTCAACTTCGGATGCCATTGCCGTCGCCCTGCACGCCTCCCTCTCCCACCTGGAAAATAAAGACTCTTACATCAGAGTACTTTTCATTGACTACAGCTCTGCTTTCAACACAGTCATCCCTCACAAACTCACCTACAAATTGTCTGCCCTTGGACTCCACCCCATCCTCTCTGACTGGCTTCTGGACTTTCTGACTGGCAGACCACAGTCTGTCAAGATTGGGAATAGGACCTCAGCCAGCATCACCACCAACATCGGTACCCTGCAGGGCTGCGTCCTCAGCCCTATTCTCTACACCCTCTTCACCTACGACTGTGCCGCCTCTCACCCCGACAAAACCATCATAAAGTTTGCTGACGACACTGCTGTGATTGGACGCATCACCGGCGGAGACGAAGCAGCTTACAGGAGGGAGGTGGAAGGCCTGGTGACATGGTGTGGAGTCAACAACCTCACCCTGAACACAGATAAAACCAAGGAAATGATAGTGGACATGAGGAGGGAGAGAAACCTCATCAGCCACTGTCTATCCAAGGCCGCGAGGTGGAGAGAGTGAGCAGCTTTAAATATCTGGGGGTCCACATCAGTAGTGACCTCACTTGGACACTCAACACCACACAGGTGGTAAAGAAGGCTCAGCAGCGGCTGTACTTCCTGAGGAGGCTGAGGAAATTTGGCATGTCACCCAAGATTCTCAGCAACCTCTACAGCTGCATCATTGAGTCCATTCTCACCACCTCGATTACTGCGTGGTATGGCAGCTCAACGGTGAATGACCAGAAACGCCTGCAGAGAGTAGTGAAGACCGCATCAAAGATCACGAGGACGCCACTACCATCTCTGCAGAGCATCTACCATCGGAGAGTCCACAATAGAGCTGCTGCCATCATAAAAGACCCTACACATCCCCAATACGGACTGTTCACACTGCTGCCTTCAGGACGGAGGTTCAGGAGTGTGAAATGCTAAACCACCCGCTTCAAAAACTCTTTCTACCCCACTGCCATCAGACTGCTGAATGCTGCTAAGGACTGAGCAGACCCCCTGGGGTCACTTCACACTGTTACTGCACCTTACTGTTACTTTACTTTTAATGCTTAATGCTTTTAATGCTTTTTTTTTTTAATGCTTTTTTTTAATGCCTATTTTGACTATTATTATAGACACCCGGTGAGAGCAGCAAAGAAGAGAATTTCATTGCACAGGGAAATACGTTTCTTACTGTACATATGACAATAAACCTTTTGAACCTTTGAACCTTGAGCTCTTGATTTATCGATCGATCTATGTTCTGATCCTATGGTCATATGGTTCATGACCTATGGTCATGAGATTTGGCTCATGACCGAAAGAACGAGATCGCGAGTACAAGCGGCCGAGATGAGTTTCCTCCGCAGGGTGGCTGGGCACTCCCTTAGAGATAGGGTGAGGAGCTCGGTCACTCGGGAGGAGGTCGGAGTCGAGCTGCTGCTCCTCCACGTCGAAAGGAGTCAGTTGAGGTGGCTCGGGCATCTTTTCCGGATGCCCCCTGGACGCCTCGCTGGAGAGGTGTTCCGGGCACGTCCCATTAGGAGGAGGCCCCGGGGAAGACCCAGGACACGCTGGAGGGACTATATCTCTCGGCTGGCTTGGGAACGCCTTGGGGTTCCCCCGGAGGAGCTGGGGGAGGTGTGTGTGGATCAGGAGGTCTGGACGGCTTTGCTTGAGCTGCTGCCCCCGCGACCCGACTCCGGTTAAGCGGATGAAAATGGATGGATGGATGGACACTGATTGATGTTAAATTGACGTCCTGCGTGTCTGGAAACAGCAGGTGGTGCCATTTCCAAGGTTTCATTAAATTTCATATTTAATTAAATATTGTCTTAACTTCTATTTTAAGATGTAAATTTATTTTGAGCATGTTTCTTTCCAAATTAATAATATTAACCATAATACTTATGATACACGACTCATGCTGAACCCTATAAGGAGGATGTTTCAATATCAAATATTAAGAAATCTAAATATTCAAAGTGGTACATTTTCTGGTTCGCCTATTTGGTCTTAATAATAGTTAATAATTAAATTTTGTTACATTTTCTGGCGTGCTGTATGTGAGGCACATTCAATTACATCTTAATTTTAGAGGCCAAATTCTTAAATATGAAAATTCACTACATATTATGGTGCCGCAGTGACAGGCCAAATTATTAAGTATTAAAATTCACGACACCATTGTGACTCAGAAATTTACCAATCAGCATTTGTTTCACTGCAATCCCACCATCTCTCCTTTGTTCTGTAATTTTCTCTTAGTTATTTCTCACTCAGCTGATTCATTTGGTAGGACAGACATTCCTGCACAACCACTTTCACTGACTGTTCATCATCAGTGGCACTTACAGTAAAAACACATCAATGACACTTAAAGTTACTTGCCAGTTTCTTAGCCCTCCCTTTGTAATACAGCTCTAATAGCACTTCCTACTTCCACCATCACTGTTTAGTATAGACACAGATCATTTTGGAGACATGCTCATGTGGATGCCTACTGGTTTTCACTCACAGCCGGTGGATGTGCAACATGTTGTTTTAATGTAAATATTTAGCCTTTTGGTGGGTTGGTCAGCCTGAGGCTCTTCCAGACCTGGACTGAGATGTTTGCCAGAAGATGTTTAGAAATTTCTGAGTTCAGTTCTATATCACCTCTTTAAAGCTCCCATTCTGAAGCATTTCCTCCTTTTCCATCCTTAGTCGATTGAGTTTAGCAGTGAACCAGGTTTTGTTGTTATTGTACCTCAACGTGCTGCGTGATGAAACACATATTTTTAAAGATGAACTGAAAAGTATTCCATGCAACAGTGGACACAAAAGTCTACAATGTGATGTTCACCAGTTATATGGCAAACCCATAAATGGGCAACCCGGGTAGTGTGGCGGTCAAGTTAGTGCAGTGCTTTCAAAACAGGAAGTTATTGGTTCAGGACCAACTGTGCCCATTCTCAGTGTAATATGGAGTTGTATCAGAAAGGCTATGTGGTGTAAAATGTGTGCCAAATCAATGTACAGATCCATACTGGATCCGCCCTGCAACCCTGTGCAAAAGGGGAGGAACTTAACTTTACACAAACAGACTTTCATCACTGTGAATACAGTCATTCAATTTCCAATCACGCTGACCTACGTGTCTGTAATTACTGCAGATATCGCCAGCACACCACCAGAGACACCAGAGGGGCATTCTTTTAAAAACATTTTGTCAGAAATGAAATTTGAACACAGCTTAAACCTCTGCAAATTGACTGACAATGGAAGAAGACTAGAGAAAATAAATGTGAAAAATGTGAAGTACAACTGATCTGAACGGGATTTTGGAAAGCTCCAAGTGATGTAATATTTGTGAAATACATTGTTCAAAAAAAAAAAAAAAAAAATCATTGTGTCTCATGGAGTGTGATACTGTATGTCACACACACTTTGCATTTAAAAAGAATTTCTCCCGCCAGATGGATTCAAGACAGATTTATTCAAGCAAGAATTAATACAAATATATTTTCAATGATAATTTTATTTATAGAAAAAAAGTATCTCTTGTTAAAAGGGGTGTGTAAAAATTGTATGCACCTTATTTACTAAAGTAAGTTTATTTGGCTTTTCCCTTTTTGTTTTGGGTTGCCATAGCAGATACAACATGGATATGTTTGCTGATTTGGCAAAAGTCTTATGCCGCATTCACACCAGACACCATGTGACACCACAAATTCACATCCCTTGCCTGGTGATGGACGCACCACCATCGCCCGGGGTGTTGCTCTGCTTGAGCGGTGTTCACACCGACACCACGACTGCCACAAATTCATCATTTGCCACAGGAGCTGCGTCTGGATGACGGCCACTTTCAGCTGTACTTCTGCCGTGTTTAAGGATCTCCTGTCCCATTTGCGCGCACATGTGAACAAAGAAAAAAAAACTGGCTGCTGCTGCAGTTCCTCGCTCTCCCCTCCAACTCTCTCATAAATCTGTTATAAACCAGTCACCATTTTTTTTATACGTCTGTGTAGTTAATAAAATTATTTTCACGGATGATTCGTTCACACGCGCACATGTGAAAAAAACAAAACAAAAAAAAAACTGGCTGCTGCTGCAGTTCATCGCTCTTCCCTCAAACTCTGTCATAATTGTGTTAAATAAATAAAGGACAAAAGGGACATAAGTCCTGTTCACAGGCTGATTGCCAGAGACAGGACATGTCCACATCAAATATAAACTCCAGACATCTCCACGTCACTACATATCCAGTCCCTGATCGGTCATCGCAGCGCGACAAGACAAAAAAGTTCAGATTTTTCAACTTGGGGAAGAGGGTGACGCGACGCGATGCAACGCAATATTGTGCCACAAATGCACCAATCACTCAAAATCACTTTATTCGCATACATCACATCGCATTGCGTGGCTTGGACTTTTGTGGCACCACAACACGTCCTTCCATAGGGATTACATGGCAACCTCTCACGTGGCGTCTGGTGTGAACGTGGCATTACATAGGATGATCTTCCTGATACAACTCCACAGTCCATGGAGAATGGGGACAGGTGGTTTGATCCAGCAACCTTCTGTTTTCAAAGCAAGCACTAATTCCTGTTCACTTCTTCTTTTGGCTGCTCCCGTTAGGGGCCGCCACAGCAGATCTATCGTTTCCATCTCATCCTGTCCTCTGTATCTTCCTCTGTCACACCAACTACCTGCATGTCCTCCCTCAGCACATCCATAAACTTCCTCTTGGGCCTCCCTCTGTGCCCATCTGTTTTCCTAACTGGAGAATGTCATCACATTTTCAGAGTGCCAGATTGAATTTACGAACCCATGTTGCCCACCTGTTATTTCTACTGGCCCACCTGAACGCAGCAGGTTAGAACCAGCCCTGCCCCACCCACTCCTACTACACTACAAATTTATCAAGGTGCATTGATAATGGAGTTGAAAGACAATTGCTATTTTACTTTCGGTAGAGTGAAGTTGTCTAAAAGGTGTCCTTCAGCAGCACACACATTAAATCACCAGTGAAAAATTAACACTGCCAGTGTTAATTTAACACTCCACTCTAGTCAGAGTGGGACCATATGTTCACTGTCAGTGTTAATTTAACACTGGTGATTTTACTGTGCACAATGTCAACGACACGAGAAATTCCAGAAGAAATGTAGATGATGGTGGTTGAAATATATCAGCCTGAGAAGGATGACAAAACTATTCACAACAAGAACAATCAGAGATTTTATGAAGCTGACCTGATTACCCAGAGTGCCCCTTTAAGTACAACTGCTTCAAATCCCAAATCACAGAGAATTCCTCTTTAAAATAAATGTGTTTGGTTTAATCAACAATATCAGCAGGGTATGTCATGATAGGTTTATTAAACATGAAGCGAGGACACAGAATAGATTTAACAAGTGATGTTGCAGAAGCTGTGTGAGTAAAAAAAAAAAAAAAAAAATCTTAATATAGGGTTGTTTCATACAAATAAAAAGATAAAGTAAGCTTAACCATAAAAAAATATGTCTAATGTGAAACACAGCAAACAGATTACATTTTCAATTTGCAAGATAAAGTGGATGAATTAAAATCAAATGAAATCTCTGCGCAGCTGAAATTGCTTTCCTCATGCAAATCCCTTATTTTTTCCTCATTATTTTGATAACATGTTAAAGTGGTACTCATAGTCAAAGCCTAGAGACCCGTGCAATTTACCGAAAAAATGAAAGATGGAAATGAAAGCAAGGAGGAAAAAAAGCATCCACTAGAACAGGGGTGGCCAATCATGTGCCATGAAGGGCCGAGACACTGCAGATTTTTCCTTACAACCAATCACCAGCAGGTGATTTCATTAATGATCACTTGTCTCAGCAGGTGATTTCATTGACGATCAGGTGTTTATGTTCAGGGGAGAAGCTCATCAGCAATCCACCTGCTGCGGTGATTGGTTGCAAGGAAAACCTGCAGTGTCTCGGCCCTCGCTGCCCACCGCTGCAAGTAAAAGGCAAAGGCGTCTAATTTTGTCTATAGGATCGCTGTTCTAATGGTCAACTCTATTTGATTACTCACATTTTGTCTTTCAGACACATTTCTGAGCAGAGAAAGGGTCTACAGGTGCATCCCAAAAATTTGAATATTGTGAAAAGGTTCAATATTTTTGGCATTTAACTTACTTTAAAATCCCTTTTTAGTTTATATTGGGTAGCACGGTGGATTAGAGGTTAGCACTGTTGCCTCACAGCAAGAAGGTCATGGCATCGATTCCCACCTGTGGCTTTTCTGTGTAGAGTTTATAATATATACAATAAAAGTTGTGTGTGTATGTATGTGTGTGTGTAAGGGGTTCACAGTACTGGACTTTAGACTAAGCCCCTGTCACAGTGGCGTATTCGTAGAGCTGCTCATTACAGAGTATCGTCTACGCTGTAATGAGCAGCTCTCCGCCCACTTCACGAGGAGTTTTTTCTCAATATGCAGCAGTATGTTGAGGGCTACGCGCGTAGGACGGAAGAAATTAAACCTGTTTCATTTTCTGCAGCGTACAGCACAGCATGGAGCCTTCACGCAAGTACACGCAGCGCCATGCTGCTGTCCGCTATTGTGAGCCCGCCC
Organism: Thalassophryne amazonica; assembly: GCF_902500255.1. Classification (NCBI taxonomy): domain Eukaryota; kingdom Metazoa; phylum Chordata; class Actinopteri; order Batrachoidiformes; family Batrachoididae; genus Thalassophryne; species Thalassophryne amazonica. Next base: position 89,432,821 of record NC_047113.1, on the reverse strand, counting down.
ACGCTTCAACACGGTATTGTGCACCATTTCACATCTCACTGTTGTTCTTCTGGAGCTATAAATACTGCAATATCGTTGCTTCACTTTATCATACTGGACTAATTATATGAGGACTGTTTCACTGTGTCGCATCATTTTATAAAAGCGCTCTCTCTTGCGCGCGCACTTTCCCTCCCTCACTCTCTCTCTCTCTCTCTCTGTGTGTCTAATCAGAGCTGTGACTCTTTAAAATAAACGTGCACTCGCTGCATGTCGGTGCGCTCATCAAACGCCTTGATCGATCAGTCTGATCAAAGCTGAAAAGTGCTGTGTATCTTTAAAATAAACACGCACTCGTTGCATGTCGGTGCACTCATCAAAAGCCCTGATCGATCAGTCTGATCAAAGCTGAAAAGAGCTGTGACTCTAAAATAAACGCGCACTCGCTGCATAAAAAAAAAAAAAAATAGTAATAATGTTAAATGACTGTTTTTAAGCCGCACCACACCATGCAGTAGAGAACAGAGTGCACTTCCACAGAGGCAGAAAATAGCACTGAAACTGGTGCGGCATGGCACACACGACTGTGTGCACACATTAAAATGCGAACACACGCAGTTGCAAGTATGACCGAACACTGTTAAAGGCTGAGTACGCACGTATTTCGGGCGTATTTAAATGAAACACAACGCTGCAATGAGCAGCTCTATGAATACGCCACTGTGACAGGCCCTAAAGCTTTTCTTGGCCTAAAGGCCCGGTCACACGGCACACGGCGATATCTGAACGAAGGAAAAAAGTCCCAAAGTCACAAATTGTCGAGAAAAAGTGGACAAATGAGCCGGCACTTCTCCCTTCACTGAAAAGCCTGCAAGTCCAGAGCACATAAAATAACGAAACAAAACCGAAACAGAAGAAAAACTAGGTGACCCTGATGCTTTAAACAAAATCAAAACAAAACATTCATAATGACATGACTTGACAGTGGGTATCAGACCGAGCACCAGCCTGTGATCATTTCTGCAGCCAACGTGCGCTCTCCACAGCACCTACAGGCACGAGTTCACATGCCGTCTGTGGCTGGAACGTTCCAGCCACAGACGGCATGTGAACGTGTGCACAGCCGTTTGTGTGTGCGTGCACAGCCTCTCCAGCCACAGATGGCATGTGAACGTGTGCACAGCTGTCTGTGGCGCACAGCCATTTGTGTGTGTGCGCACAGCCTCTCCAGCCACAGTCAATCAATCAATCAATTTTTTATATAGCACCAAATCACAACAAACAGTTGCCCCAAGGCGCTTTATATTGTAAGGCAAGGCCATACAATAATTATGTAAAACCCCAACGGTCAAAACGACCCCCTGTGAGCAAGCACTTGGCTATAGTGGGAAGGAAAAACTCCCTTTTAACAGGAAGAAACCTCCAGTAGAACCAGGCTCAGGGAGGGGCAGTCTTCTGCTGGGACTGGTTGGGGCTGAGGGAGAGAACCAGGAAAAAGACATGCTGTGGAGGGGAGCAGAGATCGATCACTAATGATTAAATGCAGAGTGGTGCATACAGAGCAAAAAGAGAAAGAAACAGTGCATCATGGGAACCCCCCAGCAGTCTACGTCTATAGCAGCATAACTAAGGGATGGTTCAGGGTCACCTGATCCAGCCCTAACTATAAGCTTTAGCAAAAAGGAAAGTTTTAAGCCTAATCTTAAAAGTAGAGAGGGTGTCTGTCTCCCTGATCTGAATTGGGAGCTGGTTCCACAGGAGAGGAGCCTGAAAGCTGAAGGCTCTGCCTCCCATTCTACTCTTACAAACCCTAGGAACTACAAGTAAGCCTGCAGTCTGAGAGCGAAGCGCTCTATTGGGGTGATATGGTACTACGAGGTCCCTAAGATAAGATGGGACCTGATTATTCAAAACCTTATAAGTAAGAAGAAGAATTTTAAATTCTATTCTAGAATTAACAGGAAGCCAATGAAGAGAGGCCAATATGGGTGAGATATGCTCTCTCCTTCTAGTCCCCGTCAGTACTCTAGCTGCAGCATTTTGAATTAACTGAAGGCTTTTTAGGGAACTTTTAGGACAACCTGATAATAATGAATTACAATAGTCCAGCCTAGAGGAAATAAATGCATGAATTAGTTTTTCAGCATCACTCTGAGACAAGACCTTTCTGATTTTAGAGATATTGCGTAAATGCAAAAAGCAGTCCTACATATTTGTTTAATATGCGCTTTGAATGACATATCCTGATCAAAAATGACTCCAAGATTTCTCACAGTATTACTAGAGGTCAGGGTAATGCCATCCAGAGTAAGGATCTGGTTAGACACCATGTTTCTAAGATTTGTGGGGCCAAGTACAATAACTTCAGTTTTATCTGAGTTTAAAAGCAGGAAATTAGAGGTCATCCATGTCTTTATGTCTGTAAGACAATCCTGCAGTTTAGTTAATTGGTGTGTGTCCTCTGGCTTCATGGATAGATAAAGCTGGGTATCATCTGCGTAACAATGAAAATTTAAGCAATACCGTCTAATAATACTGCCTAAGGGAAGCATGTATAAAGTGAATAAAATTGGTGCTAGCACAGAACCTTGTGGAACTCCATAATTAACTTTAGTCTGTGAAGAAGATTCCCCATTTACATGAACAAATTGTAATCTATTAGACAAATATGATTCAAACCACCGCAGCGCAGTGCCTTTAATACCTATGGCATGCTCTAATCTCTGTAATAAAATTTTATGGTCAACAGTATCAAAAGCAGCACTGAGGTCTAACAGAACAAGCACAGAGATGAGTCCACTGTCTGAGGCCATAAGAAGATCATTTGTAACCTTCACCAATGCTGTTTCTGTACTATGATGAATTCTAAAACCTGACTGAAACTCTTCAAATAGACCATTCCTCTGCAGATGATCAGTTAGCTGTTTTACATCTACCCTTTCAAGAATTTTTGAGAGAAAAGGAAGGTTGGAGATTGGCCTATAATTAGCTAAGATAGCTGGGTCAAGTGATGGCTTTTTAAGTAATGGTTTAATTACTGCCACCTTAAAAGCCTGTGGTACATAGCCAACTAACAAAGATAGATTGATCATATTTAAGATCGAAGCATTAAATAATGGTAGGGCTTCCTTGAGCAGCCTGGTAGGAATGGGGTCTAATAAACATGTTGATGGTTTGGATGAAGTAACTAATGAAAATAACTCAGACAGAACAATCGGAGAGAAAGAGTCTAACCAAATACCGGCATCACTGAAAGCAGCCAAAGATAACGATACGTCTTTGGGATGGTTATGAGTAATTTTTTCTCTAATAGTTAAAATTTTGTTAGCAAAGAAAGTCATGAAGTCACTGCTAGTTAAAGTTAATGGAATACTCAGCTCAATAGAGCTCTGACTCTTTGTCAGCCTGGCTACAGTGCTGAAAAGAAACCTGGGGTTGTTCTTATTTTCTTCAATTAGTGATGAGTAGAAAGATGTCCTAGCTTTACGGAGGGCTTTTTTATAGAGCAACAGACTCTTTTTCCAGGCTAAGTGAAGATCTTCTAAATCAGTGAAACGCCATTTCCTCTCCAACTTATGGGTTATCTGCTTTAAGCTACGAGTTTGTGAGTTATACCACGGAGTCAGGCACTTCTGATTTAAAGCTCTCTTTTTTAGAGGAGCTACAGCATCCAAAGTTGTCTTCAATGAGGATGTAAAACTATTGACGAGATACTCTATCTCACTTACAGAGTTTAGGTAGCTACTCTGCACTGTGTTGGTATATGACATTAGAGAACATAAAGAAGGAATCATATGCTTAAACCTAGTTACAGCGCTTTCTGAAAGACTTCTAGTGTAATGAAACTTATTCCCCACTGCTGGGTAGTCCATCAGAGTAAATGTAAATGTTATTAAGAAATGATCAGACAGAAGGGAGTTTTCAGGGAATACTGTTAAGTCTTCTATTTCCATACCATAAGTCAGAACAAGATCTAAGATATGATTAAAGTGGTGGGTGGACTCATTTACTTTTTGAGCAAAGCCAATAGAGTCTAATAATAGATTAAATGCAGTGTTGAGGCTGTCATTCTCAGCATCTGTGTGGATGTTAAAATCGCCCACTATAATTATCTTATCTGAGCTAAGCACTAAGTCAGACAAAAGGTCTGAAAATTCACAGAGAAACTCACAGTAACGACCAGGTGGACGATAGATAATAACAAATAAAACTGGTTTTTGGGACTTCCAATTTGGATGGACAAGACTAAGAGTCAAGCTTTCAAATGAATTAAAGCTCTGTCTGGGTTTTTGATTAATTAATAAGCTGGAATGGAAGATTGCTGCTAATCCTCCGCCCCGGCCCGTGCTACGAGCATTCTGACAGTTAGTGTGACTCGGGGGTGTTGACTCATTTAAACTAACATATTCATCCTGCTGTAACCAGGTTTCTGTAAGGCAGAATAAATCAATATGTTGATCAATTATTATATCAATTACCAACAGGGACTTAGAAGAGAGAGACCTAATGTTTAATAGACCACATTTAACTGTTTTAGTCTGTGGTGCAGTTGAAGGTGCTATATTATTTTTTCTTTTTGAATTTTTATGCTTAAATAGATTTTTGCTGGTTATTGGTAGTCTGGGAGCAGGCACCGTCTCTACGGGGATGGGGCAATGAGGGGATGGCAGGGGGAGAGAAGCTGCAGAGAGGTGTGTAAGACTACAACTCTGCTTCCTGGTCCCAACCCTGGATAGTCACGGTTTGGAGGATTTAAGAAAATTGGCCAGATTTCTAGAAATGAGAGCTGCTCCATCCAAAGTGGGATGGATGCCGTCTCTCCTAACAAGACCAGGTTTTCCCCAGAAGCTTTGCCAATTATCTATGAAGCCCACCTCATTTTTTGGACACCACTCAGACAGCCAGCAATTCAAGGAGAACATGCGGCTAAACATGTCACTCCCGGTCTGATTGGGGAGGGGCCCAGAGAAAACTACAGAGTCCGACATTGTTTTTGCAAAGTTACACACCGATTTAATGTTAATTTTAGTGACCTCCGATTGGCGTAACCGGGTGTCATTACTGCCGACGTGAATTACAATCTTACCAAATTTACGCTTAGCCTTAGCCAGCAGTTTCAAATTTCCTTCAATGTCGCCTGCTCTGGCCCCCGGAAGACAATTGACTATGGTTGCTGGTGTCGCTAACTTCACATTTCGCAAAACAGAGTCGCCAATAACCAGAGTTTGATCCTCGGCGGGTGTGTCGTCGAGTGGGGAAAAACGGTTAGAGATGTGAACGGGTTGGCGGTGTACACGGGGCTTCTGTTTAGAACTACGCTTCCTCCTCACAGTCACCCAGTCAGCCTGCTTTCCCGGCTGCTCGGGATCTGCCAGGGGGTAACTAACGGCGGCTAAGCTACCTCGGTCCGCACCGACTACAGGGGCCTGGCTAGCTGTAGAATTTTCCACGGTGCGGAGCCGAGTCTCCAATTCGCCCAGCCTGGCCTCCAAAGCTACGAATAAGGTACACTTATTACAAGTACCGTTACTGCTAAAGGAGGCCGAGGAATAACTAAACATTTCACACCCAGAGCAGAAAAGTGCGGGAGAGACAGGAGAAGCCGCCATGCTAAATCGGCTAAGAGCTAGTAGCTACGCTAAGCTAGGGGATTCCTAAAAACACGCAAAGTGAATAATGTGTAAATAATTTAGAGGTGATTCAGCAGAAGGAGTGCTTTAGTTAAGGCACGTAAAGATTACACTGGGAAACAAATCGTAATCTAGATAACTAGATCAATCTAACTGCGCAGATTAAATAGCTAACAGATACAGAAAAACACTGCAGTGCTCCGGAACAGGAAGTGATACAATACCGCAGTGAGAGCCAACCACCAGTAGAGGCAAGCAAGAGCTTGAGATGTGTTGAAGTGGGGGCATGCGAACATGCATAAATAGTTAAAGTAGTTGCTCAAACGTTCTTGCTGCTATTGTTTCTGTATGACAGCGTTGCTTTTTGTCCCACACATGGACGAGTCACGTTCAGCTCATCGGATCTTTAGTTATTGATCCGTTCAGATATCCCTAATGTTCGTGCAAGACATCGGACTTGGGAGATTGGATGAAGTTGGATGACAGTCAAATGGAACGCTGACTGTACGGCAACTACGGAAATGATGAAGAAACGTCAAGACGCAATATGGACAAACTGAAGTTGTTGGTGGGATTCGTTCACATTTTTCAACAGTTTAAAAATTCTGATGAAGCGCCAGCTACAGGAACGAAGCTGGACAAAGGTTAAACGTAAGTCCAGATTTTTTGTTTCCTTTGGGCTTCATTGCCCTTCATTAGTGACGTGTGACCAGGGCTTTAGGCACCACATCTCATTTTTAGAGAAAAATGCTGATGGATGCAAAATGTAGGCACTGGGTGCAAAAACCGTTGGCCAGAGACTAGCAATAACACTTGTAGGTTCTCGCCAGGTTGAAGAAAGGGGCCTACGCATTAGGACAAACAGTACCTGAAGTCGCATGAGTTGCATTAATAAGAAGGTGACATCATACAGTTATAGGTAAATGAAAAGCAGTTTTCACAGGCATTTATTTACCATAGCTCCCATGAGGATATGACAGTCTATGAAAATAGGAGAGTCCACTGTCCACAGCGACTGCAGCAGTGAGGGTGGAGGGACTTAAACTCGGACAGATTAATGTGCCTCACAGCTGGACAGTGTCTGCTACAGCGGTGATCACTGACGGCTGGAATAGATTTGATCATAGGTGGCCAGAGGACTGGAAATTGGAGAACTCATCATAGAGAGGTTAATTTAACACCACAGGGTGTGATTAGTTTCAATTTTAAACTCTCACTCACGCACACTCTCCTCTGTACGCTGGAATGCTGCTTTCTTAGCACCACCCACTGAGTGTCTCCCATTGCAAAGAGACAATTTCTTAAAATAACGAAGCTTGATTTTACACTGCACCAGCCACATTCCTGTGAAAGTGTTTTTGAGCAAACATTGAATACCTCATAGTGCCAGAATCTCAATAGTACAGTTGCGCAAATGAAATCAATTTCCCATCAAGCAATGGTTGGATGTGATTCAGCTTGAAAATACGATCTGAACACAGGTTTGGACTGATTTCTGTGAGGCCTAGATTATGGGTATTGAGGATGAAAAGGACCCTAAAGTACTTTTTTTTTTTTTTTTGTCTTTCCTCTTATAATTCAGGATGCTAACTTGAGCAATATCATGCAGTCAAATCCACACTGTAGAATGTGGTACTTCTGAGTAAATGTAAACAGGATTTTCTCTGCAGTACGGTGTATTTATCATCACTTTCACAGTAATCAAACTTCAGGTTTATTTGATAGAAGGTGAGCAAGAGGACAAGCATTTCATAAATAATAATTGAATTTCTTTGTTGGCATATCAGAAGCCTGGATCGAAGGAAGAGGGTCAATAGAGTACAGTGAAATGAAATGAAATACATGAAATACAAAAAAAGAAACCCTGACCCAGAGTCAGGTCATTTGCACATAATATCCTCATGAGTGGCTTTATTCACCAGGTGTAGGCCAGATGTTGACAGCCGAATGGGGAATAACTATCATTCATATCATCATATATCACAATGGGTTAACTATCATTCTATCAAAGCAAAATTTGGATTTTCCTCCACAATCCCACACATGGTACACAATAATCTTGTAACCCACAGTTAGGTTAGGTACAGGCGCATGTACTAATGCCAGATACCAACCACCCAGGTGGACCACTGGTCCATTCCTTCATCTAGAAAGTAGCCATTTATCTCCCACAGTGTGGGTGATCCTTGGGTGTCCATGGGAGACAGAGAGAGAGAGAGAGAGACAGAAAGAGGGAGGGAGAGAGAGAGGGAGAAAGACAAAGAAAGATAGAGAGAGAGACAGAGAGAGAGAGAGAGAGGGAGAAAGACAGAGAAAGATAGAGAGAGAGACAGAGAGAGAGAGAGGGAGAAAGACAGAGAAAGATGGAGAGAGAGAAAGAGAGAGGGAGAGAGACAGAGAGAAAGAAAGCGACGGGGAGAGGCACTCTGCGCTTCACTCTTGTAGACTTGTTCTCCTCATAAAAAAACGATGAATACATAAACAACATTAAATACATGAGTCCAGAAAGCTTAAATGGGAGACCTGATGTCTGTTGCAACTGCGGCCAGGCTGGCAGCAACTTGGCCACTTGCAGAAGCGGCTGTTCTTCTCCGATCATCTTTGATATTTTGGTGTCCTCTCCCTAATGCGGGTGACACCCTGCCACCGCCCCCACCCACCCCAGTTCTCTCATGAATCTCTCATGTTAGGAGTCCCAGCGAGTTCATTCAGAGGGTTGCACGACACCAACAACAGCTCTCGGAGCATACTGGGAGGAGCCTTCTTGCCTCACCAACTTTGAACAGTTCAAAATACAGGTGCAATGCTTGTAATGCCCTGAAAGTGTAGCAAGGAATGAGCACCACCCAGTGACCATTGCACGAAATCAAGCGATTTCCGACACATTTACCGTTTGCAGGCTGTCACAGCCCAGTGAGATAGTACCCTAACGCTATGTGTCACAGATGCTTGTTTTGGAATTTTACCCATTGTAGATGTTTTCTGCCTGTTAGCATACAATGTTATTTCTCTGTGCTGAAATGTATTTGCATTTCTTGCTGTTTTATTTAAGCATAAACATCTTGAGTTTTTTCTATATTTTGAACTGGGAACTGAGAACTGCTGAGCACCGAGACAGAGTCTGTGTGTCATGATCCTGCCCGTTTTGGGCTCCTGCCATAGGTTTGAATTTATATTTTATATTATATTTATATTCTGGTCATGCTCATGTTATCACTGGTTTTGTTTTCTGTTCGTCATTCTTTTCCTTGTGGCTTTTTTGATTTTTGGATGGTGATTTTGTAGTTTCTGGTTTTGTTTCATTTATCTTCTCTGTATCACATTTTAGCCATGTGTACAGTTCTGTCTTAGTTTCTACCTTGCAGGTAGTTTGCTGTGTCAGGTTGTCACCATTTATTGTATTACCTTTTATTTTTTAACTCATTATCCTTTTGTCACTTAAATCTTAGTTTGGTTTAGTTGATCTTGTTTCTTGTGTCACTGGTTTTGTTTTCTGTCTTTATTTTGTTTTGGTTCAGTAACACACCAAGACAAGTGAAACTTCCGTGTGAAGTGAAAATGGTGTACTGTTTTGTTTTTGGCTGCAATTACCGAAGCATTCTTGAAAAGTGAAGGTTTTTTTTTTCGGTTCCCAGTGGAGAAGGGAGATGTCATATCTGTAAGTTTCAGTCTACACACCCAGCCAGAGTAGATGCGGTCTCTCGCCTGCACAAAATCTGATTGAACATCTCTGGAGAGATCTGAAAATGGCTGTGCATCGACGCTCCCCAGCCAACTTGATGGACCTTGAGAGGTGCTGCAAAGAGGAATGGCCCAAAGATAGGCGCACCAAGGTTATGGCATGTCTTGAGGCTGTAATTGCTGCCAAAAGTGTAAAGGGTGCAAAGGGTGTAAATATACACCCTACATGTGATTTCTTAGTTTTTTATTTTTAATAAATTTTCAAAAATCGTGTAAAAAGTTTTTTCATATTTTTATTATGGGGTATTGTGTGTAGAATTTTGAGGAAATAAATTTATTTAATCCATTTTTGAATAAGGCTGTAACATAAAATGTGGAAAAAAAATGAAGCGTTGTTAATACTTTCTGGACGTATTGTACACCTCCATTACCACAGTATTTTCATTATTTGTGGTTGTTTTTAACCTCTTAAACCCTAGAGTCCCCAAATTTGGGGACTTGCCTGTTTTGGAACATTTGAACACTCATAACTAACCAGTGCTGACACCAACATACACTTATTATACAACAAAATGTCAAGCGAAGTCTTCTCTACAAAAGTATCCACTTCACTCACATATCAACTAACCACAGCTGAAATGCCAAGCAAGTAAAGACATAATTCTGAATTCATTTTTTGGGAAAAAAAAAAAACCTCATTTACTCCTACCAAGTATTATTTCCTTTCAGTTTTTTTGCATCCACAATATCCTCTAGGACCTGTCTTTTAGCTGATCCAAACTTTTGTATTTCTGACCTTGTACAAGCTGACAAATAAATCATAATGTATGGGTATGTGATTTTGGTGAAATAGGCTCTATGCTTAAGGGGTTAATATATTTGCTCAGAATTTACCTCACTTCACTTTCTTTAATGTGTCCTGCAAGTTCTTCAACAAACTTTTCTCCTTTCATCCAGTAGATGATGGGCCTTCTGGTTTCTCCGCTGTAGCCAAAAAATGCCTTGCAGTCCAGACTGAGAGGCATACCTGAAACACACAACAAAGTAACATTACACCATAAACGACAGCACAGTCCTCCGAGCTACAGCTAAACCAGTGAAACGGTCCACAGTGAGAGGGAAGCACACAATGAAGACCATACAATAATAAAATGGCTTTAAAATGGAATACTCCACACTCTGAAGGGAGACCTACTTAGGAATGGTACCAGTAATGTTTCTTTATTGCAGAGAAGCTCAGAGGTTTTGAAAAACTTGCTGTATATGGTGGAAGTTGAGGTGATCATTGTCTGAGAGAAGCATAATGATTGTGTTGAAGTATGGTTGGGGGATTTTAACAGGTTTGTTGCAGCATGCTGACCTTCTCTTGAGACACACATGAGCTATGATGCTCAGGAAAACATGGAGCCAAACTCAGCCAGGTGTGAGAGCAGCTTTGCTCTTCTGTGCATGGCAGAGACGGAAGTGACAAAGCAAAGTGGCACCCACTGACTAGCAAATGTGCTTGTATGCACCACAAAATGTTTGACTGTGCAAAATAAGATTTAGTTTACCATATAACAGAGGGAGAGTATTATATGTATTCTGCTACTTTGTAGTAGTATTTATTATGTATTTTTTTCTGTTAACCCTCTGGGGTCCGAGGGCATTTTTTGGGACAGTTCACTCACCTGGCATAAATGTTTGTTATAAAAATAAAGCGAAAAATTATTTTCCACACACATTTATTCAAAACACACAGCAAACTATAATAAACAACTGTTTTGACACTTTATAAAGGTACTTTGAGGTCTTGTGTGAAAGGCTGAACATCAGAAAGGTTCAAACAATAAACACAAATGCACATTTTGAACAATATATACAAAATGGTCTATGCATTTTGTTGTCCATTGATATGGGAAACAGTGCTTTACGCAGAGAAAGCAACAGAGTTATCCAGTAACATTCACATGCAAACTAGTGGAGCAATCCTGATAGTTACACACTCTTTGTTTGAGCATGTGAGATTGTCATCAGAGGCTCTCTGCTTTCACTGATCACTGTGCGTAATGGCACAAGGCGCACTGAGTATGTACTAATAGTATGTACTCATTGGAGCACCCAGGGGGCTATTCAAACAGGCCAACTAGTAACATATCTGTTGTGTGTTGGGGGGTTTGGCTGGACATTTGGGTGCTGTTTTCTTTTCTTTGCTCTCCAGGTGGTATGCAAACTGTTTTTTTCTGTGGAGAAGGTGCTGGCGGAAGAGTCCTTCACCCTCATCAGAACTATTGGCTGCACCTGTGGAGGATGTTCACGTGCAGGCCTAACAACTTGCAGCACCTGTGGATGATGCTCACATGCAGACTTAAAGACTTTCAGCTGAAGCAGATAATGAGATGGCGTTCTGCATTTAAGCCATGAGTGATTTGAGCAGAATTGCCGGGAACTCGACCATGTGACGTTCGGTTGTGAGACGCTGAGGACCGCGCCAGGGTTTGACACATCGTGCCTGTGAAGGAGGACGGGTGAGGGACACATGCTGTCAGCACACATCAGAGGTGATTATCGTCTGAATAATCGTTAATAGTAATTTGGCGTTTTGTTACGCAGTATATTTGAACATTGATGAGAATTGTGCAGTTTGCTTCTCACTGCCGTGGCATACGGATTGATGATCCTCCACCTGTTGTGAGAAGCTGCTCATTTACATAAGGCTTAAATTCAGACCTGAATGTGTTGCTGATAGTGTGTGCCTCTGAAGGATATTTGTTGTAGCTCTGTTGACGTACCTCACCTTTTCCGTCCTTCACAGAGTCAGTTTGTCATATTCACCTGGGGGGTGTTCGGCGGTGAATCTGAGTCCAGAAGTGCCGGGCTTTGATCCATTTGGGCGCTGGAGAGCGCGCCGTCCTTCACCTTGCCAAGACAGCTGACTATTTATGTTGTACACGGATTATTGCACATGAGGGGGAATAAATTTGTTTCTTGGAACTGCTTTCTGGTTATTTAGCGCTGGGCCATTGTCAGATGCTGGTTCGGTTCTCTGACCCGCGTCAGCACATAACAATATCACTCCTGAAAACGATCTTTGCCTTTTCATGTGAGGTAAATCTGCCCTACGATTGGATTTTGGAAAACCATGTGACGATGAACCAATTCCGATTGGACAATCATATTGCGCACGTCATCACACAGCTTCTATGAGGAGTACAAAGATGGCAGATGGTCTGTGGAGACTCGAAAGTCTGCATAGTTAACTTTTCAGCAAAAAAAAAGTACGTTTCTATCTCATGTCATTCAGAAGTTATTTATAAATTAGTAAAGCTTGGTCTTGGCCGTCGTATACGATGGCGTCGGCCCCAGAGGTTTAAGTTAATGATGTACATTATTCATGTGATCTTCAGGCTCCCACAATTCATAAATTCCCACAATCCCACTATCCCACAATTCATAAAGAAAACAAGTGAAATATAAATTTGTTAAAGCTGCAGAGGGTGGGAGTAGGACAACATGGTTAAAAAGTAATTGACCATAGTAAATTCTCAAAGAAGTAAAATAAATGTACTTGTAGCAAGGTAGGGATAATGTTACTGGTCAAAACTAAAACTAAACATGGCACTGTATTGATTGGTGAATTTTGACAGGCTTGTTGTACCAAAAACCTCAAGCACTGACCATAAATCCACAAGGAGAAAGTCCACATGTGCACAGCAGCTCTGTCTGTGTGTGTGTGAGAAGAGACAACTGAAGCTGGAAAGCACAAAATCGATGCAAGTAACAATATATCTAAGTGCAAGCACACAGCTTGAATATAGGAAGAGTGAATCCAAGTGTAAACAAGAGATATTTGAGTGCAAGGGCAGAGTTTTGAAGGAAAACATAACAAATTGTGAATGTGAAATCAATAAGTTATGCTCTCAAACTGAAAGACCACACTCAAACAAAAATGGAGAATAAACTTCAGAAAACTGCACTTAGTGTTTATGTTCTTGTGTTACACATTTTTAAAATCAAAATGATGGCAATATTGCCAGGAATCCAAAGCTGTCTTTTTAAGTTGCACAGACAAATTGCTGCTGCTTGTGTCTTCCATCCTTAGTCAAAACAAGCCACACTGAAGATTGATCTCCAGTGCCTACATCGGTAGATCTAGTTGTCTGCTTCCTTCTTCTTTATGGGGCTCCCCCTACAGCTCGCAGTATGTGTCACAAAAACTTACTGCTGGTCCTCCCCCTCCCATATTCCCCTGCTGTCCATGTGCATTTGCTTTCAACAGAGCCAGCGAATGCAATCCATAGAGCCATATCTACTGAGGTGCGTAATGATACACAGTATCATGTAATAAATTATAAGACAGTGTATATTTCTATTATGTTACCAAACATAAGCCACAAAATTACAGGCTTCTGGGGGTGCAGCGCTGCTGCTGACCCTGTGCTTCACCACCTCTGGCATTTCTATTTTATTTGTATTTTTGTCCATTTTTAATTGTGTGGATGTGGATATCTGAATATGAAAATGAAGATTATGCCTGAAATTATTTTGTGGCTGGCTGCATGCCTTCTTGGACAGCTATTTGCTGAAGGACGAGGTTTTTTTGGAGGAAATCACAGCGTCTTCACTTTAACACGTGAATGCCTGCTGTTACTCGGACACCCAGCAAACTTAAGGGGAACTCTTAACTTAGACATACTGGACAGCTATCCTGAATTAAAATGGATCCAGACACAAGGAAGGTCCAAAATAAAGAAAAGAGGCCAGAGAGAAGGAGTGGAACAGAAGCTAAGGAAACATGGACTTCTCCTGCCGGGTATACTGTACCTTTCTCTAATGTCCATTCTTTGAGTAACAAAATAGATGAACTGACGGCAAAATTCCAGTATAGCAGTGAAGCAGTCTCATCTGTCTCACAGAGAGCTGGTTAAAGAGGGGGTGATGAATCCAAATTCTGCTTCTACTTGCCCAGAGAATTTGACCTGATCACCATCGTATTAACTTATATACCTGGACCAGACTTTGAAGGGGCGGCAATAAAGATTGCAGAGAGCTACAACTAGGGAGCGGTGTTATTTCAAAAATTTTTGAAATCTATACATTTTTGCTTGGAATGTGGAAATATACATGGAATAAACCATAACAGTATAATTTTTGAGTCATTTGGTTACAAAAACCCATATGGACGGAGCGTTTGAAAATTGCAAGTAACGCGTGTGTCGTATATATGTGCTGTTGATGTAGAAAACCACTCTTGCTTATAATTAGTTCATTGTAGCCATGTCATTCTTTACATGTGATGATTATACTCAACTGATGTTCCTGAAATAAAAACTACATAGATTTTGTTTGTTACAATTGATCGTAACATATGTACTGAAATTAGGTTTTTTTGTCAATGACTCTTAAAAAACACCAGACAGGCTTATTGTTACTATAGACGTTGAATATAAACTTGGGGTCGAGCAACATTTGGAGCCAAATTTCAAGTCTCTAGGTGCAGCGGTTCTCAAGATATGACATTTTCGTCGAAATGTTTGGCAATTTTTGAACCCAATATCTTCACTGGCTTCGTCCATATGGGTTTTTGGAACCAAATGACCCAAAATTTATCCTGCTATGGTTTATTCCATGTATATTTCCATATTCCATGCAAATATTTATAGATTTCCACATTTTTTGAAATAACACCCCTCCCTACTACAACAACGCACTATCCAGATCAGCTGATCAACCTGTTTTCATACTGGGGGAGTTTAATTCCTCCAACTTGTCAAATCATCTGCTCACATTACAACAGTACATAGATTGCCCAACCCGCACCCTGAATAAGTGTTATGGCAATTTACCAGAAGCCTACAAATCCATCTGTCGGCCTGCTCTGGGAAAGTCTGATCATAATGCGATACATCTGCTCCCACGGTATACGGTGAAACTGAGACGGGAAAAGCCAGTGTATAAGGGCATACATATATGGTCAAATGATTGTAAGGAGGAACTGAGAGACTATCTGGAAGACACAAACTGGCAGATCTTCTTTAACTTGTGTGATCACCCTTCTTGACCTGACAGACACTATCACATCTTATATAATGTTCTGTGAAAGGTTAGAGTTTATCAACCAAGGCCTAGATTTCTTGCCCTTTTATTATCAGTGCCTCACTCTCCGTGCCACTCCTCCACAAAACAGCCAAAGAACAGGTGTAAGTTGATGTTTGTATGTCTCTCAAATCACATATAATAAATTTAATAACTTATTTTAAGTTGCATTGGTGTTTTGGTTGCTTAAACAAGAAGAAATGGCTGATGGGCTCATCTCTGGTGTCTTCAGATCTGATGGACTGCACAGTTTTGCATTGTAATGAGCAATAAATGGTGTATCTTGGCTGATTTCCCCAAGACACTGGTAAGATTTGATTAGTCAACCTGAGCAGGCACACTGCTTGGCAGAAGTTAGGAAACCCCCCCGCCCCCAAGCTTCATGGACCACCAGCCACGTCTATGCAACTCAGTGCATCTCAAGGGAAACTCAGTGTACACTCTGTCCCCAAGTCTTCATATCTCCAGGTAATTCTCTCTGTTCATGGTGTGATAAATAAAGGCAAGTTGCTTCAAGCCTGCACCACTGCAAGAAGTCTCTTCAAGCTCCCAAAAATTATGAACATGTTCATAACTGGTTCATGTTTGACCAGCCTTTCCTGACTTATGCTGATCTACACACACATAAGATGTTCCGAGGTGATGCTCTGGAAAACTTTGGAGCCAAACTCAGTCAGGTGTGAATACAACTTTACTCGTCCGTGTCATGCACAGTCACACAGAGGTTGAGGATGTCTAACCCTGCACAGATTTACAGCAATATACCCATCACAATGAATTAGTGAAGTCAAAGTAGCATCTGCTGACTGGAAAATGTGCTTGGATACACCATGCATTATGTCTCAATCCACCTGGCTGTAAAGTTGATGATTTAGCTGGGCCATACTACAGAGGGAGAGTATTGGTAAATGGTAAATGGACTGCATTTATATAGTACTTTTCAATCTGCACCAGATGCTCAAAGCGCTTTACAACTATGCCTCACATTCACCCCGATGTGAGGGTGCTGCCATACAAGGTGCTCACTACACACCAGGAGCACCTAGGGGATTAAGGACCTTGCCCAAGGGCTCTTAGTGATTTTCTGGACAGGCTGGGATTTGAACCAGGTATCCTCTAGTCTTAAGACCAACACTTAACCACTAGACCATCACCTCCCCTGCACTGTGTATATTGTATACAGTATATACAAGTATATCTGAGTATTGTATATATTGTGCTATTTTGTATTCTATATTTTTATTCTCTTTCGTTTATGTACAGTCGAGACTTGCTTTGACTTTGAGATTAAAGCCCTTGAAATCCCCACCCTGTGATTACAACTATCACAAGTGATGGTGGTGTATTAATGAGTGTTCTAATGAGCACTACCTTGTTAGGCAGTCAATTATCAGATAATTATGATAGACCTCGGTGTTAGCGTAATGCTAGCTCCATCAGCACTGTCAAACACCAACACCGAATACTCAAGCTGAGTGCTGTTTTCTTTGATGTCAACCAAGTCTTGAAGTGAATATTAACACTAAAGAATGTATGACGCAAAAATGAGTGTGTGGGGTATGAATGGTGGGGTAACAGTGTCACCAGATTTTGCTCTGATTGTGTTTGAGATGCCTTGGAATTGTCCATGCGTGCCCTATTTTAAACAACATTTTAATTGTAAAGAGATTACAAAAATGTTTTCATTTGTGGGTATTTTTTTTTTATATTTTTTTTTTATAATTTTTCATTTAGTGTTCAAATATTCTTTATCCTGATTACTGAAAAAAGCAAGATGAAATAGATGGAAAGTACGAGGTCTGTTAGAAAAGTATCCAACCTTTTTATTTTTTTCAAAAACTATATGGATTTGAATCATGTGCGCTTGCATCAGACAAGCTTGAACCTTCGTGCGTATGCGTGAGTTTTTTCACGCCTGTCGGTTGCGTCATTCACCTGTGGGCAGGCTTTGTGGGAGGAGTGGTCCAGCCCCCTCGGCGGATTTCCATTGTCTAGGAATGGCTGAGCTACTGCCGCTTTGCTCCATGAAATTTTTTTCAGAAACGGTGTCAGACAGCCAGGTGGAAACCATTTGGAAAATTCAGATGGCTTTCCGTGAAGATTCTATCGGCATGACATGGATTAAGGACCATTGCAACCAGATTTAAAACGGCCCACAGCGGCAGAAGGCGCGCCGTGCTCCGCGCGGCCATCGACAGGCTTTAACGACCAGATCATTTCCAAAGTGAAAGTTCTGTTGGTCCAGGACATCGTGTGACTAGCAGAGAAGTTTCAGAAGAGATGGGGATCAGCACTTTATCGGCACATTCCACTGTTAAAGGAGATTTTGTAATGAAAGACGTGCGGAGGGATTCGCGCGTCGGGATGGAGCACAACAAAAAACACCTCCGTGTTGGAAACCATTCGTAAGATTCAGACGGCTTTTGGTGGCTTTTTAGTCGAGTGAGTATCCGAGAAATTGTGTAACAGCTGGGCATGTTCCAACTTGTCCTGTGAGACTTCCAACACGGACTTGCTTTTGTTCTCCGCCATTGCGGCTCCATCTCGACGCGCGAATCCCTCCACACGTCTTTCATCACAAAATCTCCTTTAACAGTGGAATGTGCTGATAAAGTGCTGATCCCCATCTCTTCTGAAACTTCTCTGCAAGTCACACGACGTCCTGGACCAACAGAACCTTCACTTTGGAAATGATCTGGTCGTTAAAGCCTGTCGATGGCCGCTCGGAGCGCGGCGCACCTTCCGCCGCTGTGGGCCGTTTTAAATCCGGTTGCAATATTCCTTAATCCGAGTGATGCAGACAGAATCTTCACCAAAAGCCATCTGAATTTTCCAAATGGTTTCCACCTGGCTGTCTGACACCGTTTCTGAAAAAAATTTCATATAGCAAAGAGGCAGTAGCTCAGCCATTCCTAAACAATGGAAATCCGCCGAGGGGGCTGGACCACTCCTCCCACAAAGCCTGCCCACAGGCGAATGACGCAACAACAGGCGTGAAAAAACTCACGCATGCACACGAAGGTTCAAGCTTGTCTGATGCAAGCGCACATGATTCAAATCCATATAGTTTTTGAAAAAAAAATAAAAAGGTCGGATACTTTTCTAACAGACCTCGTAAGTTATACCAGCAAAGGGTGAATTGTCACTGGATGACTGAAAAAGTAAATTCTAACAAAATACTTTTCCAGTTTTGAGTAATCCTGCCTAAACTCATTCCAGAAAGCCATTAGATGAAACCTGTAGATGAAATCCTGGAAATTATGCTCAGTAGCACTTTGACTGCAGGTATAGTGAAGGGGAGTGTGCACGTTTTCACTCCAGTTGAGCAAAAACTTATCTAAAAGAGCAGTGAGGAATTTTGTGAGATGATGTGTCGTAAAAATAATAGTGCATATTTGATTCCACTTGCAGAGGAATCCGTCTGTCACATCAGCACGCTGATTTTAGGCTATAAATAAACTGCAGCACTCACAGACTGCGAGAATGATTACACGTGATATTGTTTCATTGCATTAAGATATTCAATACATTTTGTTGATTTTATTTTCAGACTGGTTTGAAAACGACATCATCTTTTAGAAGTAGGTCGCACTGCATAGCGCAACGGTAACGGTTAATGTAAGCATGACCGTTGCTCTTTTGTGAGCATTTTATTACAAATATCTGCTGTAATATGATTTGTTTTTGTCACAGGTTTTGCAGTCTGGATGCCCTTCAAGGAGTTAACCTTTATTTGTTCAGGTTTGGTTCTGGCACCAAGCTGGGCTGGTTTGCTCCCCTGGTGGCCAGATTAGCTGACTGCAGCAGCTCTCTCAGAAAATCCTGCCTAATCCCCTGCAGAAACTTCTATGTTTTAAGGTCAATTATGTTTCATTGTTCTTGCATACATGTGATGTTTACTTTCTTTTTATGGTGCCTCAGCACCCTGTATCACAGTGTGTTTCACACATACTTCAGAAAACTGGAAACCTAATCTGCAGCGGAGCCAAATTAGTTAGATTTTTTCTGTTTACTTGTGTGCATGTTTGTGCTTAACACAAATTGACTGGCACCCCGGGGGTGAGTTTGCAATGCTTAACATGTAACCTTGATTCAAATTATAACTTTCTTTGCAATTCCGTGGTGCAAGGGTGTACATTGGTTGTGTATAGTGGGAGTGAGTGTGATTGTAAGCCGCAACAATTTTTTAAAAAAGAAATCAAAATTGACATTTTTCCCGACCATATGAGACATTTGCGAAACCAAAACACTCTTAGTGGCCTATAATGTTTCTGTCTTTCTGATATTGAAGGCCACACCATTGGTCACAGTGGCTGTGTTGACATTTTTATTTTCTGTATACTGTAGCTACTTTATATTAGAGCAGAGGGTCACCCCTTTGAGTCTGGTCTGCTTGAGGTTTCTTCCTCAGAGGGAGTTTTTCCTTATCACTGTTGCTCTGGGGGTTGGTAAGGTTAGACCTTACCTGTGTGAAGCGCTTTGAGGCAACTCTGTTGTGATTTGGTGCTATATAAATGAAAATAAATTGAAATTGAAAATTGAGCCTTGTGAGAACACAACACATTCAAATATCAACTCCATGTACATCATTCACTTTATCATGGAGGCAACTGGAAAATTAATTTGTGTTTTTCCAAAGTGCTGATTATTTCAATGAGAAACAAGAAGGCACTCAGTGCATGCTGATGTCGAGGTCCAACATTCTGTTTGTCAGCAGGATATCTCTGAAAGTTTTGAATTCATGTCAAGGAAAGTAGTATGACTTTTCTTTAGGGCCCCTTCACACATAACACAATTGAATTCAACTAGCGCACAAAGGAGGAATTGCATGCCAGTCATGAAAAATCACAATGTGGTTACACATTGTGCAGCTGCTGGCACTGGCACTGTGTTCCCACATGCATGAACCATCACCACGGCATGGTGCACGCCTACCCGTCGGCGCGATATTTTCGTGGTGCGCTCATACAAGCTGTTACGATGGGAGTTGCCCTGAGTTGTACATATTTGCACTATGTGTGAAGGGGCTCTAAGCACTTTTTTGATTTGGGAAGTTGCTGTTTTTAGTCCTATTGGCTCCTATTTGTTTCCATTCCAACATTTTTTTCCTTTCAAATAAGAGTTGTTTTGATGCAAAGAAGCTGCTGCTTCTTCTTTGTGATAGAAGTCAGTTGAGGTGGCTCGGGCATCTGGTGAAGATGCCTCTTGGTTGTCTCCTTAGGGATGTCTACTAGGCACAACCAACTGCAAGGAGATCCCAGGAAGACCCAGAAAACAGTGCCATAGCCCCTGTCACAATTCCTGAATAGAGTCCTGAGAGACTGGAGGGATGATATTTTTCAGCTGCCTTGGGATGAGTTAGAAGACTTGGCAGAGGACTGGGAAGTGTGGGATGAGCCGTTTGGTCTATTCCAACTGTGACCTGGACGTGGATAAGCAGTAAAAATATGAATGAATGAATGGATGGATGTTTGGATGGATGGATGGATGGATGGATGGATGGATGAATGACTTCTCTTATACAACACAAATGTCAAAGCTAAATAAAACACTCACAGGCTTGACATGTAACAATGTTTTAATATGACTAATGTTGTAAAACAGAGAACTTGTCCTTTATAAAGTACGATATATGATTTTACAGACAGGATGTCTCCAAATAGACAAAAACAAAGTCAGAGCAGCCTTCCAGGTTACAGCTGAGCTGCCCATTTTCTCACACGGGGATATGTGTGCATGTGTGTGCTTGAACTAAGAGTTTAAATGTGCATGTCTACATGTGCGTGTGCATGAACACGTCTGGGGCACCATCTGTGTTGTCATGTGCAGCTGTGCACCCTCAGGATCTAATGTCAGCTGTTCCCAAGACAACCGCTACACTGTATACCTGGCCCACATACACACACACAGTCTTCAAAACCACCTGAAGGTTTTACACCATGTACATTTAGATAACCGGATGGGCAGAAAGGCAAGAGAGATGTCTGCGTATGTAAAAAAGAAAAATAGAGTCAAATAGATGAAAGGTTTGTGTTTTAGATTTGGAAGACTTAGCTATCTTGGTTTAAAATCTGCTTCATTTGGGTCAGTTACCCCTCCCAACCTGAAGGGAGCACTGTTTTCTGGAAGGGGACTGTGGCCTGTGTCGCAGTCTGGCCAGTCCCCCCCTACAGATCTGTCCCCTTGACTTCACTGCGTATGCGCCATTTTGGAGTGTCAGCAGCAGTTAACAGATTATCGCCTCGTTTCTGCTTCAAACTGACTTTGGAATGATTTAAGAGGTTTTACTTTGTCATCTGATGGCTAATAATCAAATTATTCCCTTTGATCGGTTTGGGTGTAGAGAGTCAGACTCAGAGACTCAGACTCAGACGCACTGGTACCACGCTCTAATGACTCCCCTGTCTTTTATTATGAAATGCTGAAATTATGTGGAAATGATTGTTGTACAAAAGATTGAGGTATCTGTCGTTGAGACAGATGATGACCAAAATGTGGCATACGCAGTGAAGGCAGGGGGACTGATCTGTAGGGGGGACTGTGCAGACTGCGACACGGTGCCAACCAACATTATTGTCACTCCTGATTTTCAAGTACCTAAATCAGAATATCTTCAGAAAAGAATGCAGATAATCTAAGTTTGATTAACTACAGCATTTAATAGACAGACAGACTTTATTCATTCCCTATTGGAAAAAGCACAAAACTTGAATATACGTATTGGCCTGTATCTTGGCGACAATAATTGGCACTCATAACTCAGATTTGGTTGCATCAATGATAGTTTCAAAACATTGTGTGTCATCATCTCGAAGCTTCTTACATTTGTCTGTAGGTGTTTTTTTTTTGCATTCAAGCTTTGTAAAGTTTGCAGAAATCCTTTTTGAAACAGCTCTCTCCAATGGGTTTCATTGTGATTTAGGTCAGGACACTGGGATCAGTTTAAAACTGGCCATCCTTTCCTTTTCAAACATTCCTTCATGCTGTTTGCTGGGTGCTTTGTATTGTTCTGTTGCTGAAAGACCAAAGATCTTCACCTCAACCCTTGTGCTCTGACACAGAGAAACACATATCACTGAAATAAATTGGTAACATTCTGTTTTCATCATTGCTGTGATACATTCAATGACTCCAATGCCAGAGGCAGCAAAGCAGGCCCATAGTATCAAAAAACCTCCATGTTTTACTGGAGTGAGGAAGTTCTTATGGGTTTTATTTGATCACCTATGAACAAACTGATCCACTGCATTTTTAAAATGCGCAACTTTAGTTTCATGTGTGTATGGAAAACACATGATTATGAAAGAGCCTTTCTTTCAATAATAGTCCTTAAAATATGAATAAATAATCATTCATTCATTTTCAATACCCTCTTACTCCAATTTAGCGTTACGGAGGGGCTGGAGCCTATCCCAGGATGTACCCTGTCTTTCACCCTGTGACTGCTGGAGCCTATCCCAGCAGTCATAGGGTGAAAGGCAGGGTACACCCGGTATAGGATGCCAGTTGATATATACAGTTGATACATACAGCCAGACAAACACATTCACACTCCTAAGTGTGCCTACAGTCAATTCAAAGTCACCAATTCACCTACAGTGCATTCAGAAAGTGTTCATAACACTGCACGTTTTACACTTTTTTATTTTACAGCTGTAATGACCTGGTTCTTTAGTGGAACTATACTTTAAATCTAGAGAATACAATTTATTGAAATCTCATGCAGAGTAAAGCAGATCTAGGCTCTTTGTGAGCATAGCTCATGGGAGAATTGGTTTAAAAAGAGCCCCAAACACAAATACAGTGATGTTTTTTTTTTACAGAGACTGGGAGTCCGTTACAATGGGTGGACCTGTTCTCGCAAATGGTTCCTATTGGGTACCCAGCGACAGAGGGGCAGTTCTTCTATATCGTGTGCTCAGCGCGCGATCAAAAAAGTACTGAATCGTATAGTGGTGTTATGTCAGGACATGGAGATAAACGAGTTCAAAGTGGAACACACAAGGACCTTGGTTTCGTGATTCATTTGATGATTCACCACACTGGTATCCTGTTGTTGTGTCTTCTGTGCAGATAAGAAACCTAAGCAAGAGCTCAGTGACCCACCCATGCAGATAAGAGAAGAGACTTACTGGCAGTTACAAGAAGTCCTAAGAGTGGTGTAAACACAGATAAGAGAAAAGGAGACTCAATCCCACACACCCCCAGCAAGAGCACAAAACACAAACACGGTATTATTCCAAAATGGATGAAATTCATTTATTTCCTCACCTACACACCATACCCCATAAGAAATCACATGTACATAAGTATTCACAGCTTTTGGCAGAAAGCTCAAAATTGAGCTCAAGTGCATCCTGTGTCCACTGATCATCCTTGAGATGTTCCTACAACTTAACTGAAGTCAACCTGGGGTAAATTCAGTTAATTGGACATGATTTGGAAAGGAACACACCTATCTACATATAAGGTCCCACAGTTGACAGTGCATGTCAGAGCACAAACCAAGAATGAAGTCAAAGGAATTGTCTGTAGACCTCTGAGACAGGATTGTCTTGATGCACAAATCTGGGGAAGGGTACAGAAACATTTCTGGTCCTGATGAGCACAGTGGCCTTCATCATCTGTAAATGAAAGTTTGGCTCCATCAGGTCTCATACTAGAACTGGCCACCCATCTAAACTGAGCTATCAGGGGAGAAGGGCCTTAGTCAGGGAGGTGACCAAAAACCCAATGGTCACACTGTCAGAGCACCAGCATTCCTTTGTGGAGAACCATCTCTTTCTTGTGAATGCCAGGCATCATGTTTGACAGAAACCAAGGCACCATGCCTACAGCAAAGCATGGTGGTGGCAGCATCATGCTGTGGGGATGTTTTTCAGCAACAGGAACTGGGAAACTAGTCAGGACTGAAGGAAAAATGAATGCATCAATGTACAGAGGCATCCTGGATGAAAACCTGCTCCAAAACGCTCTCAACGTCAGACTGGTACGATGGTTCATTTTTCAGCAGGACAATGGCCCTAAGCACACAGCCAAGATATCAAATGAGTGGCTTCCGGACAACTCTGTGAATGTCCTTGATTAGCCAAGCTAGAACTCACACCTGAATCTTTGGAGAGATCTGAAAATGGCTGTGCACTGACACTCCCTATCTGACCTGATGGAGCTTAAGCGGTGCTGCAAAGAGGAATGGGCAAAACTGCCTAAACATAGGTGTGCCAAGCTTGTGGCATCATATTCAAGAAGACTTGAATATGCGCAGGTCGCAACCTCAACTTTATCTAAAGTCTGGGTCTTTTAGTGAAGCTTAGGGCTTGTGGCCTGCGATCACCTTCGTATTTCTTCTGTTTTTCTTGTTGCTTAATGCTGACAAAGTATACCTTATTTGTTGTCTTTCTGACGCCTAATTCTGTTTTTTTTTTTTTTTTTTTTTGTCTCTGTTTGAGTTTTGGCCCCATCCAGAAGTAGGAGTGGGTGTCGTCGGCAAGCCTCCCGTCCTGGAAACTAGCATGGCATCCCAAAATTTCCTTTATATTTGTATTGTCAATTGTGTTGGTAGCATGGCCCAAGCAGAGGGTCACCCCTTTGAGTCTGGTCTGCTTGAGATTTCTTCCTCAAATCATCAGAGGGAGTTTTTCCTTACCACTGTCACCTGTGTGCTTGCTCTAGGGGTTGGTAAGGTTAGACCTTACAACTGTGTTTACTCATTTTCATAATTTTTCATAATGACAACAGAAACTAACCAAATGACCCTGATCAAACGTTTACATACCCTGGTGATATTGGCCTGATAACATGCACCCAAGTTGACACAAACGGGTTTGAATGGCTACAAAAGGTAACCATCATCCTCTGTGATCTGTTTGCTTATAATCAGTGTGTGTGTATAAAAGGTCAGTGAGTTTCTGGGCTCCTGACAGACCCTTGCATCTTTCATCCAGTGCTGCACTGACGTTTCTGAGGCATAGGGAAAGCAAAAGAATTGTCAAAGAAAATGTAATTGAATTGTATAAAACAGGAAAGGCATATAAAAAAAAGATATCCAATGGGCTGAGAATGCCAATCAGCAGTGTTCAAACTCTAATTAAGAAGTGGAAAAAACCCAAAAAGCACAGAGAACAGTCATTTGGAATGACAAGACCAAAATTGAACTTTTTAGCTACAACCAAAAATGTTATATTTGGAGAGGAGCCAACAAGGCCTATAATGAAAGGTACACCCTTCCTGCTGTGAAGCACGAAGGTGGATCACTGATGATTTGGGGATGTGTGATCTGCAAAGGCACAGGAAACCATAATCAATGGTAGAATGAATGCAGCATGTTATCAGAAAATGCTGGTGGAAAATTTGCACTCATCAGCCCAGAAACTGCACATGGGACATACTTTGACATTCCAAAATGACAATGATCCAAAACACAAGGCCAAGTCGATCTGTCATTGCAGAATAAAGTGAAGGTTCTGGAGTGGCTATCTCGTCTCCTGACCTCAATATCATTGAGCCACTCTGGGGAGGTCTCAAATGTGCAGTTCATGCAAGACAGCCCAGGAATTTACAGGAACCGGAGGTGTTTTTGCCAAGAGGAATGGGCAGATTTACCATCAGAGAAAATAAAGAGCCTCATCCACAACCACCGCAAAAGACTGTTGACTGAATTTTAAAGGGGGCAATACACTGTATTAAGAACTGGGGTATGTAAACTTTTGAACAGGGTTATTTGGTTATTTTCTGTTGTCATTACGATTTAAAACGAGTAAACACAGCTGTTTGACAATAAATTACTTCACCCAACAACTAACCATGAGTGATAAAAAAAACAAAAAAACGTTTTGTGTTATCATTCATACTGTCTGAAAAATGGCCAAAAAAAAATCTAACATTCTGCCAGTGTATGTAAATTTTTGAGCACAACTGTATCTACAAGTGATTTCTTAGTTTTTTACTTTTAATAAATTTGCAAAAAATGTTAAAAAGCTTTTTCATGTTGTCATTATCGGAAAATGTCAGTAGAATATTGAGAGAAGAAATGAACTGATTCCATTATGGAATAAGGTTGTAACATAACAAAAAGTGCAAAACGTGAAGCGCTGTGAATACTTTCTGGAGGCACTGAAACCTGCAAGGCTTTGGAAGTGGGAGGAAGCTGGAGCATATAGAATGACAAACAAATTCACACACCCACTCACATGCACACCTGTGGTCAATTTAAAGTCAGCCATTCACCTAACTTGCATTTCTTTGAAAGTGGGATGAAATCCATGCAAACATGGGGAGAACTTGCAAATGCCACACAGAAAGACCCAGGAGGGATGCAATCCAAGGACCTCCTTGCTGGGATGCAACAGTTCCAACCACTAAGTCAGGATCTCATCAACACTGTCAGAAACCATATTGTTGAACATTTTAACTTAACTTTTTAACACACACACACACACACACACGCACACACACACACACACACACACACACACACACACACACACACACACACACACACACACACACACACACACACACACACACACACACACACACACACACACACACTAAATTGACTGTAGGTGTGTGTGAATGTATGTCTGTCTATAGTGACAGCACCCGCCCACTGCAAGTTCTGCAATATCCCATTAAGGGAGACTACAACTAACCAAGAAGAATATGTTGCATCATTGTCTGTCCAGGTGAATGATGGACAGACAAACAACATCCCTCTGTCTATCTTCCCACCAA
The DNA here is from genome assembly GCF_902500255.1 of Thalassophryne amazonica. Classification (NCBI taxonomy): domain Eukaryota; kingdom Metazoa; phylum Chordata; class Actinopteri; order Batrachoidiformes; family Batrachoididae; genus Thalassophryne; species Thalassophryne amazonica. The sequence continues at coordinate 89,405,723 of NC_047113.1, read as the reverse complement.
TCCATTTCTTCCACTGCTTTTGTGGTATCAGGTACTACAGAACAAAACAGATGGTATCAAATAAAAAAACAGATTTCTGTTTTTTTTCTCATTCAAATGCATGATTTCTCAGATACCTCTCAGGAAGTAACAATCAAGGAAAGGAAATATTTAATAGGAAGATATCATGGTTTATCATGGTTAAAAATAGAAGCAGTCCAAGTCTGAAATAAAAAGCTGTCTTAATCATTAATTATTTTGAATCTTGCACTCTTCACTTTTTTGCATGTTTTCTTTATTGTTTTCTTTATTGTTTAAATTATTAAGATTTTTTTGCACAATATTGTATTTTTACCAAACAGATTTTAATGAATTATATTCCTTTCGCTACAAATGATTTCTTTAAAATATTTACAGTGCTATTAATTTTTAATACAATTTGACACATTGAGTCAGAGAAACTGAATGTTATTTGATAAATATGAGACGCCAAATCATTGCTGAAAATGAAAAGACTCAATTTCCTCCTGAGCAGGAAATGAAGCTGCCACAGTTTGAAAGAAATATATTTAATTCTTCTGAATAAAATAAATCATTCTTTCATTCTCTGCAAGATTCTCTGTGTGTTTTTATATTATTATTTCTACAATCCAACTCTGTTTCACCATATCTGACTTTATTTCTCATCTTAGTCTGCCTTCCTTTTCATCATCCATGCATGCGTGCGCACACACACACACACGCACACACACGCACACACACACACACACACACACACACACACACACACACACACACACACACACACACACACACACACACACACACACACACACACACACACACACACACACACACACACACACACACACACACTCCACCTGAGAACATTCCCTTGGAAATAATAACTCTCCCAGGCAAGTAATAAAAAGGAATCCAGCCTGCCCCTGTGTCCATATTTGGTCATTTCCTGACAGCTCTAATTAACCAAGTCCTCTAAGCTTCTACAGCTGACATGTGATTGGCTGGTGGCTGGCCTCGTTAAGAACAGCTTTAAATTAACATCTGAAAACAGATTGGAGATTACTGGAGATATGCTTGATGAGGTTAATTAAATGACCAGGCAGAGGGGCTGCTTAAAAACTCAGTGCCTCATCAGATTCAAAACCAATACAGAAACAAAAAACAAAAACAAAACACAATTTCTCACAGGCTGTCAAAGGCTGTCATATACCTGGTGCTAGTGTTATTGAGATATTCACTTTCACACTCAATGCCAAGCAAGTAGCAGCTCTACTTTTGGTCATCTGTTCCCCTATGGGTATGTTGACCTTCAAAACAAGGGGTGATCAGGTGCAGTGCTGGTGTGTTGCTATCAATGCAGTGCACTGCAGACCATGAAAAGCCAGATCTAAAGTCAAGTCCATACTTTTCCGGGTATTTGTAAAGTGCAATATTCAGATATACGAGGTCTGTGAGAAAAGTAACGGACCTTATTATTTTTTTCAAAAACTATATGGATTTGAATCACGTGTGATTACATCAGACATGCTTGAACCCTCGTGGGCATGCGAGAGTTTTTTCATGCCTGTCGGTTACGTCAATCGCCTGTGGGCAGTCTTTGAGTGAAGAGTGGCCCACCCTCTAGTTGATTTTTTCATTGTTTAGGAATGGCTCAGAGACTGCTGCTTTGTTTGATAAAAATTTTTTCAAAACCTGTAAGGCACAACTGAGTGGACACCATTTGATAAATTCAGCTGGTTTTTGGTGAAAATTTTAACGGCTGATGAGAGATTTTGGAGTTTTACTGTCGCCGTAAGGACGGCCCATGGCGCCTGACGGCGAGCTGTGCTCCGAGGCGGCGTCATCTCGCTGTTTCAAGCTGAAAACTTCCTAATTTCAGGCTCTGTGGACCCAAGACGTCGTGAGATAACAGAGAACTTTCAGAAGAATTCGGGATCAGGAGTTTATCCAGACATTCCACTGTTAAAGGAGATTTTGTAATGAAAGAACGTGCGGGCAGATTCGCATGTTGGGCCGGACCCGACCGCGGGGGATCGCCACAGGAAAAACACCTTTGTTGGAAACCTTAACGGACAAGTTGGAACATGCCCAAGCTGTTAAACAATTTCTCAGATACTCACTTGTTGAAAGCCATCAAAAGCCGCCTGAATTTTACAAATGGTTTTCAACACGGAGGTGTTTTTCATGTCGCAGCACAGACGGATTTGCCACGTCGTCACGGATCCGACTCGGCAAATTCATCCGCACGTTCTTTCATTACAAAATCTCCTTTAACAGTGGAATGTCCGGGTAAACTCCTGATGCCGGCTTCTTCTGAAACGTCCCTGTTCTCTGACGACGTCCTGGGTGAACAGAGCTTTAAATTAGGATGTTTTCAGCTCGAAACAGCCAGACGGACGCCACCTGCGACCGCGCCGCGCCGATCTGCTTTGTGGGCTGTGCTTAAAGCGAAAGAAACTCCACAATCTCTCATCAGCCGTTAAACTTTACACCGAAAACCAGCTGAATTTCTCGAATAGTGTCCACACGGATATCCCTCACCGGTCCTGAAAAAATTTGATAAAGCAACGCGCGCCGTCTCCCTGCAGCTTCTCAGACAAAGAGATTCCGACGGGAGGAGGAGTCCACACCTCACTCAAAGCCTGCCCACAGGCGAATGACGTCACCGACAGGCATGACAAAACTCATGCATGCGCACGAGGGTTCAAGCTTGTCTGACGTAAAAACATATGAATCAATTCCATTTATTTTTTGAAAAAAATAAAAAGGACCGCTTTTTTTTTATCACAGACCTCATATCTTAAGCCTGGTTCACAAGACAGGATTTTAAAATTATCTTTAGGTTTCCAAAACCTGAGAGACCACACATGTGAAGATAACAAATCATAGATCTAACAGTGTTGGTCGTACAGTGTGTGGTGTTCAGCCAAACGGTAAGGACAACAACACAACACCCGAACAGATTTCACACATGAACATTCCCAGCTCAGACAGGAAATCTCGCAAAATCTCTTGAGATTAAACATGACTTCAGAGTAAACAAACAGAGATACTTTGTGGACTATTTAAAACAGAGGGGAAAAACGATACAAAAAGAAAAAGAAAAGGCGTTCTTTAAAGGAGTGGAGACAGCGTGACCACTGCACTTTGTGGTAAGTCAGAACAGCTGTTTTGATTTTATTTTCCGTTCAGTACGTCTGTCACCTTGTTTTCTGATTGGCTGCACGTCACATTCAGCAGGCTGTGTGCTCGTTTGTGGTCGGAGGACACAAAACACGCTGCGATATTGGGCCAAAATATCCAACATTTGGATTTCCCCGATTACCGATCGGAGCGCTCCTGATGTCCTTCCAAGCAGATCAGAGCACTCTTAACACACCACACACGGCAGGAATATCTGATAAGATTATCGTTGGCATCATCACGATTGTCGGGGCGTCCTTAAGATTGTCGGAAGGGGAAGATCGGGTCTGATATCGGCCTAATTATCCCGCCGTGTGAACCAGGCATACATAAGTGGATTGATGTTGTGCATGCACTCTGCTTGTACACACAGCAATGACATTAGTGCTCATCCTCCTTATCATAAATGATCCATTCATCTATTTTCTATACATGCTTACTCCAGTTAAGGGCCACCGGGCAAGTTGGAGCCTATCCCAGCAGTCACAGGGTGTAAGGCAGGGTACACCTTGAACACACAGAAAAACGCATTCACACCCGCACTCACATCTACACAATTTAAAGTTTCCAGTCCACCTAACCTGCATGTCTTTGGATGTGCGAGGAAGCTGGAGCATCCAGAGGAACCCACACAAATGTGGGGAGAACATGCAACTCCATACAGAAAGGCCACAGGTGGGATGCAAACCCACAGCTTTGTTACTGTGAGGCAACAGTGCAAACCTCTAAGCCACTGTGCTGCCCTTCATAACACTTCAATTCATCCAATTTATAGCCCTGCTTACTCCAACTAGAGGTTACAGGGGGCTGGAGCCTGTCCCAGCAGTCACAGAGCGTGAGGTGAGGTCCCCTATGGACAGGATGCCAGTCTGTCACAGGGCCACATGTAGACAAACGAACACATTGTCACTCGCACGCACACCTACGGACAATTTAAAGTTTCCAATTCACCTAACCTACAGGTCTTTGGAAGTAGAAGGAAGCTGGTGCACCCTGAGGGAACCCAGACATTCACGGGGAGACATCGGTGTCAACCTGACTCCATGTGAAGTTCATCAATGAAACCACCTGGTGGAGTTGGTGGTTTCAAAGAAACCTGCACCCTCTTTGCCCTTTCTAAAGTCAGGTTGACACCAACGGGGAGAATATACAAACTCCACACAAAGAGGGTGGGATGCAATCCCATGACCTTCTTGCTGTGAGGCAACAGTGCTAACCACTAAAGCACCGTGCCACCCCATCATAAAACATCTGAATTGAAAACAAAATAATAAGAGAAGAAAAACTAAAAGTAAAACTTTCAAAACGTGGATTCACACCATCTGTTTATGCTGGTTGTTTGCATTTGGGGAGCACCAGACAGAGCTGGACCTGTGATGGTTCGGGACCAGCAGGGGTCTTTCTTTACCTGGTGTTTTCTGGAGATCAGGTGGTCACCATTGGAGAAGTAGATGGTGGCAGCAAGGTGCTCAACTTCACAAGAAAGAGCTTCACTGGATGACTGCTGCTCCAGGAAATAATCTGCTCACGTGCACATCAGTGTCTTCACCAAAAAACAAAAACAAAAAACAAACAAACTGCCATCTGGGATGGAGGGAGGTGATGATCCAGTGGTTAAAGTGATAGGCATGAGACCAGAGGATCCTTGGTTCAAGTCCCCGTCAAACTGGTAAATTCCTTCATCCTCAAATTGCAGTTGAATGCCTTGCATGGCACCTTGCTGACATCAGTATGTGTGTGTGTGTGTGTCTGTGAGGCATCACTTTGAGATTCTCATTTTGATGGAAAAGCGCTATATAAATGCAGTCCATTTACCTTTTTCATCTACCGAGCACAGCATCAAGCACACATGGCTCTCGAAAGCAACGCCAGGTGACAATCTGGCATAACTCACATTCCACCCAAACATACCCTTCAGGTGAGTGAACACGCCCCCTTGCACCTTGGGTACACTCACAGGCTTTAAGGATTTAAGGGGTTGTCATTTTTGGGGACAGCGTACTTCATTCAAAATCGTTAATTCTGAACATCATCATTCATTTAAATTTGTGTAAACTCAACCTTGAACTTGTTCTTGTGAAGTGTTACTTTGTACAAACCTTATCACAACTGTAATAAAAACAAATAAATAAAATACAATATAAAGAAACATCAAATGGGACATCTCTGAGACAGATGTGGGGCAACAACAGTCTTTAATAATGTCCTGTAGGCAGCATGAACTGAATTAAGTCATATATTATTTGATAAGGTGATAAAATTGAATTTGGCACTTATTTTGTTTGGCTCTTATGCCTGGAGAAACATCGTCCAGTTCTCTGAAGAGCTGAGAAGTGTATTGGCAAATAAAAATGGGAACTATTAAATGTGTCTGTTAACACAAACCCAACCACTAAAACAAATCGCCTTGAACCAAAAAAGTCCCCACTAAGTTTGTGGTGAAACTCTGCAGTTTCAGACCTCATGACCTAAAGGTAAACTGGTAGCTACGGGGTTCCTTAGAGTTGCTCTAAGTTGTGCCAACATTCCGCTTGCCTGTCACAAATAATATAATCTCCATTAGACAAAATGTGATTTTGAACTCATTGACTTGTGACCAAATTAATATCCACATCAGGTCAATGTTGCAATGATGACAAATTGACACCCCCCTAAATGGCAACCCCTTCCCCTGTGATTGGTTCCCTTCACTGTAATTAACTGTGACCCAAGCTTGGGTTGGTTGCACCCAAAGGCATCTGAAATATAGGTCAAATATTTGGATGGATGGAACAATGGACTGTGCTCTTGACTACAGCATTGCTGACACTTTTTTGGAGTGGGCAGGGGATAGTAATCATTGGCTACTGTTGTAAGAAAAGATAAAACATTCATCAAGATGGTACTGGATATAAACTAAGAACTGGTTGTGAGTTGTGAGCGAAATTGAGAAATGAGAAAAAGGAAGGATTGAGGGAATAAAAATTCGACTGATCCCACGTGAGGCTAGAAGTGCTAATAGTTTTGGTCACAGTAGTGGGAAAGGGAGTACTGTGACAGAACTGGGTGGCAGGTGATGGCTGACTGACAGCTGCTACCTGAGGGTCTCAAAATACCTGATAGTGTTCCACTTCTCAAGCATGAGGCCAATGGTTAACAATGTTGAAGGAGGATTGCAGGGAAAATTAAAATCAGTCCCAGGTTTGTTCAGGGTCAACTGTGGTTTGAACAGCTTTAGGCTTTTAAGTGTCTGGACAATTTAATTTAGACTCTGCTTTCAAGGTATGCCTGTTATTGTAGCATTCCCAGGTGGGTCGTTCCAGGCGAGCTTTGTGGAATAGTTTAATAAGTGGTTTCATGATATAACTGCATCATAAATATCATAAAACCAACTGTGGGAAAGAGAGAATGTGAGCGGAAACTTAACTTTGTTGTACAAAATACTTTATGTGTCGGAGCCAAACAGCTTGTTCTGTTTCCAGCCAATGTGCAGCCTGAAAATGGGCTGGAATTCAGACATTTCATGTTAGTGCTTCAATTTAATATAATCAGGTGCTGTATTGTGATCAGGATTAAAGTGTGTTACCATCTTGATCCCTCTGTTGAGCTGTTACCGAGTTTCCCCAAAAAGGCTTATTGAAGTTAAACGTCCAGCCCTATGGCTGCTCCATGTGTGCTGTTGACTTTCAAAGTTTTGGAAAAAGTTATTGCACATTACTGAGGTGCTGAAGTCACAGCTCCCTTTTTAAGACAGCTGACATGAGCAGCATTGCCTTTTCTAGCAGGAGACCTCAGTGCAACGGGCATCTTAACCTCCATTACTCATTGAGAGTGATAGAAACAAACAATTCCACTTAAGAGCTCTCTACCCGACATCCGGCTCCCTCAGCTGTTAAAAGTGGGAAAATGTGAAGTGGGGCTAAAACATGCTGCCCTATGAGACTTAACACATACTAGCTTTAATGGTGACCATTACACACTCAGAGAACATTTTTTTTTTTTTAAAAGAAAATGCAACATTTTAGCTATAGTTTCCCAGAAGACACTCAGCAAACTTGAGCTTTCTTGAAAGAGTTTAGGTTCCTTTACATTAAAATTTCTAAAACTGTGACCTTGAAGATCACATTGTAAGCAAATCTTTATAGCATGACTCCAGTCAAATAAAATTAAAGAAAAAACAATGTTGTGCATTCAATAGTACTTTGGGAGAAGTCATTTACATCACTCATTTCAGAAACACAAACGTTATAGTATTGTATGGTAAATCTGTCTTTTTTTTAACTTACTATTACTAACCCTACTCTGACCCCCAACCCTAACCTTAATCATAACCTAATCCTACTCCTTCCCCCCACCCTAACCATAACCACCCCGCCCCCACCCCCCGCTTCACTTTTAATTTCGTGCAGCCATCATGGAATGAATTAAAATGAATTTGTGCTGCCGTGATGAAAATGAGCCGCTTTTCGTCACAATATCACAAACCAATTGATTAATGTATATTTTGTGCTGCTGAATCACGACTTGCCGTGAGACTGGGTTGGTTTTATCACACAACACAATGTTACAGATGTCACAGAGAACGTGGAATTGGCATTCTCACTGCAGGAACCTCCCAAAGAGCTGCAGCCAGAAGCTACCCCCAACATCACTTCCCACCATTTGAATCAGAATCGGAATCGCCTTTATTATCATTGTAATTTACATTGCATGGCAGTACAACCAAGCAGTTGTACAACCACAGAGTACATGTAATTATGCCTGTCCAGAAGTCAAGTCAAGACTTTCAAATAAAATGTACATTTTAGAGTGATCTTTTATTGTGTCCATTCCAAGGCACATCTGTGCAACAATCATGCTGTTCAATCAGCATCTTGATGTGCCATACCTGGCAGGTGGACCCAATATTTTGGCAAAAGTGAAGCACTCACCAACTCAAATTTTAATAAATATGTGAACACATTTTGAGGGAAATAAACCATTTGTATGTGTGACAGAGGCCAGCAGGAGTTGCTGTGCACATAGTACTCAGTAAGCCTCACTCCCCAGCACCAATAGACACTCTGGCCACAGACACCAGGGCCATTGGGATTTAGCCTCCTGGTCAGAGAGCCCACTTCCCATGCTGTAGATGTTGAGTTCATGTCCCGAGTGGTCAGAATATACACAATGCAGAGGTTAAATGTGTGCACGGAAGGAATCTTTCTTTTACTTAATATCATGAAAAAAGGATGGGAAAAAAATTGTTGTACAAATCACGCCCTATAATTGGACATCGGTCTTTCAAATGACTATGGAGAATTCTTTTTCAACTATGGTGCATCCGGAAAGTATTCACAACGCTTCACTTCTTCTACATTTTGTTATGTTACAGCCTTATTCCAAAATGGAGTAAATTCAAAATTCTGCTCACAACACGCCATAATGACATGATATTTTTTATTTTTTGCAAATTTATTAAAAATAAAAAACTAGGAAATCAAATGTACATAGGTAACTAATTGTTGAAGCTTTCAAGGTGGAATTCTTTCTCATTCTTGCTTGATGTACGACTTCAGATATTCAACAGTCCGGGGTCCCCGTCGTCATATTTTGTCCTTCATAATGCACCACACATTTTCAATGGGCGACAGGTCTGGACTGCATGCAGGCCAGTCTAGTACCCGCACTCTTTTTTCTACAAAGCCATGCTGTTGTAACACGTGCAGAATGTGGCTTGGTATTGTCTTGCTGAAATAAACAGGGACGTCCCTGAAAAAGACGTTGCAGCGTGTGTTGCTCCAAAACCTGGAGCAACACATGTACCTGAATGTACCTTTCAGCATTGATGGTGCCATCACAGGTGTGTAAGTTGCCCATGCCATGGACACTAACACACACCATACCATCACAGATGCTGACTTTTGAACTTTGCGCTGGCATCAATCTGGATGGTCTTTTTCCTCTTTTGTCTGGACGACACAACGTCCATGATTTCCAAAAACAATTTGAAATGTGGACTCATCAGAACACAGGACACTTTTCCACTTTGCGTCTGTCCATTTCAAATGAGCTCGGGCCAACAGAAGGCGGTGGCATTTCTGGATGTGTATACATCGACAACTTGCACTTGTCGATGTAGCGACAAACTGTGTTAACTGACAATGGTTTTCTGAAGTGTTCCTGAGCCCACATAGTAAGATCCTTTACACAATGGTGTTGGTTTTTAATGCAGTGCCGCCTGAGCGATTGAAGGTCATGGGCATTCAATGTTGGTTTTTGGCCTTGTCGCATATGTGTAGAAAGTTCTCCAGATTTTCTGAAACTTCTGATTATATTATGGACTGTAGATGATGGAATCCCTAAATTCCTTGCAATTGAACATTGAAAAACATTGTTCTTAAACTGTTGGACTATTTTTTTCATGCAGTTGTTCACAAAGTGCTGATCCTTACACCATCTTTGCTTGTGAATGGCTGAGTATTTTGGGGATGCTCCTTTTATATCCAATCATGACACTCGCCTGTTTCCAATTAACCTGTTCACCTGTGGAATGTTCCAAACAGGTGTTCTTTGAGCATTCATCAACTTTCCCAGTCTTTTGTTGCCACTGTCCCGGTTTTTTGAAATGTGTTACAGGCATCCATTTCAAAATGAGTACATTTTTGCACAAAACGATACATTTTATCAGTATGAACATTAAATATCTTGTCTTTGTGGTGTATTTGATTGAAAATAGGTTGAAGAGGATTTGCAAATCATTATATTCTGTTTTCATTTACATTTTACACAACGTCCCAACTTCATTGGAATTGGGGTTGTATACAGACAATTCCTTTGACATCATTCTTGTTTTTTGCACTGTCAGCTGTGGGTCCTTAGATGTAGACAGGTGTGTGTTTTTCCAAATCATATTCAATCAACTGAATTTACCCAAGGTGGACTCCAATTAAGCTGCAGTCACATCTCAAAGATGATCAGTGGAAACAGGATGCACCTGAGCTCAATTTTGAGGTTAATAGCAAAGGCTGTGAATACATTTTCACATGTGAGTTGTTTTTTTAATAAATTTGCTAAAATCTAAAAAAAAAAAAACAACCTTTTTTACATTGTCATTATGAGGTATTGTGTGCAGTATTTTGAGGGGAAAAAAAATCATCCATGCTGGAATAAGGCCGTACCATTAAAAAAACAAGAGCAATCAGAGATTTCTGACGTCCACCAAGAATTAACGAGGACTCAAATTAAAAGATATGTGATTCACATCATTACTTTACCTGGATCCGGATTTAATTCATAAGCTGAAACAAAATAGTGTCTTCCCGATCGAGGTGTTACATCATGATGTCGTATGTTTCTGCTGCAGAACCTGCATATTGATCCGGATCACTCCTAACATCCAACACTAACAGGGTCTTCCTTTTGTACAATAGCTACGTGATTTAAATTTTGTCAAGATCCATCAAGGAGAATTGAGATGATCCTCAAAATGGTGAAAAGTTAAGAAATGATCCAGAATCAGGATCTTGATCCCGACCCAATCCAAATTTTAATGGGGTCTTTCATGGACTAATATCTATTTGTGGTGAAAATTTTGGCTAAACCTGTGCAGTAGTTTTGATATAGTCCTTAAAAGCCTATAAAGTGAAATCCTGAGCCAGAATCCAGATCTGGATCACCCCCAAAATTCAGTGGTTTTACGTGCCCTAATATCTGTCTGTGGTACAAATTTTGTGAAAATCCATGAAGTAGCTTTGACGTAATCCTTCAAAGATATATAAAGTGAAATCTTTATTCTGAAACAATGTCCAGATCACCTCCAAAATTTTATGGAGTCTTCCATGCCCCAATATGTATCTTCGGTGAAAATCTTATCAAAATCCATAGAGTAGTTTTGACATAATCCTTAAAGGCTTATAAAGTGAAATCCTGAGCCAGAATCTGGATCACCTCCAAAATTAAGTGGAGTCTTCCATGCCCTAATATCTATGGTGCAGTTTTTTTGAGAATCTATGAAGTAGTTTTGACATAATTCTTCAGAGCCTCTATTAAGTGAAACTGATCCAGAATCTGGATCCGGATCACCTCTAAAATACAGCTGAGTCTTTCATGGCCTAATATCTATCTGTGGTGTAAATTTGATGAGAATCCGTGAAGTAGTTTTGATATGATCCCTCAAAGCCTATATAAAGTGTAATCTTGATCCAGAATCTGGATCTGGATCCAGATCACCTCCAAAATTCAAAATTTAGTGAAGTCTTCCATGGCCTAATATCTATCTGTGATGAAAATTTTGTCAAAATCTGTGCAGTAGTTTTGACGTAATCCTGATACCTGACAGACAGACAGACATAAATATATAAATAAATATATAAAAAAAATCCGGATCCAGATCACCTCCAAAATTTAATGGAGTCTTCCATGGCCTAATATCTATCTCTGGTGAAAATCTTATCAAAATCCCTGCAGTAATTTTGATGTAATCCTGCTAAAAGACAGACAGACAGACAGACAGACAGACAGACAAATAAAAGCAGATAATTTTATTACGTCCTTGGCAGACGTAAAAAGTGGAAATAGTAAATCACTGTGAACACTTTCCAGATGCACTGTAGATATACTATTTAAAGATTTACTGTCCACACCATCACTCTCTCACCACCATGCTGCAAGTGTCGCGTGATGTTCTTTTTGTGCGGTCTCCTGTTATGAATGACAAAAGGCGTACGACACCTCAGTCGTTTGGGTTTGGTGGACCCTACAATTGCATTGCACAGACAGTGAGACAACAAAGTGAGCTCATTGATGCTTCTAACAAACTGCAATTTCAGGAAAGCACACAGAATTCTGGACCTTTCAGCAGAGGATCATGAAAACAATGTAATATAATGAACAACTCTAAATGGAACATGTGGGGAGATAAAACCACAAAAACAAATTAAGCAAAAACAGCAAAAAATGACTGCAGGTGACCTTTAAAGCAATGCAATTCAGGATTATGTGGGGGGAAATAAAGCACTTCACTTTACACAGATAGCTCTCAAAACTTAGTTTGTACAATAAATGCATTACAGTGAGGAAAACAAGTATTTGAACACCCTGCAGTTTTGCAAGTTCTCTTCTCCCACTTAGAAATCATGGAGGGGTCTGAAATTGTCATCTTAGGTGCATGTCCACTGTGAGAGACATAATCTAAAAAAAAATAAAAAAATCCGGAAATCACAATGTATGTTTTTTTTTAATAATTTATTTATATGTTATTGCTGCAAATAAGTATTTGACCCCCTACCAACCAGCAAGAATTCTGGCTCACACAGACCTGTTAAATTTTCTTTAAGAAGCCCTCTTATTCTGCACTCTTTACCTGTATTAATTGCACCTGTTTGAACTTGTTACCTGTATAAAAGACACCTATTCACACACTCAATCAATTACACTCCAACCTGTCCACCATAGCCAAGACCAAAGAACTGTCTAAGGACACCAGGGGCAAAACTGTAGACCTGCACAAGGCTGGGATGGACCACAGGACAACAGGCAAGCAGCTTGGTAGAAGACAACAACTGTTATGATTATTTATTAGAAAGAGGAAGAAACACAGGATGACTGTCAATCTCCCTTGGTCTGGGATTCCATGCAAGATCTCACTTTATGGGGTAAAGATGATTCTGAGAAAGGTCAGAACTACACAGGAGGACCTGGTCAATGACCTGAAGAGAGCTGGGACCACAGTCACAAAGATTACAGTAGTAACACATGATGCTGTCATGGTTTAAAATTCTGCAGGGCAGCAAGGTCCCCCTGCTCAAGCCAGCACATGTCCAGGTCAGTTTGAAGTTCACCAGTGACCATCTGGATGATCCAGAGGAGGCATGGGAGAAGGTCATGTGGTCAGATGAGACCAGAATAGAGCTTTTTGGAATCAACTCCACTTACCATGTTTAGAGGATGAGAACAACCCCAAGAAAACCATCCCAACCATGAAGCATGGGGGTGGAAACATCATACTCTGGGGGTGCTCTTCTGCAAAGGGGACAGGACGACTGCACCGTATTGAAGGGAGGATGGATGGAGTCATGTATTGCAAGATTTTGGCAAGCAATCTCCTTCCCTCAGTAAGAGCATTAAAGATGGGTCATGGCTGGGTCTTCCAGCATGACAATGACCCCAAACACACAGCCAGAGCAACTAAAGAGGGGCTCCGTAAGAAGCATTTCAAGGTCCTGGAGTGGCCTGGCCAGTCTCCAGACCTGAACTCAATAGAAAATCTTTGGAGGGAGCTGAAAATCCAAACCTGAAAAATTTGGAGAAGATCTGTATGGAGGAGTGGACCAAAATCCCTGCTGCAGTGTGTGCAAACCTGGTGAAAAACTAAAGGAAACATTTGATCTCTAATTGCAAACAAAGGCTACTGTAACAAATATTAACACTGATTTTTACAGGTGTTCAAATACTTATTTGCAGCAGTAACATACAAATAAATTATAAAAAAAATCATACATTCTGATTTCCGGATTTTTTTTTTAGATTATGTCTCTCACAGTGGACATGCACCTAAGATGAAAATTTCAGACCCCTCCATGATTTCTAAGTGGGAGAACTTGCAAAATTGCAGGGTGTTTCCTCACTGTATATGGTGCAGATATCTTCTGTGAACAATAACGATATCTGTTAACATCTACACCAGCCAAAATCTATTCTATGGGTCTTGCATTGCAATTGAAATGTCAGGAACACTTCACTTGAAAGTATCATCATAATGGTGACATGACGCTGTCATAACTGTGACATGACACAGTCATGAATATGTCATAAACAATGTTTCAATGTCATGGATGTTTATGTCTGCTGTCGTTAAGTGTCATTCTGTTTTTGCAATGACAAGTTAATAATCAAAGTGACATTAACAGAAAATGTCTTGATTATGAAAACATGACATTAAAGGACATGTCGTATGTGTTTTAACATCCCAGTTAGCAACACAACATCAAAATACTCATAATTGTAAATCTGCCTGTGCATATGTGCTCATAATTGGTGATTTCTGATGTTTTTATTCCTCTTCAGAAGTGAGGAAACAGGTGCATTTCCGGAAAACGTCTCACTCTGCATTTCTCTGCATGTGATGTACTTAATATACATGAACATCCCAGAGACAGACAGAGCGAAAAGAATGCGGCTATGTCTGTAACAAAGCTTCAGAGCTTTCCTTTGAAAGCAGTGGCTTGGATTGACAGACGAGACGACACACTTCACCTCAAAACTCCTAACTTTTTCAGAGTCTGTCGGATTTTGGAATTTAAAATGTAACGCTGCTCTCTGTCACAGCTGCTGGTTTTATTGCTGCTGTGATCATGAACACGGATGTATATGTCACATACTGGAAAAACTCAGAAGATGCTATTTTCAGGATATAATGGACTCTCTCATGTGACACAAGGCAGAGCTGCGATTGGACATTATGTGCACAAGTGGGCGCGCATAATGTCCGATCAGAACCTGAGAGCAAGTGGATCTGGACATTATTCTCTGGCTGAGTGGAACTTGAAAATGATCTCTGGCTGTTGATCTGAGTGACTGAGGACGAATGGACCATTCTGCGTCTGGTGATCGCAATTACAATCAAGTGCACGTGAAGACTTGTTTTTGTTGCTGACTTATTTTGGAAACCTTTAAACTGGGGTGAGTGGAATGTTATTTTTTTCATCTTTTGCTTTGTGTTCTTTCAATTAAGGTACTTTTTTTACTTTGTGTGTATGTGTGTGTGTGTGTGTGTGTGTGTCAGCTGTTTTAACCCCCAAGACAGACGTCTGGCTGAATTTGAACAATATATAATCAGTATTAAGCTTGTAGACTCTCAAATGTCATAAAACTGTCAATCTCTATAAGGAACTTTTTTTTAAAGAGAATTAATGTTTAATAATCCCTTAAAAAACAGCTGACATGCGGGTTAAAACAGCTGTTTCTCTGTTTTAGCCCGCGTGTCAGCTGTTTATTGCCACTTAATAAACATGGAATGTCTCCGTGACATTTGTACAGGCAACATGATGACACAGATATATATATTTATTAGATTTTTCAAAGTTATATACAACACTTATTAGCTTTTTAACAGGCTGAGTTTATGACTAATTGCCGCAGGTGCAAAAAACCTTCTCACAGCTGCTCCTTTTACCGTGACTGCATCAAAATGAAGAGTTATCACTTAAAAATGAGACGTCACAATGCGACATCACACTTGTGTAAACTTTGGAATTAATCTGTGCCTCTGTTCTTAATGTTAACAGATATATTCCACTGAAGCACACGCTGGGATGCTCCTAACACCTATGTCACCTGTCGGAAACACACGAGTACTCAAAAGTACAACTCCAATTCCAATGACATTGGGATGTTTTGTAAAATGTAAATAAAAACGGAATACAATGATTTGCAAATCCTCTTCAACCTATATTCAATTGAGTACACCACAAAGACAAGATATTTAATGTTCAAACAGCTAAACTTTGTTGTTTTTGTAAATAAATTATTAAAAATCATATATTGTGATTTCCGGATTTTGTTTTTTTTTTTTTTAGATTATGTCTGTCACAGTGGACATGCACCTAAGATGAAAATTTCAGACCACTCCATGATTTCTAAGTGGGAGAACTTGCAAAATCGCAGGGTGTTCAAATACTTATTTTCCTCACTGTATATATATATAAGTACAAATGTCATGGTAGAGAGAGTAGTATGCCATATTCCAGGTATCCAGATGTCAGGCCCATTCATATCTGTCCTTCAGGTGCACCACAGTCCTTTTAAGGTTGAAGAGGAGTCCAATCCAATATAGTCCAAAAAGGGATGCCACGTTCTGTGAATCTGTTCTTCCTTATCATATAAAATATTGGTGAGATATTCCAAAGGGAGAAGATGATTTTATGCCAGCCACAAACAGAAGGAGACTTGTCACTAACCCACTGCAACAGAATAGTTTTCCTCACTGCAAAGGTTAAACTATTATATAGTCTTTTATCAGTTACTGTTTTCATATATTTGCTTGGAAGCGCCATAATCAAAGACCTAAGGTCCATTTCTATATTCATCTGGAATATTTTCTAAGTGTCACCATTAATTTCCACTCAATATCTTTGAAGCGTTTGACTAGACCAAAAACAGTGAGTTAAGGATTCCCACTTCAGTTTGACACTTGGGGTGTTCACAGACATCTTTAACCTCTCCCTACAACATGCTTCTGTCCCCACCTATCTCAGATGGACTACTATTGTTCCTGTGCCCAAAAAGCCTGCTGTCACAACTCTCACTGACTATCGCCCAGTTGCCCTCACCCCGATCATTGTGACGTGTTTTGAGAGGATGGTTGTAGCACACATCAAAAACAGCATCCCTGCAGACCTGGACAGCAAATCAGTTTGCATACCAGATGAACAGATCTACAGAGGATACTGTCTCCATTGCACTTTACACAGTCCTGGCCTACCTTGAGCAGCCAAACTCATATGTCAAGATGTTCTTTGCAGATTTTAGCAGTGCATTTAATACTGTAATCCCCATAAACTGGTCCAGAAACTCACCAACCTCGGACTCCCCACCTCACTCTGTTCATGGATTATGGATTTCCTGACCAACAGACCTCAGAATGTCAGGATGGGGAACCTAACATCTGGCACCATAACCATGAACTCTGGCACACCACAGGGATGTGTTCTCAGTCTGGCACTCTTTAATCTCTTCACCCAGTACTGTGTCCCCACTCACTCCTCCAACACCCTAATTAAGTTTGCTGACAACACTACGGTGTCTGTTTTGTTTTTTTATCCAGTGAATGCAATGCGCTTCCGTACAAATGCATAGGGCCCATGCTATTTTCTTTCTGTTTGACAGTGTACTGCTGGAATGACTGTGTCAATCAAGCATCTTTAGTTAGGGAAAATGAGATGAGGAATATCACTTGCATTGTGAGGAAACCTCAGCTATGACATTCTGACCATGTGACAGGTTTCTCCAGTGCCTTCGTGTTGATTACCCCAACAACTGGGGAGGTCAACAGGAACACACATGTTCCACCTGGCTGAAGCATTTAGATGGTTACATTTGAGAGGTTACAGGACATGCTCCCATACTTAACCTGATTAAATCAATGTGAATCTATCTTTGGCATTGACTGTAGCTACATATTTCCTCAGTGTTTCTTCAATATCAGCAAGTGGCTTGAAAAAGAATCAAAGGGGTTAAATTTTGAAGATGGCTCCATCACAAAAGCAGAAAAGCTTGCTTTCTGTTCAGTCCATTATGTTGGCTAACATAATGGACTGAACAGAAAAGCAGGTGTTTTTCAGTGACTGAAATGACACAACCTGTGAAGAAATAAAAGATGTCCTTCACATCCATGGACACAACAAAGAAGATGGAAAGCTTTTACATACATAAAAAAGACATCCTGCTAGTGGCAACAAAAAAGTTTAAAGAAAACCTTAGAATATTCTGCATATAGTTTGTGCAGACAAATGGCTTTTTTTCTGTCTAAGACTATATGTGCTCTGACAGATACCTGCACCTCTCACACCTCAGCAGCACATGTTCTCAGCAGGAACATCTGTGCAGCCACAAGGACTTTTACAGAAACGGCATAAATAAAACTACACCTAAGTTAAGGACATCGCCTGTAAGTTTCAAGTGAACGTGAAAGTTCTCACAGGGGGATGTTAATGTAAAACTTATGAGGAGAGGAAGAACGAAAGAAAAACAGAACATAGTGAACAGTTTGAAACCTCTCCAAACGCTGTGCTGTGGTTGAAAATCTCCATTATCTCTTAAGTCATATCCTCTGATAACTTCTGACACGCAAACCTGCAGCGTCTGTCAACTCAAACACAGAAACTCCAGGTAGTTTCTGTGCTGCTTCTTCACACAAGTCATTAATGTCTTCAGGCTCGTATGCACACGTTAGCGCACCCGGCGGTCTCACTAAGGCACGTGTTCAAAGGGGATTTCGACTTAATAAAAATCAAATTGTGACTCCACAGGATGGTTATCCCACAGAGAACGGCAGAGTGTGAATAAGAGGGGAAATAATTAGACAGTGATGGAGGCACAGTGATCACGGCGCACCAGTGCAGCAGACACTGAACCCACCTCTGCTAAAAACACTCTGAACGGCATCCATTCAAACACTCTGAAAAAATACTTGTGTCTGAGACTAAATGAGCATCTTCCAAGTGGGCTGAATGAATATTGGTGACAATATTATTTCTGACTGCCCAGATAACAGAACTCTCCTGAAAATACATTCTGTTACTCTCTGTGAGATGTTTGAGCCGATACGGTTGTAGTACCTGTCTGCTTCTTATTCTGCACACTAATTCAATTTTCCTTGGTTTACTTTTCTGTTTCAACACACTGTAAGTGATCCAGTGTGTAGTTGTTTTTTCTGCTTGATTTTCACCACTACAGCTAAGACTGATGTGATAAGTTAGTGACACACTGCCAATACTATGAAGAGGAATGTTCTAGATTGTGCAGACTCTACTCACTCTTTCTGTGGGAATGTGATCTACTTCTTGTTATTGTGCTTTCACGTATGTAGTCTTACTATCATGCACGGTGACCTGCAGTCATGCCCAGTATGACTGGCAAACCTACATTTTACATATACATTTTAAAATATGTTCAGTTCAGAAATAAATGCAATTTTTTACATTCAGATTTATTGAGCTGAAATAAAACAAAATACTTTTCTAAAGTGAAATAAAAATATAGATGTGAAATGTATGATGGATACAATTATTGCCACCCTTTAGGGAATTTACAGTAAATCATTGATCTGACACCAGGTTTTATTTATATGCATACATGAACATTTCCAAATTATTCTGTGTCTTGGACTTCATACTTCATTCAGCCGAGGATCCTCCGAAGAGACCTCATACTAAACACCTTCAGTCATCTCCTTAGGTCACTGCAGTTAAAGCCTCACAACCATACTGAGGTGAATCTATCTTATAATAGGCAAGTGGATTCTGTGTGAGTGCGTGATTGCGTGTGTGTGCATGGTTTTGATTACATAGAAAGCTCTGACATTTGCCATTTGGTATGCCTATGTATTTTGGGTCAAGGATGAATGCTGTGAAAGCAGAAAGTTGATAGGGCAAATAATTTTGCAGAAATAAGCAATTATAACTAACAAGTAAACATCGGATGTTTTGCTGCAATGCAACATGGGAGTTCCTGGTTTTGGGGTTTTAAATGTTGTTATTGTGGTTCATGTTTGTTTAACAGTGTTGTTAGTGTTATTGATTTATTGTGTTTTTGTGGTTCAATTGGTTTTGTCAGTATAGTTAAGTGTCATGTTGCTGTTACCATGAGTGAAATGTGGAGTGCTTTTGATATCGTCCACCACCGTCTCTCTTTCTGCATGTCTAACAATGGGAGCACCTGCATGTGGCAAAAAGCAGAAAAGACAGAAAGCTCTATGTGTGTGCATGCGTAGGTGTGTGTGCGTGTGTGCATGTGTGATTTTATTTAGTAAGTTCAATGTATGTACATAATATAATTGTAAATACATTAAAGATACAAGGATGACAAAAGAAAGTGAAAACACTTATTTCCAATGTTGTCTATTTAAAAATGAAATGATAAAATAAAAGTAATAATAATAATAATAATAATAAAAGTAATAATAATAATAATAATAATAGTGTGTATATGATAACAAGAACCTACACAATTTATCAATTCATTACAATAGCAAACATGAAGAACATGAAAAAATATATAATTGACAGGAAATAAAGGGGCTGTGTTTTTGAATTTTTGAGATTTAAGGTTGTAAAAATATTCTGGACTCAAACACCATCCCAACTCATTATAGAAACTTTGCAGAATTTATTACCACCCTTGAAAAATGACAGCTACTTATTTTATAAACACTATCCAATCTAGAGCCCATGGATCCCCACGGACAACACGGATGTTGGCTAGTCACCTCAAACAAAAAAAAGCTTACAAAAAGTGACAACTTTATGTCAGACGGTCATGTATTTGTAGAAGCATAGGTCACATGTCATAGGCCTATTTATACTTTTATCTGGGTTTATTTTCTCATTCTTTTGTCTATTTCAGTTTGCATTGTGATATCTGGAACAATGTTTGAAAGACTGGTGCTTCAAAGGATTAAAACAATTCAAGGCATTGATTTCAAGTTTTGGCACCATCAACAGTCAAACATTCTGTCTGCTCTTTAACTCTAGTTTTACTTTCCTGATTTCTTGTAAGTTTTGTCTCAAAATTGTCAGCATATTGGGCATTACATTTTTGCTGTCGGCTGCTTGCTTACCTTTGTTTGTTCACAGACACTGACATGATGAGCGGCGCTGACATGTCTTTGGGATGTTATATAGGCAAAATATAAGAGAATTGCTTTGGGATTTATCTGGTGCATCAAAGTTACAAGATCATAGCATTAATGTTTATGAGTTATCATCTACACAACATGCTGGGATGGACTAACTCACCCATTCATCTACATTTTTACTGTACAAGCCCTATTCTGTTACCACTGCAGGGAAGGCCAACATATATACAGACATACAGACAGACAGACAGACAGGGTCTTGAGGGTACGGCAGTCAACCCCTACCAAACACTGTTTTGGCTGATGAGTTATAATGACACAGACCTTTAAAAAGCTTACAGTATTCAAAGCAGTTCCAATAGCTAAAGCAGTAATTGTCACTTGCTATAAACACACCTGATCTTTAGAGTAGGTGCAAAAATGAATGAGGCAGACAGAGCAAACCCTTTAGAAAAGAGTATGTTCAAGCCAACACTGATTTTTAAGAGGCGGGATGTTGCAGCAAAAATGAGGGTGCCAGTTGAAAAGGGCCTGGATTTACCATGTTCATTTAGCACAAGCTTGTTGTAATGGGAATGTAATAACCAATTAAAGTGACGCCTGTCCCTTTAAACTTCAGCACTGTGGTACTGAGACAGTGGGCACAAGTACCAAGACTTCCCTGGGTTAAAGGATTATTGGCAACCTATCATGCTAAATGTACGTTTGTGAAGTACAGCATCTTTGAATATGACTGCATATTAATATTGTCAATTATCGAATACATAAAGCTGACTGTGTATGCATGTGTGTTTGCTATGCACAGCCACAGTAATTAAGCAATTAAGCAAACTCTGTATTTTGAGTGGGGGCACCAAGGGGGAGGTCACTGGGGCCCTTAGGTTGAAAGTGTATGTGTGCGAACCCCCCCCCCCCCCCCACACACACACACACAGTCAGCCTTATATATTAGATCATGACCCGCTCACCGGACCCCTTATTTTCGCAGTTCACATGGTACTCAGGTTAGGCAGCAAACATCAGACTTTACTTACCATGTAGTAGGAGCTGGTTAGGGTCAGTTTTCATTCAATTTATTTTCATTTATATAGTGCCAAATCACAACAAAGTTGCCTCAAGGTGCTTCACACAAGTAAGGTCTAACCTTACCAACCCCCAGACACACAGGTGACAGTGGTAAGGAAAAACTCCCTCTAATGATTTGAGGAAGAAACCTCAAGCAGACAGACTCAAAGGGGTGACCCTCTGCTTGGGCCATGCTACCAACACAATTTACGAAACAATTCACAAAACAAATATATAGGAAATGTTGCCAGTGCACAGGACAGGGGGGTTACAGAAACAGACACCACAACCATCTCTGGATGAAGCTGCACCTCAAACAGAGGGAACAAAACAGAATCAGGTATCAGAAAGACAACAAATACAGTATAATTTGTCAGCAATAAGCAACAAGAAAAACAGAAGAAATACTAAGGTGATCGCCAGTCACTAGCCACTAGCTTCACTAAAAGACCCAGAATTTAGATAAAGTTGAGGTAGCGGCCCACTCCATTTCAAATCAAATCAAATCAAATCAAATCAAATCAAATCAATTTTATTTATATAGCGCCAAATCACAACAACAGTTGCCCCAAGGCACTTTATATTGCAAGGCAAAAGCCATATAATAATTACAGAAAAACCCCAACGGTCAAAACGACCCCCTATGAGCAAGCACTTGGCGACAGTGGGAAGGAAAAACTCCCTTTTAACAGGAAGAAACCTCCAGCAGAACCAGGCTCAGGGAGGGGCAGTCTTCTGCTGGGACTGGTTGGGGCTGAGGGAAGAGAATCAGGAAAAAGACATGCTGTGGAAGACAGCAGAGATCACTCACTAATGATTAAATGCAGAGTGGTGCATACAGAGCAAAAAGAGAAAGAAACACTCAGTGCATCATGGGAACCACCCAGCAGTCTAAGTCTATAGCAGCATAACTAAGGGATGGTTCAGGGTCACCCAATCCAGCCCTAACTATAAGCTTTAGCAAAAAGGAAAGTTTTAAGCCTAATCTTAAAAGTAGAGAGGGTGTCTGTCTCCCTGATCCGAATTAAGTGCTGGTTCCACAGGAGAGGAGCCTGAAAGCTGAAGGATCTGCCTCCCATTCTATTCTTAAAAACCCTAGGAACTACAAGTAAGCCTGCAGCCTGAGAGCGAAGCGCTCTAATGGGGTGATATGGTACTAAGAGGTCCCTAAGATAAGATGGGACCTGATTATTCAAAACCTTATAAGTAAGAAGAAGAATTTTAAATTCTATTCTAGAATTAACAGGAAGCCAATGAAGAGAGGCCAATATGGGTGAAATATGCTCTCTCCTTCTAGTCCCCGTCAGTACTCTAGCTGCAGCATTTTGAATTAACTGAAGGCTTTTCAGGGAACTTTTAGGACAACCTGATAATAATGAATTACAATAGTCCAGCCTAGAGGAAATAAATGCATGAAATAGTTTTTCAGCATCACTCTGAGACAAGACCTTTCTAATTTTAGAGATATTGCGCAAATGTAAAAAAGCGGTCCTACATATTTGCTTAATATGCGCATTGAAGGACATATCCTGATCAAAAATGACTCCAAGATTTCTCACAGTATTACTAGAGGTCAGGGTAATGCCATCCAGAGTAAGGATCTAGTTAGACACCATGTTTCTAAGATTTGTGGGGCCAAGTACAATAACTTCAGTTTTATCTGAATTTAAAAGCAGGAAATTAGAGGTCATCCATGTCTTTATGTCTGTAAGACATTTCTGCAGTTAAACTAATTGGTGTGTGTCCTCTGGCTTCATGGATAGATAAAGCTGGGTATCATCTGCGTAACAATGAAAATTTAAGCAATGCTTTCTAATAATACTGCCTAAGGGAAGCATGTATAACAGGGGTAGGCAACCTGTTCCAGAAAGAGCCATGAGGGTGCAGGTTTTCTTTGCAGCCACTGACTCCACCAGGTGATTTCACTGATTAACTGATTCCATCTGCTCAAAGTGATATTAATCAGTAAAATCACCTGGTGGAGTCAGTGGCTGCAAAGAAAACCTGCACCCTCATGGCTCTTTCTGGAACAGGTTGCCTACCCCTGATGTATAAAGTGAATAAAATTGGTCCTAGCACAGAACCTTGTGGAACTCCATAATTAACCTTAGTCTGTGAAGAAGACCCATTTACATGAACAAACTGTAATCTATTAGATAAATATGATTCAAACCACCGCAGTGCAGTGCCTTTAATACCTATGGCATGCTCTAATCTCTGTAATAAAATCTTATGGTCAACAGTATCAAAAGCAGCATGAGGTCTAACAGGACAAGCACAGAGATGAGTCCACTGTCTGAGGCCATAAGAAGATCATTTGTAACCTTCACTAATGCTGTTTCTGTACTATGATGAATTCTGAAACCTGACTGAATCTCTTCAAATAGACCATTCCTCTGCAGATGATCAGTTAGCTGTTTTACAACTACCCTTTCAAGAATTTTTGAGAGAAAAGGAAGGTTGGAGATTGGCCTATAATTAGCTATGATAGCTGGGTCAAGTGATGGCTTTTTAAGTAATGGTTTAATTACTGCCACCTTAAAAGCCTGTGGTACATAGCCAACTAATAAAGATAGATTGATCATATTTAAGATCGAAGCATTAATTAATGGTAGGACTTCCTTGAGCAGCCTGGTAGGAATGGGGTCTAATAGACATGTTGATGGTTTGGAGGAAGTGACTAATGAAAATAACTCAGACAGAACAATTGGAGAAAAAGAGTCGAACCAAATACCAGCATTACTGAAAGCAGCCAAAGATAACGATATGTCTTTGGGATGGTTATGAGTATTTTTTTCTCTAATAGTTAAAATTTTATTAGCAAAGAAAGTCATGAAGTCATTACTAGTTATATTCGGTTCAATAGAACTCTGACTCTTTGTCAGCCTGCCTACAGTGCTGAAAAGAAATCTGGGCTTGTTGTTATTTTCTTCAATTAGTGATGAGTAGTAAGATGTCCTAGCTTTACGGAGGGCTTTTTTATAGAGCAACAGACTCTTTTTCCAGGCTAAGTGAAGATCTTCTAAATTAGTGAGACGCCATTTCCTCTCCAACTTACAGGTTATCTGCTTTAAGCTGCGAGTTTGTGAGTTATACCACGGAGTCAGGCACTTCTGATTTAAGGCTCTCTTTTTCAGAGGAGCTACAGCATCCAAAGTTGTGCTCAATGAGGATGTAAAACTATTGACAAGATAATCTATCTCACTCACAGAGTTTAGGTAGCTACTCTGCACTGTGTTGGTATATGGCATTGAAGAACATAACAAAGAAGGAATCATATCCTTAAACCTAGTTACAGTGCTTTCCGAAAGACTTCTACTGTAATGAAACTTATTCCCCACTGCTGGGTAGTCCATTAAAGTAAATGTAAATGTTATTAAGAAATGATCAGACAGAAGGGTTTTTTTTTAGAGAATACTGTTAAGTCTTCAATTTTCATACCATAATTCAAAACAAGATCTAAAGTATGATTAAAGTGGTGGGTGGACTCATTTACATTTTGAGCAAAGCCAACTGAGTCTAATAATAGATTAAATGCAGTGTTGAGGCTGTCATTCTCAGCATCTATGTGGATGTTAAAATCGCCCACAGCTAAGCACTAAGTCAGACAAAAGGTCTGAAAATTCACAGAGAAACTCACAGTAATGACCAGGTGAATGATAGATAACACTAAGAGTCAAGCTTTCAAATGAATTAAAGCTCTGTCTGGGTTTTTGATTAATTAATAAGCTGGAGTGGAAGATTGCTGCTAATCCTCCCCCTCGGCCCATGCTACGAGCATTCTGACAGTTAGTGTGACTCGGGGGTGTTGACTCATTTAAACTAACATATTCATCCTGCTGTAACCAGGTTTATGTAAGGCAGAATAAATCAATATGTTGATCAATTATTATATCACTTACTAACAGGGGCTTAGAAGATAGAGACCTAATGTTTAATAGACCACATTTAACTGTTTTAGTCTGTGGTGCAGTTGAAGGTGCTATATTATTTTTTCTTTTTGAATTTTTATGCTTAAATAGATTTTTACTGGTTGTTGGTGGTCTGGGAGCAGGCACCGTCTCTACGGGGATGGGGTATTGGGGGGATGGCAGGGGGAGAAAAGCTGCAGAGAGGTGTGTAAGACTACAACTCTGCTTCCTGGTCCCAACCCTGGGTAGTCACGGTTTGGAGGGTTTAATAAAATTGGCCAGATTTGTAGAAATGAGAGCTGCTCCATCCAAAGTAGGATGGATGCCGTCTCTCCTAACAAGACCAGGTTTTCCCCAGAAGCTTTGCCAATTATCTATGAAGCCCACCTTATTTTTTGGACACCACTCAGACAGCCAGCAAGTCAAGGAGAACATGCAGCTAAACATGTCACCCCCGGTCCGATTGGGGAGGGGCCCAGAGAAAACTACAGAGTCCGACATTGTTTTTGCAAAGTTACACACCGATTCAATGTTAATTTTAGTGACCTCCGATTGGCGTAACCGCGTGTCATTACTGCCGACGTGAATTACAATCTTACTGAATTTACGCTTAGCCTTAGCCAGCTGTTTCAAATTTCCTTCAATGTTGCCTGCTCTGGCCTCCGGAAGACATTTGACTATGGTTGCTGGTGTCGCTCAAAACCAGAGTTTGATCCTCGGCAGGTGTGTCGCAGAGTGGGGAAAAATGGTTCGAGATGTGAACGGGTTGGTGGTGTACAGGGGGCTTCTGTTTAGGACTATGCTTCCTCCTCACAGTCACCCAACCGGCCTGCTTTCCCGGCTGCTCGGGATCCGCTGGGGGACAGCTAATGGCGGCTAAGCTACCTTGGTCTGCACCGACTACAGGGGCCTGGCTAGCTGTAGGATTTTCCGAGGTGCGGAGCCGAGTCTCCAATTTGCCCAGCCTGGCCTCCAAAGCTACGAATAAGGTACACTTATTACAAGTACCATTACTGCTAAAGGAGGCCGAGGAATAACTAAACATTTCACACCCAGAGCAGAAAAGTGCAGGAGAGACAGGAGAAGCCGCCATGCTAAACCGGCTAAGAGCTAGTAGCTGTGCTAAGCTAGCGGATTCCTACAAACACACAAAGTGAATAATGTGTAAATAATTTAGAGATGATTCAGCAGTGTGAGGGCTTTAGTTAAGGCATGTGAAGATTACACTGTGAAACAAATCGTTATCTAGTTATCTAGATCAATCTAACTACACAGATTAAACAGCTAACAGATACAGCAAAACACCACTGTGCTCCGGAAGAGGAAGTGATACAATACCGCAGTGAGAACCAACCACCAGTAGAGGCCAGTCCATTTCCTAATAAAATGAATTTTAAAGAGCAAAAACATACTATGCCAGTATGCTAGCCATATGAAAGGGGGAATAAATGCATCTTAAGTCTAGATTTGAAAGTCTCTGACCGTTTTATTGATGCAGGGAGATCATTCCACAGAATAGGGGCACCCCTGGGACACAAAGTAGTCCTGCACACTGAGAATGCAGATCCTGGGTGGGTACATAGGGTTTAATTAGGTCAGCTAGGTAGGGAGGTGCCAGTCCATGAACAATTTTATAGGCTAGTTGCAGAACCTTGAAATCTGATCTCACGGGGAAAGGAAGCCAGTGAAGAGATGCCAAAATGGGTGTAATGTGGACATTTCTGCTTCATGTCAAAAGTCTGGCAGCAGCATTTTGAACCAATTTTGGAGACCCCTAATGTTGGAATGCGGTAAACCAGAAAATACAACATTGCAGTAAATCTAGAAGAGACAAAAGGATGAATCAGGGTCTCAGCATCAGCCATAGGCAGATTGGGACAAATCTTTGCTATATTTCGCAGGTGGAAGAAAGTAGTCCTGGTAATATCTTTAATGTGAAGGTCAAAGGACAACATAGGAACCAAAATTACCCCAAGGTTTCTCACTTTGTCAGTGTGCTGTAAGACACACGAGCCTAGGCTAAGCGTTAGCTGGTCAAATTGATGTAGATGTCTCACAGGACCAAGAACCATCATTTCAGTCTTATCAGAGTTTAAAAGTACAAAGTTGCTAGACATCCAGCTTTTCACTGATGCAAAGCAATCTTCTAAGGATTTTATGTGGATGAGATTAAAAGCAGTTATCGGCATGTATAACTGAGTATCATCAGCATAGCAGTGAAAGGTAATCCCAAAGCAAGGGGTGCTGTATAAAGGGAGAAAAGTAGGGGGCCTAAGAAGGCCCCTGTCGAACCCCAAATTTCATGTCAGTAAGGTTAGAGGTAATGTTACTGTACAAAACACAGTGAGAACGACTGGTCAGGTATGATGTCAACCATGCAAGGGCACTCCCAGTAATCCCAAAATGATTCTCCAGCCTATCAAGTAGAATATGATGATCCACGGTATCAAACGCAGCACTGAGCTCTAACAGCACCAGAACTGTAGAGGTGTCCGAATCCATGGCAAGCAGATCATTCATCACTTTAGTGAGAACTGTCTGTGTGGAATAATATTTTCCAAAAGCAGACTGCAGTGGCTCAAAAAGATTATTCTCAGTAAGGTGGTCCATGAGCTGCCGTGAAACCACCTTTTCCAAAATTTTAGAGCAAAATGATAGATTTGATATCAGCCTATAGTTTTTCGATACACTACGGTCAAGATTAGAATTATTAAGTAATGGTTTAATCACTGCAGATTTGAATCATTTAGGAACAGATCCAGAAGTTAATGAGATATTAGTAATTTCCAGCACAGTCAGCCCAAGAGTGGGCCACAGGTCCTTAAAAGGTTTTGTTGGTATAGGATCAAATAACCAGGTTGTGCTTTTTGTAGATGTTATGAGTTTCATAAGCACCCCTAGTGAGATACTATCAAATTATGTAAATCTAGGTAATACCTCAGTAATGGCAACCACCTCAATAGCAGGGTGTCATGGCTGGGTTAGGCATGCTGGGATACGTTTAACCTAATGTCTTCTATTTTCTTCCCGAAGTAATCCAGGAAATCTTGTCCTGTAAAAAGGAGAAAGACTTTACAGGTGGTTGTCCATGAATAAGTGTTGCCACCGTGTCGAGCAAGAACTTTGAGTTAGCTTGTTTTTGTTGATCAAATCAGAGTAATAGATCCGCTTTGTAGCCAAGAATGGATGCTTATAGTCTAAGATAGCATAATGCCATGCAAGTGGAATACTTCTCATTTTGAACTACGCCATTTCCGTTCTAGACCTCTAGCCTTATGCTTGAGGTCAAGCAAGTAATCACTGAAGCAAGGTGACTGTGTTTTGGGGGGAGCGTGGTTTTAATAAATGTGGCGCAATCATGTCGAGTGTAGTTTTAAGCGCTGAATTTAAACGATCCACAAGACTGTCTACTGATTGAGCATTGTGAATTTAAGATATCAGGCAGTCTAGCTTCGAGTTTAGTCGTAATTGAGGAGTTGATGTGTTGCCACAGTCATAAATAAGGTTGTTGTTTCACTAAACATGGCAGCGAAACTGTAAACCTAGTAAGTGAGTGATCAGAGACCACAGATTCAAGAGGCATGATGTCAATATTTGTGACAGCAATACCACGTGTGAAAACCAAATCCAGGTTATTTCCACTAATATGCATATGTTGCAGACATGAATGAGGGAAGCTCTTCAGCATCTCACCATGTTATTTAGGTCAGACTTTATTTTGAGTAAATGCTTCAGCAGAGCATTAGCATAGGAAAAACCTTTCAGCTTCTGGGGGGGCGGAGCCCGCCTTTTTAAGCATTTTTCTTTATTTGCCTCTCACATGCCTGGAAAAGCTCCTCGCCATCTAACCATGTCCTTTATGTCCTTCAGATGTTTTTCAGCAAAATTGCTCTTGGGAGCATGAGCAAGACTAAAACCAGCCAGCTTCTGGGGGGCAGAGCCCCCCCCTCCCGCCTTTTTAAGCATTTTCCTTATTTTGCCTTTCAGCTTCTGGAGGGGCTCTGCTCCCCCCCATACTCCCCACCTTTTTAAGCATTTTTCTTTTTTTTTACTTTTTAGCTGACCCCCCACCCCACCCCATCCCATTACAGCCCTCTTAACCCCCTGCCACTTTAAGCATTATTTTTTATGTAGATGTAGATGTATGATGTAAATTAATACATGTGTTCTGAAACTGATTAGGTAACCCCTATCTGAGTGTTGCACATTTTATACAGAGTATGCATGAGCAATATCAATGCACTTCATTTGCATGCTTGACCACATCTCATCCATATCTGTGAGTGCAATCAATACTTTTATTCAGAGGTTGCAAGCACAGTGTGTAAAAATAATGTTTACATCAGGTGGAAATACCAACAGCATTTGTGCTGGGCTGTGTACTGCTTTGTACCTAGTAGAAAATCAGGATCAAGCGTGGTGGACAGAAATGGCTGGACACAACTGCACGACTTGAAAACACAGCTTTGTAGAGTAAAATGGTTTAGGCTGGGCAGACACTGTACGATATTTTCAATCATTGTACTTGGCGCCAGCTCAAACTGTGCGACAAAAGCACAGAGTTTAAAAGTTCAGAGAGCATGATTCATGTTCTCACACTGTACGGTCCGATGCTTTGATGCGATCTGACTGCTCACATTGTACGTTCAAAAACCACACGTCGGGCTTGTGTTTCCAGAAGCAAAATGTAGGTAAAAAGAACCATTTTTTTTTCTTTTTAAAAAAATGTATTTACATTCTCATGCCTATCAGCGCGCGCAGTGAGTGAAATCATGTGGGGGGAGACTGAACACATATGCATGTGTGTGCACACACACACACACACAGCAGACAGCAATATGATTCACCAGAAGACGGTAAAAAAAGAAAACAAACATTCATAATAGTTGTTGCTACTTACACTGTTGTATAAATAAACTATATTTCATACGGAGTCTTACAGCTGTGCAAGGTGTAGCAACTTACTCCCTCAGCTGTCATAAATCCTGTTGTTGTCTGCTGTGTGTGTGTGCGCGCGCGCATATACGTTCAGTCTCCGTCCACCTGATTCCACTCACTGTGCATGCTGATAGGCATGAACTTTAATTAATATGATATTAGGTTATTGCGAGGGAACGCAATAAAAAACCCCCACAAGACTTTACATGAGATCACTGCTTGCTCTCTCCGGTGTTTGCTCATGGACAGTGCGCGAGGTAATCAGCACGTAGATGCTTGTAGCACTGCTTCAGCAGCGCGGAACCCTCACGAGTCACGACGGCCGACCAAAATATCAAACAGCTTTGAATTTCATCCGACCATACGATTCCCGATCGGGAGGTGGTCGTGAGATGTTAAACACAGCGCATTACTCCATGTATACTGCACGATGCAGGACGCACAATTAAGCTGAAACTCGGCGCAATCCAAAAAATTCTCGCATGAGTGAAAAATCGGCTGAAAAAGGGCCAAAACTCACACAGTGTAAGCCCAGTCTTAGTGAAGAACTTAGCTGGGGTCGGTACACGGTAAGGCAGTCCAGGAGAAGCAACAGTCCAAAAATCATAAGGCAAGGACGTGGTCAAACAAACAAGCAGGTGATCTGAAAACATGATGAGACTGGCAGGATGAGAAAACACGAGAACAGAACTGGAGACACAAGGAGCATCAATCTGGTGAGAGACAACCAGTGGAGTTTAAATACACCCAGGTGATGAGCTACAGATTAGGAACAGGTGTGTCGAAAGCATCAGATCAAGGGTGTAGCCAAACAGAGTGACACACCCACCACCAAGCACCAAGGGACAGACAAGAGAGATAGGGACAGAGAAAACCCAAGCAGGAAAGAGACCAACAAGAGAATAAACACCCACAAAACACATACACATAAAATAACTAAATTCAACACAAGCATATACCAAGTCCTGACAATCAGGCCCCTAATCTTTAAAAAAAAAAAAAAAAAAAAAAATATATATATATATATATATATATATATATATATATATATATATATATATGTATATGAAATGCTGTTTGAATGGAACCAAGGAACCTGCTGTAGAGTTCCTTTTCAAGATGGCTGTAAAACTGTCTAATTTAGATCTAAATTGGTGGCACCAAAATTAAATGTTTCTTCTTTTGTTGAAATGGCTAAACACTAACGGTCAAAATTAATGTGAAAAACCTTTTTTCTTTCTTGCTACATGTGGTTGTAGTGCAATCACTCAGGGTTAATAGTAAATGGAAAATATACCAGCACTGAAAGGGCCATAAAACAAGTCATGAACCATCACTGTAACACTTGTAATAATTTATAACCATGATTGTCAAAGTCACTGTGGCTGTGTATGAGCAGTTCTGGCTCCTTTGGTCTCAGATAACAAACTTATTCAGGAAAACCTGAACATGGACAAACTTAAATAAATGGCACTTGATTGGGTGCAGAAACATTTCAATGCAGTTGCTAATATCTGCTCAAGTTATCCAGGGAGTTATACCACTTACCATCCCCTCTCAAGTCACTCTTTGAGACTAATCAAACCTATTAAACAGATGTTCATGAAGCTGCCTGCCCTCCATCAAATACATTCTTCACCTTTCTCAACATTCCCTTCTTTGCTGCCCTGTTATCTCACCTAACCCTCTCTCCTCCCTTGTCTTCAAGGTTGCACACAAAAGCTAATTAGCATATTCATGAGGCTGCCAGATGACAAATGAAAGCAAGAGAAGAAAAAACTAAATCCACACTTTATCATGCTTTTATCTCATATCAATCATTCCTTCACTTCCGATTGTTTCCTCAATTCCTTCAAAGCTGCATGACCTCCGCAACTTTTCTTTTTCTCTGTCTCTTTCATTTGCTGTCTGTTAACAGCTCATTTTGTCATAAAAAAAGAAAAAAAAAAAAAAGGGAAAAGGTGATCTATGGCCAAAGTTTCATATTGATAGTTGATGTCGTTGTCAAAGTATCGCACATACTGTACAGTGTTTCTGAGACTGTCCCTTGGTGGTCACAATTAAATTTAAATGCATCTAATGATGAACTTGGTTGAGGTCTTATTGAGATGAGCTTGAGTTCCAAGTCTCACATTGATGCACAAAGTCTTTCTCAAGATACACCACAAATCCCAAATTCCTGAGATTGTGCCCCCTGTTAGCCACAACTGGAATTAAAATGTGCCCAAAGTTGAACTTGCTCTAGGGCTTAGTGAGGTGATGTTGTGTACCATGTTTTACTTTGATACACTAAACCGTTGTCAAAATTTCACATATACAGGTTTTCAGTGGTTTTGCCCCCTGGTGGCCACAATTATAATGGAATCCCACCCAAAGTCTTTGTCAAGATACATTACATACCCTAAATTCTTGAGGCTATACCTCCTGTTGGCCACAGCTAGAATTAAAACGTGTCCAATGTTAAACTAGCTCTCAGGCTTAGTAAGATGATGTTGTGTATCAAGTTTTACCTTTATACATGAAACCGTTGCCAAGATTTCACATATACAGTTTTTCAGTGGATTTGCCCCCTGGTGGTGACAATCAGTGGTGGGCACAGCTAAACA
The DNA here is from genome assembly GCF_902500255.1 of Thalassophryne amazonica. Lineage (NCBI taxonomy): Eukaryota > Metazoa > Chordata > Actinopteri > Batrachoidiformes > Batrachoididae > Thalassophryne > Thalassophryne amazonica. The sequence continues at coordinate 89,372,703 of NC_047113.1, read as the reverse complement.
AAAAGTTTGCTTCAATAACCGCTGATCCACTAACTGAAAAGTTAACTTTTATAATGATAAACTGATAAACTAATTTATTAATTTAGGGGACGGTACAGCTAACCGCTAACTTTTAGTACTGACTCTGGTACACTGTCAGCAACTGACAAGCCAGTTTTGAATTTAAGCACCGCCAATGCTTCTGAGTAGAATCAAAGGTGACCACAAACCCAACACAGTTTGTGCGCCCTGCCCACTGCTATAAGAAAGAATCATTTACATTCACAGCATACAGAGCCCCTGACGTGTGGCAAAAAGCATAAACAACAAAACAGGTATGACTTATGGTTTGATTTAAAAACCTAACTAATTCCGAATGCTTTCATTTTTCCAAAGTGAAAATATCACAAATATTTTTTAGTTTTAAAGTAATGGGCTAATTCTGATTACTTGAGCATTAAAATTCACAGATGCCAAAAGGCATTATGGGAAAATGAGCTTCCTAACTGGTTGGTTTAATTTATTTGTAAAAAAACAACAACACAAAAGTTATTGTAACATGTGTGTTGGTTTTTACAAATAAATGTGTATTTGTAATGTAAATTGTAATGTATATATATGTAATGTAATGTATATAATATGTATTTTTTTTCATTTCTAAAAAAAGGCATATGCAAAACTGAAAATTCTGTTTGCTAAGTGTGATTCAGGCAGCGCCTATGTGACAATTGGATGCTATTTAGACTCCCATCCAGTAGATGGCTGTGTTTTATGCAGTTTGACCCAAAATGGATTGGGAGTGTAAATAGCATCCAGCTGTCACACGGTAGCCATTCTGTGCGCTGCCCGAATCACACTTAATAAGCAGTTTTGCAAATGCTTTTTTTTACAAATGAAAAAAAAATTCCATATTTACAAATACACATTTATTTGTAAAAACCAACAAATGGGATGGCAAGGTGACTTAGTGGTTAGCACTGGTGCCTCACAGCAAGAAGGTCGTGGGATTGATTCCCGGCCTTTCTGTGTGGAGTTTGCATGTTCTCCCCAGGTCTGCGTGGGTTTCCTCTGGGCACTCCGGTTTCCTCCTACAATCAAAAACATGCTTATTTAGGGTCTGCTCCTTTCTCTGCCTATGACCAAGGCAGCATCTACATCTGGAGTTGGTCCCTGGGCCACCGGACTGTGGCTGCCCACTGCTCCGTTTTAGGCCCCCTGGTTTTTTTCCCTTTATGTAACACCCCTTGGGAATATACTGCCACTTTTTGGGATTGTCTTTCATTACTATGCTGATGACACCCAATTGTACATGCCAATAACTGCTGGTAATCTCATTCACATAAAATCTTTGGAAGATTGCCTTGCATCAGTGAGAAGTTGGGTGTCTAGTAACTTCCTACTTTTAAATTCTGATAAGACTGAAATTATGGTTCGTGGTCCAGCGAGGTATCGACATCAGTTTGATCAGCTGCCGCTTAGCTTAGGTTCATGCAACCATTTCCACTTCTTCCTCATCGTGTGATGACTCCCTTCTGTATCTGACAAAGGGGAAAAAGAAAAAAAAAATCTGAAGGAAGGCTTTCCTGAGCAGCACAACAGGACTACCAGTTAAAGACCCTGGAGAGCAAACACCCCAGTCTCCGTCATGAAAGCATCCCTGCATCGCTGCACATGCCAGCCAAAGGAATTGATTAACAGATTGCAGCCATCACAACATGTCCCCACAGGCAGCACAGTGGATCTCCCATCTGACATGTGGAACCACGATGCTTCTCAACCTATACCAGTCCATTTTAATAGCTGGTGGCATGGCCATATACCCCAAAGTAATTACAAGCACCACAGCATTTTAACACCATCTGGTTGCTGTCTTAAAAATATTACTACCATTCTTCACAAATACAGCACCCACGATCTGGACTGAACAGAACAAAATGGATAATATACTGATACAGCATTATAATTAACATTATTGAATTAAAGTGGATGCACATATCTACTAATTCACCTCTTTTATGAACATATTCTTTATTTACTTGTCCATCTGCCTTTCTCAGCATCTGTCTCATCCACTTCATTAGCTCTTCCCTTGAATTTTTTCATACTGCTCCTGAGAATTATAGTCATTAAGAAGATTATATTTTCCTTCACAACTGTTCTTTTTTTGGTCTGACTGAATATAGAACTACTAAAAAGTAAAATATTTTTGTGCAACAGTGTGTGTTGGATGTTGGACATAAAAAGTACCCCTGAGAAGATGACAATGGTGATGACAGATGTCCATCACAAGGGATGGGTAATTGCTTTGGCAGTGGGGTGAGACCATCCACAGTTGGTGGGGCTGTTTGTTGACATGGTAGAACCTGTGCTGCCACTCATGAAATGCCACTCAAGAAAATATTTTTCAATATGGCAAACCCATAAGCCCCACTCTATTAAATGAGGAAGCATTCTTTCATGGGGTGAGGCTTTTCTCAATCATCAAGCTGCTCTTTTCTAACTCCGCCCTCTCAAGACGAGGTCTGGATCAACTCACCTTTATCACCTGTGAAGCGGGAAGGGTATCAAATTCTTTTAAGCTTGAACATCACAGACTGATTAGCTAAGAGCTCCTACATCATCATTGCAATCTGTTTGTCATGCAAGCAGGGCTATATTGGAGTTGGAAATTATTTTGGGTGCTGATGAAACCACAATCCATCACAGTATCACTAAATATAAAACAAAAAAAACTGGGGAACTTTTGTTGAAGCTGTTGCTGCACAACAGCGTTGTCATAGTTTGCACAACACCCTGTATTGGTCACAATTGGAAGGCATCTGTGTCTCTAGTCAATTGTATGTGATTGCTGGTATATTATATATATATATCTAGTATATATCTATCTATCTATCTATCTATCTATCTATCTATCTATATATATATATATATATATATATATATATATATATATTTGCATATAATATATGTATATTTGGGCAGCACAGTGGCTTAGTGGTTAGCACTGTTGCCTCATAGCAAGAATGTCATGGTTTTGATTCCCACCTGTGGCCTTTCTGTGTGGAGTTTGCATGTTCTCCCCTTGTTTGCGTGGGTTTCCTCCCACATTTAAAGACATGCTGGTTAGGTTAATTGGAAACTTTCTAATTAGGGAATAACCCTGTTGTGTCTGATGATTTGTGGACGTTTATGCTGTTATACGGTCGCAAATTGAGCTTTACCAATGACGCTCGTGTTTTGTTGCAAATTTGTGTCTCCAACTACTCCTCAACAGTCACTGCCCAGTGAGATACAACCCATACTGAGGAGGGCTAATGCTAAGCACCCACTCATTATTCAAGGGCCCTCTCAAATGATACCATGCCCCCGCTCCATAAGTGCAAATACGTTTGCAACCCATTTATAAGAAGAAGTGTTGTAAAAGTCAAAGCACACAGATGTGGCATTGCAGAGAGTGGCTGCCAAGGTCGCGGCATCGAGCAGTGGTTGCACAAGAAAATGGACTGAAGGGGAAAAAATATATTGTATATGAGGAAATGTACTACAGGTTTGCATTTCTCATTCTATTTGTGTAAATATCAATCTACACATACATTATTACTTTTTCCTCCTAGAGGCAATGAGGTCACTGATGCCATAACATCTACACGCCGTGGAATCATTGAACCTAAAAAGTCTAACAATGATGTTTGCTCAGTAGTAAAAAAAAGTTTCATCTGCTGTGACTGGATAGTATGTATCCTTAGCGCTTGGCATCACAGTTTATTGCAGTTTGCACCTTTCCCAGAAGCTACTGTCATCTGAGCACTGATATTGATATTGCATGTGCTTATAGACAAAAACAAATAAGAGACAAAATTCAATTTATTATTCAACTAAACTGCAAATATATGAATTTTTTAACATTTATGAAACACTTCTCTAAACAAGGCCATAGGGTCACTGACCCTAAAGAGATTCCCTCCTTGGCACAGTGATCTATTTCTTTTTGTCTCTTTCTCTAAAATTATATATAATAATCATTAGATTATTAATATATAAACAAAAATAAATTTAAGAAATATTAAAAAAAATGCCCCCGAACGTGATGACAGCTGCAGCTGCTAATGCGTTAGCATTGGGATCCGGATCGTGATCCGGTAAACCACTAAAATTTAATCACTTGTTCCTCTTGTCATTTCCAACCACTCCACAAAATTTCATCAAAATCTGTTCAAAACTTTTTGAGTTATCCTGCTGACAGACAGACAAACAAACAAATGCGACCGAAAACATGACCTCCTTGGCGGAGGTAATAAAGGTTTACAATCAGAAATAAGAAAGGAAAAAATAAAGTGGAAAATAATTTTCCACACACATTTATTCAAAACACATAGCAAACTATAATAAACAACTGTTTGACACTTTATAAAGATAATTTGAGGTCTTGTGTGAAAGACTGTAAAACAAAAAGGTTCAAACAATAAACACAAATGCACATTTTGAACAATATATACAAAATGGTCTGTGCATTTTGTTTGTCTCATCTCAAAGCAATTTCTGTCTGCTATTACACAAAGGTTACATCACAAACTTCTACTTCTACTGTGTTTTGGAGTGTTCTGTGCTGCAGCTTTCATTCACACTTTGGCCCACTTTGGCTCCTTACAGTCTGAGGAGCGGCCCTCCCCCTCGCTCCATTGATATGGTAAACAGTGCTTTACGTCGAGAAAGCAACAGAGTTATCCAATAACATTCACATGCAAACTAGTGGAGCAATCTTGATAGTTACACAGTCTCTCCATCTGCTCCAACTTCTTTCACTGATCGCTGTGCGTAATGGCGCAGGGCACATGGAGCCCAATAGTATGTACTCATTGGAGCACCCAGGGGGCTATTCAAACAGGCCAACTAGTAACATATCACTCCTGAAAACAATCTTTGGCTTTTCACGTGAGGTAAATCTGCCCTAAGACTGGATTTTGGAAAACCATGTGACGGTGAACCAATTCCGGTTGGATGCTCACATTGCGCACGTCATCACACAGCTTCTATGAGGAGTACAAAGATGGCCGATGGCTGGCTCGAAAGTCCGCAGAGTTAACTTTTCAGCAAAAAAAAAGTAGGTTTCTATCTATCATTAAAAAGTTATTTATAATTTAGTAAAGCTTGGTCTTAGCCATTGTATACGACGGTGTTGGCCCCAGAGGGTTAAGAAAAAAAAATTCACTTGTACATAAGTATTTACATGTGCCTTTTACTAAGGAGTGGCTCCTGTCTGCCCAGTCTACCATACAGGCCTGATCGGTGGATTGCTGCAAAGATTGTTGTCATTCTGGAAGGTTCTCCTCTCTCCACCGAGGAATGCTGGAGCTCTGAAAGAGGGACCATCGGGGTCTTGGCCACCTTGGCCTCCCTGACTAAGACCCTTCTCCCCAGCAGGGCCTTAGTCTGCACTCAGGTTAGACAGATGACCAGCTCTAGGAAGAGTCCTGGTGGATCTGAACTTCCTCCATTTAAGGTTGATGAAAGCCATTGTGCTCATTGGGACCTTTGAAGCAGCAGAAATGTATCAGTACCCTTCCCAAGATTTGTGCTTCAAGACATCGTGTCTCAGAGGTCTGCAGACAATTCTTTTGACTTCATGCTTGTTTTGTGCTCTGACATGCACTGTCAACTGTGGGACCTTATATGTGTGTGTCTTTCCAAATCATGTCCAATCAAATGAATTTACATCATGTGGACTTGTTATGTGTCGGACGCGGGCGGAGGACCGACCAGCGTTTGAAGGACCAGTATAAAATAAGCAGAGCACGGTACAAAGGATAACAGAATTTAATGACATAACAGTGAGTGCTAAATTACAAACAACTAAGTGCGCGGTCTGGCGAGGTGGAAAGACGGTGCGCTCCCAGCAGCACAAACGGTCCGGAGCCAGAACAGTTCGGACCCAAGGACCCCGCCGACACCCCCCAGGTGGCCGCGACCAACCGAGTCTGTGAAAGAAGAAACCATCATGTGAGTCCACCACTCCACACACAGAGAGACCACTCAAAGGTGTACATAAACAGCAAACACTTCCTGGCTTAATCACCAATCAGCTTCCCACCCTGCAGGCATGGAACACCCAGTTCAATTCTCCACTGCAGTGGACGCTGATTAAACGACTAACATAACAGCTCAATATAATAAGGTGTGAGGGACACCACATTTACTGACTGTACTCATGTTAGTCACAAAACCTAAAGTACCTCAGGAAGTGTGCTGACGAGCGTGAGACCTCACCCCCTCCTCTTTCACAGACCATGGCATCAAACCTGGTACGGTCTCTGCATCCATGATGATGAGATGGCTCTCTAGACGACGATCTCACCCGTCTGGTCACAAGGTCGAGTCTCTGGCAAATACACACTGTGTACTGCAGACTTAAATGCAACCATGCCCCAATCCATAAAGATGCACCACAGCTGTGAGTCCTGACGAGCTGCACATGACCAGCCTCAGGTGATCAGGGTGAGGTCCTGATAACTCAGCCACACAGCCACTCAGTCCTGAACGCATGCCACCTGGAAGGAAAAACAAAAGACAGAGAACAGAAGACAGAAACAAAAGGCAGCCAGGCACCCCAGCCATACAACAGGACTCCAGTTGAGATGTAGAAACATCTCAAGAATGATCAGTGGAAACAGGATGCACCTGAGCTCAATTTTGAGCTTCACTGCAAAGTTTGTGAATTGTTGCGTACATGTGATTTTGTTTTTGTTTTTTTTAATAAATTTGCAAAAATCTATAAAAAAGAACAAAAAAATTATTCATGTTATGTCATTATGGAGGGGGTGGTGGTGAAGTCATTAATGCACTTGGTTTCAGTGGGGAAGGTTCCTGGTTCGAATCCCATCCCTGCCACATTTCTCCATGTAATGTGGAGTTTCGTCAGGAAGGGTATCCGCCGTAAAACTTGTGCCAATTCAACATGCAGATCCTCCGTGGATTTGCTGTGACGACCTCAAGTGCAAAACAAGGGAGCAGCCGAAGGGACCTACTTACATGTTATGTCATTATGGGGTGTTGTGAGTAGAATTTTGAGGGGAAAACATGAATTTACTCCATTTTGGAATGAGGCTGTAACACAACAAAATGTAAAAGTGCAGTGCTGCGAATACATTGTAAGTAGTTTTATTTTTGTTGGTTTGTTTTTTACAAGGCCTCATGTTTTTCGCAGGACGCTTAGAAAAGGTGGGTCCATTTGCGCTGCCGGCACGAGAGTAGAGAGCAGGTGACCAAGTGTGAGTATTTAATACAAGTGAAAATATAAACATACAAGTTCAGATTGTTGACCTACAAGCTCTCACATCATATTCTGTAAGTTCTCACTTCTAGCTCTCACACTGCAACATTTTTACCTTCATATCTGGCTTTGCTCTCTGACTTCCCCATTTGCTGATGTTGCACTCAAGGACTAGGGATGTCAAAGAGCTTTTAGCTGGTGCTTTAAAGATATTGTGTACTGTCTGTGCTTAATAAAATATTAAGGATAAGAATTTTCTTATAACAGCTTTCACTCATCTGTTCATTTTCTGTACTCTGGCAATTCATCCATTAATTCCTTTTACCTTGATATTTTAAAAGACCCTAATCCCTTTCTAGTTAACCTTCTTTCCAATCTTCCATTATTTTGTCCTTTTAGCTTTCCCATCTTTTTAACTTTACAAATGGAGGGAATTCTTTTTCTTTTGTGAACACCTTTCATATTTTTCATGACATATAATTCCCTCTTTTTTTGTTAACCATTTAGCTTTTTTTTTGCCTTCTTTGTTCTCTTCATTTTTCTTTCCTATTAGTTCTCCCATTTTAACAGTTTCTTCAAAAGGAGGGAATTCTTTTTTCTTTTGTGGAATATCTTTCATATTTCTATTCCATATATTTTCATCTTCGGTTCTGTTATTCATTTAACCTTTCGATTGCCTTCTTTAATCTCTTTTCTTCATTCATTTTTTTTTCATACTTGTGCTTTCTCATCACTCGTGTACCTTTTCATAAATTATTTACTTTTTTTTATTTTTATTTTGTTGTTTTGTTGAGGCACAATTTTTGTGACTTATAATGTGGGAGTCAAATGTTGAATAAATGCTTTTGTGTTACTGTAGCAGAAAATTTGTCACTTCTGAGTCTTTGTGCAGCAATATTACACTCTTAATTGTAGGTCTGATGAAAAACAACTACTAAGAACAAGAGTCGCTCTAGTGGGCGGAAATCAGAAATAAAAAGAATATAAAACCCATTCTTGCATTCATTCTCCACTCTTTTCACTTCACATTATCTCTCGTTGACAGTTTGAAAGGGAATACTGATATGACGCATCACCATTTTAAATCACATGAATGAAAAAACTGAATGAGTTTATAAAGAGGCAGACATGGAGAGCGGCAGAGGAACGTCAAGACAGATGGAAGAAAAGTGAAATAGAGGCAGATGCGTCACAGGGACAGAAGGAGACACACGTAGTCAGATAAATACAATAGAGGAAGAAGAAGAAGATAGAGACAAAGAAAGAATGACAAAAGGAGACAAAGAAGCCAAAGACAAAAAGCTGGCCTCCTTATCTTTCTCTGCCTTTCACAGTCAAACTCACATTGTCACCTAATAGTAGCTATGATAGGGTATGTACGTATGCAGTCAGAGTAGGCTCAGGATTCGCTACTCCCACATATGCACACTGATCCGTGTGCATGTGCGCACGGGCACGTGTGTGCATCAGTGTGCTGAGGAAATTTACGTTTGAACAATCCATCCATCAATCTTCCGCTGCTCTTTAAGGACCTGCTCACAGCACCAGCCAGCTAAATAAGATACATCCAGATTACATCACTACCCACAATCACATCTCCTGTGGGATCCCCAAGACCATGTGGGATACCTAATCCATCCTTGGTTGACCCTAGTGTCTCCAATCAGATCAATATGGCCAGAAATCCTCCACAGAGAGGATCAGATTCCCAAACCAGCCCAAATGGTTCCTGACTACAAAAAAAAAAAGAACATCAGGTCTAATCCCCTTACAGACGTTTTTAATAGCCCCTTCACATATAACACGAAGTTGGGCAAAAGAAGCAGGAACCGGCCAAAAAATCATGAAAAAAAACAAAACAAAATGGGGAACCGCAAAACATTCCACCTGCTGTCGGGAGGGACACATGGACGGACAGGCGTGAATGATACAGCGGTGATAGTTTTGTGCACACTCCTGTGTGCACATGAACATAGTGCGAGCACCTGGAAAGTGTGACACCACATCGCGTCACTGCTGCGGGGAAAATAAATACATACCAAAGAAAAAAAAACACAGCAATTTCTAATATTTAATCCCTCATATCGAGCGGACAATAAATTTTCAAATTCAAATTCAAATTTATTAATTTATATAGCGCCATTTCACGATAAAATCATCTCAAGGCGCTTCACACAAAAAACAATTAAAAATTTAAAACACACACACAAAAAAAAGACCATAAAAGAAAGACAACCATAAAAGAATACAAGAATAAAAACACTTCATAATACTAATGATAAAACAAGGAAAACAAATGAGTCTTTAAAAGTGACTTAAAAATCTCCACAGTATACGACTGCCGAATGTGTGCTGGGGGATCGTTCCACAGAGCTGGGGCACGGTAGGAGAAAGCTCTGTGACCAACAGACTTTTTATTCATCCTGGGAACACACAGAAGTCCTGCACCCTGAGAACGCAGGGTCCGAGCTGGTACATAGGGGCTTACCAGGTCAGCCAGATAGGGAGGTGCAAGTCCATGAACAATTTTATAAACTAATAACAGTACTTTAAAATCTGATCTTGCAGGAACAGGAAGTCAGTGAAGGGACGCCAAAACGGGTTTAATGTGGTCAAACTTTCTGCTTTGTGTCAAGAGTCTGGCAGCAGCGTTTTGAACCAGTTGAAGACCCCTAATACTGGACTGTGGTAAGCCAGAAAATAGAGCATTACAATAGTCCAATCTAGAAGAGACAAATGCATGAATCAAAGTCTCAGCATCAGCCATAGACAGGATGGGACGAATCTTCGCTATATTTCGCAAATGGAAGAAAGCAGTCCTCGTAATGTCTCTAATGTGGAGATCAAAGGACAACGTAGGATCAAAAATTACTCCAAGGTTCCTCACTTTATCCGTATGATGTATAACACACGAACCTAAGCTAAGTGCTAGCTGATTAAATTTATGCCGATACCTCACTGGACCAAGAACCATAACTTCAGTCTTATCAGAATTTAAAAGTAGGAAGTTATTAGACATCCAACTTCTTACTGATGCAAGGCAATCTTCCAAAGATTTTATGTGAGTGAGATTACCAGCAGTTATTGGCATGTACAATTGAGTGTCATCAGCATAGCAATGAAAGGAAATCCCAAAGCACCGCAGTATATTCCCAAGAGGTGCTACATAAAGGGAAAAAAGCAGGGGGCCTAAAACGGATCCCTGAGGAACCCCAAATGTCATGTCCCTACAATCAGAGGAGATGCCATTACACAATACGCAGTAAGAGCGACTCGACAGGTATGACGTCAACCAGGCAAGAGCAGTTCCAGTAATCCCAAAGTGATTTTCCAGCCTATTGAGTAAAATATGATGATCAACAGTATCAAACCCAGCACTAAGATCCAGCAGCACCAAGACTGTGGTGGTATCTGAGTCCATTGCTCGCAAAAGGTCATTCACTACTTTAGTAAGTGCTGTCTCTGCAGAGTGATATTTTCTAAAAGCAGACTGCAGTGGCTCAAAAAGATTATTTTCAGTGAGGTAGTCCACAAGCTGTCGCGAAACCACTTTTTCCAGGATTTTAGAACAAAATGATAGATTAGATATCGGTCTATAATTCTTCAATACACTAGGGTCAAGATTGGATTTCTTAAGTAATGGTTTGATCACTGCAGACTTGAAACATCTAGGAACAGATCAAGAAGTTAATGAGAGATTTATAATTTCCAGCACAGTCGGTCCAATACAAGTATGATCCTTCTGTTCCTCTGTATATGACCCATGAATGAAGATGAATGAAGCCATGTGCTCTTATCATGTCTATATTTACCGATGCTGCATGTCCAGCCAGGCCCCGCATGTCCAGCTGGCGCAGAGTGTCCAGTGAGTGGTGCTAGGATGGACACCATGTCATGTGGACCATAGCTGACATGGTGACGTGGCATTCAGATTGCCAACTGAGTGTACACATGATCAGACGGTTCTTTTCACATGGAACAGCCTGCTGATGTGTGCACAGACACTTCACTACTGGCTGTTGCAGAGGCGATATGTGTTTTTATGTATTTCCACATGAGGACAGCATGCCCATGCATGCGCCTCCCGGTGGAGTGTTGTCAGGTCAGATCCTTTATGGCACGGCATGTGTTCTCCAGCTGTGACTTCCGGGTCCACAGATCTCAACAGCAGCAGCTGGCACGGACATGCCCAGGTGCAAGTCACAGCGGCAGAACACATCTGCCATAAACTCATGACATACCACAGCAATGCACATGTGTGGCTGGCTCTCATGACATGCTGGTCATTGTTTTATTATAATTATTTATTGTTCTTTGTTGTAATATAACATGTTGTGTTCACCATGTCAGTGTTAGTTGTGAGAGAGAGTCTGAGCTGGACAAGCCCCCGTATCTGCACAGCGAAGCAAAGCCATCACACATGAATAAGCTCAGGCTGTTGTCGTCATTACTTGTATTTTTTTTATTTTACCACTGTCTTTTAACTGAACACCTCACTGTCACTCACACTCTTGCTTGACAACATGGGTGTCATCTCACAGCATTGGTGAGCCTTTGCTGACATGAGCTGAATTACATGCCCCCTTGGGCTCATTGTCACTCAAAGCCCTACTTTGCAAGCACATGTCACATGGCTGTCTGTTCGATGGCCACGGTAGCCATGGTGGGAGTGTTTTTATTTATAACTCTGTAGTCCTGGCATGTGTGCATTACTGCGTGGTGATCCCACCTCCACAGGGACATTGCAGAATATGATATGTTATTGGGCGGTCCACAGCTCGACATGCCAGCCAGCTGTGAGCGTGAGCTTGACACACGCATCACCTCGCATGGGTTACGCAGCTGCGCACAGCTGAAATGACCACAATGTCCCATTTTGTGTAATGGGAGGGAATGTGAGACATGATGGCCATCATGGACACAATGGGCCATCCAGATGTGCACACTGCGCTGGACAGTAATTGCACTGCACTCGGGCCACTGTTGGAGCATTTCCACATCAACCGCACCTCCACAATGTTGGATTGTGGTTTGGGGGAGACACATGACACACTGGCAGTGTTGCGGGGGGGGGGGGGGGGGGATGCACACTCAGACACCATTTCATTTGTGTGTGTGGGGGGGACACTGCATTCATTTTAATTGTTGCTCGAGGGAAGGTACACGCACACTCGTGGGGCACTTAGAAACTGTAGGGCCATTCACACATCTGGCTCGAAAGTGGTCACCTGCTCTCTACTCTCGTGCTGGCAGCGCAAATGGACCCACCTTTTCTAAGTGTCCTGCGAGTGGTGATGGATGTTCATGGGTGGCACCTGGACTCCAGCTGACTACAGCCGAGAGTGGGTTGAATGGCCACTCGCATGGCATTCGGCAACTTTTCGGCCACAACATGCGTTCAAATGCTGCCAACATGATCAGATGGCAGTGCGACCTCATCTTGCCCACCATTCAAATGGGTTCCCCGCGTGAGCTGCACGTGAATATAGAGGGCATGTGCTGAGCCTAGATAAATGTGGCAACTCCTGTACGACGGATTTGAGTGTGGCTCCGATTTCCCACAAGTGTCATTTGACTCCTCGTTCGTGTGTCATTCTGCCTCAGTCATGTTATGTGTGAAGGGACCTGAATGGTCATTCTGTCCCTAAGTGTAAGTCTGCAACACGCTGCACAGGAAACTCTCTCTCTCTTTTTTTTACTGCTTGTATCCATGTAGGAGATACCACCACATATGACAGCAATACCCACAAGAATGCATATGAGGGTCAGGTGTAAAGGGATCTCTGCGGCAAATAAAATCTTGGAGTGCTGATTTTTGGCAGCAAAAATGAGTTATTTGAGTGAGAGGTAATTAACCTCATATAGTGCTTGGCGTCAGGTTAGTTGAACCCTGCACCATTGCTCCTCCTGTTTTATTCTGCTCATAATCTCCCTCTGTAAAATACCTGCAACCTGAGATGGGGCTGGGCTTTGCTCGTCTCATACTGGCTTCATCTGGGGTTTCAGTATTGTGAATTCTTGTCTAATACAATGAGTACTTGCCTTCATGTGACTTTTCCTTGCAAGACTGTTTGACTCCTCTTGATTCTTCTACAAATATTTCATTAACAAGACCAACAACAACTTGACACAAGAGATTCTTGTGTGTACCTCATCTACCCATGAGCTCCATGACCTAATCTACATCACTGTAAAATTGATGTCATTATATGTATATAAGGTAAGTGCATATTTATGCTGCTGTTTGCTTTTGGAGATAGTTTTTATTTTTAAGAAAATCCTGTCTGTATTTAGATTCAGTCATTATGAGTTCATTTTTCACTCCCTGTATAATGAGTTCATTGAATCATACCTGCTACAAAGCTTTCTGAGATAATGGGAAATGCAGAGGCAAGAGAGGAGAAATGTAGGATGGCACAGACAAAAAAATAAGAGTAAAAATGGAAGGGAAAAAGGAAAATGAAGCACAAACATATGGATGTTTGGTTCTATTGTTAAACTCTGTTATCACCACTTTACAAGACCATAATTGAAAATCTACCACAGGCTCACTGTGTGTGTATGTGTGTGTGTGTGCACCTGGAACTTCCGCAGGCACGGGTGGGAATACATTTTCCGATTACAGAAAACCTGTTTGGACCCAGTGGATAATCTGTCATATTTTGGTTGTAAGTGTAGAACTATGGTATGTTTGGGTTTAGTTAAAGGCTCAGGCTTTTTGTAATTTTGCTAAATATTCAGAGCTTTAAGCTCCTTTTCTCATTTTCATGAATATGCATCCTTTTATCTCATGGTTTGAAGCCATGTCCATAACTTGGAATGCTTCAGAAGGTCTGGAAGGATGTTCAATTTCAATTCAATTCAATTCAGTTTTATTAATTTATATAGCGCCATCTCACGACAGAGTCGCCTCAAGGCGCAACACACAACACACAATTCATAGCAGCACAAAGTGAATTAAAATCGAAAAGGGCACAGTAAAAAGGTAAAACATCTTCTTCGTCTTTCGGCTGTTCCCGTTAGGGGTCGCCACAGCAGATCAATCGTTTCCATCTCACCCTGTCCTCTGTATCTTTGTGACAATTGTGACAATACTGGGAGGTTTTCTGGAATTGCCAAAGCTATGCTGAAGTTATACTACCAGAGGTGTGTAATCCTGACTTCAGTGAGTAAACATCCTACCGCATATTTGTTCCATCGACTCACGAAACCAGTGACTGTAATTGTGCAGGCAGGTAGATGGAGCTAGTCATTGAAACCACTTGTTTTAGGTGCACAGGTAATGACAATACATGGTCACACTTTTACTCACCAAAGCCAGAGTTACTCACTTCTGTATACTACAGTCATCTTGGTTTGTTATGTCATCAAACCAGATGCAAGATTAGAATTGTGTGCAACTGTCATCTTCATATCCAGGTGAGCTTCCTGGATGCATATCCACAAATGTCACTGAGGCTTTGTAAGCCGGTGTCGCTGACCAAACGGTCCCCCTAAAAATCGGTCCCCCCGATGACGCAGTTCACGGATTAACACCTCGTTTCTACTTCAAACTGCACTCCAGTCATCTATCTTAGTGACAGATATCTGAATCTTTTGCACAACAATCATTTCCACATAAATTCAGCATTATTTCATCATAAAAGGCGGAGGAAGCGATCAGAGCACTGCGGCTAAACGAGCTGCTAGCTGATGCATTCACTACGTGTCAGTCATTTCAAAGCGTCATGGAATTTCATTGAGTTTCTGCTTAAAACTGCCTCGTTTCTGCTTAAGACTCACTTCAGAATGAGTTAAGAGGTTTTACCTTCATCATCTGATGGTTAATAATCCCATTAATCCATTTGATTGCTTTGGGTGAAGAGACTCCGTCTCACACGTGCTGCTGTGGTCCGAAATGACGCATGCGCAGATGCAAATGGCAGACCGATTTTTAGGGGCGGACTGTTCGGTCTGCAACACCGGTTCCTCAGCACATACTTTATGCCATCATGTGTGGGTGATGTTCAGACATTGCTGTCTGGCTGTCCTCTCTTCATAGTTGTGGTGCCATCAAAATGTCCATTGGGTGGCATGGTCCAGATACCACAGAATTCCACAAATTAAGTTCATGTTTCATTCATTTTAAATAAAATGCCTAATGCTTGTGAAATAAACATGAAAAACATGCACTATTCCATTTCATTTCCCACCAGTTGCACAACCCCAAGTTAGAGGATGATCTTACTGGGTTACTTTCATTTTGTCCTGGTTTTCATGATAAAAAATACTTCAGAGAGGTGGTCTGGTGCACAAATTGTGGGAATATGAGCATTCTTGTGCATTTATTAGAAGACACAAAGCGGACTGAATCATTCAATCATATGCTTTCTTTCTCATGCATGCACAACGTGTCATTGAGCTTTGCTATGTGTTACTTGTAATTACACAAATATACAAATCGAACTACAGGGTCAGTATCCAGGGATCACTCAGTCAGTGTAATGACCCTTGAGGTGACAGTAAATACATCCTGTCTGTGTGGGCCGTTAGCACACTGATCTGGAGATAATGGAAACATATAATACACAAATACACATATGAGCACATTTGTGCCTGTGCCATTAAACACTGTCAGGGAGACCCCTGAACAGCAGGACATGAACACATACAAACATCATCCAATCAGACAGCACAACACACAACCACCATGGAAATAGGTTTAATGACATCCCTTCAACTTTTGATTTTCCTCTTTCTTAGTGTTTCCATGCTGTTTTTCTCTGTATGAAAAATAAAATGATTTTGATCTCACACCAATGATTTCAATCTCACCTCCTGAGTAAGTAACATTTAGACTGTGATGTAAGTTTCCAATCGAACATCAGTTACAGAACATGTCAGAATCACCCAGCAAAGACAAATCAAAGTGAAAAGACATGAGACAATATTATGATGTTGACTTTTTTTTGTCACTTCTCATCAGTAGAGAAGCAGGCGAGTCCTGCTCAGCTTCTGCAAAGTGCTAGCGCAAAGAAAATAGGATTCAGTCTACTCATGTCATAACTGCACGATGAGAGTAGATAAAAGAACAAAAAGCAGAGGAGAAATGGGCAGAGTGCCATCAGACAGGCAGCAAGAGGGCACCAGAGAAGCTTTGCATCCATGCACCATCATTCATGCATGTCCTGGGGTCAAAGAACTTCGACCAGCTCCAGAACTGTTGATTTCTGACCTTTCAATTTTCAAACACTCTGCTTGAAAAGCAGGTCAAAAATAAAGTGTAGAACTGTCAAAACAAGGTCGGTCTGATGTTCTGTTCAGTCCAACATAGATTAAACCCTCTGTGGAAGTCTTTCTGTAGGGGTCAATGGGTGTCAGCTCCACCTGACCTGGGTCACACACAGGCAGACGCCAGCTGCCTTTGGCCAGCAAGCATCTTCTCAAATGTGAACTCAATCACTTCAGACAATGTTGTGTATAAGGAATTTAAATGAGAGAAAGACTAAAAGCCCTTGTCAGACATGTAAGATGTAACATTTTGAAACAAATTATCAACATAACTCTTGATGTAGCATCAATTCCTTGTCAAAGAAACAAAAAAGTTGCCTATGTATATGAGATAATTCACTTAGCACTCATTTTAATGTAATTCTTTTTAATGGTCTAATTCATACTTTTGATGGCCAGTAATGATAATGAACCTGCCCTGTCTCAATCAATGCTTTTCAATTTTTATGTGACTGCTGTGAATCTCATGCTGTCCATAAGTCCTATGAAACAATCTGCCACGAGTGAGACATCAGCACATTTCAAAGTATGGACTTATTGTGAGAAGGGATACAAAAACTTGGGCTACAACAACAGAGCGCCCTGGATCAACTACAGTGCGGTGTTTGACCAACAACTAGACTTCAGACAATCACTTTGTGTTTAACTTTAATTCAGCATTAAATTAGTTTATTCTATGTCATTACTTTGGTCAGAATCAAACAATTTTCTTTTTTTTTTGAGTAATCAGTATTTGTGCAGGTGGGTTGCCTTGAATTTTTGTTTTCTCGTTACATTTTTATTTTTACAGTGTAACGATGCCCATCCACAATCACATCATGAATTAAATATTGCACAATTCATTTCGCAATAGCTTTATGTTAGTAATAAATACATTTTCAGAAATTTGTCGGTTTCATTTAAAATTTTTATTTAAAATTGGAGGAAATGTGAAAAACTTTCTTAGTCAGATAATGTTGTTGGCTTGTTATCCTGAACTAGAAAAGGATCATGTCAAGTAGAGCCTAATTGATATGTCTGATAATATTGGCCAATATGAGCCTTTCACAAACATATCAGTGTCACTGTTATTTTTAATGATATGAAAATTGTCATTTTTTACAAACAATGCAGAATCACACTTCCTGTTGGAAATGGTCATTACATCACTTAGCCACCCAACAAGGCTCCGACAAGTATGCCTGTACCCTCATCACCCCTTGGTCACATTAGCAACACTAGACAGAGGCAAAGCAATTAACTGGCATTCATTTTCAATTACAGTGGGGTTTTCTAGTGACAACAGAGAAGTGGTCACTATGCCCTCTAGATAGTGCAAAAATGGAAGAGAAGTCAATTTTATGCAAATGATGAGTAATGCGACATGGTTACAGCCAATTCTAGCGAAGGCAGCGTGATATATGCTTGCTACATTAATAGTTATTTACAATGATGCTCGTGTTTAAACTGTAAAACAACAATCCTCAGTTACACTTCCTTTTCATAAGGGTTTGTTAATGAAATGTTAGGAAACATTGACATTTTATATGTATATACTGACAGATATATCACTGACTACATTTACATGCCGTTAATATTCGGGTTAAGGTCAATATTCTGGTTTCTGAATCATTAGGAATAACCCATTTACATGCTTAAGCAGACAGAGTTACTCCTGTATACATGGTCATTGGTATTATTTGGAATATCCCCATCTAAACAGCGACGCACATCTTCCACCGGTGCTTGATTTGGTATGGCGTTTGTGCAAATCCTGCTTCACGTAACTTTTTGGCCACCTTCTTGTAAATGTCGCTATCTCAGTACTTTCTACCGTCAATAAAAGACATTATATTCATGTCTTTCACGATACTAATGAAGTACAGTGGTCCCTCATTTATTGAGGGAGTTACGTTCTAAAAATAACCCGCAATACGCGAAATCCACAAAGTAGTCAGCGTTAGTTTTTACAATTATTATAGATGTTTTAAGGCTGTAAAACCCCTCACTACACACTTTATACACTTTTCTCAAACAGGCATTAACATTTTCTCACTTTTCTCTCCTGTGTAAACACACTCTTTTTTCTTCTGGGCGAGAAGATTATAAACAGACACACGCAGAACACAATGCGCGTGCTCTCCCTTCGCTCACTGCCTCCGGGGGTACGGATGCGGGACCCGCAAAGATTCCAAGTCATGGCCACAGAGCTCTGCGGCTGCGGTATACCGAGACCCTGCGGCGCTGTGGATTTTTCCGCAAGAAATCTATCCTTGCGGACTGCTGGAGCGCCTCCGCATCAAAACAGCGAGCGTAGTCTCTGGACCTGTTGCCAGAGTTGGTGCAGCTCCGCACAGCAGGGAACGGGGGCCTTGTGGGTGGCCCGCTGCAGCGTTTACCGAGCCCGCAGACTCAGTAAGCGCATCGGAGACAGAGCAGTCGTGGTGATGCCGACCAGTGCCACGACCAGCCCACCTGATAAGGATGCAGAACACAATGCGCTGTTTACATCTGCTTCTGTGGTGTCCGGTGGGTTGCGCACGCCGCATACAAGTAGTTGCCGTACTCAAAAGACCAAGATTACTTGCAGATAGGACCTGCGCAGAACACAAAATAATGTTCCTTTCTATGGGGATATCCCGATACGCGTTTATATGACCTAATATTCGGGTTAGAAAAGGAGTAACCCAGGGGTCTTATTCGGGTTTTTAAAAACCGGAATATGAGCATATTCGGGTTTTTGCGGGTGTTTACATGGCCGTGCGCAACCAGGTTATTGCTAATATTCCGGTTATGAAAGGGTAATGAAAGGGTTATTGGCTGCATGTAAACGTAGTCACTGTTGTACATTTTTTCTCCATAACATCAGTATCGTATCAGCCCTCAAAAAATCTATATTGGTTGGGGTCTCATGTGAAGCACACACCATAACATCAACCAGTATATTTTTGCTTTTAATTTAACATGAAATAATGTGATTTTGACAAAGAAGGTTGGTGACGCCTTTTCCATGGTTTAGCTATTAACTGCAGATAAAAGTCTGTGGTAACATTGGTAACCAGAGATTGTTTGGACCAGCATGAATTGGATCTGAAATACACCCAAAATACACTCTTGAAAAAGGCCAGTATGTCCAAAAAAAAAAAAAAAAAAAAAGTCAACAATCACACTTCTGCTGAGATGGGTGACAGAAATGAACACTTCTTAAGAAATCAGGAACTGGCCATTTTAAACTGAGCACTTCATCTAAAAGTACACATGAGGTGTGGATCCTTACCGGGTGTGATTTCTATGACTGTGTCTTGTCTCTCTGGTGGGAAAAGGACCTTGGGAGGTTGAGTTGTCTGGAGAGCTGGGAGGGAAGAGACACAAAGGTTAAAAATGATTAAGCATTAAACTGGCTATCTGACATGATTTACAGCACATCTGACAACAGTCAGTGACCAGCTGTAACTACAGGCAGCAATTATCAATGAAATGAGCAAAGAGTACTTTGATGGAGAAATATAAAGGATAATGTATGTGATTATGAGTATAATTTGGCAAACGTATGTTGATGTTGCTGGCTTATTTTTATTCTGGGATATGCATGCCCACTGTTCACAAGGCATGACTACTGATAAACGCACATTTTCAAAATAAGACTTATTGTTCTTTGTGTTTAATGAGCAGTACAAGCAGCAGCAAAATGACCAACTTACTTTTTGTACTCAGTAATACACAGTAAGTGCAAATGGTCCCGTTCTGAATATTATTAAATCAAGTTGAGCATGACTAATACAGTTCATTTACACTGTAATACTGGAGAGTCAATTTAACTCTGTGTGAATTACAAAAATCCTCAATCTCAAATCTCAAATCTTAATCTACAGACTGTTCCAATTTTATGAAATATTGTCATATATCCAGCCATATTTTATCCCACATAAACAAATGAAGCATGCCAGTTGTCATTTGGTGGGGACATGCAGGGAATCTTGAGCATGCCTGAAATGTTTCCTGCCCACATAGCGCATCAGTCACTAGCAGTCAGCTTTAGTGACACCATGCGTGCTGAACACCCGTCGGATTCTCATTTACTATAACATGATGACTTGCACAAATGTGATGGAGGACAGCAGGAGTCACTGTGTACATCGTAGCCAAAAGGCCTCACTCCCCCAATAGCCAAAGGATATACTCTGGCCACTCAGGCCAGGGCCCAGGTTTTAGCCAACTAGACAAGGGAGGTGATGGTCTAGTGGTTAAAGCATTGGGCTTGAGACCAGAGGATCCTTGGTTCAATTCCCAGCCTGACTGGAAAATCACTAAGGGCCCTTGGGCAATGTCCTTAATCCCCTAGTTGCTCCCGGTGTGTAGTGAGTACCTTGTATGGCAGCACCCTCACACTGGGGTGAATGTGAGTGTCAGTGAGTGTTAATTTAACTCTGGGGATTTTACTGTGTCCATGTTTAATTGATAGCAGACGGTAATGTAACATAGACAGCAGTATGGAAACACACAGGTGCACAGTGGTGGAAAGCGCGGTAGAATGCACAACTCTGTGCACACAATTGTTTATGTGTGTTTTAGCAGCTGGACACACATAGCAGGACACACACATGCAGCACATGCAGAATTATATGCACTCTTCCACACAGACCCTGAGATGTGTGTGTTTATTTGAGTGACACAGTGTAACACATAAATGACATTATCATGAGCTGCACCAAAAGGTACTCTGGTCCACCTGTTACGCATGGAGACATTTACAGTTGTGGTCGGAAGTTGATGTATACTCATCATGGGCACGAATGTCAAAGTCATTTTGGACTGTTGATGATGATGATGGTGATGATAATGTCTTTGAACTGTTCATTTGCCAGGGTGGAAGGATTATAAAGGATATGCCATTAATGACTTAAAAAAAAAGAATTGGGTGCGCAAGTTTGAATTTATTTTGGGTTTTCTCTCGTCCACACAGGGTCAAAATTATACATACAGGCTCAAATATATACATACATTCACTTAAACCCTTTAATAAGTGGTGCTTGTATTCACAACCTTATTCTTTCGGACAATATACAAAGTTCATGACCATTTGTGAGGACAGAAGTGTACACTGACTGGTAACTTCAGAGTCTTTCCTTCTAACTCAGCTCCTTGTTCACCACAGCAGTCCAGCAAAGCTTCTGTAAAATATCACATGCCACCCCAGTCCTACCCTGACATGTGAACAAGACCCCAATGTACTTAAAATCCTCCATTTGAGGCAATAACTCTCCCCTTACCCAGAGGGGACAGTCCACCCTCTTCCCACAGAGGACAATGGTCTCAGATTTGGAGGTGCTGATTCTCATTCCATTCGCTTCACACTCGGCCTCAAACCTGTCCAGTGTGCATCACAGGTCACTGCCTGATGAAGCCAACAGAACCGCATCATCCACAAAAACAAAGATGTGACTCTGCTGTCACCAAACTGAACACCATCCGGTTTCTGACTGCATCTTGAACATCATGAACAGTATTGGTGACTAGGGACAGCCCACCGGGAACAGGTCTGATGTAATGCAGAGAATGTGGACACAGCTCCGACTTTGGTCATATACACAGGAAATTTTGCTGAGTAAAATTTAATCTGCCGGGATAACATTTGATCAGAGTCTAAATAGAGTAAAATATACTCTACCACAGGGCTAAATCAACTCAACATAGTATAAAATCAACTCTTATTGGAGTAAAACCACTTGCATTGACTAGACAGTGTCGCAGACCAAACGGTCCACCCTGAAACTCGGTCCGCCCTGCCTTCATTGCACATGCGTCATCAACACTTCACTGATTATCACCTTGTTTCTGCTTCAAACTGCACTTCAGTCATCATCTATCTCAGCGAAAGATATATGAAGCTTTTGTACAACAATCATTTCCGCATAATTTCAGAAAAGGTGGAGGAAGCAAAAAGAGTGCCACGGCTACACGAGCTGCTAGCTGTTGTGTTCACTGATCGTCCGTCATTTCAAAGCGGCATGGAATATCAGGTAGCACTCACGGCCAAAAATCTGCAGTGAGTGGCTAACGTTAGTCATTTAGCATCTTCTCATTAAACTAAATAAATACATTTTTTTTAAACCTTTAATTAACCGGGTTTGTCCCATTGAGATCGAGATCTCCTTTGCAAGGGAGACCTGGACAATTCTAAAGTTTCCAATTCACCTAACCTGCATGTCTTTAAATGTGGGAGTAAACTGGACCACCAGGAATTAACCCACAAAAACACAGGGAAAACATGCAAACTCCACACAGAAGGGCCACAGGTGGGAATCGATCCTATGACCTTCTTGCTGTGCGGCAACAGTGCTAACCACTAAGTCACCCGTGCTGCTGAATGAGTAAAGTTACAGAAGAATTAAATGTACCTAAAACCCTTTGTTCAGTGCTCTGTAAGACATTTCTTTCATGAGCGTCTGACTAGTCCGATGGACAGCTGCTCTTAAGAACCAAAAAAATGATGAGTTACTAGCTCCAAAGAGTTCATCTGGGATAAAAAGTATTCATTTATTTATTTTAATTAATAAACAAAGGAAAGTTTTATAGAAAGAGGAAAAACCTTACAAATACCATAATAAAACAGAAAATTGCCTGCAAATCTCATTACCAGTGCACTTTTATTGACAAACATTCACAAGATCCATATAGCCTATATTTTATGTGTCAGTTTAATTTTGTATCTCTGTTTTAGTGGATAAACATCTCTTAAGTGCATAAAAGCACAAAACTGTACAGCAGAAATGCATCACTAAAGAAACACTACAAAATGCAGAGTAATACTGTATATAGAAGTGTTTTCACTTTGCTGTTTTCATGTGCAAAACAGCCACACGAGGTCGAGATAGCTGAAAAGCTCAGACTGCAATGCTGCACAATAAACAATATTGTCCTGATTGAGCCCTGATCCATTGTTCTACCAACTAATTATTTCTCTGCAAAGTTACAGAAGTCACAAAGAAACTGGATGTTGTTGTCTGTCACCTACCTGTGACCTCAGCCCAGAGATAGGTCATTGTGGCTGCATGCTGTTTTCTACTGAACAGATCAAAAAATTGTCTGATTGGTCATCTTTCTACACTGATGACCACAAACACTGTTTGCTTTCAGCTAAAGCACTTCTGAATGTCAGCTCTCTGGACACAATCAGCTGCTCCCACCTCATCTCCTCAGTATCTCCAAAGGTCTAAAAATCAGCACACTGATGCTCACTGTCCTTACGTCTGTGTCTCAGGGTACACGCAATACATACACATTATTATTATGATTATTATGATTATTATTAGCTCTTAATTAAAAATCAGAGTGTAGACAGGAAGTTGTAAACTTTAAATATACAGTATATTTTTTTTACCAACCAAATCTCTTACTTTGTGATACATACTGTCGCTAAATGTGTTATGTTTTCATGATAGCATTATAAAATTTGGGTTGGTGGGGTGGGGGTGGGGGGTGTAACAGTTATAGTTAGGGTTAAAAATATTCAACTAAACCTGAAGGGGTTGGTTTTTACAATTCATGTCTGTGGATGGAAGTGTGTGGTTCACCAATAAATGAAAATGTACAAGTTTGTTTGTAAAGCTGAGTACATATTGTAGAGCAGGGTAATATTGAAGTCAATAAAACAAGTCACAGCTTCTTCTCATTGTGAAAATCAAATAACCTTTTAAGTTTGCTTATTCAGTTATCATTAACATAACAGACATTAACACACTGCCAGATCAATGTGAATTTTTTTTTTTGGAAATGTGATTTGAATATCATCCCACTGATTGATTGTCCATGTTATATATATAGCAAGTGACAAGATTTCATCTGTGTGTCTGTCTGACAATACACATTTAATGCTTATCCACATCGGTTGCTATAGTAATGCAGTCATGCACAAGGAACAAGCTAACTGAAGGTTACCAGTTTGCCCTAACTCAAGTCCAAAACACCATCACAGAAGGAACAGTGTCCAACAAAAGACATTAATAATCTGGAAAGACAGAGACACAACTCTGAAACACTGCCTGATGTACACACATGCACAACTGCTGCATGTGAGGCATGTGTCCAATGAGTGCAGGATTGCATTGCACATAATTTGTCCTTGATGTATCACTGATTTCACACTTGGTGTTCTGTAACTGTTTTAGACATAACATTACAGGTCCATTTTTGGGTGTGCTTGCTGACACCCAGCTGTGAGGCTGTGAGTGGGGGAGGGGGGAGCTCACACTAGAGGTAGGCAGATTGATCCTAATATTGACAATATCGATACCAATGCAGGTATTGATATTGAATGATCCTCGTGTAAAAAGATCGATATGCAAGCTTTTTTCTCTCCCGCACACACTGACTGCTGCGCATGCAGATTCATCAAAGTCTACTCTGTCTGTAAGAGCAGCGCTGCGCTGTGTCACATAAGACGGAGCAGCGCATCCTTGTATTGTGGTTTGTCAGCCCTCTACCTCAGGAGATTTTGTTTTAAGTTGTGTTGAGTGATATTTTTTTAAACAAAAATGTTGACTGTTATAATAAAGTATTTTGTTGTCACGTACAATGTTTGGCGAAATTCTATCCTAGGTCTTTTGGATCCTTTGGCTCTATAAAGCTTAAATATGAAAAAGTATTGGTATCGGTATCGATATCAGCGATACTGGGCCTGTATTTACTTGGTATCGGATCAATACCACAATTCCCGGTATTGCCCACATCTAGCTCACACAGCTCTCTCTGCATAAAGTGCATGGGGGGGGGGTTCATGGCATGAAAAATAACAGACAAAACACTTGGGCCTGTGTTCACAAAGCATCCCAAGGCTCTTAATGATGTCATTCTAAGAAAAATCATAGAATTCCTCGGATTCTTAGACATTTCTTATACCCCGTCACACTAGATGCCGAATGAGCCTGAATACTGTCCGAATGAAAATTCGACTCATATTTGGAAAGTGTTGATGCGCAGTCACAAACATTGAAGAGAATTCTGAATGCAGTCTAAACAGTCAGGCACAGTCGTGCAGCCGCCCCAAATGTTTTGCACATGTTCAAAACAATCGTAGTGCAGTCGAAGTGGAGAAACAAACAGGAGCCCAACTGCAGTCTAAATGGAATCTAACTTATGAATTTATTTCAGTTAATTTAATTTATTTAATTTATATAGCGCCAAATCACAAGAAAGTTGTCTCAAGGCGTTTCACACAAGTAAGGTCTAACTTTACCAACCCGCAGTGCAAGCACACAGGCGACAATGGTAAGGAAAAACTCCCATGATGATTTGAGGAAGAAACCTCAAGCAGACCAGACTCAAAGGGGTGACTGTCTGCTTGGTCCATGCTACCAACATGATTGACAAAACAATTTACAAAATGAATATACAGGAAATTTTGCCAGTGCACAGGACAGGAGGGTTGCAGAAGTAGACACCACTCCCATCTCTGGATGGAGCTGCACCTCAAACAGAGAGGAAAAAAAAGAATCAGGCATCAGAAAGACAACAAATACAGTATAATCATGTCAGCATTAAGCAACAAGAAAAACAGAAGAAATACTAAAGTGATCGCTGGCCACTAGCCACTAACTTCACTAAAAGACCCAGAATTTAGATAAACTTGAGGCCGCGGCCCGCTCCGTTCCCTAATGAAATTAATTTAAAAGGGTAGAAAGCATAGTAACATACTATGCCAGTATGCTAGCCATATGAAAGGGAAACTAAGTGCGTGTCTTAAATCTGGACTTGAAAGTCTCTACAGAATCCGACTGTTTTATTGGTGCAGGGAGATCATTCCACAGAACAGGGGCACTACAAGAGAAATCTCTATGACCCACAGAGTTTTTATTCACCCTAGGGACACAAAGTATTCCTACACCCTGAGAACGCAGAGCTCAGGCCGGTACGTAGGGTTTAATTAGGTCAGCTAAGTAGGGAGGTGCCAGTCCGTGAACAATTTTATAGGCTAGCAGCAGAATCTTAAAATCTGATCTCACTGGGACAGAAAGCCAGTGAAGAGATACCAAAATGCATGTAATGTGGTCAAACTGCTTCCTGTCAAAAGTCTGGCAGCAACATTTTGAATCAGTTGGAGACCCCAAATGCTGGACTGCGGTAAACCAGAAAATAGAACATTGCAGTAGTCCAATCTAGAATCTGACTGTATTCTGCATATTCTCACAGTGTGACAAAGTGACAAAGTGACAAAGTGACAAAGTTTTTGTTATTCGGCACACAAAATATTCAAATAGAAAAAAATGAATAATTCCACAAACACAGACAAAACTAGTGAGTCCGAAAGGGTGTGGGCTGAAGCAAAGCTTATTAGCGCCCACCCCTGCTAGTACAAGTCCAACAATTCTAATCAGTCATATTTACATAAATACAAATTCACTACTACATGTCGACACACAGACATACACATCAATATACTATTCACTTATAATTATATTTATATAGTACCAGATCACAAGAAAGTCAAATCAAGGCACTTTACGCCAGTAAGGACTAACCTTACCAACCCCCAGAGCAAGCACTAGGCAACTGTGGTGAGGAAAAACTCCCTATAAGGAAGAAACCTCAAGCAGACCAGGCTCTTGGGGGTGACCCTCTGCTTGGGCTGTGCCATATATACCTATATACATATGTATATACTTTACAAACATAAATATATACATACATATACACAGTCACTTATATACATATACACCTACCCATATCTATATATCTACATACGCATATACATACCCACACATTCAAATATACAATAAGTCCCACTTATAAATTGAACATTCCATATAAATCAAATTATATTTGCTTCTTTATGATACTTAGACATAATGTTCTTTTTGAGTAGTTTCTTAAATCTTACTAAGGTACTACTCATTCTAACCTCTGTTGAACATTTGTTCCATTTCCTCACCCCAACCACAGACACACAAAAACCCTTTACATTTGTTCTTACTGGTGGTTTCATAAAAATTGCACAACCTCTTAAACTATATCTGGATTCCCTCAATCGGAACAGACTCTGGACATGTCTCGGTAAGGCTTGGTTTTTCGCTCGAAATAAAGTTTGAATTGTAATCGACCAAATCTATGAATTTTAATAAATTTAAAGACACAAATAGAGAATGAGTTGGTTCACGATATTGTTTATTGCAGATGATTCGTATGGCTCGTTTTTGCAAAAGGAATATTGGATTGGTATTTGATTTGTAAGTGTTTCCCCATGACTCAACACAATATGTCATATATGGTACCATCAGAGAATGATATAAAGTAAGTAACCCTTCTTGCGGCAGTAGGTCTTTGGCTTTATACAAAATGGCTATAGTTTTTGACAATTTTGATTTCACATAATTTATATGTGGTTTCCAGCTAAGTTTATTATCAATTATAACACCTAAAAATTTATTCTCTGTTACTAACTCAATTTCCTTATTGTTTATAGTTAAATTTTTACATTTGGGTGCCTGTTTATTTCCAAATATAATACGTTTAGTTTTCCCAAGGTTGAGTGACAACTTATTAGTGTCAAACCAAACCTTAAATTTTTCCAGTTCTTTCTCCACTATGTCCAGAAGCTGTTCAAGATTTTCACCACTACAGAACACAGTTGTATCATCCGCAAAAAGGACACATCTCAGTGAACTCGACACCCAACTTATATCATTTATATAGATTATAAACAACAAAGGACCCAGCACTGAGCCCTGCGGCACCCCACATGTGACATCCCTGAGTTCAGAATTTGTATTATTGAATTGAACATACTGAAATCAAAACAGTCAAAACAGTATTTGGAACAGTCTGATTGTGCTGGAGAGACATTAACCATGGTCAGGCACATCAAATCCTGCTGACATGTCCAGAATGTGATACGGATGAGCACATTAACTAGATCACGTTTAGGGTTCACAAAGGAGATATTTTTATGTGCAATGTCCGTGGCACACATTCATCTTGTGAACTACACATGAACATTGCGCAATCAAACCAAAAGCACCGTGTTTCCCTGCGAGTCAATGCGTCCTACAGCCATGGAACACCACACACATCTGAACGGGGTGTTATATTCCAACCCAGTCTCACGGCAAGTCGTGATTCAGCAGCACGAAATATACATTAATCTATTGGTTTGTGATATTGTGACGAAATGCGCCTCATTTTTGTCACGACAGCACAAATTCATTCTAATTCATTCCGTGATGGCTGCATGAAATTAAAAGTGAAGCGGGGGGTTAGGGTTAGGGTTAAAGTGTGGGGGGGAGTAGGATTAGGTTATGGTTAAGGTTAGGGTCGGGCGTAGGAGTAGGGTTAGTAATACTGAGTAAAAAAAAAGCCCTGTCACGAAAATTTGACTCATTTCATCACGGGAGTACAAAAAAAAAAAAAAATGTGAGACTGGGCTGTATATTCACAATAGACATTAGATTACACATTGTTATATCATAGCTGTCCAGCTGCAGGGCAGTGCGCTGCTGCCCCATGGCGAGTCACAGGATTCCAGTGACTCTGCAAAGCATGCACAGTGCTGCTGACCGGGCTGTTACAGCTAGAGAACACATATCGTGACATGTACACAATCTAATCTGTACAAGCCACAATGATAGACTTGTGTCTGCAAGCCTTCAGAACAGAAATAAAAATAAAAACATGCCTTTGGAATGCCTCCAGCTGCATCTCCGGCACAGGGTGAACACCAGCCAGGTTGGACAAATCTGTGTCATCCTGTGATCAGCTAATTATCGACAGCAAATGCAGCTTCCCCCACAAAATATATATCACAATTGTTTCAAGGAACATAAACCTATTTTTTCAAACCAAATAACAGTCAGAAGAGACAAAGATTGAGCTTTTTGTCCACAATGGCAAGAGATTTGTTTGGAGAACTAAAAGAGAGGCTTTCAAACCTAAGAACACTGTACCAGCTGTTAAGCCTGGGGGTGGCAGCATCACACACTGGGGCTGTTTTGCTGCCAGTGGTATTGGTGCATTAAACAAAGTGGATGGAGAATCAACCAGTTTAAAATATCTCGACCAATTTGTGGTCAAATAACCAGCCAGAATTATGCCAGATGCTTGTTGATGGAAATCAGAAGCATGTGGTCGAGGAACAGCTTGCTAAGGGACATTTAACCAAATATTAATGGTGGTGTATTTGTATATTTGAGCTTTGATGTATCATTTTGACTCTGCGTGGATTTGAGAAAATCCAAAATAAATTCAAACTTGTGCACTCAATTTTTATGTTTTAGCGTCATTAATGATGTGTGGTGTACAATCATACCATCCTGGCAAAATAAAAGTTCAAAGAAAACATTACCATGACACTCATGCTCATGATAAGTGTATGTAAACGTCAGACTACAGCTGTTGTCCAGAAGCCTGATTTGTGTCTTTTTTTTCAGCTGCATGAAACTTCGACATACAAAAACTATTTCAATCAGTAAGAAAAAAAAGACTGTCTCTCATGTGGCGACTTTAATAAAACTTTGAATTTTAAATGGTGTGTAGTGATAATGAGAGGTTACTGTGTACATCTTCTTACAGACAACCATCAGACAGATCTTATCTTTTCATAATGCTCGCCATTCCTGAAAATTACAGTTGTTAGTCTGGAAATTGTCTGTTTATATGTCTGCATGCAGATGGAAAAGGTGCTATTAGGGTTATGAAATGGTGTTTTTATGACAAAATAGTTTCAGAAAACAGCGCTGCAGCAAATGAATCATCATGTAGAATTTATTTTATAATATTTGTGTTCTGAATTCCACGAAGGAAGACTTCCAATCTCTGTATGCTTCATTCTATATTTGAAAAGCTGATTGGATGGCTGTGGATGAAAAATTCAGAAATTGTGGATAAGTAAGCAAAGAAGACACTTATCAGCATGTTTCCACTTTGTTATATGTATATTTCTATTTAAATGTATTTCTTGTCCACATTCTGCAGCTTGGACACCTCCATCTTCAAGTCTGCAATTTAAACTTTGTTCTCTGTGCCAAAATCCACCTTTAGGTCCTGACTGCATCTTTATATCCTGACTGCATCTTTGAGAGTCAATCTACACTTAAAGGCACTGTAATTGGCTTTTCTGACACTAGATGTCACACTGAACTTAGTTTTCAGGACCAAAACACAGCTTGCCTCCAAGGCCACTCCTCCCCTAACCCTCTTGCCTCTGCTCTGAGTAGCAGACATAATTTTTCAATTTCAGTTTATTTTCATTTATATAGTGCCAAATCACAACAGAGTTGCCTCAAAGCGCTTCACACAGGTAAGGTCTAACCTTACCAACCCCCAGAGCAACAGTGGTAAGGAAAAACTCCCTCTGAGGAAGAAACCTCAAGCAGACCAGACTCAAAGGGGTGACCCTCTGGTTGGGCCATTCTACAAACATAAATTACAGAACAATTCACAGGATAATTCACGGACGAATGTACAAGAAATACTATTGGCGCACAGGACAGGAGGATCGCCAACACGAATACAACTCCCATCTCTGGATGGAGCTGCACCTTAAACAGAGAGAAAAAAACAGAATCAGGCATCAGAAAGACAAAAAATATGTTATAATTCGCCAGCATTAAACAACAAGAAAAACAGAGAAATACTAAGGTGATTGCCGACCACTAGCCCTAAACTTCACTAAAAGACCCAGAATTTAGGTAAAGTTGAGGCTGCAGCCCGCGCCAATTACTAATAAATGAATTAAAAGAGTAAAAAATGTAAAACAAAACTGTACCAGTATGCTAGCCATATGAAAGGGAAAATAAGTGCGTCTTAAGTCTGGACTTGAAAATCTCCACAGAATCTGACTGTTTTATTGATGCAGGGAGATCATTCCACAGAACAGGGGCACGATAAGAGAAAGCTCTGTGACCTGCAGACTTCTTATTCACCTTAGGGACACAAAGTAGTCCTGCACCCTGAGAACGTAAAGCCCCGGCCGGTACGTAAGGTTTAATTAGGTCAGCTAGGTAGGGAGGTGCCAGTCCATGAATAATTTTATAGGTTAGTAGCAGAACCTTAAAATCTGATCTCACTGGGACAGGAAGCCAGTGAAGGGATGCCAAAATGGGTGTAATGTGGTCGAACTTTCTGCTTCATGTCAAAAGTCTGGCTGCAGCATTTTGAACCAATTGGAGACCTCTAATGCTAGACTGCGGTAAACCAGAAAATAGAACATTGCAGTAGTCCAATCTAGAAGATATAAATGCATGGATCAGGGTCTTAGCATCAGCCATAGACAGGATGGGACGAATCTTCGCTATATTTCGCAGGTGGAAGAAAACAGTCCTAGTAATATTTCTAATATGGAGGCCAAAGGACAATGAAGGATCAAAAATTACCCCAAGGTTCCTCACTTTGTCAGTGTGATGTATGACACTCGAGCCAAGGCTGAGCGTTAACTGGTCAAATTGATGCCGATGTCTCACCAAGAACCATCATTCAGTCTTATCAGAGTATAAAAGTAGGACGTTTCTAGACATCCAACTTCTCACTGCTGCAAGGCAATCTTCTAAGGATTTTATGTGAACGAGATTACTAGTAGTTATTGGCATATATAACTGAGTATCATCTGCATAGCAGTGAAAGGTAATTCTAAAACGCCACAATATGTGCCCAAGGGGTGCTTTATAAAGGGAGAAAAGCGTGGGCCACAGGTCCTTAAACAGTTTTGTTGGTATAGGATCAAATAAACAGGTTGTGCTTTTTGTTGACATTACGAGTTTTGTCAGCATGCCTAGTGAGATACTATCAAATTCTGTAAATCTAGGTAATACCTCAGTAGTGGCGCCCACCTCAATAGCAGGGTGTAGTGGCTGGGTTAAGGCATACCGAGATATGTTTAACCTAATGTCTTTTATTTTCCTCCCAAAGTAATCCTGGAAATCTTGTGCTGTAAAAGGAGAGTGAACTACAGGTGGTTGTCCATGCATACATGTCAACCTATACGGATCGTCCGTAAATTATACAGATTTTTCCGAGTTTCAGAGTCATACGGATGTACAAATAAAGTCTTACGGATATTCAGGGTTTGGTATGCAGCGGTTCTGTAATCAACTGTTCGTGCAGCGCAACTCCACTTTTAAGCATGAACCAGTGAAGCAATGCTTTGATCCAATAGCTCGTTGGTTTTTTGAATATTGTGAGTCACTTTTGCAGCAAAGTCACAAACTGGGACTCTTGTCTCCAGACTTTTTCAGCTAGATAACATCCAAATGCCCAATACAACAATACCCAATAAAGGACATTCAGTTGCATTATGGCTCTGTATAGGGAGACTTTAAAAAAGCTGATCCGGAACTGGGCAGCTGTCTGTGCTGAAGACACTAGAATCCTCCTCCGTTCCGTTGGCACAGCTCCAAACGCTGTGCAGCTCTCCGCCGAGACAGAGTCCTGTCAGAATTAATAACTTCAAAACGAATTGCCGCTTGAAATAAAATGACACCTCTTTAAAACGTTCTATTACAGACAAGAAACTACAATCAACTAAAATGTTTTTTTTTCCTCCTGAAAGGAGATGTGCTGTATTCTTTATTAATTACATCCTGACCTGTAGCACAGCCAGCTTTAAGAGCTCAGCTCAGATGTTTGGAAAGATAATAATGTCTGAAAGGAAATGCTTTTGACAAAAACTTCAGATTTTGTTTATTCCTATTTATGTCCAGAGATCAAGCATCCACCATGTAGAGTTTACTATGTCCAAAGTTTAAGGATCCAGTGACCAATTTCATATTTATTTACTTTAAGGCTCAAAAAAAATGTTCAATTTCAATGTAATTGGCTTATAAAGCACCAAATCACAACAAAAGCCATCTCAAGGCACCTCACATAGAACAGTTCAACATAAAACATTTAAATAAAAAAAAAAATTTAAAATTCAAATACATAATTAAAAACAGAAGTAAAATAATAAAACTGATAAAAAAAAAGAAAAAACTATTCATAAGAAAGAGAATAAAAATAGGCTTTAAGTCTTGACTTAAAAATGTCCACAGACTCTGACTGCCTCACAGTCGCAGGAAGACCGTTCCACAGAGCGGGTGTACGATAAGAAAAAGCTCTTTGACCCGCTGACCAAGGTTGGGTAGGATTACTTTGAAAGAAATCCAAAAGTAATCAGATTACAAGTAATCCAAATGTATGTACATACATACATGTAATCCACATGTATTCTTTCAAAGTAATCCTACCCAACCTTGCCGCTGACATAGAAAACCTGTAAAGCCTACTTTTAGTACACAAAAAATTCACAAGATGTATCGATAAGGGAATCAATAAGGAATCAGATCGATAAGCGGAATCGATAATGGTATCAAAATCGAAAAAATCTTATCGATACCCATCCCTAATAAACACTGGGTATAGTCGAGGATCATCGACATGCCATTCTGCAACATCGGCACTGGCGAGGCGATTTTCGATACACTTGAAGCTCTGAGGTATGCTTTATTTTGTTCATTATATTCAATTTATTTTTCATGATTTTATTAATGTATTTCCACTAGTGACACACAGTTCTTGTTTCTGTAAAAAATAACTAAATTTCACACATTCAGTTCTATAAAATTCAGCTTAACACATGAATACTAGAGCTCTATTGTTTGAAATTTAACTGTGGAGGAAATACTAATGATTGTGACTTTAAAGTCATTGTCGCAGCTCATAATATGTGGACAAAAACCCAGTTATGTGATACGTGATACTATGTGCGGTTGTGTGTACTGTAATAAAATTGATTTTGGTGCGATTTGGAGGTTATAAGGATTTTGTGTTGATTTTATGGATTTTCTGACTTGGTTATACAGGTGGACCCTCAAAGGGGTTGTCATGTATGAGCAGTAACGCCACCTGGAGCCTCTTAACAGGTCTAGCAGCATTGTATGTGGATTGTAGTCCTTCCACGTTCATCCTTCAGAGGCATTTGTCACCTCTGAATGTGGTTTTTCGAGTAATTTCTAGAAAATTCCTATTGTGTGCAATCTTAAAAAAAAAGGAACAAAAACAAAGAAATAAAATGTGTCACAGGTCGTGTTGCTGTTCTGGGTGAATATTATTTTCCCTCCACATTATTTCTTGTAACTCCCTCCGTGTCATATATTATTTTGCCCCCATTGTGTTCATGACTTTTGTTCTTATTGTGAAATTTTCTCTGTGTTTGTTCTGGTTAGTTTGTTAGTTTAACTTCCAACTTTGACTTCCGTGTTCACACATCTGCACCAAGTGGTGAACTTCAGTGGTGTATTTTGAAACCTTCTGGGAATTATTGCAGTTACTTGACTGGCAGCTTGAGGATGGCTCCAAAACAGAACAAATTCCAGTTGGACTATGTGTTAAAAGGTCCAACTTCAGAGCAGTCCTTGTCAAAACCATTATGTATTAAGTAGTGAATATTGCAGCTTCTTCATAAATATGGGAAGAGGCACGAGTTTCGCATGCAGCCCGGGAACAGAAAAGCTCAGACCACAGAGGGAGTGTTGCTTCAATTTCTGCACAGGATGCATTTAGTAGCTACATTTTCCCCACATAAATTCTATGTTAGCTGTTACATTAATGTGTAAAATTGCATTTTGATCACCTTTAAGTTATGATGGAGTAACAAAGAATTGTACAAAAGATTCTTTGCAGTTCCTGCTCAAACTCAAAGAACTTCAAGACCAAATTAGGGACACTTACATTGTAGCTGCCTCAATGCAACACTGCGTCATACTCACGTCAGGTTTGAAGACAGATTTGACCTTTTTCCAGTCACACATTGTGATACAGTGTAGTACATTAAGTCAGACAGTGATACTGACTCAACAGCAAGTGCTTAGATAGAGCGGTCCAACTACAACACGTTTTAGTGCTTATCTCTGACCACATACATCACAGTCAATGTAAATGTGCCATTTTGCTAAAATTAAAGTGTCATCAGATTTAAAGTGATATGAAAGCCAGAAAGTTTAGAAATTCATTGGAGTTAACTTTTCTCTGATTCAAGAAGTCTTTGACAGTATCTGAATTGTTCTAATCTGATAGTTTCAGCTATGTGGGTGCTCCTAGTAGATTAAAAATAAGTCTTTATCTCCACAGATGGAATGAGAACAGATTGTTCCAAATAATCTTTATTCAGTGACAATAAGATTCAAAACAGAATAATCTCCCCCATTAAACCAGCAGATACGAGGAAAGTAGTTACCTCATAAAAATATACTGTCAAAGTCACCTGGTCTGCAAGAGTAACAGTGCATGCTGTAAAATATGGTACTTAGTATTTTAAAGATAATTTCATTTGACCTTTCTGTGGCTGACTAAAAAACTAACACTTTATGTCTTATCTGACCTTTGACACATTATTATGTCACAGGGAACATTTTGTCAGAGGACAGATTCATAAAACTGCCACCCAGAGCTGTGATCTGATTAGTAGGCAAAAAGGCTTAGTTTTTCTAAAGATCTTCATTATTTCAAGAAAGTAGTTTTAATTGTCCAGCCCCATTCAGAAGGGATTAGTTTTATATGGGGAGGTGAAGTAATGTAATTTTACCACAAGACAAGCCAATATTTATGGCTGATTCTTACAGGATGAGAAATGTTAATATAAATCACAGCGATGGGATAGGTAATCACCTCCAAAAAACAAAATAAAACAAAACAAACAAACAAAAAACAGTTTTTTTTTTTTATTTATTTTTTGTTTGCTTTTAATTTCTGTGTTCTCTTCTCTGTGATATAATGTGTTCATCTTGAAAGTAACCATCATCTTATAATGGTTTTGTTTTTGTTTGTGTGGTGTTTTGGCTGGTTGCACAAAGGTGCATTCAATGGATACAAGAGAACTTGCCCCGGGTGTGACTGTGTTTGTCTGTCTATATGTGGCACTACGACAGGCTGGCATCCTGTTCTGGATGTACCCTGCCTCATTCCCTATGACTGCTGGGATAGGCTGCAGCCCCCTTGACCCTTAATTGGAGTAAGCAGTTGAAGATGAGTGAGTGAATGAGTGAGTGACACTACGACAGGCTGGAATCCTGTTCAAGATGTACCCTGCCTCATGCCCTATGACTGCTGGGATAGGCTGCAGCTCCCTTGACCCTTAAGTGGAGTAAGCAGTTGAAGATGAGTGAGTGAATGAGTGAGTGAGGTTCTACTGGGACCAACTTCTCCTGGCAGCCAAGATTTCTTGTTGCCCATTTGATGCATGTGCCAAAGCACAGAAAGTGGCGTAACACTTTACTTGAAGGTACCATCATAATTGTGACATGACACTGTCATAACTGTTACATGACACAGTCATGAATGTGTCACAGTGGAAATTAAATGTGAAAAATCAAAAAAACATCATTATAAGCTGTGTTTATAGAGCTCTGAGGTCAAATATAGATATTTTTGTCAGTAAATTGACTGAAATGTATCACACAATTATTAATAATAAGCTTTTATTTTTCTGTGGAGACTTTAATATAGATTTCCTAAATCCTCATGGTCAGTTATAAATAACAGAATTCATAAACTCTGTCTTTTGTATGGGATTGTACCCAGTGATCACACATCCAACTAGGATAACTACGAATACATTGACACTTATCCACAATATATTAACAAATGCTCCTGTATGGAACATAACAGGTGGACTGCTCATTAGTGACATCAGTGATCATTTGCCAGTTTTCGCAGCTTTCAAATCATCAGTTGATAAAAATGATCAAAAGGAAACCGCAAATCTCAAAAGGAAAATGACTGATGTTACTACTGAGAACCTCAGAAGGGGTTACATCAAGATTGGTGTGATTGGTGTGAACAAGACGGAATAATTGGGAAATGGAAAAATGAAAAATGCAGTGAATTTATAGAAAATATAGATTTATACAAAGTCAATGATTTGTCACATAATATGAAACATATGTCAGTGAATGGAATAGCAAAAAGTACATGTGAAATAATGATTAATAGTGCAAAACAAACATTTAAACTAAAAGTAAAGTCAAAAAAGAAATATACTAACCAGGTAAAGGCAAAATAGTTTAACAGAGAGTGTAAGCAAATAAGACAATATCGAAGAGCTAAAAGGGCACATCTCAAGCACAACACTTTGCAGAGCTCACAATTCCTAAAACATAAATGTAAACAATATAGAGCAACTTTAAATAAAGCTCGAAGTAGTTATTCAAGGCAATTTAACAATGACCTTGTGTCTCTTAAATCCAAAAACCATAGTCTTTTCTGGAGGAAACTTAACCAAGGGGATAAAAATAGGAAACAATGCCCCATCCCATTTGAGGCCTTGTTTGAATACTTTAAAGAGTCATCTGATCAAATTGAATCAGTAAATGATTTTACAGAGACTGACATCGATTGTGATACAGTTGACAATAGCATATTAAATAAAGACTTTACTGAGGATGAAATTAAAAAGGCAATACAAAAATTGAAGACAGGAAAGGCAGCTGGAGTAGATAGAGTAATCAATGAATATATAAAAAGTACAATGGATATATTTGTGCCTATTTATATTACTTCATTTAATCTGATTTTGAAAACGGCATTGTTCCTGAAGATTGGCTTTTGGGCCTAATTGTCCCTATATATAAAAAGAAGGGGGATGAAAACAATTATAATAATTACAGAGGAATTACATTGTTGAGTTGTTTTGGAAAACTATTTACAAATGTGCTTAATAATCGACTGTATAATTTTTGTGAAAATACTTCTGTCTTGAAGAAAAACCAGGCAGGGTTTAGAAAAAGTTACTCTACTGTTGATCATATTTTCTTACTGAAACAAGTCATTGATTTGTTTTGCTTTAAGAGAAAGACGTTGTACTGTGCTTTTATAGATTACAGTTAGGCTTTTGATACAGTATGGCGCGATGCATTATGGTTCAAATTAGTTAAAGAAAAAATTAGTGGAAAATTCACTGAGGTCGTAAAAAGCATGTATAATAATATCAAGTCATGCATTTATGTTAATGGTTGTAAATCTGATTTTTTTTGTGAGCCAAACAGGAGTGAGACAAGGGGAAAATTTGTCTCCGTTACTCTTTGCATTACTTATTAATGATTTAGAATCTTATTTAATCCAGAATGGCTGCCAGACAGTAGACTTCAACAGTCCCACGTTGGACATCTACTTAAAGTTATTGGTCCTGATTTACGCTGGCGATACTATTGTTATGGCTACATCAAAAGCAGGGCTACAAAAAGCCACTGATCACATGTGTGAGTATTGTAACAAGTGGAGGTTAAAAATGAATAGCAACAAAACAAAAATAACAGTATTTGGCAACAGAAAAACTAATAATAAAAATCTCATGTGTAATGGAAATAATTTGGAAATTGTATTTTGTTTTAAATACCTAGGACTGACTTTAAATGATAATGGATCATTTAAGTTAGCCATCAAAGAGTTGCATGATTCTGCCTCAAGGGCAATGTTTGCTTTGCTTACGAAAAGTAGAAACCTCAAATTGCCACTAGACGTCACCCTTGATTTATTTGACAAGTTAGTAATGCCAGTTATGTTATATGCATGTGAAGTTTGGGGTTTAGGAAAATTTGATATTTTAGAAAAAATGCACATTCGATTTCTTAAATACATTCTGAAAATTAGAATATCTACATGCAACAACTTGGTTTATGGTGAGCTCGGCAGATTCCCCATCCACATAGCTGTAAAAAAGAGAATTATTGGGTATTGGGGGAGATTGATAGTAAATAATGACAACAAACTAGTACAACACATGTATCAATACTTGTATCAACAGTTCTGTGAGGGTGTTTTTATATCCCTGTGGCTCCAGGAGGTCAAGAACACCCTGGATGAATGTGGTTTGTCCTATGTGTGGTCCTCACAGTCTTTCAGTAGTGTTCAGTGGCTTAAGTTAACTGTAGAATGGATTTTAAAGGACCAGTATGTACAAAAATGGCAAAGCCAGTTACGGGAAATGACATCGTGTGACGTTTATGTTGACTATAAAAAAGAATTCAAATTAGAAAAGTACCTATTGTGTGAAAACCTTAAACAGGCAGGTCATTTGCAACCTGAGAACTAACACCAGGATCCCCAAGGTCACTGGCAGATACAAAGGCCTGGACAGATCACTGAGGACTTGTAACCTTTGTAATAGCGGTTCTGTGGGAGATGAATTCCATGTCTTGTTTGTTTGTACATATCATGAGGTCAAGAGACTAAGAGAAAAATATATCCCTGTTTTCTATAGAGAGTGTCCGTCTAAACATAAGTTTATGTTACTGTTTCAGTCTGAAAACAGGAAAATTATTTGTAAACTTGGTGCCTATTTGAAGAGGTTCTGAATTTGTATTGAATTTTGATTTCTAGTGTTTTCGTTTTGCCAAAGTATGCATTTGTTTTTGTTTGTGCTCCATACCATGGAATTGGTTATGAGCAATCTATCTATTAAATGAAAATTAAATTATATTTATAGTAAGGATATTGACAAATCATATGAATTATTTATTTCCATTATTTCCAACTTGTATGACAAACATTGCCCGTGTATGCCAAGAACTGGAAAAATGCAAAAAAAAAACTGATAAACCTTGGGTTACGAAGGGACTCCAGAATGCATGTAAAAAGATTTTCTGTTTTACAGGCAGTTTCTAAAATTCAGAACAAAAGAAGATGAAAGAAAATATAAGACATACAAAAACAAATAAACAAACATTATGCAATCGTGTAAGAAGCAGTATTACTGCAATTTATTAGAAAAATAAAACCAACATTAAAGGCACTTGGAAGATTTTAAATGAAATCATTAAAAAGAAAAAAGTTGTTAAAGATTATCCATCTTACTTTCATACAGATTCTGACAAAATCATAAAAGAAAATAAAGTTATTGCTGACCATTTCAACAACTTTTTTGTTAATGTGGGTAAAAACATATCAAATTTAATTGTATCCTCAAAAATCTGTTCTTTGGACAACAGCAAGACAATGAATACAACTCTGGATTCAATGTATATTAAAGAAACAGGTGAAAATGAAATTAATAACATAGTTCATATGATAAAAGGGAAAAAATTAACTGACATTGACAACCTTGATATGTTTTTGATAAAAAATATTGTTGATTGTATTGTTAAACCCTTGACTTATATTTGAAGAGTTCAGATGCAAAACCCAGTAAGTACTTTTTTTAAATGGAGAAAAATGCAGTTGAAAATGGAGATTTAAAGGAAACCATATGTGGAAATGCACAGACTTTCTTCAATAAAATTAAAACAGTTTGTTCAAATTATTTCATATTTTGCACTCTGATGGTCCCCTTGACAACCAAGTACAGTGGGGCCAAAAAGTATTTAGTCAGTCTCTGATTGTGCAAGTTCTCCTACTTAGAAAGATGAGACAGGTCTGTAATTTTCATCATAGGTACCCTTCAAATGTGAGAGACAAAATGAGAAAAAAAAAAAAAATCCAGG
Organism: Thalassophryne amazonica; assembly: GCF_902500255.1. NCBI lineage: Eukaryota > Metazoa > Chordata > Actinopteri > Batrachoidiformes > Batrachoididae > Thalassophryne > Thalassophryne amazonica. The sequence goes on along the minus strand of NC_047113.1, from coordinate 89,331,771 downwards.
AAAGCACATTGTAGGATTTTTAAAGAATTTATTTGTAAATTATGGTGGAAAATAAGTATTTGGTCACCCACAAACAAGCAAGGTTTCTGTCTCTCACAGACCTGTAACTTCTTCTTTAAGAAGCTCTTCTGTCCTCCACCTGTTACCTGTATTAATGGCACCTGTTTGAACTTGTTAAAAGACACCTGTCCACAGCCTCAAACAGTCAAACTCCAAACTCAACCATGACCAAGACCAAAGAGCTGTCGAAGGACACCAGGAAGAAAATTGTAGATGTGCACCAGGCTGGGAAGAGTGAATCTACAATAGTCAAGCAGGTTGGTGTGAATAAATCAACTGTTGGAGCAATTGTAAGAAAATGGAAGACATACAAGATCATTGATAATCTCCCTCGATCTGGGGCTGCACGCAAGATCTCATCCCGTGTGGTCAAAACGGTCATGAGAATGGTCAACAAAAATCCCAGAACTACACGGAGGGACCTGATGAATGACCTGCAGAGAGCTGGGACCAAAGTAACAAAGGCTACACATTACGCAGAGAGGGACTCAAATCCTGCAGTGCCAGGCGTGTCCCCCTGCTTAAGCCAGTACATGTCCAGGCCCGTCTGAAGTTTGCCAAAGAGCATATGGATGATCCAGAAGAGGACTGGGAGAATATCATGTGGTCAAATGAAACCAAAATAGAACATTTTGGTAAAAACTCAACTCGTCATGTTTAAAGGAAGAAGAATGCTGAGTTGCATTCCAAGAACAACATATCTACTGTAAGCATGGGGGTGGAAACATCATGCTTTGAGGCTGGTTTTCTGCAAAGGGCACAGGGCAACTGATCTGTGTTAAGGGAAAAATGAACAGAGCCATGTATCATGAGATTTAAGACAAAACCTCCTTCCATCAGTGAGAGCATTGAAGATGCAAGGTGGCTGGATCTTCCAGCATGACAATGATCCCAAACACACCGCTCGGGCAACAAAGGAGTAGCTCCATAAAAAGCATTTCAAGGTCCTGGAGTGGCCAAGCCAGTTTCCAGACGTCAACCCCATAATTTACAAATAAATTCTTTAAAAATACTACAATGTGATTTTCTGGATTTTTTGTTCTCATTTTGTCTCTCTTAGTTGAAGTGTACCTATGATGAAAATTACAGACCTCTCTCATCTTTCTAAGTAGGAGAACTTGCACAATCAGGGACTAACTAAATAGTTTTTGGCCCCACTGTACATGTTGGCCTCAACTACAAATTTATGGCTTTGGAGATACTGGGTTTTGAATCTGAACTCTTCATTTGTAATTTGTCATTGATGACTGGAAAATTTCCTTTCAAAATAAAAATAGCTAAGGTGATACCACTGTTAAAGCTGGTTACAAACATGTCTTTTCAAACCACAGGCCAATCTCATTGTTACCGCAGTTTTCAAAAACGTCTGGAAAAGATACTTGTAAAGAGGTTGAACAATTTCATAACTAAACATCATATAGTCAGTGAACAGCAGTATGGTTTTAGAAAAAAATCGTACTACTTCACTGGCTTTAATTGATTTTGTTGAACAAGTTACAAATGTAATAGAGAAGAAGAAATACACTGTAGGAGTTTTCTTTGATTTGCAGAAAGCATTTGATACCATAGATCACACTTTACTATTGGACAAATTACAGAAGTACGGTATTAGAGGACTGGCCCTTGATTGGATAGCTAGCTATTTACGCAACAGGTATCAGTGTGTCCATTTTGGGGTGACAAATTCTGAATTTTTGAGGATTACATGTGGGGTGCCCCAGGATTCAGTCCTTGGGCCTTTACTCTTTCTGTTGCATATTAATGATAAAGGTTTGGTTTCCAAGTCTGTGAGATGTATTTTGTTTGCTGATGATACGACTGTGTTTCGTAGTGGGGATCATTTGGGACAGCTCCTGGACATGATGGAGAGGAAACTACAAAAATTTAAATACTGGTTTGATTCAAATAAATTATCGCTTCATTTGGGTAAAACAGAATCTATTATATTTGGAAATAAGCCCAGGAACTTAAGTAGAAACTTATTATTGAATGATGCTGAAATTGAAATAGTAACCAAAACCAAGTTTCTTGGAGTTTTTATCGATGATAAATTAAAGCCCCGTTTACACATAGACAGTAAGAGCTCCCGGAAGCGTCCTGGAAGAGTTTTTGGCCGTCTTAAGGATCAAACGCCGTTGTTAACGCCGGTGCAAGGGGGCGTGGCTTAGTTCCGGCTTCATCGGGAGTCGTCAAAAAATTATTTAACATGTTGAATAATTCCGGGAGCGCTCCCGGAGAATTCGCGTGACAACGGAGACAACACAAACAACGGCGTTTGATACATTTTAATCGCCGTTTCATCCTGCCCCTTCCTGTAATGCCGCAATTTACATTGCCGTAATTGGCGGCCAACGTTGTATCCCTAACCAACGGCGTGTAAAACGGCGATAGAGCCCACATCGGCATCCTCAACAGCGTTTTAACCGGCGACAGAGGCAGACAAAACGACGGCGCTAGCGGACATTACGCTGTTCTAAACGCCACCTCCCAGTTAAAATGGCATTCCAAACAGCTGATAGGCGGCGGTCAGTATAAAATGCTAGCGCGCTGCATGCAGGCCTCTCACTCGTGGCCAGCTCCAGATATTTTTGCAGAGAAGTTCCAGTATGCCTCCTAAAAGAAAGTTGGCAGCAGCAAGGTCTTAAAGAAGAAGGAAACCAAGAGGTCTGGTTCAGAAGCAGAGGGGAAGCCTGTGGTGGACACGGAGCAACACGCTGAGGAGGGGGAAAAGAAGGAGAAGAAAAGGCTGAGGATGATCTCCCTCCCCCTGCAGTGACAGAGGCATGTATTCCTGCTGCTTCAGCCTATTATACTCTGGGGGTGGTGCCTATATGCAAATGATCCTGGAGTAACGCAGGATTTGCCTGGATAAAAACCTGCGTATTAACCAGCGGTACACAGGGCATTATCGGCGGCAGCAGAACACCGCCGTTCTCACACGCGTCTTAACCTGTGATTGTAAAGGATAGAACTGGTATTAACCCCCATTGCCTGACGTGTGCCGGATGCTACGGCGTCAAAATGCCGCTTTATTCGGCGGATTTAGCGGTGTTTTATCCACCTATTTGCGGATAGTACGGCGGTCAAAATGCCGGCAAAATGCTCCACCCCTTTCCACCGCGAAAACAGCCATAACTACCGCGAAATTCAGTCTGCGTACTACCCGCCGACAAAACCGTCTATGTGTAAACGGGGCTTAAGTTGGAAAATATGAATGTGTGTATTTATTTGGCACACAACTTGCCAACAACAAAAACTGATATACAAAACAATTCCACAGTGACATATGCGACCAAAAAGAGGTGAGCAGAAGCAAAGCTTATCAACGCCCACCCTCCATATACATATACATACATATATACATATATACACATTACCTATCTCATATAAATTATGTTAAATCCAAAATGTCAAAAGTTGTCACAATTCTGTATAAAGCACAATACTTTCTCTGCCAGTATTCGTTGGTTACGCTGTATCATTCATTGCTTGTCCCATGCATGACCTACTGCATTGAAGTTTTGGGAAACATAAAACAAACACAAACCCAATATTTCTGTGACAAAAGAAAGCTATAAGAGTTAGAAGTAAAAAAAACAAATTGTGAGCCAACAAACCCACTGTTTGCTTGCTTACACATTTTGAAATTTTGGGACTTGGTTAATTATATTACGATGCAGACCATGTATAAAGTTAACAATAAACTTTTGCCTCAACATGTCCACGAACTGTTTAAAATGAGGGAGTCCTGTTATCACCTGAGAGGAACATTAGTATTTGACAACTTAAAGATTCCAAGTACTGTAAAAAGTCACTGCATCTCCAGAAAATCTGGAATAACTGTTCTGATAGTATTAAATTATCTGGTACTTTGTATGGCTTGAAAAGACTTTATAAAACAATATAAATACTTATTATAGTATGATAAATTAGGTAAACTGACTTTGTTACTGTTCCGTTCTATCTGTGCGTTATACTGCTGTTTGTTCTGCTGTGTACAAATATTTAGTTTACTGATTCATCTATATTGTCTCTGCTTCTCTTTCTTGTCTTTCTTTTCTTTTTTGGTATTTGCTGTTATGAGTGTACATAAATGTGTATATAGCAACTAGTGAAAGGGGGGCGTTTATAAGTTTTTGCTTCAGCCTACACCCTTTCGGCCGCACAAAACTGTTAAATTGTTTATGATTTTTGGTTTTCTTTTGTTTTGTTTTGTATTATGAGATAGTCTTTTGTTAAGTATGTGTGTGTGTGTGCTGAATAAAAATTCATTCATTCATTCAAAAAAATATAAACATTATGTCAATGTCATAAATGTTTATGACTGCTGACATAAAGCCTCATTCAGTTTTTGTTATGACAAGTAGACATTTTTGTTGCATTGTCTTGATTATGTCAACTTGACATTAATCAAAGTGACATTACCAGAAAATGTCTTTGTCATGACAACCTGACATTAAATTTGTTTGGGATGTCCTTATTATGACAACTTGACATTAATCAAATTGACATTACCAGATAATGTCTTTGATATGGCAACTTGACATTAAATTTGTTTGTGATGTCCTTATCATGACAACTTGACGTTAACAAAAATACATGTATTTCTGTCTTTATGGCAAGTTGACATAATGACTATTAGGTAGCACTTCATAATAACTACACCCTATTTTGCCTTAATTAAGCATGAAGAAATACATAATGAATTAGTAACAAATTAAGAATGACTCATACTTAATAAGTAATTAACTAATATAATTAATGCTTTACTTCTAATTAATACTCTCCTGCATTATGTGTTTACTCATTGTTTTCATAATAAAGCATGAACAAACTATTTGTAAGTACACGTATGTACAGCCCCAATTCCAATGAAGTTGGGACGTTGTGTAAAATGTAAATAAAAACAGAATACATTCATTTGCAAATGAAGTCCATTTCCATTCATTTGCAAGTCCCTTCGACTGCTCCCTTGTTTGCACTCGGGGTCGCCACACCAAATCCAAGGTGGATCTGCATGTTGAATTGGCACAGATTTTACGCCGGATGCCCTTCCTGACGCAACTCCACATTACATGGAGAAATGTGGCAGGGGTGGGATTTGAACTCGGAGCCTTCTGAACTGAAACCAAGCGCGTTAACCACTTGATTAACCACAATGATTTGCAAATCCTCTTCAACCTATATTCAATTGAATACACCACAAAGACAAGATATTTAATGATCAAACTTTTTGTGCAATTATTTGCTAATTTTGAAATGGATGCTTGCAACACATTTCAAAAAAGCTGGGACAGTGGTATGTTTACCACTGTGTTACATCACCTTTCCTTCTAACAACACTCAATAAGCATTTGGGAACTGAGGACACTAATTGTTGAAGCTTTGTAGATGGAATTTCTTTCCCATTCTTGCTTGATGTACGACTTCAGTTGTTCAACAGTCAGGGGTCTCCGTTGTCTTATTTTGTGCTTCATAATGCGCCACACATTTTCAATGGCCGACAGGTCTGGACTGCAGGCAGGCCAGTCTAGTACCCACACTCTTTTACTTCAGCATTGATGGTGCCATCATAGATGTGTAAGTTGCCCATGCCATGGACAATAACACACCCCCATACCATTACAGATGTTGGCTTTTGAACTTTACGCTTGTAACAATCTGGATGGTCTTTTCCCTCTTTTGTCCAGAGGAGACGATGTCCATGATTTCCAAAAACAATTTGAAATGTGAACTCATCAGACCACAGCACACTTTTCCACTTTGTGTCTGTCCATTTCAAATGAGCTCAGGCCCAGGGAAGGCGGCAGCATTTCTGGATGTTGTTGATGTATGGCTTTCGCTTTGCATGGTAGAGTTTTAGAGTGTTAACTGACAATGGTTTTCTGTAGTGTTCCTGAGCCACGGGTAAGATCCTTTACACAATGATCTTGGAATTTGAATGCCCGTGACCTTCGATCCCTCAGGCGGCACTGCATTAGTGTTGGTTTTTAGCCTTGTCGCTTACATGTAGACAGTTCTCCAGGTTCTCTGAATCTTCTGATTATATTATGGACTGTAATAAGGAATCCCTAAATTCCTTGCAATTGAACATTGAGAAACATTGTTCTTAAACTGTTGGACCATTTTTCACGCAGCTGTTCACAAAGTGGTGATCTTCACCCCATCTTTGCTTATGAACGGCTGAGACATTTTGGGATGCTCCTTTTATACATGACAATCAATTAGATGTTCTTTGAGCATTCATCAACTTTCCCAGTCTTTTGTTGCCCTGCCCCAATTATTTTGAAAATGAGTAAATATTTGCACCAAAACAGCAAAATCTATCAGTTTCAATTGAATATAGATTGAAGAGGATTTGCAAATCACTGTATCCTGTTTTATTTACATTTTACACAACATCCCAACTTCATTGGAAATGGGCTTCTATATAATGACAATAAAGGTTCTATTCTATTCTATTAGCAAAAAATACTGGAGGTGATAGTCTAGTGGTTCAGTGTTGGACTTGAGACCAGAGGATCCTTGGTTTAAATCCCAGCCTGACTGGAAAATCACTAAGGGCCCGTGGGCAAGAACTTTAATCCCCTAGTTGCTCTCTGTGTGTAGTGAGTACCTTGTATGGCAACACCCTCACATCAGGGTGAATGTGAGGCATTATTTGTAAATTTGTAAAGCATCTGATACAGATGGAAAAGTGATATATAAATGCAGTCCATTTACCATTTATTGGAGGAAAATTTGCACTCATCAGCCTGGAAGCTGCGCGTGGGACATACTTGGATGTTCCATCATGACAATGATCCAAAACACAAGGCCAAGTCAACTGTTATTGGCTACAGGAAAATAAAGTGAAGGTCTGGAGTGGGCCATCTCAGTCCTCCTGACCTCAGTATCACAGCCACTCTGGGGAGATCTCAAAATGAGCAGTTCATGCAAGAGGGCCAAGGAATTTACAGGAACTGGAGGGTTTTGCCAAGAAGAATGGGCAGCTTTACCAACAGAGAAAATCAAGAGCCACATCCACAACTTCCACAAAAGACTCCAATCTGTTATTGATGTCAAAGGGTGCAATACACAGTATTAAGCACTGGAGTATGTAAGTTTTGTTAAGGGTCATTTGGTTAGTTTCTGTTGTCATTATAATTTAAAAAGAGTAAAACACAGTTGTGTGACAATAATTGGCTTCACACAACCACTAATCATGAGTGAAAAAAAAGTTTTGTGTTCTCATTCATACTCTCATTCATGTGATGTTTTGTGGTGAAAACTCAGAAATTCACCTAAAAAAGTTTTGTTTGTAATGGTTTGTTTGCTTCATCAAGGGCACTGCTCACAATTCTTCCTTTGCAGAATTTCCTTGCATCCAAAATTATTCATGAATGTTAAAAAAAACAACAAAAAAACAAAACAAGAATGGATGAGCAAGTTTGAATTTCTTTTGGATCTTCTCTAATCCACATAGTCAAAATTATGCATACAGGCTCAAATATATTCATATGTCCATTCACTTAAATCTTTTAATAAATAGTACTGAAAGTTCTACAATGTCTTAATGTGACATGGCCAAGGCCTATTAATTCCTTGTTAGTGAATTGTTTTTGACTCTGTGTGGAGGATTAGAGAAGATCCAAAAGAAATTCAGACCTGTGCACGCAATTCTTGTTTTTTTAGAATCATTATTATGTATGCTATACAATCATTCCATCCTGGCAAAAGACATCATTAAAAGGCCAAAATTACTATGACATTGTATATACATACAGTGAGGAAAATAAGTATTTGAACACCCTGCGGTTTTGCAAGTTCTCCCACTTAGAAATCATGGAGGGGTCTGAAATATTCATCTTAGGTGCATGTCCACTGTGAGAGACATAATCTAAAAAACCCGATGATTTTTTAAATAATTTATTTGTATGTTACTGCTGCAAATAAGTATTTGAACACCTACCAACCAGCAAGAATTCTGGCTCACACAGACCTGTTAATTTTTCTTTAAGAAGCCCTCTTATTCTGCACTCTTTACCTGTATTGATTGCACCTGTTTGAACTTGTTACCTGTATAAAAGACACATGTTCACACACTCAATCAATCACACTCCAACCTGTCCACCATAGCCAAGACCAAAGAGCTGTCTAAGGACACTAGGGACAAAACTGTAGACCTGCACAAGCCTGGGATGGACTACAGGACAACAGGCAAGCAGTTTGGTAGAAGACAACAAATGTTATGATTATTTATTAGAAAGTGGAAGAAACACAAGATGACTGTCAATCTCCCTCTGTCTGGGATTCCATGCAAGATCTCACTTTGTGGGGTAAGGATGATTCTGAGAAAACTCAGAACTACACAGGAGGACCTGGTCAATGACCTGAAGAGAGCTGGGACCACAGTCACAAAGATTACATTAGTAACACATGATGCTGTCATGGTTTAAAATCCTGCAGGGCCTCAAGCTAGCACATCACCAGTGACCATCTGGATGATCCAGAGGCATGGGAGAAGGTCATGTGGTCAGATGAGACCAAAATAGAGCTTCTCTGGAATTAACTCCACTTACCATGTTTAGAGGATGAGAACAACCCCAAGAAAACCATCCCAACCGTTGAAGCATGGGGTGGAAACATCATACTCTGGGGGTGCTCTTCTGCAAAGGGGACAGGACGACTGCACCGTATTGAAGGGAGGATGGATGGGGTCATGTATTGTGAGATTTTGACAAACATTCTCCTTCCCTCAGTAAGAGCATTGAAGATGGGTCATGGCTGGGTCTTCCAGCATGACAGTGACCCCCAACACACAGCCAGGACAACTAAGGAGGGGCTCTGTAAGAACATTTCAAGGTTCGGAGTGGCCTGGCCAGTCTCCAGACCTGAACTCAATGAAAATCTTTGGAGGGAGCTGAAACTCCAACCTGAAAGATCTAGGAAGATCTGTATGGAGGAGTGACCAAACCCTGCTGCAGTGTGTGCAAACCTGGTGAAAAACTACGGAATGTTTGACCTCTGTAGTTACAAACAAAGGCTACTGTAACAAATATTACATTGATTTTCACAGGTGTTCAAATACTTATTTGCAGCAGTACATACAATAAATGATTAAAAAAATCATACATTGTGATTTCCGGATTTTGTTTTAGATTATGTCTCTCACAGTGGACATGCCACCTAAGATGAAAATTTCAGACCCCTCTATGATTTCTAAGTGGGAGAACTTGCAAAACCGCAGGGTGTTCAAATCTTATTTTCCTCACTTTATAATATATATATATATATATATATAGATATTATATATATATAGATATTATATATAATATATATATATATATATATATATATATATATATATATATCAGCCCTCTGATCAGCCCTCTGATGTCTTTCAGTCTGGCTTATGATTAAGTATTTTACCACAAACAAGCAAGCACCTTTAAATCAAAGCAACTATTTTGAGATGCACTGTCTGCCTTCTTGTCCTGGACAATCATGAAAAATGAGCTTATTTTATGCTGTTCACTGAGCATAATTAGATACTATACTCTGTATATCAAATTGATTTGACCTTTTTGGGAATTATGAAATGTCTGGCAGTGCAGAGAAATGGGAGACATTTAGGTCCTGATGCATCTAGACTTGAATGTCGTGCCACATCTGCAGTAAAACTCATTTATTCCTGTCAGAACACACTCTAATTTGACATTTAATTTGCTGCAAGTAAAAGTTGATCCACAGAAAGACATCACAAAAGAATTTCATATATCTTATTTAAAGAAATAGCGAGTGTCTGTATTTTAAATAACAGTGCCCAAATAGCTTCTTCATGTGGAATGAAAAGATGATGGGAACCAGAGTCAAATGTACAAGTGAATTTAACAACCGCAAATCAACCAATACAGTATCAGAGTCCTTCTGTTATTGTCAGAGACTACCAAGAATAGTCTTAAAATGAAAGTGTTTAAATGGATTTCAGCTTCCATTGGATACAGACACTCAATGACTCACCTTGACCAAACAATGTCAAGGTGCTCCCACCTGCATGTTAGGATTACGGCCCGTGATCAATAGGAACGGAACTGATAACTACCTGATCACAGCTTTTGTTTCCCTCACTTTTAGGGGCACCACTTTCCCAAAGAAACATGATATGAATAGGTGTCGCTTAGTAATTAACTCATTGAGAACGCCAAACCAGGTCTTCAGTCCTCTCTATCTCCAAAAATTCTAATAAACTCTTTTAGTTTACAGTTTGCTTCACAACCTAAGACGTGGGTACTTCAGTTTCTCACTTTTATGTGTATTTCCACCAAATAAGAATAAAAAGACACACAATATGGACAAAGTATGAGGCTAGCTCATAAAAGTGGAAGATTCTGGATCTTGGTCCTTGATTTTAAGTGAAATACCAAATTCACATTCATCTGAAAAGAGGACCTTGGACCACTGAGCAACGGTTAATTTGCCAACTGTCTTTTTTCTAATCTCAGATAAGACATTTCTGATGCTGTTTCTGGTTCAGGAATGGTTTGACATTAGGAATGTGACACATAGTCCATTTCCTGGACACATCTGTGTGTAATTTGATGCATTGACTCCAGCCTCAGTTCATTTCTTGTGAAGCTCACCCAAGGTCTTCAATGCTTTACTTGGCAATCATTTCAAGGCAGCAGTCATCCCTGTTGCTTGTGTATCATTTTGTGCAACACTTTGCCCTTCCAGACAACCTTTCATGAATATATATTAGGGATGAGCAAGTACACCACTCTATTATCTGTATGTGTATCTGTTCAACCATCTAAATTATCTGCATCCGTATCTGTACTTGTAGTGGGCGTGGTTTAACCTGAAATGGGTGGGGCTTAAATCTGTACATTATTTTAAGTCTGAAATTGATATGGATTAATCAGAAGTTGCTATATTTATTGTTTATTTGAAAACTATTGACAGAACAGCCTCAAAATTGAGATTCAAATCATTGTTTTTGATCAAAAAGTAAGAAAACTATTTACAGAACAAGTTTTTTTTATGCACTCAGAACATGAATATTCTTAAGTGTATGAATGAATAACAGAACAACCTCAGTATTGACCAGGGGCGTCGGGGGCTAAAGGGTACTATGTACCCAGGGCCCAGAGCATGGGGGGGGGGGGGGGGGGCATAAAAAACTGGCATTAAATACATTTTTGTGTTGCATGTTATTAATGTCCATACAATTCATGTTGTAAAAGAATGTAATTAGAATGAATGTATAAATGTTGCAAAACATAATTCTGCTCTAACAATAATATGAAAGATCTCTGAGGGCCCTCCCACCCCTGCACAGTTGTACAATGTTTAGTCCAGGCACACAGGCGACGCTCCCCCCCCACACACACACATCCCAAATGGGATCTGACAGAAAGAGGAGGTGTTTAGTAGTGCTGAAACAACTAATCGATTTAATCAATTATTAAAATAGTTGTCAACTAATTTAGTTATCAGTTAGTTGTTAAATAACTTTGTTTTACCGCAAATGTTTCGTTTGTTCCATATAAATCAACCGTTTCTGCAGCGTGGCTTTGCTTTGAACCTTGAACCAATCGAAGCATGTCTATGGCGTTTTCAATGTTGAAGTTAGCATTAAGCTGTTGCAGCTGTCAGCACATTTGTTTTTCTGTATAATAATTCATGGCTCAGCATTTGTTGTCGTAAGAGTCAAATGTATTACAAATTGTAATATTTTATTCATTTATTTTTATTTATATATCAATAATAATAATAGAAACAGCAACAATAATAGTAATAATAACTAATAATGCCACAATACAGTTTTAGAGAAACGGACAAAAAGAATCTGATAAAACAAAACAGAAAAGATTAAACCAACTAACAATGAACATAAATAAATATAGAAATAACTGTTTCCTGTGAACACCTAGGGACTCTTAAACCTCCACTTCATCCCTGTTTCATTAAGTTTAATGACAATTTGTTTCGGTCAAACCACATCTAAGTTGTGTTTTTACACAAGAAAAACATAAAATGCAGTAAACTGCACATTTGTGTCTTTTATCATGAAAATATCTTATTAAATATAACATATTACACTTTAGTCAGGCCTTTAAAAAGTTTTGTGGACTTTTGCTGTAATATGTTGTCAGTGGTTGAGATAGTTGTTGTAGGCATCTAAAATGCTCATAATCGGGTGAAACCTGATAGAAATCTCTTTGTGGTGTGTCGGTGAAGTATGTATGTGTAAAATAAAACAAAACACTACTCCAGGTATGTTTTCGATGAGAATATAACATAACTTTGTTACAAGGTCAAACGTTGATGTTGTGTGACAAAGGCCTTTTAATAATAACTCACTTAAAGAAATAATGGCAAAACTCACATGTAAGTAAAAAAAAAAACAAAAAACAAAAACAAAACAAAACGATTAATTGAAAAAATAATCGACCGATGAACTGATTAGTAAAATAATCGTTAGTTGCAGCCATAGTGTTTAGGCTGAAATAAAATGTCTTTTCTAAAAAATCAAAGTCCGAATTTCAAAAAAGAAGAGAAAAAAAGACAGGGAAAGAAAACTAAATGAGGGGAAAGCAGCGGCAAACCAAATTCTTTGAAAAGAGAGGTGAGCTTGAAAGCTAGCTATATTGAGTTGGGGGGTCTGGGGGACCAAATTGCACCATTTTCTAGAAAAATGGTGCAATTTGGAGCATTCCTGTGCATTTTAACAGATGGGAATGGTGCAATTTGGTGCATTCCTGTGCATTTTAACAGACGGGAATGCACCAAATTGCACCATTTTTCTAGAAAATGGTGCAATTTGGTCCCCCAGACCCCCCAACTCAATATTGCTCCCCCCAGCTTTAAAAAGGATTCTGACTCCCAGGTGTGATCTAATTTGATTTAGACCTGGTTTGACTACGCATTAGAAACTTGGTGTTTGCGTTAATAAAAAAGAACATAACAGTGTGTGTGTGTGTGGGGGGGGTCTTCAATATGGCTAGTACCTAGGGCCCAGGATTTGGTGCTACGCCCCTGGTATTGACATTCAATATTTTTGATCACAATAGTAAAGGAACTATTTTACAGAACAAGTTTTTTATAAACTCAGGACATGAATATTCTTAAGTGTGTGAATGAATAACAGAACAACCTCAGAATTGACATTCAATGTCGTGGGAAATTATGAACTGCTAAGTATGCATGAACAAGAGTTGTCATCCTCAACACAACTTTCTTTTTTTAATTTTATGATCAATCTGTGATGTTTTTTCAATTATTTACTTATTTTTACTACCTCACATTCTTGGCAATTTTTTCCACACAAAGTTAAACAATATTGATTAAGGTGTGTGGTTGTGTCTCTGTGTGCATCACTGTCTGTCTGTCTGTGTGTGCATGTGTGTGTGTGTGTGTCTGTGTGTGCATGTGTGTGTGACTGAGTGACTATGTGAGAGGGAGAGAGAGGTTGTTCAACTGACCAATTTATTTTTATGAACTGCAGTGAGAAAGTGTCACATACTGCATGCAGCCATATTCAATAAAAATATTAATCTAGGCTACTTTGTGTCTTCAGCTATATATGTGTATGTGTGTAAGTTCTGTAAGACTGTTTATTTTTAATGATCTGTGTGAACTTGGTGATTCATGCAAACATCCAGTGATGGCAAACAGGGAAATCAGCTCAATAAAAATATTAATATAGGCTACGTTGTGTGTTCAGCTATATGTGTCAGGTTTCAGCCCAGATCCAAGTTTCAATTCCGTTTTTTCTCCTTTCTTTTCATCACCATCTGCTCCAGCTTTGATTTATTAGTTGTTTATTTTCATCATGTGTTTATTCTATGTTCTATTTTGCTTTGCCACTTTGTTTCTTTATTACTTTTATCCTTCAGACATAGTTCAGTTCCGTTCTGTCAGTTGTGTTTTCATTTATTGGTCATTAGTTTCTCACTTGATTATTTTGCTGTTCTCATTTGTGTTATCAGTTATGCTTAAGTCTCAGGTTTTGTTTTCTGTTAATTATTTGTCTTTGTTTGTTTTGTCATCTGTTGGTATACTTCAGTCATATGTCAGGTCCAGTCTTTTTTTGTCTTTTGTCTATTTTATTATTCTCTGATTAATACTCATGTTCATGCTCTGGTCTAGTTCCTGTTCATTGTTGTATTATATTCTGTTTTAGCTTTCTTCTCAGTTTGTCCTCATTCCTTTTTGATTAGGTTCACTCCATGCCCTGCATCTGCCATTGGGCCTTCGTCCCTCACTTTTATCTGATTATGTTCTCACTTCACATCCCTGCACCTGTCAGTATGTCTTCGTCCCTCTCGCATCTCTGTTTGTGTTATCATGTCAAGCCACTTCACCAGCTCTGTGCCCTCTTCTCACTTTGATTCAGTCTGCTTTGTGTTTCCATTCACTCATGATCTTTGCACCTGCTCACGCATCTTTGTGTATTACATCACTCCACTTTGTGCACTCCCCTCATCACCATCTTGCCCATGTGTAACTTTGTCGAGTAACCACTCCCCTTTCTAGATTGTTCCTCATGTGCACCAAATTAACACCTGCCTTATTTAAACACCTCCCAGCCATCACTCCCCTGCCAATTTGTTGTCGTTGTACACATTCCAGCTCTCGTTTTCAGTCCTGATTATTGCCTTGCCGTGTACCGTATTTTTGCTCTGCTCTCCTCAACCATGCCTCTTGCCTCATCCCGATATCTGTGTTTGCTCCCGCCTCTGACCCCTGCTCAACCATGACTGTGTTTTTGCCTGATCCTGATTATACCTCTGCTCTGCTGATTGACCACATGTGTACTGTACCTGAACCTGGATTAAAGAACATGTTTTCTCTTACACCTAAGCGTAGTCTGGGAGTCTGCATTGCGGGTCCAGCCGCTATGGTTGCTGGGCAGCCGCCCGCCCTAACAATATGTGTGTAAGTATTTTTTAATGATCTGTGTGAACTTGGAGATTCATGCAAACATCCAGTGATGGCAAACAGGGAAATAATATGTCAGCCTTGTTCACTGTATTCTTCTCAAAAGAACCATGTTCAGTACAAGCAAAGTTTTCCAACTGACTTTATATCACCAGCCAAACTAAGCGCAAGCAAACGGTTAAAAAAAAACAAAAAAAAACAAAAAACAGCCAGTGTGGAGGCAGTGACCGACGCGACAAATGCAAGTCTTGTCAAATGCATCGCGTAGGATATGAAACAAGTTTACCAAGTAACTTTAAATATCATACAAACCAAAAAAGAGGTGAGCTTAAGAAAACTTAAGGAGTACTGACAGAGCATTGTGAGGTAGAATCAAACCAAGCACAGAGAGAGAGATCAGTCGTGTGTGTGTGTGTGTGTGTGTGTGTGTGTGTGTGTGTGTGTGTGTGTGTGTGTGTGTGTGTGTGTGTGTGTGTGTGTGTGTGTGTGTGTGTGTGTGTGTGTGTGCAAGAAGCTGCAGAGATGTGTCTGTGTAGGGAGGGGTGGGCACTGTGTGTGACTGACCAATCACAGAGCGTAATGACAGTCAGTTAGCCAACGAGGATTTTTCTTCAGCACGAGCACAGATGTTGACAAGTTTTACTCGTATCATGCTCGTACTCGGCAAAAATGCTTTATCCATACCGGATACTCGTCTGAAACAAGTATCCGGCTCAACCTTTATATGTATTGATCCAGCACTCTGCTAACAGCAAGCTCTTTCAGCAATCACCTTCTGACCAATGATCCAGAACACAAGGCCAAGTCGACCTGTAATTGGCTACAGCAGAATAAAGTGAAGGTTCTGGAGTGGCTATCTCAGCCTCCTGACCTCACTCAATATTATTGAGCCACTCTGGTAAGATCTCAGGCATGCAGTTCATGCAAGACAGACCACAAATTTACAGGAACTGGAGGTTTTTTGCCAAGAAGAATGAGCAGCTTTACCATCAGAGAAAATAAAAAGCCTCATCCACAACCACCACAAAAGACTCCAGTCTGTCATTGATGTTAAAGGGTGCAATACACAATGTTAAGAACTGGGGTATGTAATTTCTGTTGTCATTATAATTTACAGAGAGTAAACACAGTTGATTGACAATAAATGGCTTCACGCAACCACGAGCCATGAGTGAAAAACCATGAGTTTTTGTGTTATCATTCATATTCTCTGAAAAATGGCCAAAACATCTAAAATTCTGCCAGGATATGTAAACTTTTGAACACAACTGTATGTAAGTAGTCTTGGTCTATGAACAATATGATGACATATAATTTTGGATTTGGGAGGAAATTGTTCAATTTTTAATTTTTTCTGGATATTCAAAGATCAATTTTAAACAAGTCAGATTTTTCAGTGCCTCCAAAAACCGCCAGTAACTTTGCAGAATATTATTGCAAATTCAAGAATGCATTTGTCCCATTTTAAATGGGTTGAAAGGTTGCATTTGGCAAAGGCCAGGAGTTAAAGGTCAAGGCTATTTGTTGACCTTCCCATGTCCTTTTGCTGGTTTCTATCAAATTTTGTTATGTCATTGAAAGCTCACCCTGCAACTGCCCTGAAAGAATTTATTTTGGTGAAAGTCAAGGTCAAGGAATTTCATTTTCAACTTGTTTTGGGTAATATGTGCCACACGCTGATGTGGATTCCAGAATATCCCTGGCAAGATCAGCCAGAAGTCAGTCATTTGGGTGAGACAGGTCCATGTAACTCGAGTCAAATGTCAGATTGCTGTTGCCCTTAGTGTCTTTATGAACATGGATATTATTGCCTAATTCGACCAAACCACAGAAATCCATTTGTGTGTTTTGGGGATAGCTTACGAACAATCACACTCACCCAAACAAACGAGGCTGAAAACATAATCTCTTAGTAACAACTGCACATTTCATATGTGCTGTCAGTAAAATGATTTGAAGCTCTTGTGCATGAAAATGGTGTACCGTAAAATATAAACCACCAGTTAAAGTTGTACATAATATAATTGGTAAATTATGTGAATATATAAAATTGAGCAAAATGGGACAAACCTTTTGATTACTTGAGAATTTGCTGCCTTACAGTGAATGCAAGACAGGAAGCACAAGTAAGCAGTGAACAGCCTTGAAAGGAACAGCTGCTGCCTAATCGGCCTTTCACACTGAATGCATCATTTGATCGTTTTGATGCTTCCCCTTGCGTTGGATGCACTGGATGTGGCAAGGGGGAGGAGGTGGGGCAGAGGTTTCTCCATCACTATCTGACACTTTTTGGGGGCCTGGTGAACAAGCAGGACAATCACCATGTTGGATTCATTTCATGAAAAAGTGAAAGGAAGTCTGCCAGTCATAACCACAATATTAAGGGCCCCTTCACACATAACACGACGCAGAAACCGGAAGAAAATCTGCGAACCAAAAATGAAATGGGGAAGCAAACATTCCACCAATGTTGTTTCAGCATTCTAAAGGGCTAATTTCTTGAGAGAGAGAGAGAGAGAGGAGAGAGAGAGAGAGAGGAGAGAGGAGAGAGAGAGAGAGAGAGAGAGAGAGAGAGAGAGAGAGAGGAGAGAGAGAGAGAGAGAGAGAGAAATCAAGCGCACCCTGAGATTTTTTTTTTTTTTTTTTTTTCCCCCACAGCCAGATCACAGACTCTTGGCTATTACTGGTGGCTGCACTGGGACAAATAAATCACCACATCCAATCAATATACCGTATATGGTTTTGCAATAAACAAATTTGTGGATTGCAATGGAAATGTGTATTTGCACAGATGTATTCTGAGGGGGAAATATTTTCAAGGGGAGAGATATTGATATGTGCCATATCATTCTCAGTTTTCAGACTTGCAAGCATGTGCAAAATGCATGTCAGGAACAGAAAAATACGGGGGCAAGAAAAGATGTGACACCGGTGTTCAGGCCACAGAGAAACAGCAGCCGGTGTTATCGAGCACACATACTCAATCCAAAATCCTTCACTTTTGGATATACACACACAGTTTGAGCAATGGATCTTCTGTAAATTTGTCTGAGGTGAGAATGAAACGTGATGTAGTACACAGTTCAGTTTAAGATTTATCCATTGGCTTAGTCTTTAGCTGCAGAATCACTTAGTCGAGCGGAGTGAACGTTTTATATTTGTAAACTGTTCAGTCTATTTTTTTTCAAATAAAGCAACACAGTTTTTTAATTGTTATTGATGTGACAAGAAAAGTCATAACTTTAAATAACTTAGATTTGTTTTTATTTTTTATTTTTTTTACTGGTTTATGTTTCTTGATATTTTAAGAAATATTCTTCACTTGTCCCACATCAGGGTCATTTCAACATTTGCTGTGCAGAGAACCTTGTAAATAGAAATGCACTTTAGAACTCCCAGTGATGGACCTCAACACCAAAACCTGAAATCCAGACAGAAGACGAGAACATCTGTGCTCTTCAAAATGTGAGGAAAGTCTCTCCAAAAACTCAAGAGGTCCAAACTGCAGTGAAGACCTTCATCTGTTGAAATGTCCTGAGAATCCAGCTCAACTGTCATCTCTGAAAACCAACCCCTCCTGCTACACTTCTAAATAATACAAAGGCTCTTTGAAGAGCAACCATTTTATTATTTGGAAAATCTGTTTCCTTTTATATTTTAACATGAAATGAATGAATCATTAAACATGTCCATGAAGTTAAAGTTGAGTCAATAAGACACTTGCACACGTAGAAGAAGCCCCACCCCTATTGTGCATAATTTCAAAGCATTCACAATCACTAGAATAGTCAAATTCATATTTTAGAAAATACTCTGTCCTGATTACAACATTAAATGCAATCACATAGTCAATGAGGACGTAATTAAATGTTGAAATGTCGAAATGACTAAATTAAAAAAATGATTTCATCATGAGGTTTATGTCACATTGAGAAATCCTAATTAACATACACACTGCAGTCATTGTCACATCATCTCCTGTTGTGTTTATAATAAATATTTGGATTTGTTTATGATGTTTGTTTCCTGGATGAAATGCAGATATGAATGAATGAATCTACCAGGCTTAAAATGTACACATTACTTTTCATGCTATTTTATTTTTCTAAAAATAAATGTTCAAGAAATTATCTCATCTGAAACAACAACAGATAAGTTATGGTTTTAATTAACAGATGAACAAAGATGTCTCATTCTTGTTTTTAACTTAAAACTGTTTTAATTACTATTTTAATTTATTATTTTAAAATTAAGTTTTCTAATGTAAAAACATTTTTTTTACTTCAAAATGTACAATAATCAAATTAATCTTGAGGTAAAAAAATGTAAGGATTTTCTTCAGAAAATGGCTGTGTATACAGATTTCTGCACTCTACAGTCTTCTGTGTTTTGGCCTGATGCTGCATTTCTAAAGGATGCTTGAAGCTACGTCACAGTGCACAGTGTTGAAAGTTGGATTGGGTTGAACTTGACAAGCAACATGACAAGCGGCACACTAGCTTGGTCAAAAAAGCGACACTTCTCATTCAGAATAATCGGTTTTATAGTAATACGCAACCCTCTGGGGTCTGAGGGCATTTTTTGGATAGTTCACTCGCCTGGCATAAATGTTTTAGTATTGCTGTTAACAGCTCTCCCTGCATCCCACAATCAAGTTTTATGTCTGTTTTTTTTTTTTCAGGAGAACCTGTGCTTTCAGAATATATATGTTTTTTGTTGTGTTTTATAAGTGTAATAAAGGTTTACAATCAAAAATAGGCAAGGAAAAAATAAAGCGAAAAATAATTTTCCACACACATTTATTCAAAACACACAGCAAACTATAATAAACAACTGTTTTGACACTTTATTAATGTAATTTGAGGTCTTGTGTGAAAGACTGTACAACACAAAGGTTCAAACAATAAACACAAATGCACATTTTGAACAATATATACAAAATGGACTATGCGTTTTGCTGTCCATTGATATGGTAAACAGTGCTTTACGCAGGGAAAGCAACAGTTATCCAGTAACATTCACATGCAAAACTAGTGGAGCAATCCTGATAGTTACACACTCTTTGTTTGAGCACATGAGATTGTCATTAGAGGCTCTCCGTCTGCTTCACTGATCGCTGCGCATAATGGTGCAGGGCGCATGGAGACCAATAGTACGTACTCATTGGAGCACCCAGGGGGCTATTCAAATGGGCCAACTACTAACATATCACTCCTGAAAATGATCTTTGGCTTTTCACGTGAAGTAAATCCGCCCTACGATTGGATTTTGGAAAACCATGTGACGGTGAACCAATTCCGATTGGACACTCACATTACGCATGTCATCACACAGGTTCTATGAGGAGTACAAAGATAGCAGATGGCTGGCTCGAAAATCCACAGAGTTAACGTTTCAGCAAAAAAAAAAGTAAGTTTCTATTTCATATCATTAAAAAGTTATTTATAATTAAGTAAAGCTTGGTCTGACCAGAACGCATTCAGTGTGAAAAGCCCTTAAGTGTATCAAATAGTAGGATACTGCAATGAAGATTTAATCTAATGAGATAAAAAGAATATTCCGTGAGCCTATGATTATTTCCAGAGGTACACTGAACAAATTGTAACTTCAGAACAAAGATATTGCACTTAACCCAGAGGTGTGTTCGAACAAACAATCAAATGAAAAAAATCCAAACTTGTAAGAATCGGTGCAACAGCTGACAATCTACAAACAAGAATAACTGTAATGACTGGGTTTGGATTGCTTCATAATTAGCTTGACAGCCTTTCTTAACTGACTGGACCACAATACCTGAATTTTAAGACATATATGGGAATTTTTTTTTTTATGTAAGTCAGAGTTATGGGGTCATGCAGTCATCCCTGTTTCATCAACAGATGAAAATTAGAAGACCAGATCAACTGTCAGCTTTTATTTCCGGAATCGAGGCAATTACTCTGCAACTGGACCTTTTGTTTTCTTCAAGGCTTTTTGTCATTCATCTATAAGTCATGTCTTCAGTTTTTGAAGGGAACTGCTTTCAAGGCAAAGTCAGCACAAAGTAGACTAGACATTAACATTCTGGGAGGTAAGTTCCACATCCACGTGTAATACATGAAGGCTGAACGACAAAAACAAAGCCCACTAAACTGAATCATAACAGAGATGATGCAAGTCTGATTTTATGGCATTGTCATGATGATCTGGTGCTGCGGAAAATATACTCAGGCCTATTCCTGATGCAACGGCAGCTCTGCCGCGCAATTCTAAGCCTCAGGGTGAAATATTTAATGTGACCCCGGTGGTGGTGCTGAGGTGGAGGAAACATTAAATGAAAGCATGCCTCTCTTTTCACAGACACACAAACGTGCACACACACACACACGCACACGATGTAGATCATTATCACAGATGCCATCTGCTCCAGAGTGGTGACACACTGAAGGGATGCCTTGATGGAGTAAACAAGCGTTCCTCCTTAACTGCACATCGAGCTGAATGATTAAAGACATGAATTAAAAATGAAGGGCCCTGAGGAAGGGAGGACATTGTAGAAGAAGATTAACATCACTTGAGTCGACATGTGATGGTCACATGGTGAGTAAATACAAAGTGACTGAAGCTGATAGATGAGAACTTTAAGGTGTTTTAACAGAGTTTGTTAAAATGCTCTATGATAAAGGACAAACACCCCGAAGAGCAGTTTAACTCACTTCATCCAAGAAATTGTTTTAAATTAATTAAACTGAGAAATGTGTGTGCAAGAGATATTAATGGCACAACAACTGTACATACGAGGTCTGTGATGAAAAAAGCTGTCCTTTTTATTTTTTCAAAAAATAAATAGATTTGATTCATATGTTTTTACGTCAGACATGCTTGAACCCTCGTGCGCATGCGTGAGTTTTTTCACGTGTGTCGGTGACGTCATTCGTCTGTGGGCAGGCCTTGAGTGAGGAGTGCTCCACCCCGCCTGTCTGAATCTCTTTGTCTGAATAGCCGCTGCGAACGGCGCGCGTTGCTTTATCAACCTTTTTTCTGGACCTGTGAGGAATATCCGAGTGGACACTATTCGAGAAATTAAGATGGTTTTCGGTGAAAAGTTTAACGGCTGATGAGAGATTATGGGGTGTTTTCTGTTGGTGTAAGGACTTCCCACGGAGCTGGACGTCGTGCAGCGCTTCCAGGCGCCGTCGTCGGCCTGTTTCGACCTGAAAACATCCCAATTTAAGGCTTAATTCACCCAGGACGTCGTGAGAGAACAGAGAAGATTCAGAAGAGGCCGGCATGAGGACTTTATGCGGACATTCCACTGTTTAAGGACATTTTGTAATGAAAGACGTGCGTGCAAATTTGCCGAGTCGTTTCCGTGACGACTCGGCGAATTTGTGTGCGCCGCGACAGGAAAAACACCTCCGTGTTAAAAACCATTTGTAAAATTCGGGCGGCTTTTGATGGCTTTCAACAAGTGAATAACTGAGAAATTGTTTAACAGCTTGGGCATGTTCCAACTTGCCCATTAAGGTTTCCAACGGAGGTGTTTTTCCTGTCGCGACCCCCCGCGGTCGGGTCCGGCCCGACATGCGACTCTGCCCGCACATTCTTTCATTACAAAATGTCCGTTAACAATGGAATGTCCGAATAAACTCCTCATGCCGACTTCTTCTGAAAGTTCTCTGTTCTCTGACGACTTACAACAGAGCCTGAAATGTGGAAGTTTTCAACTTGAAATGGCGAGACGCTGCCGCCTCGAAGCGCAGATCGCCGTCAGGCGCCGTGGGCCGTCCTTAAAGCGACACTACCAGACCAAAATCTCTCATCAGCCGTTAAAATTTTTACTGAAAACCAGCTGAATTTATCGAATGGTGTCCACTCAGTTGTGCCTTAAAGTTTTTGAACAAATTTTTGTCAAACAAAGCAGCAGTCTCTGAGCCATTCCTAAACAATGAAAAAACGACGAGAGGGTGGGCGACTCCTCACTCAAAGACTGCCCATAGGCGAATGACGTAACCGACAGGCGTGAAAAAACTCTTGCATGCCCACGAGGGTTCAAGCATGTCTGATGTAATCACACGTGATTCAAATCCATATGGTTTTTGAAAAAAATAATAAGGTCCGTTACTTTTATCACAGACCTCGTATTTGACTGAAAACTGCATGATATAATACTACTACTACTACTACTAGTACTACTACTACTACTACTACTAATAATAATAATAATAATAAAACACACTGTGAGAACTATGAATAATTATAATCATTTTCTCAGGGCCCATTCACACATAGTCTGAATTTGGTTAACTAAACATAAAGTGCGCATGAAGCAAAATGTATAAAATTGCACCTGTCTCTAATGCCTTGCAGACCTGTTGCTACAACTATTTACGCACACCAGCAGCTGAAAGACAGAGTGTGCACTGTCCGAGCCCATCGAACCCTCTCGTGCTAGGTGTCAGCCAAATATATATATAAAACAGATAAGTGGATCCTTGTCATTTGATTGGTGCTTTGTATGTCATGTGACATGGATTATTCCTCCAATTACTCTTGCATTGCATTTAACATGCAAATTTGGTTCCATACATTTTGTACCAATACACGCTGCTAACCCCCACCCACACACACACTGGTGGAGGCGGCCTTTAGTTAAACATAGCAGAGTTTGTTTGGCTGCTAGATGATGATTTGAATGAATTAATTTACTGGGGCAAATTCTTCACACACAACAAAAAACAAACAAACAAACAAATCCATTACGCCATAAGCCATCTGGAGGCAAGAAGGGCTCTTAGGATGAAAACCGGGACAAATTTCTGATGCAGTTTTTTTTTTTTTCTCTGAAGTACATGAAGTCAGTGCACACCATCACGGACTACATCATCAGAATTATTTTTGAACTTTCTAACTTTGCTGTTTGTGTTGTTTATAAATTAATAAAATATCAAATGACAAAGATCTATTTTAGCCATTATATAAAAAAAAGTAATAAATGTTTTTTCAATCTTTCAATGGAACAAATTTTTGATTCGGTGAAAGCTGGAATGTTCATTCCATCTTTCACCTCATGAAATATTCATACCATTGAACTCATAAACATTCATATATATATATATATATATATATATATCCATCCATCCATCCATTTTCTTCCGCTTTATCTGGAGTCGGGTCGCGGGGGCAGCAGCTCAAGCAAAGCCGCCCAGACCTCCCGATTCACACACACCTCCCCCAGCTCCTCTGGGGGAACCCTAACGCGTTCCCAAGCCAGCCGAGAGATGTAGTCCCTCCAGCGTGTCCTGGGTCTTCCTCGGGGCCTCCTCCCAATGGGACATGCCCGGAAGACCTCTCCAGCGAGGCGTCCAGGGGGCATCCGGAAAAGATGCCCAAACCACCTCAACTGACTCCTTTCGACGTGGAGGAGCAGCGGCTCGACTCCGAGCTCCTCCTGAGTGACCGAGCTCCTCACCCTATCTCTAAGCAAGCACCCAGCCCCCCTGCGGAGGAAACTCATCTCGGCCGCTTGTACTCGCAATCTCGTTCTTTCGGTCATGAGCCAAATCTCATGACCATAGGTGAGGATCGGAACGTAGATCGATCGGTAAATCGAGAGCTTTGACCCCCTACTCAGCTCTCTCTTCACCACGACGGTCCGATACAGCGACTGCATCACTGCAGATGCTGCACCGATCCGTGTATCGATCTCAGGCTCCATCCGCTCCATCGTCCCTCACATATATAATTATATATATATATATATTATATATATATATATATATATATATATATATATATATATATATATATATATATATATATATATTGTGTTCAAAAAAAAAAGCTCAGACTCCTAATAATAACTTTTATTCCATACAAGCAAATGCACTGGGAACACTGCACTTTCGATTCCAAATCCAAACATGAAGAAAAAATGATCACATTTGCTATTACTTTTCAGAAAGTGAAGAAAAGGCAATATTAGGCTCTTCAAAATGCCTGATGACTTGACAGTCAAAAGGATTTCATTTTGTCTGTTAAAATATTTAACTCTTGTTATAAAGAGCAGACAATACAAGAATTATCATTCTTCTGTTCCTTCATGTTCATGAACCCTGGCCATGGACATAAACAAGGAATTAATGAACTGACATGAATGAATGCTCATATTATGAAGACATCAGCCTGCTCTGTGTGTCGAGTTGTCCATCATGTGGTGTGCTGAACGCACCGTATCATGTGGACTACAGTTCACGTGGTAGACATGACATTTGGCTTACCAGCATTCACATGATCAGTGGCCACACTAATCCACACCTCCTGCACAGAAGGGGAAGGAGAAACCCGACCTTGCTGGACAGATCATGAAACTGGAGTGACACCCAGTCTGTGGACAAGAGCTGAAACATTGGTAATTCATGGAAATAAATTTGTGTGCATAATCATTCTGTGATAGATAGATAGATAGATAGATAGATAGATAGATAGATAGATAGATAGATAGATAGATAGATAGATAGATAGATAGATAGATAGATAGATAGATAGATAGATAGATAGATAGATAGATAGATAGATAGATAGATAGATAGATAGATAGATAGATAGATAGATAGATAGATAGATTTATTGTCATTGTTATTATTGTCAAGTGCAATGAAAATTCATCCCACACAATCACCTCAGACAAAAATACAATTAATCCACAATTATTACAAGTTGAACGTAATGATGGCACACATTAGAATTAGAACACCCATACATATACATTTGACTGTTTATGTACGCTAAACTTTAAGACAGTTCGTCACCCGAATTGTGGCAATGTGAAGTGGGTGGGGGGCAGCAGTGTCTCGCGCAGCTGCAAGCTTGGGGGGAGCAGCACTGAGGAGGCAAGGGGTGGTTGAGGTGGGGGGGGATGGGGCGTGCATCATGAGTGCAGATGAGGTGAGTTCGTATCAGTCAAATGAGTTTGTATCAGTTTCAGTGTGTACGTGCCTCATGTCTGGAGTTGCAGACTGACTGTCAGGGAGGGCAGAAGATAAGAGGGCAGCCGAATGGTTCACCAAGGCCGTAGAAATCAGAGTCATACCGGGTGTTCTGCGTGCAGTTCAATGCACTGAACATTTGTGCGCATAGAGTACGGTTCAATGCAATACACCTCTAGTTTGTGAAAGTAAATGTTGCATACTAGGTTTTCAATTTCATTCAACATACAGTGAACATAAGACACACATAATGCAAAGCAACCACAATAGAATCACAAAGTCAGTGTCACTGCAGTTCCAGTCAGACCACTGATCAATGAAAATTAACAATGAAAACTGCATTTGTCAGTGACCCCATGGTCACAGAATGACACCAGAAAACTTAGAGTCTGGAAGAAATGAAATAAATAAAGCAATGCCTAAATGAAATCCCAATACACTGTGGTATAAAAGTGTAAATGAAGAATTATTCAAATTTATGGACGCATTCAGCACAGAACAACTCTGTCCTTAACAGGCACAGGCAGCACTGCTGGCACTTTGGGTTTCAACCACAACCACCTCAGCATGTGTGTGCAGTGATTCTAATTAGATATTTAAATCAGTGAAGGGACTCTCACCTAACTACACCTGCTGATGGTTCCACTACAAAAGCATGAGCGAGATTATTTCCACTATAGGGGCTGGGGTGGCTGAAACCCCGTGGAGCTTTAGCTAATTATCTTTCTTCTATCTGTGGGCTACAATGCTCTTGCTGCCACTCATGCACAAACACACCTCACTAGAGCAGATATTACAGCCACCAAATGTCAAGTTTCCAATGTTCTTGTAAATAAAAACACACAATGGACACTCAAAGTGAGTCTGACAATGTGTTTGTGAACAAAGACCATGTCATATAACATAATTTAATAGTATTCTTTTTGCCAGTCAGACCTACTTTCAAATGTTTTTCTGAAGTGCTTGGTTATGGTTAATCTGTGAAGTACGTCAGAAAATAAACCAAAACCCCAATTTATTTCTTTGCTGATAATTTGTTGTGACTTGCTCAATGTTGCAAACTCATAAATAAAACTAAAATTAAACAGCAATTAATTCTGCTCTATAGTAATCCACATCTAGTTGAAGTGAATTTTAAAAATGGCACAAATCATCATTTCATTCATCATTTTGAAACCTAAGACAATGAATTACAAACAGTATCAAGCGCATAAAGCCTGATAAAAATTTCCAGGCCTTTTGTAAGACACTGTGCTTCTATTATGTGAGCTGCACCCTGGCCAAACATTATGTTTTCTAGCACACCACAAGAAGAACTCAAAACCCATTAGTATTGGACAATTAGTCATTAACGACCAACAGTGACAGCATGTGTGATCGATTTCTGTTGAGATGAAGCAAACTGTAATTTAATGTGGACGCCTCACTACATATTCATTTATCAAGTCTTAGCTAACGAGCAACAATACAGAAGCACAAGCTCAACCAGGACATTGTGAAATCTATTTTCAATTTCAATTTATTTCCATTTTTATAGCTCCAAATCACAACAAAGTTCCCTCAAGGCTCTTCACACAAGTAAGGATTATCAAACCTTATCAAACCCCAGAGCAAGCACACAGCCGACAGTGGTAAGGAAAAACTTCCTCTGATGATTTCAGGAAGAAACCTCAAGCAGACCAGACTCAAAGGGGTGGACCCATTGCTTGGGAAATCTAACAAGAGGACTACTTTGTTGGCATAAATTGTAAAGCTCTAAAGGCTTCCATGACCTAATATATATCTGTATTGAAAATTTCATCAAAATCCGTGCAGTAGTTTTGACGTAATCCTGCTAACAGTAATCCTTCAAAGCCTATATAAAGTGAAACTTGATCCAGAATCTGGATCCAGAGCACCTACAAACTTTAATGGTTTCTTTCATGGCCTAATACAGTTGTGCTCAAACGTTTACATACCCTGACAGAATTTTTGCTTTTTTGGCCATTTTTAAGAGAATATGAATGACAACACAAAAACTTTTTTCTTTCCACTCATGGTTAGTGGTTGTGTGAAGCCATTTATTGTCAAACAACTGTGTTTCCTCTTTTTAAATCAAAATGACAAGAGAACTACCCAAATTACCCTGATCCAAAGTTTACATGCCCCTGTTCTTAATACTATGTATTGCCCACTTTAACATCAATGACAGCTTGGAGTCTTTTGTGGTAGTTTTGGACGAGGCTCTCTGATGGTAAAGCTGCCACTGAATATGTCTTGGACTTTATTTACATCAGTTACAAATAAATACAAACAATATGGCACTCTATGATAAATCTGCATGGAGTAGACAGTTCTCAAAAACTGAGTGACTGTACAAGAAGGAGAAGAATGAGGAAAGCCACCAAGGCACCCAGACAACCCAGAAGAAGTTATAGGTTTATGTGGCTGTGACTGGAGAAATTATACACAGTGCAAACTTTGCATTTTGTATCACCAGTTATCCATCTTCATGATGAAGTGTGTCATTTTGATTTAAAAAGAGGAAACAGTTGTTTGACAATAAATGGCTTCACCCAACCACTAACCATGAGTGGAAAAAAAAGGTTTTTATGTTGTCATTCATTTTCTCTTAAAAATAGCCAAAAAAGCAAAAATTCTACCAGGGTATGTAAACTTTTGAGCACAACTGTATGTATCTGTGGTGAAAATTTCATCAAAATCCATGCAGTAGTTTTGATGGAATCCTGCTAACAGACAGACAAACAGACAGACAGACAGACAATTAAATAAACGCAGATGATTTTATTAAGTCCTTGGCAGACGTGATGCCATTTTAACATACAATTTAATTGTAATGAGTCTCAATTGGATTTTGGATGTTGATGATGGGCCTCATGTATAAATCTTAAAAAATATTTGACTGCTATCACTTCTATCAACTTGCACCCTTATCAAAATAGACAGGTTGAGACTGAGTAGCTTGGAGAAATGGCTACTTATGGCCACCACATTTTCAGTAAAGAAAGAGGCAAAGATGTCAGCTGTGAAGTTAGCAGCTGAAAGAGCTGGCGGTGGCTTGAGTAATTTGAAGGTGGAAAACAATTTCAGAGTGTCAGTGAGACTGCTGATTTTGACATTAAGGAAGGCAGTCATTGCAGCAGAGATACTAGATGGGAAGGAGGACAACAGCATATGGTACTTTATGAAATCAGCAGGTATTTTGAGGCATTTCCTCTCAGAAGGTCTGAGATTGGTGCACAGCAGTTGAAGGGTCTCACTGAGAGATAGGTTAGCACAAGCGTGTCTGGGACATAGGGGACACAGGCTGTCCCATCCAAAGCTCAGTGTGGACTTGAGAGCATGTGTGACACCATTAAGCCGCGGTCCCACCGAATAATGAAGGCTGAAGAAGGAGCCATGCACCCTGTTTTTTTTTTTGTTTCGTGAGCTATCGTGGCAGTATAGTGGCTCAGAGTTGCTCTTAGAGGCATTATCTTCAGTTAACAAGGCTCCTCTCTGAGCGTGGCGCTAATTTCAAGATGTTCAAAATTTAGCAACAACAGCGTGGCGCAGTTTGTGTTCGAGTTACTGCGACGGCTTAGAGGCATTTTTGTGGTGCTTACGAGTCTGCAAAAAGTCCATTATCCGTGCGCCTGGCACCTTCGCAGGACCTGAGAGGCTATTTTTGGAACAGCTCTCCTCTTGCGCACACAATTCCACCTGCTCTGTGCGCTGGACTCTATATAAAATAATTATTTTGTAGCAGATTAATCATTTTCTGTCAAAACTTGGATGCTGAAAATGGAATTAATGAATCACATGAGCTGCGCTGTATGTGCACACTGAGGCAGTGACTCATCATCACGCTTCAAACGAGCATTTAGGCAGAACGCCAGCTCACAAAAGAGTGATATTTCAGTCAATATTGGACGAACACAAAGTTAAAATTTGGGTGACTGCGTGAAAGTGGATGTGTGTTTAAAGCCATGGAAGATAATAATTCCAATGGAGCAGCTAAGAGCAGGAGCTGTGCAGCAACACAGGTGGAGAGTGCGCAAAAGACCGATTTTGAAGACACAACACAAAGTTAAAAGTTGTATCATGATAACTTGTAAGCTGCGGAAGAAATAAAGATATATATATATATATATTTTTTTTTTTTTTTTTTTTTTTGAAAATGATCCACAGGTGTATATAATAAAACGGCCACCTCATTCTGTATGCAGAACGGCACCGCGCGCAAAAGAGTGTTTTTGCAGAAATAAACAGATGAACACAAAGTTAAAAGTGGAATCACATTGTAAAAATGATTGTGTTTAAAGCCAAGGAAAAAATAAAGCCAGCAAGCCACAGATGGAAAGGAAGCCACTTAGAAAGAGCACAGAGGCGGCTGTCCATGAAAGGACAACAGCAGCGCGCACAGCTGCGGAACTGTGCTGGAGTGTCTATTTTTGGACTGCGTTTAAAAAAAAAATAAGGGACATCTTTAAATGCTGCTGTGAATCTGTGAATTGAAAACCCACACTTTGAAGGGACCAGGTGTGGGAGGGCTGGAGGTTTGGACCAAACTCATGCCTAAACGTGTGCCAACATGGCGTTATCTTGGCGCTATCATGGCGTTATCATGGCATTACGTGGATTAGTGTGGCTGATGCGAGCCATTCGAGGCTGGAATGACAGGTTGGTCGTGGCTCACTAGAGACTGCTACGTGGCACATGCAGGGTACAGAGAGGCACATAGTGGCACCTTCATAGTGGATACGTGATAGATCAAAACGTGGGTCATTCTTCAAATAATCACCCCACACCCATGCGTGGCTCCTTCTTCAGCCTTCATTATTCGGTGAGACCGAGGCTTAAAGCTCGAGAAAGGAGAGGCAGAACAGAGGTAACCACTGAGGACAAATGGACAGGAGACAAGTCTCTATGGAGTGAGACGTTACCAACAGAGGAAGAACGGAGGCTTGTTCCATGCAGGGGTGTGACGGTCAGAGTGTCAGTGACACAGTGTTGGGTGAGAAGAAGGTTAAGCAAAGTCCGAGGCTAAAGTTGTGTATGAAGCATTTCTGTGCAAATAGCCTGAATGTGCAACTGGAATGACTTTGTGGAAAATATGTGGTTATTTTAGGGTACACGGATGACATGTACTTCTTGCATTATGAGAAAGTATCAACAATGACCCCACAGCCATTAATTGGCAAATTAATCACTATTAAATGCCTTGAAGCTCAGGTTTTCAAGAAGTGGACAAGGCCAGCGGGATACCCAAATAAAATCTGCCTGCAGTGGGAGAAACCTGTGATGATGCTCACCCACGTGAGCTCTGTTCCACATGAGGTGGTGTCTGTGCTGCCGCGCGCCGTCCACAAGACGTGTGTCGGCCAGAACGTGTGCGGGGCGACTGGACACACTGGACCAGTAGATGTGGACATGATCAGATCACACTGCTTCTAATTCATGTAATTTCATGACTGTATCTCTGTGACCATGGGTCACAGAGAAACAGATGGATCATATTTATATTGCTCACTTGAAAAATGCAGAGTTTTTATATGGTGTGTGATTTTAATTTTTTTTTTTTTTTGGTAATACTTCCATATAATTCCATGAGACAGATTCCCTCATCTTTCAAAGGACAGCTCCGTAGCTCAGTGGTAAAGTTTCTGACGGGCAATGGGAGCTTTTGGTTCCAGTCCAGTGTGTAGTATGTTTTTTCTTTTTTTTTTATTTTTATTCCACATAAGTGGCACAATGTGGTCCCACAGGTACCGTCTGGTTTTTATTTTTTATTTATTCCACAGAAGCGGTGCGATAGGTACCGGCTGGTTTTTATTTTTTATTTATTCCACAGAAGCAGTGCGATAGGTACCGGCTGGTTTTTATTTTTTACTTATTCCACATAAGTGGCACAATGTGGTCCCACAGGTACCGGCTGGTTTTTATTTTTTATTTATTCCACATAAGTGGCACAATGTGGTCCCACAGGTACCGGCTGGTTTTTATTTTTTATTTATTCCACATAAGTGGCACAATGTGGTCCCACAGGTACCGTCTGGTTTTTATTTTTTATTTATTCCACAGAAGCGGTGCGATAGGTACCGGCTGGTTTTTATTTTTTATTTATTCCACATAAGTGGCACAATGTGGTCCCACAGGTACCGTCTGGTTTTTATTTTTTATTTATTCCACAGAAGCGGTGCGATAGGTACCGGCTGGTTTTTATTTTGTATTTATTCCACATAAGAGGCACAATGTGGTCCCACAGGTACCATCTGGTTTTTATTTTTTATTTATTCCAAGGAAGCGGTGCGATAGGTACCGGCTGGTTTTGATTTTTTATTTATTCCACAGAAGCGGTGCGATAGGTACCGGCTGGTTTTCATTTTTTATTTATTCCACATAAGTGGCACAATGTGGTCCCACAGGTACCGTCTGGTTTTTATTTTTTATTTATTCCACGGAAGTGGTGCGATAGGTACCGGCTGGTTTTTATTTTTTTATTTATTCCACATAAGTGGCAAAATGTGGTCCCACAGGTACCGTCTGGTTTTTATTTTTTATTTATTCCACGGAAGTGGTGCGATAGGTACCGGCTGGTTTTTATTTTTTATTTATTCCACATAAGTGGCACAATGTGGTCCCACAGGTACCGTCTGGTTTTTATTTTTTATTTATTCCACATAAGTGGCAAAATGTGGTCCCACAGGTACCATCTGGTTTTTATTTTTTATTTATTCCACATAAGTGGCAAAATGTGGTCCCACAGGAACCATCTGGTTTTTATTTTTTATTTATTCCACATAAGTGGCAAATTGTGGTCCCACAGGTACCATCTGGTTTTTGGTTTTTATTTATTCCACATAAGTGGCAAAATGTGTTCCCACAGGTACCGTCTGGTTTTTATTTTTTATTTATTCCACAGAAGCGGTGCGATAGGTACCGGCTGGTTTTTATTTTTTTATTTATTCCACATAAGTGGCACAATGTGGTCCCACAGGTACCGTCTGGTTTTTATTTTTTTATTTATTCCACATAAGTGGCAAAATGTGGTCCCACAGGTACCATCTGGTTTTTGTTTTTTATTTATTCCACATAAGTGGCACAATGTGGTCCCACAGGTACCGGCTGGTTTTTATTTTTTCTTTATTCCACAGGAGCGGTGCGATAGGTACCATCTGGTTTTTATTTTTTATTTATTCCACGGAAGCGGTGCGATAGGTACCGGCTGGTTTTTATTTTTTATTTATTCCACAGAAGCGGTGCGATAGGTACCGGCTGGTTTTTATTTTTTATTTATTCCACAGAAGCGGTGCGATAGGTACCGGCTGGTTTTTATTTATTCCACATAAGAGGCACAATGTGGTCCCACAGGTACTGTCTGGTTTTTATTTTTTATTTATTCCACATAAGAGGCACAATGTGGTCCCACAGGTACCGTCTGGTTTTTATTTTTTATTTATTCCACAGAAGCGGTGCGATAGGTACCGGCTGGTTTTTATTTTTTATTTATTCCACATAAGAGGCACAATGTGGTCCCACAGTTACCGGCTGGTTTTCATTTTTTATTTATTCCACATAAGTGGCACAATGTGGTCCCACAGGTACCGTCAGGTTTTTATTTTTTATTTATTCTACATAAGTGGCACAATGTGATCCCACAGGTACCGGCTGGTTTTTATTTTTTATTTATTCCACATAAGTGGTGCGATAGGTACCGGATGGTTTTATTTTTTATTTATTCCACATAAGTGGCACAATGTGGTCCCACAGGTACTGTCTGGTTTTTATTTTTTATTTATTCCACATAAGTGGCACAATGTGGTCCCACAGTTACCGGCTGGTTTTTATTTTTTATTTATTCCATATAAGTGGCACAATGTGGTCCCACAGGTACCGTCTGGTTTTTATTTTTTTATTTATTCCACAGAAGCAGTGCGATAGGTACTGGCTGGTTTTAATTTTTTATTTATTCCACCTAAGTGGCACAATGTGGTCCCACAGGTACAGTCTGGTTTTTATTTTTTATTTATTCCACGCATGCGGTGCGATAGGTACCGTCTGGTTTTTATTTTTTATTTATTCCACAGAAGCGGTGCGATAGGTACCGGCTGGTTTTTATTTTTTATTTATTCCATGGAAGCAGTGCGATAGGTACCGTCTGGTTTTTATTTTTTATTTATTCCACAGAAGCGGTGCGATAGGTACCGGCTGGTTTTTATTTTTTATTTATTCCATGGAAGCGGTGCGATAGGTACCGGCTGGTTTTTATTTTTTATTTATGCCACATAAGTGGCACAATGTGGTCGCACAGGTACCGTCTGGTTTTTATTTTTTATTTATTCCACAGAAGCAGTGCGATAGGTACAGGCTGTTTTTTATTTTTTATTTATTCCATGGAAGCGGTGCGATAGGTACCGGCTGGTTTTTATTTTTTATTTATGCCACATAAGTGGCACAATGTGGTTGCACAGGTACCGTCTGGTTTTTATTTTTTATTTATTCCACAGAAGCGGTGCGATAGGTACCGGCTGGTTTTTATTTTTTCTTTATGCCACATAAGTGGCACAATGTGGTCGCACAGGTACCGTCTGGTTTTTATTTTTTATTTATTCCACAGAAGCGGTGCGATAGGTACCAGCTGGTTTTTATTTTTTATTTATTCCACATAAAAGGCACAATGTGGTCCCACAGGTACCAGCTGGTTTTTATTTTTTATTTATTCCACATAAGTGGCACAATGTGGTCCCACAGGTACCGTCTGGTTTTTATTTTTTATTTATTCCACATAAGTGGCACAATGTGGTCACACAGGTACCGTCTGGTTTTTATTTTTTATTTATTCCACGCATGCGGTGCGATAGGTACCGTCTGGTTTTTATTTTTTATTTATTCCACAGAAGCGGTGCGATAGGTACCGGATGGTTTTTATTTTTTATTTATTCCACATAAGTGGCACAATGTAGTCCAACAGGTACCGTCTGGTTTTTATTTTTTATTTATTCCACATAAGTGGCACAATGTGGTCCCACAGGTACCTTCTGGTTTTTATTTTTTATTTATTCCACGGAAGCGGTGAGATAGCTACTGGCTGTTTTTTTTTTTTTTTTTTATTCCACATAATTGGCACAATGTGGTCACACAGGTACCGTCAGGTTTTTATTTTTTGTATTTATTCCACATAAGTGGCACAATGTAGTCCCACAGGTACCGGCTGGTTTTTATTTTTTATTTATTCCACATAAGTGGCACAATGTGGTCCCATATGTACCGTCTGGTTTTTATTTTTTATTTATTCCACAGAAGCGGTGCGATAGGTACCAGATGGTTTTATTTTTTATTTATTCCACATAAGTGGCACAATGTGGTCCCACAGTTACCGGCTGGTTTTTATTTTTTATTTATTCCATATAAGTGGCACAATGTGGTCCCACAGGTACCGTCTGGTTTTTATTTTTTTATTTATTTCACAGAAGCGGTGCGTTAGGTACCGGCTGGTTTTAATTTTTTCTTTATTCCACATAAGTGGAACAATGTGGTCCCACATGTACCGTCTGGTTTTTATTTTTTATTTATTCCACAGAAGCGGTGCGATAGGTACCGGCTGGTTTTTATTTTTTATTTATTCCATGGAAGCGGTGCGATAGGTACCGGCTGGTTTTTATTTTTTATTTATGCCACATAAGTGGCACAATGTGGTCACACAGGTACCGTCTGGTTTTATTTTTTATTTATTCCACGCATGCGGTGCGATAGGTACCGGCTGGTTTTTATTTTTTATTTATTCCATGGAAGCGGTGCGATAGGTACCGTCTGGTTTTTATTTTTTATTTATTCCACAGAAGCGGTGCGATAGGTACCGGCTGGTTTTTATTTTTTATTTATGCCACATAAGTGGCACAATGTGGTCGCACAGGTACCGTCTGGTTTTTATTTTTAATTTATTCCACAGAAGCGGTGCGATAGGTACCGGCTGGTTTTTATTTTTTATTTATTCCATGGAAGCGGTGCGATAGCTACCGGCTGGTTTTTATTTTTTATTTATGCCACATAAGTGGCACAATGTGGTCGCACAGGTACCGTCTGGTTTTTATTTTTTATTTATTCCACGCATGCGGTGCGATAGGTATCGGCTGGTTTTTATTTTTTATTTATGCCACATAAGTGGCACAATGTGGTCGCACAGGTACCGTCTGGTTTTTATTTTTTATTTATTCCACAGAAGCGGTGCGATAGGTACCGGCTGGTTTTTATTTTTTCTTTATTCCACATAAGTGGAACAATGTGGTCCCACATGTACCGTCTGGTTTTTATTTTTTATTTATTCCACAGAAGCGGTGCGATAGGTACCAGCTGGTTTTTATTTTTTATTTATTCCACATAAGTGGCACAATGTGGTCCCACAGGTACCGGCTGGTTTTTATTTTTTATTTATTCCAAATAAGTGGCACAATGTGGTCCCACATGTAACGTCTGGTTTTTATTTTTTATTTATTCCACAGAAGCAGTGCGATAGGTACCAGATGGTTTTATTTTTTATTTATTCCACATAAGTGGCACAATGTGGTCCCACAGGTAATGTCTGGTTTTTATTTTTTATTTATTCCACATAAGTGGCACAATGTGGCCCCACATGTACCGGCTGGTTTTTATTTTTTATTTATTCCACCTAAGTGGCACAATGTCGTCCCACATGTACCGTATGGTTTTTATTTTTTATTTATTCCACAGAAGTGGTGCGATAGGTACCAGCTGTTTTTTATTTATTCCACATAAGTGTCACAATGTGGTCCCACAGGTACCGTCTGGTTTTTATTTTTTATTTATTCCACAGAAGCAGTGCTATAGGTACCGGCTGGTTTTTATTTTTTATTTATTCCACAGAAGCGGTGCGATAGGTACCGGCTGAATTTTATTTTTTATTTATTCCACATAAGTGGCACAATGTGGTCACACAGGTACCGGCTGGTTTCTATTTTTTATTTATTCCACAGGAGCGGTGCGATAGGTACCGTCTGGTTTTTATTTTTTAGTTATTCCACCGAAGCGGTGCGATAGGTACCGGCTGGTTTTTATTTTTTATTTATTCCACATAAGTGGCACAATGTGGTCCCACAGGTACCGTCTGGTTTTTATTTTTTATTTATTCCACATAAGTGGCACAATGTGGTCGCACAGGTACCGCCTGGTTTCTATTTTTTATTTATTCCACATAAGAGGCACAATGTGGTCCCACAGGTACCGTCTGGTTTTTCTTTTTTATTTATTCCACATAAGTGGCACAATGTGGTCCCACAGGTACCGGCTGGTTTCTTTTTTTATTTATTCCACAGGAGCGGTGCGATAGGTATCGTCTGGTTTTTATTTTTTAGTTATTCCACCGAAGCGGTGCGATAGGTACCGGCTGGTTTTTATTTTTTATTTATTCCACATAAGTGGCACAATGTGGTCCCACAGGTACCGTCTGGTTTTTATTTTTTATTTATTCCACATAAGTGGCACAATGTGGTCCCACAGGTACTGTCTGGTTTTTATTTTTTATTTATTCCACATAAGTGGCACAATGTGGTCCCACAGTTACCGGCTGGTTTTTATTTTTTATTTATTCCATATAAGTGGAACAATGTGGTCCCACAGGTACCGTCTGGTTTTTATTTTTTTATTTATTCCACAGAAGCAGTGCGATAGGTACCGGCTGGTTTTAATTTTTTATTTATTCCACCTAAGTGGCACAATGTGGTCCCACAGTTACCGGCTGGTTTTTATTTTTTATTTATTCCATATAAGTGGCACAATGTGGTCCCACAGGTACCGTCTGGTTTGTATTTTTTTATTTATTTCACAGAAGCGGTGCGATAGGTACCGGCTGGTTTTAATTTTTTATTTATTCCACCTAAATGGCACAATGTCGTCCCACAGGTACCGGCTGGTTTTTATTTTTTATTTATTCCACATAAGTGGCACAATGTGGTCCCACAGGTACCGTCTGGTTTTTATTTTTTATTTATTCCACAGAAGCGGTGCGATAGGTACCGGCTGGTTTTTATTTTGTATTTATTCCACATAAGAGGCACAATGTGGTCCCACAGGTACCATCTGGTTTTTATTTTTTATTTATTCCAAGGAAGCGGTGCGATAGGTACCGGCTGGTTTTGATTTTTTATTTATTCCACAGAAGCGGTGCGATAGGTACCGGCTGGTTTTCATTTTTTATTTATTCCACATAAGTGGCACAATGTGGTCCCACAGGTACCGTCTGGTTTTTATTTTTTATTTATTCCATGGAAGTGGTGCGATAGGTACCGGCTGGTTTTTATTTTTTTATTTATTCCACATAAGTGGCACAATGTGGTCCCACAGGTACCGTCTGGTTTTTATTTTTTATTTATTCCACATAAGTGGCAAAATGTGGTCCCACAGGTACCATCTGGTTTTTATTTTTTATTTATTCCACATAAGTGGCAAAATGTGGTCCCACAGGAACCATCTGGTTTTTATTTTTTATTTATTCCACATAAGTGGCAAAATGTGGTCCCACAGGTACCATCTGGTTTTTGTTTTTTATTTATTCCACATAAGTGGCAAAATGTGTTCCCACAGGTACCGTCTGGTTTTTATTTTTTATTTATTCCACAGAAGCGGTGCGATAGGTACCGGCTGGTTTTTATTTTTTATTTATTCCACAGAAGCGGTGCGATAGGTACCGGCTGGTTTTTATTTATTCCACATAAGAGGCACAATGTGGTCCCACAGGTACTGTCTGGTTTTTATTTTTTATTTATTCCACATAAGAGGCACAATGTGGTCCCACAGGTACCGTCTGGTTTTTATTTTTTATTTATTCCACAGAAGCGGTGCGATAGGTACCGGCTGGTTTTTATTTTTTATTTATTCCACATAAGAGGCACAATGTGGTCCCACAGTTACCGGCTGGTTTTCATTTTTTATTTATTCCACATAAGTGGCACAATGTGGTCCCACAGGTACCGTCAGGTTTTTATTTTTTATTTATTCCACATAAGTGGCACAATGTGGTCCCACAGGTACCGGCTGGTTTTTATTTTTTATTTATTCCACATAAGTGGCACAATGTGGTCCCACAGGTACCGTCTGGTTTTTATTTTTTATTTATTCCACAGAAGCAGTGCTATAGGTACCGGCTGGTTTTTATTTTTTATTTATTCCACGGAAGCGGTGCGATAGGTACTGGCTGGTTTTTATTTTTTATTTATTCCACAGGAGCGGTGCGATAGGTACCGGCTGGTTTTTATTTTTTATTTATTCCACATAAGTGGCACAATGTGGTCCAACAGGTACCGTCTGGTTTTTATTTTTTATTTATTCCACAGAAGCGGTGCGATAGGTACCGGATGGTTTTATTTTTTATTTATTCCACATAAGTGGCACAATGTGGTCCCACAGGTACTGTCTGGTTTTTATTTTTTATTTATTCCACATAAGTGGCACAATGTGGTCCCACAGTTACCGGCTGGTTTTTATTTTTTATTTATTCCATATAAGTGGAACAATGTGGTCCCACAGGTACCGTCTGGTTTTAATTTTTTTATTTATTCCACAGAAGCGGTGCGATAGGTACCGGCTGGTTTTAATTTTTTATTTATTCCACCTAAGTGGCACAATGTGGTCCCACAGGTACCGTCTGGTTTTTATTTTTTATTTATTCCATATAAGTGGCACAATGTGGTCCCACAGTTACCGGCTGGTTTTTATTTTTTATTTATTCCATATAAGTGGCACAATGTGGTCCCACAGGTACCGTCTGGTTTGTATTTTTTTATTTATTTCACAGAAGCGGTGCGATAGGTACCGGCTGGTTTTAATTTTTTATTTATTCCACCTAAATGGCACAATGTCGTCCCACAGGTACCGGCTGGTTTTTATTTTTTATTTATTCCACATAAGTGGCACAATGTGGTCCCACATGTACCGTATGGTTTTTATTTTTTATTTATTCCACAGAAGTGGTGCGATAGGTACCAGCTGTTTTTTATTTTTTATTTATTCCACATAAGTGGCACAATGTGGTCACACAGGTACCGTCTGGTTTTTATTTTTTATTTATTCCACAGAAGTGGTGCGATAGGCACCGGCTGGTTTTTATTTTTTCTTTATTCCACATAAGTGGAACAATGTGGTCCCACATGTACCGTCTGGTTTTTATTTTTTATTTATTCCACAGAAGCGGTGCGATAGGTAATAGCTGGTTTTTATTTTTTATTTATTCCACATAAAAGGCACAATGTGGTCCCACAGGTACCAGCTGGTTTTTATTTTTTATTTATTCCACATAAGTGGCACAATGTGGTCGCACAGGTACCATCTGGTTTTTATTTTTTATTTATTCCACATAAGTGGCACAATGTGGTCCAACAGGTACCGTCTGGTTTTTATTTTTTATTTATTCCACAGAAGCGGTGCGATAGGTACCGGATGGTTTTATTTTTTATTTATTCCACATAAGTGGCACAATGTGGTCCCACAGGTACTGTCTGGTTTTTATTTTTTATTTATTCCACATAAGTGGCACAATGTGGTCCCACAGTTACCGGCTGGTTTTAATTTTTTATTTATTCCATATAAGTGGAACAATGTGGTCCCACAGGTACCGTCTGGTTTTTATTTTTTATTTATTCCATGGAAGCAGTGCGATAGGTACCGGCTGGTTTTTATTTTTTATTTATGCCACATAAGTGGCACAATGTGGTCCAACAGGTACCGTCTGGTTTTTATTTTTTATTTATTCCACGGAAGAGGTGCGATAGGTACTGGCTGTTTTTTTTTTTTTTTTTTTTTTATTCCACATAATTGGCACAATGTGGTCACACAGGTACCGTCAGGTTTTTATTTTTTGTATTTATTCCACATAAGTGGCACAATGTGGTCCCACAGGTACCGGCTGGTTTTTATTTTTTATTTATTCCACATAAGTGGCACAATGTGGTCCCACATGTACCGTCTGGTTTTTATTTTTTATTTATTCCACAGAAGCGGTGCGATAGGTACCAGATGGTTTTATTTTTTATTTATTCCACATAAGTGGCACAATGTGGTCCCACAGTTACCGGCTGGTTTTTATTTTTTATTTATTCCATATAAGTGGCACAATGTGGTCCCAGAGGTACCGGCTGGTTTTTATTTTTTATTTATTCCACATAAGTGGCACAATGTGGTCCCACAGGTACCGTCTGGTTTTTATTTTTTTATTTATTTCACAGAAGCGGTGCGATAGGTACCAGCTGGTTTTAATTTTTTATTTATTCCACCTAAATGGCACAATGTCGTCCCACAGGTACCGGCTGGTTTTTATTTTTTATTTATTCCACATAAGTGGCACAATGTGGTCCCACGTGTACCGTATGGTTTTTATTTTTTATTTATTCCACAGAAGTGGTGCGATAGGTACCAGCTGTTTTTTATTTTTTATTTATTCCACATAAGTGGCACAATGTGGTCACACAGGTACCGTCTGGTTTAATTTTTTATTTATTCCACGCATGCGGTGCGATAGGTACCGTCTGGTTTTTATTTTTTATTTATTCCACAGAAGCGGTGCGATAGGTACCGGCTGGTTTTTATTTTTTATTTATTCCATGGAAGCGGTGCGATAGGTACCGTCTGGTTTTTATTTTTTATTTATTCCACAGAAGCGGTGCGATAGATACCGGCTGGTTTTTATTTTTTATTTATGCCACATAAGTGGCACAATGTGGTTGCACAGGTACCGTCTGGTTTTTATTTTTAATTTATTCCACAGAAGCGGTGCGATAGGTACCGGCTGGTTTTTATTTTTTATTTATTCCACGGAAGCGGTGCGATAGGTACCGTCTGGTTTTTATTTTTTATTTATTCCACAGAAGCGGTGCGATAGGTACCGGCTGGTTTTTATTTTTTATTTATGCCACATAAGTGGCACAATGTGGTCCAACAGGTACCGTCTGGTTTTTATTTTTTATTTATTCCACGGAAGCGGTGCGATAGGTAGTGGCTGGTTTTTCATTTTTTATTTTTTTATTCCACATAATTGGCACAATGTGGTCACACAGGTACCGTCAGGTTTTTATTTTTTGTATTTATTCCACATAAGTGGCACAATGTGGTCCCACAGTTACCGGCTGGTTTTTATTTTTTATTTATTCCACATAAGTGGCACAATGTGGTCCCACATGTACCGTCTGGTTTTTATTTTTTATTTATTCCACAGAAGCGGTGCGATAGGTACCAGATGGTTTTATTTTTTATTTATTCCACATAAGTGGCACAATGTGGTCCCACAGGTACTGTCTGGTTTTTATTTTTTATTTATTCCACATAAGTGGCACAATGTGGTCCCACAGTTACCGGCTGGTTTTTATTTTTTATTTATTCCATATAAGTGGCACAATGTGGTCCCACAGGTACCGGCTGGTTTTTATTTTTTATTTATTCCACATAAGTGGCACAATGTGGTCCCACATGTACCGTCTGGTTTTTATTTTTTATTTATTCCACAGAAGCGGTGCGATAGGTACCAGATGGTTTTATTTTTTATTTATTCCACATAAGTGGCACAATGTGGTCCCACAGGTACCGTCTGGTTTTTATTTTTTATTTATTCCACAGAAGCGGTGCGATAGGTACCGGCTGGTTTTTATTTTTTATTTATGCCACATAAGTGGCACAATGTGGTCGCACAGGTACCGTCTGGTTTTTATTTTTTATTTATTCCATAGAAGTGGTGCGATAGGCACCGGCTGGTTTTTATTTTTTCTTTATTCCACATAAGTGGAACAATGTGGTCCCACATGTACCGTCTGGTTTTTATTTTTTATTTATTCCACAGAAGCGGTGCGATAGGTACCAGCTGGTTTTTATTTTTTGTTTATTCCACATAAAACGCACAATGTGGTCCCACAGGTACCAGCTGGTTTTTATTTTTTATTTATTCCACATAAGTGGCACAATGTGGTCCCACAGGTACCGTCTGGTTTTTATTTTTTATTTATTCCACATAAGTGACACAATGTGGTCCCACAGGTACCGCCTGGTTTTTATTTTTTATTTATTCCACTGAAGCGGTGCGGTAGGTACCGTCTGGTTTTTATTTTTTATTTATTCCACATAAGTGGCACAATGTGGTGGCACAGGTACCGGCTGGTTTTTATTT
The DNA here is from genome assembly GCF_902500255.1 of Thalassophryne amazonica. Taxonomy (NCBI): domain Eukaryota; kingdom Metazoa; phylum Chordata; class Actinopteri; order Batrachoidiformes; family Batrachoididae; genus Thalassophryne; species Thalassophryne amazonica. Next base: position 89,288,676 of record NC_047113.1, on the reverse strand, counting down.
TTTATTTATTCCACAGGAGCGGTGCGATAGGTACCGTCTGGTTTTTATTTTTTAGTTATTCCACGGAAGCGGTGCGATAGGTACTGGCTGGTTTTTACTTTTTATTTATTCCACTGAAGCGGTGCGATAGGTACCGTCTGGTTTTTATTTTTTATTTATTCCACAGAAGCGGTGCGATAGGTACCGGCTGGTTTTTATTTTTTATTTATTCCACCTAAGTGGCACAATGTGGTCCCACAGGTACCGTCTGGTTTTTATTTTTTATTTATTCCACAGAAGCGGTGCGATAGGTACCGGCTCTATTTTATTTTTTATTTATTCCACATAAGTGGCACAATGTGGTCCCACAGGTACCGGCTGTTTTTTTTTCTTCTTTATTCCACATAAGTGGCACAATGTGGTCCCACATGTACCGTCTGGTTTTTATTTTTTATTTATTCCACAGAAGCGGTGAGATAGGTACCGGCTGGTTTTTATTTTATATTTATTCCACATAAGAGGCACAATGTGGTCCCACAGTTACCGTCTGGTTTTTATTTTTTATTTATTCAACGGAAGTGGTGCGATAGGTACCGGCTGGTTTTTATTTTTTATTTATTCCACATGAGTGGCACAATGTGGTCCCACAGGTACTGTCTGGTTTTTATTTTTTATTTATTCCACATATTCGCACAATGTGGTCCCACAGGTACCGTCTGGTTTTCATTTTTTATTTATTCCACATATGTGGCACAATGTGGTCCCACAGTTACCGGCTGGTTTTTATTTTTTATTTATTCCACATAAGTGGCACAATGTGGTCCCACAGGTACCGGCTGGTTTTTATTTTTTATTTATTCCACATATGTGGCACAATGTGGTCCCACAGTTACCGGCTGGTTTTTATTTTTTATTTATTCCACATAAGTGGCACAATGTGGTCCCACAGGTACCGTCTGGTTTTATTTTTTTATTTATTCCACAGAAGTGGTGCGATAGGTACCGTCTGGTTTTTATTTTTTATTTATTCCACATAAGTGGCACAATGTGGTCCCACTGGTACTGTCTGCTTTTTATTTTTTATTTATTCCACGGAAGCGGTGCGATAGGTACCGTCTGGTTTTTATTTTTTATTTATTCCACATAAGTGGCACAATGTGGTCCTACAGGTCCCGTCTGGTTTTTATTTTTTATTTATTCCACGGAAGTGGTGTGATAGGTACCGTCTGGTTTTTATTTTTTATTTATTCCACCTAAGTGGCACAATGTGGTCCCACAGGTACCGGCTGGTTTTTATTTTTTATTTATTCCACAGAAGTGGTGCGATAGGTACCGGCTGGTTTTTACTTTTTATTTATTCCACATAAGCGGCACGATGTGGTCCCACAGGTTCCGTCTGGTTTTTATTTTTTATTTATTCCACATAAGCGGCACGATGTGGTCCCACACGTACCGTCTGGTTTTTATTTTTTATTTATTCCACTGAAGTGGTGCGATAGGTACCGGCTGGTTTTTATTTTTTATTTAGTCCACATAAGTGGCACAATGTGGTCCCACAGGTACCGTCTGGTTTTTATTTTTTATTTATTCCACATAAGTGGCACAATGTGGTCACACAGGTACCGGCTGGTTTTTATTTTTTATTTATTCCACATAAGTGGCACAATGTGGTCCCACAGGTACCGTCTGGTTTTTATTTTTTATTTATTCCACATAAGTGGCACAATGTGGTCACACAGGTACCGTCTGGTTTTTATTTTTTATTTATTCCACAGAAGTGGTGCGATAGGTACCGTCTGGTTTTTATTTTTTATTTATTTCACAGAAGCAGTGCGATAGGTACCGTCTGGTTTTTATTTTTTATTTATTCCACATAAGTGGCACAATGTGGTCACACAGGTACCGTCTGGTTTTTATTTTTTATTTATTCCACGGAAGTGGTGCGACAGGTACCGGCTGGTTTCTATTTTTTATTTATTCCACATGAGTGGCACAATGTGGTCCCACAGGTACCGTCTGGTTTTTATTTTTTATTTATTCCACATAAGTGGCACAATGTGGTCACACAGGTACCGTCTGGTTTTTATTTTTTATTTATTCCACAGAAGCGGTGCGATAGGTACCGGCTGGTTTTTATTGTTTATTTATTCCACATAAGTGGCACAATGTGGTCCCACATGTACCGTCTGGGTTTTATTTTTTAGTTATTCCACGGAAGCGGTGCGATAGGTACCGGCTGGTTTTTATTTTTTAGTTATTCCACGGAAGCGGTGCTATAGGTACCGGCTGGTTTTTATTTTTTATTTATTCCACATGAGTGGCACAATGTGGTCCCACAGGTACTGTCTGGTTTTTATTTTTTATTTATTCCACATATTCGCACAATGTGGTCCCACAGGTACCGTCTGGTTTTTTTTTCTTCTTTATTCCACATAAGTGGCACAATGTGGTCCCACATGTACCGCCTGGTTTTTATTTTTTATTTATTCCACGCATGCGGTGCGATAGGTATCGGCTGGTTTTTATTTTTTATTTATTCCACATAAGTGGCACAATGTGGTCACACAGGTACCGTCTGGTTTTTATTTTTTATTTATTCCACAGAAGCGGTGCGATAGGTACCGGCTGGTTTTTATTTTTTATTTATTCCACATAAGTGGCACAATGTGGTCGCACAGGTACCGGCTGGTTATTTTTTTATTTATTCCACATAAGTGGCACAATGTGGTCCCACAGGTACCGTCTGGTTTTTATTTTTTATTTATTCCACATAAGTGGCACAATGTGGTCACACAGGTACCGTCTGGTTTTTATTTTTTATTTATTCCACAGAAGCGGTGCGATAGGTATCGGCTGGTTTTTATTTTTTTATTTATTCCACATAAGTGGCACAATGTGGTCCAACAGGTACCGTCTGGTTTTTCTTTTTTATTTATTCCACGGAAGCGGCGATAGGTACCGGCTGGTTTTTATTTTTTTATTTATTCCACATAAGTGGCACAATGTGGTCCCACAGGTACCGTCTGGTTTTTATTTTTTATTTATTCCACATAAGTGGCACAATGTGGTCCCACAGGTACCGTCTGGTTTTTATTTTTTATTTATTCCACAGAAGCGGTGCGATAGGTACCGGCTGGTTTTTATTTTTTATTTATTCCACATAAGTGGCACAATGTGGTCGCACAGGTACCGGCTGGTTTTTATTTTTTTATTTATTCCACATAAGTGGCACAATGTGGTCCCACAGGTACCGTCTGGTTTTTATTTTTTATTTATTCCACATAAGTGGCACAATGTGGTCACACAGGTACTGTCTGGTTTTTATTTTTTATTTATTCCACAGAAGCGGTGCGATAGGTACCGGCTGGTTTTTATTTTTTTATTTATTCCACATAAGTGGCACAATGTGGTCCAACAGGTACCGTCTGGTTTTTCTTTTTTATTTATTCCACGGAAGCGGCGATAGGTACCGGCTGGTTTTTATTTTTTTATTTATTCCACATAAGTGGCACAATGTGGTCCCACAGGTACCGTCTGGTTTTTATTTTTTATTTATTCCACATAAGTGGCACAATGTGGTCCTACAGGTCCCGTCTGGTTTTTATTTTTTATTTATTCCACGGAAGTGGTGTGATAGGTACCGTCTGGTTTTTATTTTTTATTTATTCCACCTAAGTGGCACAATGTGGTCCCACAGGTACCGGCTGGTTTTTATTTTTTATTTATTCCACAGAAGTGGTGCGATAGGTACCGGCTGGTTTTTACTTTTTATTTATTCCACATAAGCGGCACAATGTGGTCCCACAGTTTCCGTCTGGTTTTTATTTTTTATTTATTCCACATAAGCGGCACGATGTTGTCCCACACGTACCGTCTGGTTTTTATTTTTTATTTATTCCACGGAAGTGGTGCGATAGGTACCGGCTGGTTTTTATTTTTTATTTATTCCACATAAGTGGCACAATGTGGTCCCACAGGTACCGTCTGGTTTTTATTTTTTATTTATTCCACATAAGTGGCACAATGTGGTCCCACAGGTACCGTCTGGTTTTTATTTTTTATTTATTCCACATAAGTGGCACAATGTGGTCACACAGGTACTGTCTGGTTTTTATTTTTTATTTATTCCACATAAGTGGCACAATGTGGTCCCACAGGTACCGTCTGGTTTTTATTTTTTATTTATTCCACAGAAGTGGTGCGATAGGTACCGGCTGGTTTTTACTTTTTATTTATTCCACATAAGCGGCACGATGTGGTCCCACAGGTACCGTCTGGTTTTTATTTTTTATTTATTCCACATAAGCGGCGCGATGTGGTCCCACAGGTACCGTCTGGTTTTTATTTTTTATTTATTCCACATAAGCGGCGCAATGTGGTGTACCTCGTACTGTTCCTGCTTGAAAGACACCGTCGTGTACATGAACTCTCGCACCGGGATCATGCACACCTGCTGGTCGGCGCGATGTTTCGTGATGTGCTAATTTGAGCTGTTTCTCGCTGTTTCGCTGCATTTGATCAAACTTTGAACTATGTGTGAAGGGGCCCGTAACTTTGTATTAATTTTACCACCATGACTATTTAGTGGCAGATTATGTAAATCTTCAATCAGAGGTTAAACAAACACTGTGTGACTTTGTGACATCAGGTGACATTGACCTACAAAACATAAAAAAGGAAAAAAAAAATATGATGAAATATCTTCACGTGACAAGAAACGAGAAACAGGTTGTGTGTGTGTGTGTGTGTGTGTGTGTGCAGCAGAGCCTGTTCAGAGGTGATAAGAACTTTAATAATGAGCTTGTTCATTCTGTCATCAGTCAATGCTGCATCACTGTCTGAGCCATATTCAATCATTCTTATTCTTCATTCAAACACACGGACATAGAGAGAGAGAGAGAGAGAGAGAGAGAGAGAGAGAGAGAGAGAGAGAGAGAGAGAGAGAGAGAGAGAGAGAGAGGCAGAGAGAGATTATCTGTGGTTGAGCAGGTCTTTCTCTCACACACATCATTACAGAGGTCACATTTAATCCTTAACTGTACATTTATATTCCACTGTCCCACATCATGTGCACACACTCATTCATTTATTTCATTAGTTTCATTAGGGTTTTCTGAATTAGACATCCCTTTACTTCCTGGGAGTGGAACTTGTTATTAGATGAATTATAGAATACTGTTTTATCTCTTTCTCTGAGTCACACTCATCCAGTAAATTAATACTAGTGCTACTACTAATAATAAAACATTAGTAACTACTACGATGGATATTTCTAGCCTTATCTGATCTTCAGCCCCCCCACGCCCCACCTCATGGCCCTCAGTTAGTGTGTGCAGGTATATAAAATGAATGAAAGTGAATGAAATACTTTTGGGTTAACTTTTTATTTATTAATTTTCAGAGTGAGTGACTTTTTTTTGCCAGATCAAAACATATGGGGCCTCATGTACACAGGAAATTTTGCCGAGTGGAATTTACTCTGCTGGGATAGCATTTGATCCCAGTCCAAATAGAGTGAATTATACTCTATCACAGAGCTAAATCAACTCAAAACAATGCAAAATAAACTATTATTGGATTAAAACCACTTGCATTGAACAGATGATGATTTTTTTAAGTTATCTTGTTCAGCGACACATATGCAGGAACAATTAAAATGCCCTCTGCTTTGCTGCTTAACTCTTATATAAGGTGATGAAGCTGTCCACAAAATTAAATATGAAATATCTTGGGTTCATACAGTCTGCAATGAATTAAAAGTCAAAGCAAATGTAAGGACCACTACATTTTTTTTTCTTTTCATTTTCCATATTGTCCCAACTTTTTTTCTGAGCTGGGGTTGTAAAAAGTCTTGACCAAAGCATGTCTTTCAATTTTCAATTTCAATTTATTTTCATTTATATAGCGCCAAATCACAACAGAGTTGCCTCAAAGCGCTTCACACAGGTAAGGTCTAACCTTACCAACCCCCAGAGCAACAGTGGTAAGGAAAAACTCCCTCTGAGGAAGAAACCTCAAGCAGACCAGACTCAAAGGGGTGACCCTCTGCTTGGGCCATGCTACAAACATAAATTACAGAAACAATTTACAGAACAATTCATGGACGAATATACAAGAATTGCTGTTGGTGCATAGGACAGGAGGGTCACCAACACAAATACAACTCCCATCTCTGGATGGAGCTGCACCTTAAACAGAGAAAAAACAGAATCAGGCATCAGAAACACAAAAAAATACTGTATAATTTGCCAGCATTAATCAACAAGAAAAACAGAAGAAATGCTAAGGTGATCACCGGCCACTAGCCCTAAGCTTCACTAAAAGACCCAGAATTTAGGTAAAGTTGAGGCCGCGGCCCACTCCAATTACTAATAACATAAAAAAAAAAAGCATAAAACAAAATTGTACCAGTATGCTAGCCACATGAAAGGGAAAAGAAGTGTGTCTTAAGTCTGAACTTGAAGGTCTCCACAGAATCTGATTGAGTTCCGGGTTATCCGAGTGTGAGCAGCGTGAGAAGAGGCAAAAGAAACTTTGAAAACTTATTTATATCATTTTTTTCTTCGGAATCGGACTAAACGGACAATGGCTTTGGATAAAAATACAACGTAAAAAAAAGGATATTGGACCTTGGACTTATGTAAAACAGTAACTTTCAGTGCAGTTTGGGACCGGGGCTAGCGGTTAGCCACGCTGCTACCAGGTGAGGTACCGAGCAGGGTAAACAGCCGAAGACGAAATCACTACAAAATGGGACCAAAGAAAAGCTCAGTGGTGGAGGAGTCGGAGGAGGTTAAAAAGGCACTTGAGTTAGTGTCACTGGACATAGCTGACATAAAGAATAAGCAGGACAAGATACTCAAGCTAGTGGAGGAAGTCGCGCAACTACGAGCCTTATTAGAGGACAAGGACAAGAGGATCGAGGCTCTCGAGAAGAGAGTTGAGGACTTGGAGCAGTACTCAAGGATTAACAATGTGGTTGTGACTGGTTTAAAGATTAAACCCCACTCATATGCTCACGCAGTGGCCGCGCGCAGTGATCTCGAACCTGGCGAGATGGAGGAGAGCTCTGTGGAACAACAGGTCGCCGCGTTCCTGGCATCCTCTCCCTACGAAGAAAGGCGCTCCTCCTGTGCTTATCATGAAGTTTCTCAACAGAAAGGATAAGGTCACATTGTTGAGGCAAGGAAGAAAACTGAAAGGTACGAATGTTTATTTGAATGATCACTTGACAAAAACAAATGCAGACATTGCTAAAAAAGCCAGATACTTAAGGAAAACAAACAAAATTCAGAATACATGGGTCAGGAGTTGTGTCTTCATTAAACTGAATGGGTCTCCTGAAGTAGCTAAGGTGCTGGTTATTAAGGACATAAAAGAGCTGGAAAAATATGAAATATGAGTCAATAATGTATGGAAAAAAAAAAAAGTAAAAAAAAAAAACTAGTTCTACTTCACAAACCATTGAATCAAAACCCATAATCTCTACTTCAGGAGATGAAATAATACAACAGAGGATAATAAACCAGGAATTATTGGAATTAAAAGCAACTGAGTACACCGCACATAAGATAATGGATTTGGAAAATGAAATAGACCCGGATAATATGTTTTTTTCGACTGATACCGTTCATTGCAACTACTATACGGAACAGGATTACAATAATACAGTTAAAACAGAAGGTAAATTATCAATTATCCACTTTAACAGCAGAAGTATGTACACAAACTTTAACAGTATCAAAGAATTTCTTCAGCAGTTTACAAAACCCTTTAGTATAATAACAATTTCAGAAACGTGGTTCAATGCGCAAAAAGGAATACAATTTGAGTTGGATGGTTATGATCTAAACTACATCAACAGAGTGAATAAAGGAGGTGGAGGTGTTGCTATATATGTGCAGAAAAATATTAAATTTAAGGTAATAGAAAGTATGACGTTAACAATAAAAGATGTGTTAGAATGTATATCAATAGAAATTTATAATGGAAACAAGAAAAACATTATTATAAGTTGTTTATATAGGGCACCAGGCTCAAATATGGCTACATTTACAAACTGGGTGGACAGAATGTTTTCATCAATAAATAACAAAAAAATATTTATATGTGGAGATTATAACATTGATTTAATAAACCCCAATAGGCACACATCAACTGACGAATTTATAAACACAATGTACAGCATGAGCTTATATCCAGTTATCACCAGGCCATGCAGAATTACACTGAATAGTGCAACTTTAATAGATAACATCTTCACAAACAACATAGAAACTAAAAATATAAGTGGTTTATTGATTTGTGACATAACTGACCATCTTCCTGTGTTCACTGTGTATGACTCCAATTGTAATTTTCAGGTAAAACCCCAATACTCTGCATTTAAACGAGTAAGAACCCAAAAAGCAATAGATCACCTCAATAATGACTTAACAAAACAGGACTGGCGCACTGTGTATAGGGAGAATGATGTGGATTGTGCCTTCAATAAATTTCTAGACATTTTCAATTCATTATATGAGATAAACTGTCCAATACGCCAAGTCAACAAAAACAGTACTGTCGCCAAAAGTCCATGGTTAACAAAAGGTCTACAAAATGCTTGTAAAAAGAAGAATACATTATACAGACAATTTGTTAGACTAAGGACAAAAGAATCTGAACATAGATATAAATTATATAAAAACAAACTAATATAATCAGAGCCAGCAAGAAATTATATTATACCAATCTATTAAATAATAATAATAAAAATGACACCAAGAGAATCTGGGAAATTCTTAACACTAATCAAAAATAAGGTAAGAAGTAATTCTTATCCAAATTATTTTATTGATAAGAACAAGGACATCTATAATATGTATAACATAGTTAATGGTTTTAATAACTTCTTTGTTAATATTGGACCTGACTTGGCAGCAAAAATTCCCAATGGTTGTAACAAGGAGCAGGAATCACTCATAAAAATCAATCCAAACACAATGTTTCTCTCCAGTGTTAGTGAAGCCGAAATAATAGATATTGTTAATAAATGTAAAAATAAAAAATCAACTGACTGTTATGACATACATATGAAGCTAGTAAAAACAATAATCAAAAGCATATCAAAACCCCTGACTCATATATGTAACTTGTCATTTCAAACTGGGACATTCCCGATCAAAATGAAGATGGCAAAAGTTATTCCACTATACAAAAATGGAAATAAACATATCTTCACAAACTACAGACCGGTCTCTCTACTTCCACAATTTTCCAAAATTTTAGAAAAGCTTTTTAACAACAGGTTAGGATCCTTTATAGAAAAATATAACATAATTAACGAATGTCAATATGGGTTTAGGTCAGGTAGGTCAACTTCACTTGCAATAATTGAAGCAATAGAAGAGATTACAAACACCTTAGATAGTAAAAACTATATAGTTGGAATATTCATTGATTTAAAGAAAGCGTTTGACACACTTAATCACTCAATTCTACTCAATAAATTGGAAAGATATGGTATCAGGGGAGTGGCTTGGAACTGGATTCAAAGCTATTTAACGGAAAGACATCAGTTTGTGCAGATGGGTGCATTTAAATCTGGGTGTTTGGGCATCCCTTGTGGGGTCCCACAGGGATCCATACTGGGTCCACATTTTTTTAATCTTTATATAAATGACATATTTAATGTGTCACAATTCTTAAAATCATTATTATTTGCAGATGATACCAATATATTCTATTCCACTGATAACTATAGCAAACTTATTAATGTGGTAAATAGTGAATTAATTAAGCTGAAAATTTGGTTGAATATTAATAAATTATCCCTAAATATAAAAAAGACTAAAGTCATGTTTTTTTGGAAATCATAATGTCAATTCTAATTTACCAATAAATATAGACGGTGTCGAAATAGATAAAGTGTCAGAAGTCAAATTTTTAGGGATAACCATCGATAGTAAATTAAGCTGGAAGTCTCATATCAGCCACATACATAAAAAAGTTTCCAAGAATGTCTCTATTATGTACAAAGCAAAATATTTTCTGGATCATAATGCATTATATTTATTGTATTGTTCTTTAATCACTCCTTACTTAACATATTGTATAGAAATCTGGGGTAACAATTACAAAAGTTTGCTACATCCCCTCTGTTGTGAAAGTGTAGGTACACGGACCCACAACAGGGGGCGCAATGAACGGACAATGGAGAAAGGTGAATAACAAAGTTTACTGTTGTGAAACGAGCACAACCAATACAACAATCAATAATTTGGGGTTTAAGCCGAAATCTGCTGGTGTCGTGAGGGCAGGCTCGAAGGTAGGAGACGTCCGTCCTAGTCGAACCGGAACCACCCAGATCTCCTCTGCCACCGAACCCCAGAAGTACTGGAACCGCCAAGTCCCGAATTCCCAGGTGGCCACTGCCTCCGCTCGTCGGATCCGGTACTGCTGGCGGGAGAGAGCACAAACACACAGGTGTGGATGCGACAGCACCCAGTAAACGGAGAGGGGAGAAGCCGCCTCCACCTCTTGTCACAATAAAGCAGGAAGGTGAGTACTTATCCAAGCAATAGGCTTTCGGTAGTCAGCTGTCCTGGAAAGGTTTAACAAGTTTTATCAGATTATACAGTATATGCTTGCAGAGAAGGTTACCTCGATCTCAAGGCGATATCTCGGCACTGAGGTGGAGACGCCGTCCTGCTGATATACCTCCGTGCTGAGTGGAACAGCTGTGTCCAGTGATGGGTGACAGCTGTCACGCTGGCTGCTCCCGTAAGGCGGCAGCGCCCTCTGGTGCCTGGAGCCCGCACTCCAGGCAGGGCGCCCTCTTGTGGTGGTGGGCCAGCAGTACCTCCTCTTCAGCGGCCCACACAACAGGACCCCCCCCTCAACGGGCGCCTCCTGGCGCACGACCGGGCTTGTCCGGATGGCGACGGTAGAAGTCGGCCAGGAGGGCCGGGTCCAGGATGAAGCCCTTCTTCACCCAGGAGCGTTCCTCGGGACTGTACCCCTCCCAGTCCACCAGGTACTGAAAACCCCGGCCCATTCGACGGACGTCGAGGAGCCGGCGCACAGTCCAAGCCGGTTCCCCGTCGATGATCCGGGCAGGAGGTGGTGCCGGACCCGGGGTACAGAGGGGTGAGGTGTGATGGGGCTTGATCCTTGACACGTGAAATACTGGATGGATCCGCAGCAAGGCCGGGAGCTGGAGCCTCACTGCGGCGGGGTTGATGACTTTAAGGATTCTGAAGGGTCCGATGTATCGTTCCTGGAGTTTTGGGGAGTCCACTTGCAGAGGAATATCTTTGGTGGACAACCATACCTCCTGCCCAGGACGATACTTGGGGGCCGGGGCCCGCCGCCGGTCTGCATGTTTCTTCGCCCTCGTCCGGGCCTTCAATAAAGCAGAGCGGGCGGCACGCCACACCCGACGGCACTTCCGTAGGTGGGCCTGGACCGAGGGCACACTGACCTCTCCCTCAACCACCGGAAACAGGGGGGGCTGATACCCCAAGCACACCTCAAAAGGGGAGAGGCCGGTGGCTGACGACACTTGACTGTTGTGGGCGTACTCGATCCAGGCCAGGTGGGTACTCCAGGCCGTCGGGTGCGCGGCTGTCACACAGCGTAGTGTCTGCTCCAGTTCCTGATTGGCCCGCTCTGCCTGCCCGTTGGTCTGGGGGTGATACCCGGACGAGAGGCTGACCGTGGCCCCCAGTTCCCGGCAGAAGCTCCTCCAAACGTGCGAGGTAAACTGGGGACCGCGATCGGAGACGATGTCTGATGGTATCCCATGCAGACGGACGACGTGGTGGACCAAGAGGTCCGCGGTTTCCTGGGCCGTTGGTAGCTTCGGGAAGGCCACGAAGTGGGCCGCCTTGGAGAAACGGTCCACTATCGTGAAGACGACGGTGTTTCCCTGGGACGGCGGGAGACCCGTGACAAAGTCCAGGCCGATGTGGGACCAGGGGCGATGTGGGACGGGCAGCGGCTGTAGCAACCCTGAGGTCTTTCGGTGGTCGGCCTTGCCCCTGGCGCAGGTGGTACAGGCCTGGACGTAGTCCCGGACGTCGGCCTCCAGGGACGCCCACCAGAAGCGCTGCCGAACGACTGCCACGGTCCTTTGCACCCCAGGGTGACAGAAGAGCTTAGAACCGTGACAGAAGTCCAGTACTGCAGCTCTGGCTTCCGGTGGGACGTAGAGTCTGTTCTTTGGTCCGGTTCCGGGGTCCGGGTCACGGGTCAGGGCCTCCCGGACGGTCTTCTCCACGTCCCAGGTGAGGGCGGCCACGATAGCGGACTCCGGGATGATGGGATCCGGGGGATCCGACGGTTCCGTTTTGACTTCGTCTTCGTGTACCCGGGACAATGCATCCGATCTTTGATTCTTGGTCCCGGGATGGTAGGTAATCCGGAAGTCAAAACGGCCAAAGAACAGTGACCAGCGGGCTTGCCTGGGGTTCAGCCGCTTGGCGGTCCTGATGTACTCCAGGTTCCGATGGTCAGTGAAAACCGTGAATGGCACGGCTGTTCCCTCTAACAGATGTCTCCACTCTTCGAGGGCCTCTTTCACCACAAGGAGTTCTCGATTGCCGACGTCATAGTTCTGTTCGGCGGGGGTCAACCTGCGGGAAAAATAGGCACACGGGTGAAGGACCTTATCGGTCTTCCCGCTCTGGGAGAGCACCGCTCCTATCCCTGAGTCCGAGGCGTCCACTTCAACCACTAACTGGCGGCTAGGATCGGGCTGCACCAGAACTGGTGCAGACGAGAAGCGCCGTTTCAACTCCTTGAACGTGGCTTCGCACCGATCCGACCAGGTGAAGGGGACTTTTGGTGAGGTCAGGGCTGTCAGGGGGCTAACTACCTGACTGTAGCCCTTAATGAACCTCCTGTAGAAATTAGCAAAGCCGAGGAACTGTTGCAGCTTCCTACGGCTTGTGGGTTGGGGCCAATCTCTCACCGCCGCAACCTTGGTCGGATCAGGGGCGACGGAGTTAGAGGAGATGATGAACCCCAAGAAGGACAAAGAAGTGCGGTGGAACTCACACTTCTCGCCCTTCACAAACAGGCGGTTCTCCAACAACCGCTGTAGGACCTGACGGACATGCCGGACATGAGTCTCAGGATCCGGGGAAAAGATGAGTATATCGTCTAGATACACAAAGACGAACCGGTGCAGGAAGAACCTGCAAGACATCGTTTACCAACGCTTGGAAAGTCGCGGGAGCATTAGTGAGACCGAACGGCATGACCAGGTACTCAAAATGACCTAACGGGGTGTTAAATGCCGTCTTCCATTCGTCTCCCTTCCGGATCCGAACCAAATGATACGCATTCCTAAGATCAAGCTTGGTGAAGATTCTGGCTCCATGCAAGGGGGTGAACACCGAATCCAACAAGGGCAACGGGTATCGGTTGCGAACCGTGATTTCGTTCAACCCCCTGTAATCAATGCATGGACGAAGCCCGCCATCTTTTTTACCCACAAAATGAAACCAGCACCCATCGGAGAGGCGGAATTCTGGATCAACCCGGCAGCTAATGAGTCCCGGATGTAGGTCTCCATTGATTCGCGTTCTAGCCGTGAGAGGTTGTACAGCCTACTGGACGGGAACTCACTGCCTGTAACCAAATCAATGGCACAATCATACGGGCGGTGGGGAGGAAGCGTGAGAGCCAGATCCTTGCTGAACACGTCCGCGAGGTCATGGTACTCCGCCGGCACCGCCTTCAGATTGGGCGGGACTCGGACCTCCTCCTTAGCGTGGGAGCCGGGAGGAACCGAGGAACCTAGACACTCCCGATGGCAGGTCTCGCTCCACTGTACCACTACCCCGGACGGCCAATCGATCCGGGGATTGTGCTTTAGCATCCAGGGAAAACCCAGAACCACACGGGAGGTGGCCTGAGTCACAAAGAACTCGATCACCTCCCGGTGGTTACCTGACACCACCAGAGTTACTGGAGGTGTCTTATGCGTGATCGGTGGGAGTAGGGAGCCATCTAGTGCCCGAACCTGTACAGGCGAGGTAAGAGCCACCAGACGGAGCCCTATCTCCCTGGCCCATCTACTGTCTAGCAGATTCCCCTCAGAGCCGTGTCCACCAGTGCTGGGGCCTTCAGGGTTGAATCCTCATACAGGATCGTGACTGGGAGTCGTGTGGCAATGTGGGTGTGTCCCACGTGAATGTCTCGGCCCACCCCTGGCCCAGTCTCTAGGGGCGGGCGTTGGAGTTTAACCGCTCGGGGCAGTCGCTTGCAAGATGCTCACTCGAGCCACAAACAAAACAAGCTCCGTAGGCCCGCCTCCTTTGTGCTCCAGGTGCCCTAAATGTTGCCCTGCTCGTGTCCATAGCTTCGTCAGCAGGGGGAGCCGTAGGCGCACGGAGCGCAGGAACAGAGGAGCGTGGGGAGGGCGGAGCTCGGTCGGAACCGGAAGGGAGAGGGACGACGCGTGCCTGGCCACGCCCTTCGCCTCGTTCCCGACGGCGTTCTTCTAGCTGGTTGTCGAGTCGTATGACTAGATCGATGAGCCCATCTAAGTCCCGTGGTTCGTCCTTCGCCACCAGGTGCTCTTTTAGGACCAGTGACAGTCCGTTTACAAAGGCGGCGCGGAGGGCAGTGCTATTCCAGCCGGATCTCGCCGCCGCGATGCGGAAGGCGACTGCATAGGCAGCTGCGCTCCGACGCCCCTGTCTCATTGACAGTAGCACGGTTGAAGCGGTCTCTCCTCTATTGGGATGATCGAACACCGTTCTGAGCTCCCGCACAAACCCATCGTATGTATGAAGGAGCTGTGAGTTCTGCTCCCAGAGCGCTGTAGCCCAAGCGCGTGCCTCCCCGCGAAGCAGGTTTATTACATAAGCTACTTTGCTAGCGTCAGTCGCGTACATCACGGGACGCTGTGAGAAGACGAGCGAACACTGCATCAAAAAATCCGCGCACGTCTCCACACAGCCTCCGTACGGTTCTGGAGGGCTTATGTAAGCTTCTGGGGACGGAGGAAGGGACCGTTGAACGACCAGTGGAACGTCACTATCACGCGCAGGGTCCTCGGGAGGGAGAGCCGCAGCGGCGCCCGGAGGGCGCGCTTCCACTTGTGCGGCGAGAGCCTCCACCCTGCGGTTTAGGAGAACGTGCTGCTCGGTCATTAAATCGATCCGAGTGGTGAAAGCGGTGAGGATCCGCTGCAACTCACCGATTACCCCTCCCGAAGACGCCGACGCGCCCTGTTCTTCCATTGGCCGTTCAACAGCCGGTTGACGCCCCTCGGGATCCATGATGCTGGCCGAGATATCCTGTTGTGAAAGTGTAGGTACACGGACCCACAACAGGGGGCGCAATGAACGGACAATGGAGAAAGGTGAATAACAAAGTTTACTGTTGTGAAACGAGCACAACCAATACAACAATCAATAATTTGGGGTTTAAGCCGAAATCTGCTGGTGTCGTGTGGGCAGGCTCGAAGGTAGGAGACGTCCGTCCTAGTTGAACCGGAACCACCCAGATCTCCTCTGCCACCGAACCCCAGAAGTACTGGAACCGCCAAGTCCCGAATTCCCAGGTGGCCACTGCCTCCGCTCGTCGGATCCGGTACTGCTGGCGGGAGAGAGCACAAACACACAGGTGTGGATGCGACAGCACCCAGTAAACGGAGAGGGGAGAAGCCGCCTCCACCTCTTGTCACAATAAAGCAGGAAGGTGAGTACTTATCCAAGCAATAGGCTTTCGGTAGTCAGCTGTCCTGGAAAGGTTTAACAAGTTTTATCAGATTATACAGTATATGCTTGCAGAGAAGGTTACCTCGATCTCAAGGCGATATCTCGGCACTGAGGTGGAGACGCCGTCCTGCTGATATACCTCCGTGCTGAGTGGAACAGCTGTGTCCAGTGATGGGTGACAGCTGTCACCCTGGCTGCTCCCGTAAGGCAGCAGCGCCCTCTGGTGCCTGGAGCCCGCACTCCAGGCAGGGCGCCCTCTTGTGGTGGTGGGCCAGCAGTACCTCCTCTTCAGCGGCCCACACAACACCCTCTGTATAATCCAAAAGCGGGCAATAAGAATCATCTATAAGGTAGGATATCTTGATCACAAAAATAGTCTATTTTTGCAATCCAAATTGTTGAAAATGCCAGATCTGGTTAATTTTCACACTGCACAATTATTATATAAAGCCAGTAAAAACTCATTACCCAGTAATATTCTGAGTCTCTTCACCCAGAGAGAAGGAAGCTATAACTTGAGGGGATGTGGTAACTTTAAAGTCAAGGCAGTGAGAACTACCAGGAAACGTTTCTGTGTGTCCGTGTGTGGCATTAAGCTGTGGAATAGTTTGGCACCTCAGCTCAAGCGATGTCCTAACATCCATCAATTCAAAAAAAGATACAAAGAAATGGTTCTGTTGAAATACATGAATGAGGAGAGAGGTGCGTGATCGTCAGGTCTTTTTAATTTATTTCTAGTTAATTTACCTTTGCTTTTTTGCCTTGTCAGCAATAGAAAGGGTCTCGCTAGGACACAAAACTTTCATAAAATACCTGGAATTATCCTGTACATCAATTTAATTATATATATCATAGCCATAATTGTAAACTATATTATAAAAAAAAAATGATAATAATGATAATAAAATCTTACTATATGTTTGTTAATATAATAGATGTTAACATATTTGCATAATACCTGTTATTGCCCGTGTCGTAACCATGGTCAAAAGTATTATTTTTATACATCATGATCCTGTAGTTGAAATGCTAGTCAAATAGAAGTATGGTGATGATGGTAATAACTTAGAGAGAGGGGGAAACATGTATATGTATGTATGCGTATATATATGTGTATGCGTGTGTGTATGTATGTATGTATGTATGTGTGTGTATGTATGTATGTACGTATATATATATGTGTGTGTGTATGTGTGTATGTGTATGTATAATATGTATGTATATGTGATATACATATAGATACTCATCACTAATATATGATATCAATTACATAGTAATAAAAAAGGAATATTGGTCACACTCGGTAGTCGTAATAACGTATGGGTATTTGGGGGTGGGATTAAATAAATTCGTCTTCATCCCACCCCTTTTCGGGTTAAGTGCGCGGGTATGTATGCGTGTATGTTTGTATCTCCTGTTCTTTTCAACCCAATGTGGGTAAATGTAGATGTCAAAGAAATGCTTATTTTGTAAAACTCAAAATAAATGATCAATCAGTCAATATGTATGTATATGTACGTGTATATGTGTGTGTATATATGTATATGCATATATGTAGTATGTATGTGTATATATGTATATGTGTGTGTATGTATGTATATGTGTGCGTGATTATATATGTGTATATGTGTAGGGGTATGTATATGTATGTGTAGGTATAAATGTATGTATGTGTATATATATGTAGTGTATATTTATTTATGTGTTAGTGGGTATGTATATAGGTATATATGTGAGTGTGTATATGTGTGTGTATAAGTGTATATATGTATATAATGCGTGTATGTATGTATGTATACAGGTATATATGCACGGCCCAAGCAGAGGGTCACCCCCTAGAGCCTGGTCTGCTTGAGGTTTCTTCCTAAGAGGGAGTTTTTCCTCACCACAGTTGCCTAGTGCTTGCTCTGGGGGTCGGCAGGGTTAATATGGAGTGACTTGGGCCAAGTTTGCTGTGATTTGGCGCTTTATACATAACATACTTATACATGAATTGAAATGTAATTGAATATTGAAGTGTATGTCTGTGTTGATATGTAGTGTGTTGTGAATTTGTGTATATGTTGTTATGACTGTTATAATTGTTGGACTCATTCTAGCAGGGGTGGGCGTTGATAAGCTTTGCTTCTGCCTACACCCTTTCGGACTCACAGGCTTGTTTATATAACATTCATATTATTGGTATGTTTCTGTTCTTTCGGATTTGTGTGTGTGCCGAATAAATCCATTCATTCATAAATCCATTCATTCATTCATTCATTCATTCATTTATTCGTTTTATTGACGCAGGGAGACCATTCCACAGAACAGGGGCATGATAAGAGAAAGCTCTGTGACCTGCAGACTTCTTATTCACCCTAGGGACACAAAGTAGTCCTGCACCCTGAGAACGTAAAGCCCGGGCCGGTACATAAGGTTTAATTAGGTCAGCTAGGTAGGGAGGTGCCAGTCAATGAATAATTTTATAGGTTAGCAGCAGAACCTTAAAATCTGATCTCACTTGGACAGGACGCCAGTGAAGAGATGCCAAAATGGGTTTAATGTGGTCAAACGTTCTGCTTTGTGTCAAAAGTCTGGCTGCAGCATCTTGAACCAATTGGAGAGCCCTAATGCTAGACTGCGGTAAACCAGAAAATAGAACACTGCAGTAGTCCAATCTAGAAGAGATGAATGCATGGATCAGGGTCTCAGCATCAGCCATAGACAGGATGGGACGAATCTTTGCTATATTTCGCAGGTGGAAGAAAACAGTCCTAGTAATATTTCTAATATGAAGGCCAAAGGACAACGAAGGATCAAAAATTACCCCAAGGTTCCTCACTTTGTCAGTGTGATGTATGACACACGAGCCTAGCCTGAGTGTTAACTGGTCAAATTGATGCCGATGTCTCACTGGACCAAGAACCATCATTTCAGTCTTATTAGAGTTTAAAAGTAGGAAGTTTCTAGACATTCAACTTCTCACTGCTGCAAGGCAATCTTGGAAGGATTTTATGTGAACGAGATTACCAGCAGTTATCGGCATATATAACTGAGTATCATCTGCATAGCAGTGAAAGGTAATCCCAAAATGCCACAATATGTGCCCAAGGGGTGCTATATAAAGGGAGAAAAGCAGGGAGCCTAAGACAGACCCCTGTGGAACCCCAAATTTCATGTCACTAAGGTTAGAGGTAGTGTTACTGTACAAAACACAGTGAGAACAACTGGTCAAGTATGACGTCAGCCATGCAAGGGCACTCCCAGTAATCCCAAAATGATTTTCCAGCCTATCAAGTAGAATATGATGATCCACTGTATCAAATGCAGCACTGAGAACTAACAGCAACAGAACCGTAGTGGTGTCCGAATCCATTGTAAGCAGAAGATCATTCACCACTTTAGTGAGAGCTGTCTCTGTCGAATGATATTTTCTAAAAGCAGACTGCAGTGGCTCAAAGACATTATTCTCACTAAGATAGTCTACGAGCTGCCGTGACACCACTTCTTCCAGAATTTTAGAGCAAAATGATAGATTAGATATCGGCCGATAGTTTTTCAATACACTAGGGTCAAGATTCGGTTTCTTAAGTAATGGTTTAATCACTACAGAGTTGAAACATTTAGGAACAGATCCAGAAGTTAAAGAAAGATTAATTTCCAGCACAGTCGGTGGGCCACAGGTCCTTAAAAAGTTTTGTTGGTATAGGATCAAATAAACAGGTTGTGCTTTTTGTTGATGTTATGAGTTTCGTCAGCATGCCTAGTGAGATACTATCAAATTCTGTAAATCTAGGTAATACCTCAGTAGTGGTGCCCACCTCAATAGCAGGGTGTAGTGGCTGGGATAAGGCATGCTGGGATATGTTCAACATAATGTCATCTATTTTCTTCTCAAAGTAATCCAGTAAATCTTGTGCTGTAAAAGGAGAGCGAACTACAGGTGGTTGTCCATGAATAAGTGTTGCCACCGTGTCGAACAAGAACTTTGAGTTATGCTTGTTTTTGTTGATCAAATCAGAGTAGTAGGTCTGCTTTGTAACCAATAATGCATGCTTATAGTCTAAGATAGCATCACACCACGCAAGGTGGAATACTTCTAATTTTGAACGACAGCATTTCCATTCTAGACCTCTTGCTTTATGCTTGAGGTCACGCAGGTAATAACTGAACCAAGGTGACTGTGATTTGGGGGAGCACGGTTTCAACACAGGTGGTCCAATCGTGTCAAGTGTAATTTTGAGCACTGAGTTTAAACTATCCACAAGTCTGTCTACTGACTGGGTATTTGTCAAAAATAAGGCATCAGGCAGTCTAGCTTCTAGTTCAGTCTTAGTTGAGGAGTTGATGGATTGCTGCAGTGAAAAATAAGGTTGTTGTGCCACTAAACACGCCAGCGAAACTGTAAACTTAATAAGTGAGTGATTAGAGACCACTAATGTAAGTGGCATGATGTCAATATTCGTGACAGCAATACCACATGCGAGAACCAGATCCACGGTATTTCCACTAATGTGCGTTGAATCCCGAATGCATTGCCAAAATCCTAACGCATCTACAATTTCCATAAATGATTTGCAGAGGGGATCAGAAGGCTTATTTATATGAACGTTAAAGTCACCAATGATCAGAATGTTATCTGCACTAGTTGACAAGATAGAGATGAACGCACCAAATTCATCTAAGAATTCAGAATATGGGCCAGGAGGCATATATACAGTGACAAAGTAATACGGCTGATTTTTATTCTTCTGATCTTGGCAATGCGTAATATCCTGAGCAGAGCGGAGAATAAGATGCTCAAACAAGTTATATTTGTGACCCCCAACAGCTAATAAGCTAAACCTGGATTTATAAATAAGAGCAACACCCCCGCCTTGCTTCGCATCACAAGGAATGTGACAAAATGTATATGCTGGTGGGCAGGCTTCATTTAACAGGAGGACAGCTGTAGGTTTAAGCCAGGTGACTTTTCAGAATTCTCACTATTTGTCATTGAATGGATTTTCTAAAGATGTTGCTTATTACAAACTTCTTTCCACAGATTTAAGGCATTCCATTTTGGAAACCAGACGTTGCTGTGGTTTTCTAATATTTCACTTGCCAATTTACTCGTGTGTTTGGGGTCATTGTCTTGTTGAAACACCCATTTCAAGGGCATGTCCTCTTCAGCATAAGGCAACATGACCTCTTCAAGTATTTTGACATATCCAAACTGATCCATGATACCTGGTATGCGATATATAGGAAATATAGCAGATTGTAACCTCTTCTGCGCATGTCTTTTATTTAACAGAGGGACTTTGCGGGGATTCTTGCAAATAAATTAGCTTCACACAGGCATCTTCTAACTGTCACAGCACTTACAGGTAACTCCTTTGATCATCCTGGAGCTGATCGATGGGTGAGCCTTTGCCATTCTGGTTATTCTTCTATCCATTTTGATGGTTGTTTTCCATTTTCTTCCACGCGTCTGTTTTTTTTTGTCCATTTTAAAGCATTGGAGATCATTGTAGATGAACAGCCTATAGTTTTTTGCACCTGCGTATACATTTTCCCCTCTCCAATCAACTTTTTAATCAAACTACGCTGTTCTTCTGGACAATGTCTTGAACGTCCCATTTTCCTCAGGCTTTCAAAGAGAAAAGCATGTTCAAAAGGTGCTGGCTTCATCCTTAAATAGGGGACACCTTATTCACACCTGTTTGTTCCACAAAACTGACTGAATGCCACACCACTATTATTGTTGTGAACACCCCCTTTCTACTTTTTTTATGAATAGCCCAATTTCATAGCCTTAAAGTGTGCATATCATGAATGCTTGGTCTTGTTGGATTGTGAGAATCTACTAAATCTACTGGTACCTTGTTTCCCATGTAACAATAAGAAATATACGCAAAACCTGGATTAATCTTTTTAGTCACATAGCACTACTATTATTCTGAACACTACTGTATTAGCGGCAAGGACGAAAACCAACATTGAATGCCTGTGATCTTCAATCCCTCAGGCGGCACTGCATTAAAAACCAAAATCACTGTGTAAAGGATCTTACCATGTGGGAACACTTCAGAAAACCATTGTCACTTAACATAGTTTGTCGCTACATCTACAAGTGCAAGTTAAAACTCTAACATGCAAAGCGAAAGCCATACATCAACAACATCCAGAAAAGCCACTGCTTTCTCTGGGCCCGAGCTCATTTGAAATGGACCGACGCAAAGTGGAAAAGTGTGCTGTGGTCTGATGAGTTCACATTTCAAATTGTTTTTGGAAATCATTGACGTAGTGTCCTCCGGACAAAAGAGGAAAAAGACCATCCAGATTGTTACCAGCGCAAAGTTCAAAAGCCAGCATCTGTGATGGTATGGGGGTGTGTAAGTTGCCCATGGCATGGGCAACTTACACATCTGTGATGTCACCATCAATACTGAAAGGTACATCCAGATTTTGGAGCAACACATGCTGCCATCCAAGCAACGTCTTTTTCAGGGACATCCCTGCTGATTTCAGCAAGACTATGCCAAGCTACATTCTGCACGTGTTACAACAGCGTGGCTTCGTAGTAAAAGCGTGCGAGTACTAGACTGGTCTGCCTGCAGTCCAGACCTGTCGTCCCTTGAAAATGTGTGGGCGCATTACGAAGCCAAAATATGACAACGGTGACCCCGGACTGTTGAACAACTGAAGTCGTACATCAAGCAAGAATGGGAAAGTATTTCAACTACAAAGCTTCAACAATTATGTTCCTAAACACTTACTGAGTGTTGTTAGAACACAGTGTAACACATTGGTAAACATACCACTGTTCCAGCTTTTTTAAAACGTGTTGCAGGCATCCATTTCAAATAAGCAAATATTTGCACAAAACAAAAAAGACCTATCAGTTTGAACATTAAATATTTTGTCTTTGTGGTGTATTCAGTTGAATATAGGTTGAAGAGGATTTGCACATCGTATTCTGTTTTTATTTAGATTTTACACAACGTCTCAACTTCACTGGAAGTGGGGTTGTAAAAACATTCATTATTTGTTTTATATAAGGGCTAAAATAGATCCTTGTCATTTTATATTATATTAATTTACAAACAACAGAAAAGGGACTTACATTTTGGTTACTCCTCAGCGCAGCGAATAAAAATAACATCACAAATGAATCCAGCTTTGGTGCATCACTGCTGCTTTGACATCAGCAATCCAACAGGAACTTTAAATAAGAGTCTAAAAATAATTCTGACGAAGTCCACCATGTCGTGCATCAAATCTTCGTCCATCAGCAAAACAAACTCTGCCATGTTTGTTTTAAGGCTAAATGCTTGTGTGAGTGTATTTCGTCAGTGCAGAAAAAACAAAAAATCACGTCAGATGGCTTACAGCGCAGTGGATTTATATTGTGTGTGTGAGCGTTGTCTGCATGTGTATGTGTGCACGCACGTGTGTAGGTGTGTGTGTGCATGCAGAGTACAATGGTACCAAACATATGGAACCAAATCGCACTCAAAATGCAATGCAACACAAATGGGATAAATGTCACATGACATACAAAGCACCAATCAAAAGACAAGTATCCACACAGCCGTTATTTAATAGAGTTATGTTTTGTCTGTTTGTTTGTTTGTTTGTTGATCTGTTTGTGATTGCCTGGAGCCCAGTTTTTCCACAATTTTTATTAATTTTTTTTCACTGAAGATTCATATCCAGATAGGCAAGAAGTGATTACATATTCAAAATGACATAACTCTGTTAAATAAGATCTAATATCTTTCATATTTGGACACCTTACGTAGGATGGTATGCTTTATTGACTGACAAAGTTTGATCCAGATCTGATCTGGATTACACATTTGTGTCCATTTTAATTTAACTTTGAAACCCCATTTAATGTATATTTACATTATATCTTAATGAAACATGCCCCAGTCACTCTCATATTTGAAACTGAGGTGCAGACTGGCACTCACTATCGCCGGACAAAAACTGATCCAGATCTAATCTGGATTATCGATTTTGTGGAGATTTGAATTTAATCTGTAGAAATGTACTGAACAGTGTACAATATACAGTCAACAAAATATAAACGCAACACTTTTGGTTTTGCTCCTATTTGTATGAGATGAACTCAAAGATCTAAAACTTTTTCCACATACACAATATCACCATTTCCTTCAAATATTGTTCACAAACCAGTCTAAATCTGTGATAGTGAGCACTTCTCCTTTGCTGAGATAATCCATCCACCTCACAGGTGTGCCATATCAAGATGCTGATTAGACACCATGATTAGTGCACAGGTGTGCCTTAGACTGCCCACAATAAAGGCCATTCTGAAAGGTGCAGTTTTATCACACAAGCACAATGCCACATGTCGCAAGATTTGAGGGAGCGTGCAATTGGGCATGCTGACAGCAGGAATGTCAACCAGAGCTGTTGCTTGTGTATTGAATGTTCATTTCTCTACCATAAGCCGTCTCCAAAGGCTTTCAGAGAATTTGGCAGTACATCCAACCAGCCTCACAACCGCAGACCACGTGTAACCACACCAGCCCAGGACCTCCACATCCAGCATGTTCACCTCCAGATCGCCTGAGACCAGCCACTCGGACAGCTGCTGAAACAATTGGTTTGGCATAACCAAAGAATTTCTGCACAAACTGTCAGAACCATCTCAGGGAAGCTCATCTGCATGCTCGTCAGTCCTCATCGGGGTCTCGACCTAACTCCAGTTCGTCGTCGTAACCGAGTTGAGTGGGCAAATGCTCACATTCGCTGGCGTTTGGCACGTTGGAGAGGTGTTCTCTTCACGGATGAATCCCGGTTCACACTGTCCAGGGCAGATGGCAGACAGCATGTGTGGCATCGTGTGGGTGAGCGGTTTTCTGATGTCAATGTTGTGGATCGAGTGGCCCATGGTGGCGGTGGGGTTATGGTATGGGCAGGCATCTGTTTATGGACGAAGACACAGGTGCATTTATTGATGGCATTTTGAATGCACAGAGATACTGTGACGAGATCCTGAGGCCCATTGTTGTGCCATACATCCAAGAACATCACCTCATGTTGCAGCAGGATAATGCACAGCCCCATGTTGCAAGGATCTTTACACAATTCTTGGAAGCTGAAAATGTCCCAGTTCTTGCATGGCCGGCATACGCACCGGACATGTCACCCATTGAGCATGTTGGGATGCTCTAGACCGGCGTATATGACAGCGTGTACCAGTTCCTGTCAATATCCAGCAACTTCGCACAGCCATTGAAGAGGAGTGGACCAACATTCCACAGGCCACAATTGACAACCTGATCAACTCTATGTGAAGGAGATGTGTTGCACTGCATGAGGCAAATGGTGGTCACACCAGATACTGACTGGTATCCCCCCCAATAAAACAAAACTGCACCTTTCAGAGTGGCCTTTTATTGTGGACAGTCTAAGGCACACCTGTGCACTAATCATGGTGTCTAATCAGCATCTTGATATGGCAACACCTGTGAGGTAGGATGGATTATCTCAGCAAAGGAGAAGTGCTCACTATCACAGATTTAGACTGGTTTGTGAACAATATTTGAGGGAAATGTGATATTGTGTATGTGCAAAAAAGTTTTAGATCTTTGAGTTCATCTCATACAAAATGGGAGCAAAACCAAAGTGTTGCATTTATATTTTTGTTGAGTGTAATACCAAATAGTTTGTGTGAGTAGTTTCAAATCTGTGTTGTCTATGTGGCTATGGCATATTTAAAGGATGACCAAAGTCTGTCCAAGTTTGGAGTGTATCCTTTTTGGGCTGCCCTTATTGCCCATATTATAACAGTAAAATGGTCAAGAGTTGTTTCTGATATTACTGGTTACTGAAAAAAATGTGGCTTCAAGACATAAGGACACTTACATGGTAGTGTGCCAAAGAGTTTTCATTAAACAGATTTCACATTTTGGTCATTTGGTTGACTTCTGACCATAGGAACTCAAGAGCAAGGACACTGAAGGGGATTTTACCCTCACAAAAATAAGTAAGCCTTTTATAAGTCCTGAAGCCAAAAATCTTTGGATTCAATAGGAGATTGATGGTCTAGTGGTTAAAGTAGACACTGATGGATAAAGGGCTTTGAGCGTCTGATGCAGATGGAAAAGCACTATATAAATGCACACCATTTACATTTATTTCAATAACATGAAGCAGAAGAGTGTCGGTCTGCTACTTCCCCCTGTGCAGGACACTAGTCTGACACAGGTTAGTTCCAGACCCAAAGGTCAGTACCCATTACACTGTGGTGGACTGAGACGATGCAGATGAGTATCTTGCAAGTGTCTGCATCTTAGAAAAATGGTAAAGTATTTCATCAATAATCCTACACTCTACATCACTTGTAGTTAACTCCAGATTTTTCCCTTGGTATAGGCAGACTAACATTTGTCAGTGTTGCAGTAAGGACATGATGTCTCACCAGAATGTGATGTGTGAGCACAATTAGTTTGTGTTCATTTGGGTCTGTCCAAGTGAATGATGTCATGTATGGAACCAGTGCTAAAGATTTTCAGAAGCTAAGACAGTTCTTTTGATAGTTCATCCTGCCTTCCATTCATATACATCTCTTATTTCACCATTAAAGGACAGCTCCACACTGATTATCTTTTGTGTGTATGCCTGTGCATGTCTTACTCAGTACAGTTTACTCTTATCCACCCACTTTTGTTGTCTTCATATTCTCTCTTCTGTCTGTGTGGAAATTATAGTGACCCTAATCTTCCTCACTTTCACTGCTCCCTGCCTGACCCTTTCATATCGTGAGTAGCGCTGGACGCCAAGTTGCATAAAGATGCTGTCACACACAAAACAATGCATCAACGGGCGATGTCTCTGTCTGGGTTGCACACACTTGCACACAAGTGATCACTAAGTGAATATGTGATGATTTTAAACTGCACTGAATGCCAAACCTAATGGGTTCACAGGTAATACTTGGAAAAAGTAGCCTTTCTCACCTTTTGGTTTTAATGATACTGTAGGGTCAAAAAAGTAGTACATACACATGGAAGTAATGAAATATTCTCTTATGTCTGGATCAAGACTATGATCCAGGCTTTCAGTGACTTTGTGGACTTGGCCATCAGACGCCTATATGTATTAGCAAAAGTGTTGAACTTGCAGAGACATTGACGTACCTCAGCAGTGACATTTAAGTCTCTGGTTCCTTTACCTTTGAGATTGAGAGACTCCTTGGTGGAGCTTATGGAGTTGTGAGGGCAGACATTATGCCTTTGCGGGAGGATAAATTAGGGTCATGGTTTGTCCAGTATTACTGCAGAGTTGCGAGACCTAGATCCTAAACAGGGTCCTAAGGCGATGACAAGATGTCTTTGGTGCAAGGTCTCTAGGGGGGTTTGGCATTGCTGAGGTCTTTACAGGAGAATAAATGTCCCCGTCTTTAGGGTCCTGGTGCTTCCTGTCTGAAGGGCCTTTCACACCGGATGCATTGGAAGCGTCAGAGGCGTCACAAATCTGTCTAAAAAGCATTATTTCCAATGAGATACGTTGCTTTTTAGAGGCGTCAGAAGCGTCGCTTCGAAAGCCGAGCGAAAGCGACGCTTCTGACAGGAGCGCACATTGCCGCCTGTTGACAGGCTGACACGGTCAAAGTTCAACCCAATCCAACTTTCGCCACTCTGAGCTGTGATGTAGCTTCGCGCTGTCCAATAGGAATGATGCGTCGGGCTAAAACATGGAAGACTATTGGCAGTACTGCTGGCGGGAGAGAGCACAACACACAGGTGTGGATGCACAGCACCCAGTAAACGGAGAGGGGAGAAGCCGCCTCCACCTCTTGTCACAATAAAGCAGGAAGGTGAGTACTTATCCAAGCAATAGGCTTTCGGTAGTCAGCTGTCCTGGAAAGGTTAACAAGTTTTTATCAGATTATACAGTATATGCTTGCAGAGAAGGTTACCTCGATCTCAGGCGATATCTCGGCACTGAGGTGGAGACGCCGTCCTGCTGATATACCTCCGTGCTGAGTGGAACAGCTGTGTCCAGTGATGGGTGACAGCTGTCACGCTGGCTGCTCCCGTAAGGCGGCAGCGCCCTCTGGTGCCTGGAGCCCGCACTCCAGGCAGGGCGCCCTCTTGTGGTGGTGGGCCAGCAGTACCTCCTCTTCAGCGCCCACACAACAGGACCCCCCCCTCAACGGGCGCCTCCTGGCGCACGACCGGGCTTGTCCGGATGGCGACGGTAGAAGTCGGCCAGGAGGGCCGGGTCCAGGATGAAGCCCTTCTTCACCCAGGAGCGTTCCTCGGGACTGTACCCCTCCCAGTCCACCAGGTACTGAAAACCCCGGCCCATTCGACGGACGTCGAGGAGCCGGCGCACAGTCCAAGCCGGTTCCCCGTCGATGATCCGGGCAGGAGGGGGTGCCGGACCCGGGGTACAGAGGGGTGAGGGGTGTGGGGCTTGATCCTTGACACGTGAAATACTGGATGGATCCGCAGCAAGGCCGGGAGCTGGAGCCTCACTGCGGCGGTTGATGACTTTAAGGATTCTGAAGGGTCCGATTATCGTTCCTGGAGTTTTGGGGAGTCCACTTGCAGAGGAATATCTTTGGTGGACAACCATACCTCCTGCCCAGGACGATACTTGGGGGCCGGGGCCCGCCGCCGTCTGCATGTTTCTTCGCCCTCGTCCGGGCCTTCAATAAAGCAGAGCGGGCGGCACGCCACACCCGACGGCACTTCCGTAGGTGGGCCTGGACCGAGGGCACACTGACCTCTCCCTCAACCACCGGAAACAGGGGGGGCTGATACCCCAACACACCTCAAAAGGGGAGAGGCCGGTGGCTGACGACACTTGACTGTTGTGGGCGTCGATCCAGGCCAGGTGGGTACTCCGCCGTCGGGTGCGCGGCTGTCACACAGCGTAGTGTCTGCTCCAGTTCCTGATTGGCCCGCTCTGCCTGCCCGTTGGTCTGGGGGTGATACCCGGAGAGGCTGACCGTGGCCCCCAGTTCCCGGCAGAAGCTCCTCCAAACGTGCGAGGTAAACTGGGGACCGCGATCGGAGACGAGTCTGATGGTATCCCATGCAGACGGACGACGTGGTGGACCAAGAGGTCCGCGGTTTCCTGGGCCGTTGGTAGCTTCGGGAGGCCACGAAGTGGGCCGCCTTGGAGAAACGGTCCACTATCGTGAAGACGACGGTGTTTCCCTGGGACGGCGGAGACCCGTGACAAAGTCCAGGCCGATGTGGGACCAGGGGCGATGTGGGACGGGCAGCGGCTGTAGCAACCCTGAGGTCTTTCGGTGGTCGGCCTTGCCCCTGGCGCAGGTGGTACAGGCCTGGACGTAGTCCCGGACGTCGGCCTCCAGGGACGCCCACCAGAAGCGCTGCCGAACGACTGCCACGGTCCTTTGCACCCCAGGGTGACAGAAGAGCTTAGAACCGTGACAGAAGTCCAGTACTGCAGCTCTGGCTTCCGTGGGACGTAGAGTCTGTTCTTTGGTCCGGTTCCGGGGTCCGGGTCACGGGTCAGGGCCTCCCGGACGGTCTTCTCCACGTCCCAGGTGAGGGCGGGCCACGATAGCGGACTCCGGGATGATGGGATCCGGGGGATCCGACGGTTCCGTTTTGACTTCGTCTTGTGTACCCGGACAATGCATCCGATCTTTGATTCTTGGTCCCGGGATGGTAGGTAATCCGGAAGTCAAACGGCCAAAGAACAGTGACCAGCGGGCTTGCCTGGGGTTCAGCCGCTTGGCGGTCCTGATGTACTCCAGGTTCCGATGGTCAGTGAAAACCGTGAATGGCACGGCTGTTCCCTCTAACAGATGTCTCCACTCTTCGAGGGCCTCTTTCACCACAAGGAGTTCTCGATTGCCGACGTCATAGTTCTGTTCGGCGGGGGTCAACCTGCGGGAAAAATAGGCACACGGGTGAAGGACCTTATCGGTCTTCCCGCTCTGGGAGAGCACCGCTCCTATCCCTGAGTCCGAGCGTCCACTTCAACCACTAACTGGCGGCTAGGATCGGCTGCACCAGAACTGGTGCAGACGAGAAGCGCCGTTTCAACTCCTTGAACGTGGCTTCGCACCGATCCGACCAGGTGAAGGGGACTTTTGGTGAGGTCAGGGCTGTCAGGGGGCTAACTACCTGACTGTAGCCCTTAATGAACCTCCTGTAGAAATTAGCAAAGCCGAGGAACTGTTGCAGCTTCCTACGGCTTGTGGGTTGGGGCCAATCTCTCACCGCCGCAACCTGGTCGGATCAGGGCGACGGAGTTAGAGGAGATGATGAACCCCAAGAAGGACAAAGAAGTGCGGTGGAACTCACACTTCTCGCCTTCACAAACAGGCGGTTCTCCAACAACCGCTGTAGGACCTGACGGACATGCCGGACATGAGTCTCAGGATCCGGGGAAAAGATGAGTATATCGTCTAGATACACAAAGACGAACCGGTGCAGGAAGAACCTGCAAGACATCGTTTACCAACGCTTGGAAAGTCGCGGGAGCATTAGTGAGACCGAACGGCATGACCAGGTACTCAAAATGACCTAACGGGGTGTTAAATGCCGTCTTCCATTCGTCTCCCTTCCGGATCCGAACCAAATGATACGCATTCCTAAGATCAAGCTTGGTGAAGATTCTGGCTCCATGCAAGGGGGTGAACACCGAATCCAACAAGGGCAACGGGTATCGGTTGCGAACCGTGATTTCGTTCAACCCCCTGTAATCAATGCATGGACGAAGCCCGCCATCTTTTTTACCCACAAATGAAACCAGCACCCATCGGAGAGGCGGAATTCTGGATCAACCCGGCAGCTAATGAGTCCCGGATGTAGGTCTCCATTGATTCGCGTTCTAGCCGTGAGAGGTTGTACAGCCTACTGGACGGGAACTCACTGCCTGTAACCAAATCAATGGCACAATCATACGGGCGGTGGGGAGGAAGCGTGAGAGCCAGATCCTTGCTGAACACGTCCGCGAGGTCATGGTACTCCGCCGGCACCCCCTTCAGATTGGGCGGACTCGGACCTCCTCCTTAGCGTGGGAGCGGGAGGAACCGAGGAACCTAGGACACTCCCGATGGCAGGTCTCGCTCCACTGTACCACTACCCCCGAACCGGCCATCGATCCGGGGATTGTGCTTTAGCATCCAGGGAAAACCCAGAACCACACGGAGGTGGCCTGATTCCACAAAGAACTCGATCACCTCCCTGGTGGTTACCTGACACCCACCAGAGTTACTGGAGGTGTCTTATGCGTGATCGGTGGGAGTAGGGAGCCATCTAGTGCCCGAACCTGTACAGGCGAGTAAGAGCCACCAGACGGAGCCCTATCTCCCTGGCCCATCTACTGTCTAGCAGATTCCCCTCAGAGCCGTGTCCCCAGTGCTGGGCCTTCAGGTTGAATCCTCATACAGGATCGTGACTGGGAGTCGTGTGGCAATGTGGGTGTCCCACGTGAATGTCTCGGCCACCCCTGGCCCAGTCTCTAGGGGCGGGCGTTGGAGTTTAACCGCTCGGGGCAGTCGCTTGCAAGATGCTCACTCGAGCCACAAACAAAACAGCTCCGTAGGCCCGCCTCCTTTGTGCTCCAGGCCCTAAATGTTGCCCTGCTCGTGTCCATAGCTTCGTCAGCAGGGGGAGCCGTAGGCGCACGGAGCGCAGGAACAGAGCGTGGGGAGGGCGGAGCTCGGTCGAACCGGAAGGGAGAGGGACGACGCGTGCCTGGCCACGCCCTTCGCCTCGTTCCCGACGGCGTTCTTCTAGCTGGTTGTCGAGTCGTATGACTAGATCGATGAGCCCATCTAAGTCCGTGGTTCGTCCTTCGCCACCAGTGCTCTTTTAGGACCAGTGACAGTCCGTTTACAAAGGCGGCGCGGAGGGCAGTGCTATTCCAGCCGGATCTCGCCGCCGCGATGCGGAGGCGACTGCATAGGCAGCTGCGCTCCGACCCCCTGTCTCATTGAGCAGTAGCACGGTTGAAGCGGTCTCTCCTCTTTGGGATGATCGAACACCGTTCTGAGCTCCCGCACAAACCCATCGTATGTATGAAGGAGCTGGAGTTCTGCTCCCAGAGCGCTGTAGCCCAAGCGCGTGCCTCCCCGCGAAGCAGGTTTATTACATAAGCTACTTTGCTAGCGTCAGTCGCGTACATCACGGGACGCTGTGAGAAGACGAGCGAACACTGCATCAAAAAATCCGCGCACGTCTCCACACAGCCTCCGTACGGTTTCTGGAGGGCTTATGTAAGCTTCTGGGGACGGAGGAAGGGACCGTTAACGCCAGTGGAACGTCACTATCACGCGCAGGGTCCTCGGGGAGGGAGAGCCGCGCAGCGGCGCCCGGAGGGCGCGCTTCCACTTGTGCGGCGAGAGCCTCCACCCTGCGGTTTAAGGAGAACGTGCTGCTCGCGTCATTAAATCGATCCGAGTGGTGAAAGCGGTGAGGATCCGCTGCAACTCACCGATACCCCTCCCGAAGACGCCGACGCGCCCTGTTCTTCCATTGGCCGTTCAACAGCGGTTGACGCCCTCGGGATCCATGATGCTGGCCGAGATACCTGTTGTGAAAGTGTAGGTACACGGACCCACAACAGGGGGCGCAATGAACGGACAATGGAGAAAGGTGAATAACAAAGTTTACTGTTGTGAAACGAGCACAACCAATACAAACAATCATAAGTTGGGGTTTAAGCCGAAATCTGCTGGTGTCGTGTGGCAGGCTCGAAGGTAGGAGACGTCCGTCCTAGTTGAAACCGGAACCACCCAGATCTCCTCTGCCACCGAACCCCCAGAAGTACTGGACACCGCCAAGTCCCGAATTCCCAGGTGGCCACTGCCTCCGCTCGTCGGATCCGGTACCTGCTGGCGGGAGAGAGCACAAACACACAGGTGTGGATGCGACAGCACCCAGTAAACGTAGAGGGGAGTAAGCCCGCCTCCACCTCTTGTCACAATAAAGCAGGAAGGTGAGTACTTATCCCAGCAATAGGCTTTCGGTAGTCAGCTGTCCTGGAAAGGTTTAACAAGTTTTAATCAGATTATACAGTATATTGCTTGCAGAGAAGTTACCTCGTCATCAAGGCGATATCTCGCACTGAGTGGAGGACGCCGCCTGCCTGATATACCTCCGTTCTGAGTGGAACAGCTGTGTCCAGTGATGGGTGACAGCTGTCACCCTGGCTGCTCCCGTAGGCAGCAGCGCCCTCTGGTGCCTGGAGCCCGCACTCCATGCAGGGCGCCCTCTTGTGGTGGTGGGCCAGCAGTACCTCCTCTTCAGCGGCCCACACAACACCCTCTGTATAATCCAAAAGCGGGCAATAGAATCATCTATAAGGTAGGATATCTGATCACAAAAATAGTCTATTGTTGCAATCCAAATTGTGAAAATGCCAGATCTGGTTAATTTTCACACTGCACAATTATTATATAAGCCAGTAAAAACTCATTACCCATAATATTCTGAGTCTCTTCACCCAGAGAGAAGGAAGCTATAACTTGAGGGGATGTGGTAACTTTAAAGTCAAGGCAGTGAGAACTACCAGGAAACGTTTCTGTGTGGTCCGGTGTGGCATTAAGCGTGGAATAGTTTGGCACCTCAGCTCAAGCGATGTCCTAGACATCCATCAATTCAAAAAAAGATACAAAGAAATGGTTCTGTTGAAATACATGAATGAGGAGAGAGGTGCGTGATCGTCAGGTCTTTTTAATTTATTTCTAGTTAATTTACCTTTGGCTTTTTTTGCCTTGTCAGCAATAGAAAGGGTCTCGCTAGGACACAAAACTTCATAAAATACTGGAATTATCCTGTACATCATTTAATTATATTATCATAGCCATAATTGTAAACTATATTATAAAAAAAAATGATAATAATGATAATAAAATCTTACTATATGTTTGTTAATATAATAAGGTTAACATATTTGCATATACCTGTTATTGCCCGTGTCGTAACCATGGTCAAAAGTATTATTTTTATACATCATGATCCTGTAGTTGAAATGCTAGTCAAATAGAAGTATGGTGATGATGGTAATAACTTAGAGAGAGGGGGAAAACATGTATATGTTATGTATGCGTATATATATGTGTATGCGTGGTGTTGTATGTATGTATGTATGTGTGTGTATGTATGTATGTACGTATATATATATGTGTGTGTGTATGTGTGTATGTAGTATGGTATAATATGTATGTATATGTGATATACATATAGATACTCATCACTAATATATGATATAATTACATAGTAATAAAAAAAAGGAATATTGGTCACAGCCTCGGGTAGTCTATAACTGAGTGTGTATTGTGGGAGGTTGGATTAAATAAATTCGTCTTCATCCCACCCCTTTTCGGGTTAAGGTGCGCGGGTATGTATGCGTGTATGTTTGTATCTCCTGTTCTTTTCAACCCAATGTGGGTAAATGTAGATGTCAAAAAAATGCTTATTTTGTAAAACTCAAAATAAATGATCAATCAGTCGATATGTATGTATATGTATTGTATATGTGTGTGTATATATGTATATGCATATATGTAGTATGTATGTGTATGTATGTATATGTGTGTGTATGTATGTATATGTGTGTGTGTATATATATGTGTATATGTTAGGGGTATGTATATGTATGTGTAGGTATAAATGTATGTATGTGTATATATGTAGTGTATATTTATTTATGTGTTAGTGGGTATGTATATAGGTATATATGTGAGTGTGGTAATGTGTGTGTATAAGTGTTATATGTCTTATAATGCATGTATGATGTATGTATACAGTATATAGCACTGGCCCAGCAGAGGGTCACCCCCCTAGAGCCCTGGTCGCTTGAGGTTTCTTCCCTAAGAGGATGTTTTTCCTCACCACAGTTGCTAGTGCTTGCTCTGGGGGTCGGGCCAGGGTTAATATGGAGTGACTTGGGCCAAGTTTGCTGTGATTTGGCGCGGCTTTATACATAACATACTTATACATGAATTGAAATGTAATTGAATATTGAAGTGTATGTCTGTGTTGATATGTAGTGTGTTGTGAATTTGTGTATATGTTGTTATGACTGTTATAAATTGTTGGACTCATTCTAGCAGGGGTGGGCGTTGATAAGCTTTGCTTCTGCCTACACCCTTTCGGACTCACAGGCTTGTTATATAACATTCATATTATTGGTATGTTTCTGTTCTTTCGGATTTGTGTGTGTGCCGAATAAATCCATTCATTCATAAATCCATTCATTCATTCATTCATTCATTCATTTATTCGTTTTATTGACGCAGGGAGACCATTCCACAGAACAGGGGCATGATAAGAGAAAGCTCTGTGACCTGCAGACTTCTTATTCACCCTAGGGACACAAAGTAGTCCTGCACCCTGAGAACGTAAAGCCCGGGCCGGTACATAAGGTTTAATTAGGTCAGCTAGGTAGGGAGGTGCCAGTCAATGAATAATTTTATAGGTTAGCAGCAGAACCTTAAAATCTGATCTCACTTGGACAGGACGCCAGTGAAGAGATGCCAAAATGGGTTTAATGTGGTCAAACGTTCTGCTTTGTGTCAAAAGTCTGGCTGCAGCATCTTGAACCAATTGGAGAGCCCTAATGCTAGACTGCGGTAAACCAGAAAATAGAACACTGCAGTAGTCCAATCTAGAAGAGATGAATGCATGGATCAGGGTCTCAGCATCAGCCATAGACAGGATGGGACGAATCTTTGCTATATTTCGCAGGTGGAAAGAAAACAGTCCTAGTAATATTTCTAATATGAAGGCCAAAGGACAACGAAGGATCAAAATTACCCCAAGGTTCCTCACTTTGTCAGTGTGATGTATGACACACGAGCCTAGCCTGAGTGTTAACTGGTCAATTGATGCCGATGTCTCACTGGACCAAGAACCATCATTTCAGTCTTATTAGAGTTTAAAAGTAGGAAGTTTCTAGACATTCAACTTCTCACTGCTGCAAGGCAATCTTGGAAGGATTTTATGTGAACGAGATTACCAGCAGTTATCGGCATATATAACTGAGTATCATCTGCATAGCAGTGAAAGGTAATCCCAAAATGCCACAATATGTGCCCAAGGGGTGCTATATAAAGGGAGAAAAGCAGGGAGCCTAAGACAGACCCCTGTGGAACCCCAAATTTCATGTCACTAAGGTTAGAGGTAGTGTTACTGTACAAAACACAGTGAGAACAACTGGTCAAGTATGACGTCAGCCATGCAAGGGCACTCCCAGTAATCCCAAAATGATTTTCCAGCCTATCAAGTAGAATATGATGATCCACTGTATCAAATGCAGCACTGAGAACTAACAGCAACAGAACCGTAGTGGTGTCCGAATCCATTGTAAGCAGAAGATCATTCACCACTTTAGTGAGAGCTGTCTCTGTCGAATGATATTTTCTAAAAGCAGACTGCAGTGGCTCAAAGACATTATTCTCACTAAGATAGTCTACGAGCTGCCGTGACACCACTTCTTCCAGAATTTTAGAGCAAATGATAGATTAGATATCGGCCGATAGTTTTTCAATACACTAGGGTCAAGATTCGGTTTCTTAAGTAATGGTTTAATCACTACAGAGTTGAAACATTTAGGAACAGATCCAGAAGTTAAAGAAAGATTAATTTCCAGCACAGTCGGTGGGCCACAGGTCCTTAAAAGTTTTGTTGGTATAGGATCAAATAAACAGGTTGTGCTTTTTGTTGATGTTATGAGTTTCGTCAGCATGCCTAGTGAGATACTATCAAATTCTGTAAATCTAGGTAATACCTCAGTAGTGGTGCCCACCTCAATAGCAGGGTGTAGTGGCTGGGATAAGGCATGCTGGGATATGTTCAACATAATGTCATCTATTTTCTTCTCAAAGTAATCCAGTAAATCTTGTGCTGTAAAAGGAGAGCGAACTACAGGTGGTTGTCCATGAATAAGTGTTGCCACCGTGTCGAACAAGAACTTTGAGTTATGCTTGTTTTTGTTGATCAAATCAGAGTAGTAGGTCTGCTTTGTAACCAATAATGCATGCTTATAGTCTAAGATAGCATCACACCACGCAAGGTGGAATACTTCTAATTTTGAACGACAGCATTTCCATTCTAGACCTCTTGCTTTATGCTTGAGGTCACGCAGGTAATAACTGAACCAAGGTGACTGTGATTTGGGGGAGCACGGTTTCAACACAGGTGGTCCAATCGTGTCAAGTGTAATTTTGAGCACTGAGTTTAAACTATCCACAAGTCTGTCTACTGACTGGGTATTGTCAAAAATAAGGCATCAGGCAGTCTAGCTTCTAGTTCAGTCTAGTTGAGGAGTTGATGGATTGCTGCAGTGAAAAATAAGGTTGTTGTGCCACTAAACACGCCAGCGAAACTGTAAACTTAATAAGTGAGTGATTAGAGACCACTAATGTAAGTGGCATGATGTCAATATTCGTGACAGCAATACCACATGCGAGAACCAGATCCACGGTATTTCCACTAATGTGCGTTGAATCCCGAATGCATTGCCAAAATCCTAACGCATCTACAATTTCCATAAATGATTTGCAGAGGGGATCAGAAGGCTTATTTATATGAACGTTAAAGTCACCAATGATCAGAATGTTATCTGCACTAGTTGACAAGATAGAGATGAACGCACCAAATTCATCTAAGAATTCAGAATATGGGCCAGGAGGCATATATACAATGACAAAGTAATACGGCTGATTTTTATTCTTCTGATCTTGGCAATGCGTAATATCCTGAGCAGAGCGGAGAATAAGATGCTCAAACAAGTTATATTTGTGACCCCCAACAGCTAATAAGCTAAACCTGGATTTATAAATAAGAGCAACACCCCCGCCTTGCTTCGCATCACGAGGAATGTGACAAAATGTATATGCTGGTGGGCAGGCTTCATTTAACAGGAGGACAGCTGTAGGTTTAAGCCAGGTGACTTTTCAGAATTCTCACTATTTGTCATTGAATGGATTTTCTAAAGATGTTGCTTATTACAAACTTCTTTCCACAGATTTAAGGCATTCCATTTTGGAAACCAGACGTTGCTGTGGTTTTCTAATATTTCACTTGCCAATTTACTCGTGTGTTTGGGGTCATTGTCTTGTTGAAACACCCATTTCAAGGGCATGTCCTCTTCAGCATAAGGCAACATGACCTCTTCAAGTATTTTGACATATCCAAACTGATCCATGATACCTGGTATGCGATATATAGGAAATATAGCAGATTGTAACCTCTTCTGCGCATGTCTTTTATTTAACAGAGGGACTTTGCGGGGGATTCTTGCAAATAAATTAGCTTCACACAGGCATCTTCTAACTGTCACAGCACTTACAGGTAACTCCTTTGATCATCCTGGAGCTGATCGATGGGTGAGCCTTTGCCATTCTGGTTATTCTTCTATCCATTTTGATGGTTGTTTTCCATTTTCTTCCACGCGTCTGTTTTTTTTTGTCCATTTTAAAGCATTGGAGATCATTGTAGATGAACAGCCTATAGTTTTTTGCACCTGCGTATACATTTTCCCCTCTCCAATCAACTTTTTAATCAAACTACGCTGTTCTTCTGGACAATGTCTTGAACGTCCCATTTTCCTCAGGCTTTCAAAGAGAAAAGCATGTTCAAAAGGTGCTGGCTTCATCCTTAAATAGGGGACACCTTATTCACACCTGTTTGTTCCACAAAACTGACTGAATGCCACACCACTATTATTGTTGTGAACACCCCCTTTTCTACTTTTTTTATGAATAGCCCAATTTCATAGCCTTAAAAGTGTGCATATCATGAATGCTTGGTCTTGTTGGATTTGTGAGAATCTACTAAATCTACTGGTACCTTGTTTCCCATGTAACAATAAGAAATATACGCAAAACCTGGATTAATCTTTTTAGTCACATAGCACTACTATTATTCTGAACACTACTGTATTAGCGGCAAGGACGAAAACCAACATTGAATGCCTGTGATCTTCAATCCCTCAGGCGGCACTGCATTAAAAACCAAAATCACTGTGTAAAGGATCTTACCATGTGGGAACACTTCAGAAAACCATTGTCACTTAACATAGTTTGTCGCTACATCTACAAGTGCAAGTTAAAACTCTAACATGCAAAGCGAAAGCCATACATCAACAACATCCAGAAAAGCCACTGCTTTCTCTGGGCCCGAGCTCATTTGAAATGGACCAACGCAAAGTGGAAAAGTGTGCTGTGGTCTGATGAGTTCACATTTCAAATTGTTTTTGGAAATCATTGACGTAGTGTCCTCCGGACAAAAGAGGAAAAAGACCATCCAGATTGTTACCAGCGCAAAGTTCAAAAGCCAGCATCTGTGATGGTATGGGGGTGTGTAAGTTGCCCATGGCATGGGCAACTTACACATCTGTGATGTCACCAACAATACTGAAAGGTACATCCAGATTTTGGAGCAACACATGCTGCCATCCAAGCAACGTCTTTTTCAGGGACATCCCTGCTGATTTCAGCAAGACTATGCCAAGCTACATTCTGCACGTGTTACAACAGCGTGGCTTCGTAGTAAAAGCGTGCGAGTACTAGACTGGTCTGCCTGCAGTCCAGACCTGTCGTCCCTTGAAAATGTGTGGCGCATTACGAAGCCCAAAATATGACAACGGTGACCCCGGACTGTTGAACAACTGAAGTCGTACATCAAGCAAGAATGGGAAAGTATTTCAACTACAAAGCTTCAACAATTTATGTTCCTAAACACTTACTGAGTGTTGTTAGAACACAGTGTAACACATTGGTAAACATACCACTGTTCCAGCTTTTTTAAAACGTGTTGCAGGCATCCATTTCAAAATAAGCAAATATTTGCACAAAAACAAAAAAGACTATCAGTTTGAACATTAAATATTTTGTCTTTGTGGTGTATTCAGTTGAATATAGGTTGAAGAGGATTTGCACATCGTATTCTGTTTTTATTTAGATTTTACACAACGTCTCAACTTCACTGGAAGTGGGGTTGTAAAAACATTCATTATTTGTTTTATATAAGGGCTAAAATAGATCCTTGTCATTTTATATTATATTAATTTACAAACAACAGAAAAGGGACTTACATTTTGGTTACTCCTCAGCGCAGCGAATAAAAATAACATCACAAATGAATCCAGCTTTGGTGCATCACTGCTGCTTTGACATCAGCAATCCAACAGGAACTTTAAATAAGAGTCTAAAAATAATTCTGACGAAGTCCACCATGTCGTGCATCAAATCTTCGTCCATCAGCAAAACAAACTCTGCCATGTTTGTTTTAAGGCTAAATGCTTGTGTGAGTGTATTTCGTCAGTGCAGAAAAACAAAAAATCACGTCAGATGGCTTACAGCGCAGTGGATTTATATTGTGTGTGTGAGCGTTGTCTGCATGTGTATGTGTGCACGCACGTGTGTAGGTGTGTGTGTGCATGCAGAGTACAATGGTACCAAACATATGGAACCAAATCGCACTCAAAATGCAATGCAACACAAATGGGATAAATGTCACATGACATACAAAGCACCAATCAAAAGACAAGTATCCACACAGCCGTTATTTAATAGAGTTATGTTTTTGTCTGTTTGTTTGTTTGTTTGTTGATCTGTTTGTGATTTGCCTGGAGCCCAGTTTTTCCACAATTTTTTATTAATTTTTTTTCACTGAAGATTCATATCCAGATAGGCAAGAAGTGATTACATATTCAAAATGACATAACTCTGTTAAATAAGATCTAATATCTTTCATATTTGGACATCCTTACGTAGGATGGTATGCTTTATTGACTGACAAAGTTTGATCCAGATCTGATCTGGATTACACATTTTGTGTCCATTTTAATTTAACTTTGAAACCCCATTTAATGTATATTTTACATTATATCTTAATGAAACATGCCCCAGTCACTCTCATATTTGAAACTGAGGTGCAGACTGGCACTCACTATCGCCGGACAAAAACTGATCCAGATCTAATCTGGATTATCGATTTTGTGGAGATTTGAATTTAATCTGTAGAAATGTACTGAACAGTGTACAATATACAGTCAACAAAAATATAAACGCAACACTTTTGGTTTTGCTCCTATTTTGTATGAGATGAACTCAAAGATCTAAAACTTTTTCCACATACACAATATCACCATTTCCTTCAAATATTGTTCATAAACCAGTCTAAATCTGTGATAGTGAGCACTTCTCCTTTGCTGAGATAATCCATCCCACCTCACAGGTGTGCCATATCAAGATGCTGATTAGACACCATGATTAGTGCACAGGTGTGCCTTAGACTGCCCACAATAAAAGGCCATTCTGAAAGGTGCAGTTTTATCACACAGCACAATGCCACATGTCGCAAGATTTGAGGGAGCGTGCAATTGGCATGCTGACAGCAGGAATGTCAACCAGAGCTGTTGCTTGTGTATTGAATGTTCATTTCTCTACCATAAGCCGTCTCCAAAGGCATTTCAGAGAATTTGGCAGTACATCCAACCAGCCTCACAACCGCAGACCACGTGTAACCACACCAGCCCAGGACCTCCACATCCAGCATGTTCACCTCCAAGATCGCCTGAGACCAGCCACTCGGACAGCTGCTGAAACAATTGGTTTGCATAACCAAAGAATTTCTGCACAAACTGTCAGAAACCATCTCAGGGAAGCTCATCTGCATGCTCGTCATCCTCATCGGGGTCTCGACCTAACTCCAGTTCGTCGTCGTAACCGAGTTGAGTGGGCAAATGCTCACATTCGCTGGCGTTTGGCACGTTGGAGAGGTGTTCTCTTCACGGATGAATCCCGGTTCACACTGTCCAGGGCAGATGGCAGACAGCATGTGTGGCATCGTGTGGGTGAGCGGTTTTCTGATGTCAATGTTGTGGATCGAGTGGCCCATGGTGGCGGTGGGGTTATGGTATGGGCAGGCATCTGTTATGGACGAAGAACACAGGTGCATTTTATTGATGGCATTTTGAATGCACAGAGATACTGTGACGAGATCCTGAGGCCCATTGTTGTGCCATACATCCAAGAACATCACCTCATGTTGCAGCAGGATAATGCACAGCCCCATGTTGCAAGGATCTTTACACAATTCTTGGAAGCTGAAAATGTCCCAGTTCTTGCATGGCCGGCATACGCACCGGACATGTCACCCATTGAGCATGTTTGGGATGCTCTAGACCGGCGTATATGACAGCGTGTACCAGTTCCTGTCAATATCCAGCAACTTCGCACAGCCATTGAAGAGGAGTGGACCAACATTCCACAGGCCACAATTGACAACCTGATCAACTCTATGTGAAGGAGATGTGTTGCACTGCATGAGGCAAATGGTGGTCACACCAGATACTGACTGGTATCCCCCCCAATAAAACAAAACTGCACCTTTCAGAGTGGCCTTTTATTGTGGACAGTCTAAGGCACACCTGTGCACTAATCATGGTGTCTAATCAGCATCTTGATATGGCACACCTGTGAGGTAGGATGGATTATCTCAGCAAAGGAGAAGTGCTCACTATCACAGATTTAGACTGGTTTGTGAACAATATTTGAGGGAAATGGTGATATTGTGTATGTGCAAAAAGTTTTAGATCTTTGAGTTCATCTCATACAAAATGGGAGCAAAACCAAAAGTGTTGCATTTATATTTTTGTTGAGTGTAATACCAAATAGTTTGTGTGAGTAGTTTCAAATCTGTGTTGTCTATGTGGCTATGGCATATTTAAAGGTGACCAAAGTCTGTCCAAGTTTGGGAGTGTATCCTTTTTGGGCTGCCCTTAATTGCCCATATTATAAACAGTAAAATGGTCAAGAGTTGTTCTGATATTACTGTTTACTGAAAAAAATGTGGCTTCAAGACATAAGGACACTTACAATGGAGTGTGCCAAAGAGTTTTCATTAAAACAGATTTCACATTTTGGTCAATTTTGTTGACTTCTGACCATAGGACCTCAAGATCAAGGACACTGAAGGGAATTTTACCCTCACAAAAATAAGTAAGCCTTTTATAAGTCCTGAAGCCAAAAATCTTTGGATTCAATAGGAGATGTGATGGTCTAGTGGTTAAAGTGAGACACTGATGTATAAAGGGCTTTGAGCGTCTGATGCAGATGGAAAAGCACTATATAAATGCACACCATTTACAATTTATTTCAATAACATGAAGCAGAAGAGTGTCTGTCTGCTACTCCCCCTGTGCAGGACACTAGTCTGACACAGGTTAGTTCCAGACCCAAGGTCAGTACCCATTTACACTTGGGTGGACTGAGACGATGCAGATGAAGTATCTTGCAAGTGTCTGCATCTTAGAAAAATGGTAAAGTATTTCATCAAATAATCCTACACTCTACATCACTGTAGTTAACTCCAGATTTTTCCCTGGTATAGGCAGACTAACATTTGTCAGTGTTGCAGTAAGGACATGATGTCTCAC
Source organism: Thalassophryne amazonica (assembly GCF_902500255.1). Lineage (NCBI taxonomy): Eukaryota > Metazoa > Chordata > Actinopteri > Batrachoidiformes > Batrachoididae > Thalassophryne > Thalassophryne amazonica. Next base: position 89,245,597 of record NC_047113.1, on the reverse strand, counting down.
CAGAATGTGATGTGTGAGCACAATTATTTGTGTTCATTTGGGTCTGGTCCAAGTGAATGATGTCATGTATTGAACCAGTGCTAAAGATTTTCAGAAGCTAAGACAGTTCTTTTGATAGTTCATCCTGCCTTCCATTCATATACATCTCTTATTTCACCATTAAAGGACAGCTCCACACTGATTATCTTTTGTGTGTATGCCTGTGCATGTCTTACTCAGTACAGTTTACTCTTATCCACCCACTTTTTGTTGTCTTCATATTCTCTCTTCTGTCTGTGTGGAAATTATAGTGACCCTAATCTTCCTCACTTTCACTGCTCCCTGCCTGACCCTTTCATATCGTGAGTAGCGCTGGACGCCAAGTTGCATAAAAGATGCTGTCACACACAAAACAATGCATCAACGGGCGATGTCTCTGTCTGGGTTGCACACACACTTGCACACAAGTGATCACTAAGTGAATATGTGATGATTTTAAACTGCACTGAATGCCAAACCTAATGGGTTCACAGGTAATACTTGGAAAAAGTAGCCTCTTTTCTCACCTTTTGGTTTTAATGATACTGTAGGGTCAAAAAAGTAGTACATACACATGGAAGTAATGAAATATTCTCTTATGTCTGGATCAAGACTATGATCCAGGCTTTCAGTGACTTTGTGGACTTGGCCATCAGACGCCTATATGTATTAGCAAAAGTGTTGAACTTGCAGAGACATTGACGTACCTCAGCAGTGACATTTAAGTCTCTGGTTCCTTTACCTTTGAGATTGAGAGACTCCTTGGTGGAGCTTATGGAGTTGTGAGGGCAGACATTATGCCTTTGCGGGAGGATAAATTAGGGTCATGGTTTGTCCAGTATTACTGCAGAGTTGCGAGACCTAGATCCTAAACAGGGTCCTAAGGCGATGACAAGATGTCTTTGGTGCAAGGTCTCTAGGGGGGTTTGGCATTGCTGAGGTCTTTACAGGAGAATAAATGTCCCCGTCTTTAGGGTCCTGGTGCTTCCTGTCTGAAGGGCCTTTCACACCGGATGCATACACCGGATGCATTGGAAGCGTCAGAGGCGTCACAAATCTGTCTAAAAAGCATTATTTCCAATGAGATACGTTGCTTTTTAGAGGCGTCAGAAGCGTCGCTTCGAAAGCCGAGCGAAAGCGACGCTTCTGACAGGAGCGCACATTGCCGCCTGTTGACAGGCTGACACGGTCAAAGTTCAACCCAATCCAACTTTCGCCACTCTGAGCTGTGATGTAGCTTCGCGCTGTCCAATAGGAATGATGCGTCGGGCTAAAACATGGAAGACTATTGGCAGAAACCACTGATCTCTACAAAACAGATCAGTGCAGAAACCACTGATTTCTACAAAACAGAAACATGTCACAGGACTGCTCATTTATAGAGCAGTTTTCTGAAGAAAAATCCTTGCAAATGTTTTTTTTTTTAACCTCAAAATTTCTGATTACTGTTAAAAGAAACTTGTAATTAGAATAGCTAAATAAATACAAGTTTCTTTAGAAACCTTTTTTATCTGTAAATTAAAACCACCTGTAACCTTTGGCATTTATTTTTAGACAAAATAACTTGGAAATTTGTACATTTTTTAAAGTTTGGTAGAATAAATAACATGGAAATTTGTACATTTTTTAAAGTCTGGTAGATTATTCATATCTCATTTCAACCAGAAAAACAGACACTGTTAATAAATACAAATGTTTATTTTAAATGCAACAGGAGATAATTTAAGATTGACTGCAGTTGGATTGTAAAGTAGGATTTCTGTGACATAAACCTCATGATGATTTTTTTTTAATTGAGTAATTTCAACTTGTAATTACATCAAAATTTGTGATTGCCTTTAATGTTGTGATCAGGACAGAGTCATTTCTAAAATATGAATTTGACTAGTGACTGTGAATGTTTTAAAATTGTGCACAATAAGGGAAGAGTTTCAACCTGTGCAAATGCCTTTTAACTTTGATTCCGTGGACATTTTTAATGATCCATTCATTTATTGTTTAAAATATAAAATGAAACAGCTTTTTAAAAAAATAATAAAATAGTTGCTGTTTAAAGAGCCTTTTATTTTGAAGCAGGTGATGTTATGCTGTATTCTCGGGACCAGATGAAGGTCTCTTCTGTAGCTTTGACATCTATTTTGAAGAGCAGAGATGTTTTCTTTCGACTGGACTTCATGGTGTTCAGTATTCAAGTTGTAATTAGGTTGTCTGCACAGCAAATGTTCTTGATTGGGACAAAAAAAAAAACATTTCTTAACATATAAAGAAACATTACAGTTTATATATATATATATATATATATATATATATAAGAAAAGGCAAAAAAAAAAAACTAAGTTATTTAATGTTGAGCTGTTATGTTCTCCAAAAAAAGCTGTAGCTTTATTTGGTTAAAAAAAAAAAAAAAAAAAAACTGAACCATTTACAAATGAAAGCGTTCACTCAGATCAACTGTGCTAAAAGGCTAAGCTAATGTTAGCCGATCATTAAACCTTCACAACAGTGCAGTAAATGTCACGTTTTATTTTTATATTATTCTCACCTCGATAAAGCTGCAGAACTAAACTCTGCTGGTCAAACTGGGACTTCGCATATATCCAAAAAAATGGGAGATTTCTGACTGAGTGGGTGTGCTCCATTGCCCCGGCTGCCTGCCTCGCTCTGCCCAGGGATGATGCCTGAACCTCGGCTTCTCCGTGCGGGTCGGGCCGCTGTCGCGGTTCAATCGATATCCCACCAAGTCGTCAGTCCTCCCTCGGTCGGCGTCACTCCGAAAAGTAGTTGAAATAAAGCTTCTCCCAGCAGGGTGATGGGAGAATCATTCTACTGCTGTTTTTTAAAGCTTTTTTTGTGGTTCTACATATGCAAATGCAAGATGGTGATCACTTCAACTTTTTTCGGGTTGTGAAAACAGCCAGAGTGTGATGTTGCCGCAATCTCTGTCCCCTTGCCGCTTCCGAAGCGTCTGACATCACGACGCATTGGGAGGCGTTGATGCATCGGGCTGTTTCGTCTGGTGTGAAAGGCCCTTTACTGTACGGTTCTGAGATGTGGGTGCTAACCAGTAACTCAAGGTGATGAAGAGATGTCTTTGGGACTAGGGTTTTGCAGAGGAGCTTTAGGTACAATGGAATGACTTGGTGTCAAGCAAGTGGTCACTTAGGGAGACTTAGATGGCGAGGGAGCTTCAGCTGCAACATTTACCCCTCTGGGGCCGATGCCATCGTATACGATGGCTAAGACCAAGCTTTACTAAATTATAAATAACTTTTTAATGATATGAGATAGAAACTTACTTTTTTGCTGAAAAGTTGACTCTGCAGACTTTCGAGCCAGCCGTCGGCCATCTTTGTACTCCTCATAGAAGCTGTGTGATGACGTGCGCAATGTGAGTGTCCAATTGGAATTGGTTCACCCTCACATGGTTTTCCAAAATCCAATTGTAGGGCAGATTTACCTCACATGAAAAGCCAAAGATTGTTTTCAGGAGTGATATGTTACGAGTTGGCCTGTTTGAATAGCCCCCTGGGTGCTTCAATGAGTACATACTATTGGGCTCCAATGCGCCCTGTGCCATTATGCACAGCAATCAGTGAAAGCAGACGGAGCAGATGGAGAGCCTCTGATGACAATCTCACGTGCTCAAACAAAGAGTGTGTAACTATCAGGATTGCTCTACTAGTTTGCATGTGAATGTTACTGGATAACTCTGTTGCTTTCTCGGCGTAGAGCACTGTTCACCATATCAATGGAGCGAGGGGGAGGGCCGCTCCTCAGACTGTAAGGAGCCAAAGTGGGCCACAGTGTGAATGAAAGCTGCTTTAGGAAAGGCAGAGAACAGTCCAAAACACAGTAGAAGTAAAAGCTTGTGATGTAACCTTTGTGTAACAGCAGACAATTGCTTTTAGATGAAGACAAACAAAACGCTTTGTATATATTGTTCAAATTGTGCATTTGTGTTTATTGTTTGAACCTTTTTGTTGTACAGTCTTTCACACAAGACCTCAAATTACCATTATAAAGTGTCAAAACAGTTGTTTATTATAGTTTGCTGTGTGTTTTGAATAAATGTGTGCAGAGAATTATTTTCCGCTTTACTTTTTCCTTTCTTATTTCTGATTGTAAACCTTTATTACCATTTATTACTCATATTATTTTATATGACAAAATGCATGTAAGGCGGTTTAGAGTAAAGATTTCAAAAATGTTATGAACCTCATTCAATCATCTTCAACCGCTCACTGTAATTAAAGGTCATAGGGTGGGGTTGGGGGAGAAGCCTATCCCGAACGTATTCACATTCACACCTACAGACATTGTAAAATTTCCAGTCTACGTAACCTGCATGTCTGCAGGTTAGGTGATCCAGAACCTGCAGGCCACAGACGGAAATCCATCCCCTGACTTTTTTGCTGTGAGGGAGCAGTGCCACTAAGCCACCATACTGCCCCATTATGAACCTGTGGTCTGCAGATTTTTTTTTTCAATTGCCACCAAGCCACCGTACTGCCCCATTATGAACCTGTGGTCTGCAAATTTTTCTTTTCAATGACCACTTGAAACGAGAATGTTATAAATTGCAAAACAGAATCAATATTCCTTCACTCTGAGACACATAGCTCAAATGAGCATAGCAATAGCTGTCTCACTCTCACACACACTCACAGATCAATGCTTCCTGACCCAGTGTCAACCCTGTTTAGATGCATGATGGGTAATTATTCAATGTTCCCATTTCAACAACAAACATGTATCTGGCATGCATCCCGGTAAATCATCTTTCTGGTCAATTTTATGTTCATCTGTTATCATGAAATGTGTTTAAAATGCTGCAAGTCTGGGGAGGTGAAAAGGTCCAAAGTTTGATGCCATACATATTCATAGAGAAAATTAGATGGCTATATGGGCCTATTGATCTGAGAGCTTCATTTTGTTAATCATATTAAATCTGTCTGGTCATGACAGCAAGCACCAACAGCCATAAAATTTAAATTCAGCGATGCAGAGAGCATTTCAATAAAATGGTAACCTTTTAATTTGTCATAAACTTTGCAAAGTTAGTGGTGTTGCAGCGATTAATTTCTCACCTCGTCAGCAGCAACACAGGATGTCTATTTAAGCTTTACTGGGAAAACAAAATTCCAAATACAGCAGAAACTATTTCAATGTTATTTGTACAAAAAAAACAGCTTTTTTTTGGGTGGTGGTGGTGGGGGGGGAGGCTGAATAATTGTATTCCGTAGCAGGAACACTGGTAGTGCTTCTTTGTAACCTGTTGATTTTGCAAAGTGTTTTATTCAGCTGACCAGACTGCTCTCTGGGTCATCTTAAGAATTTGTGGAATTTGCTGGACATCACAGCCATACAGCACTCACAGACTGAGTGCTGTATAAGCCGTGGGCAGAAACTCTGAATTTTTCCCAGTTAACCTGGTGTTCATCAAGAATGTGTTCTGGCTCCAACACTCTTCAATGTTTGCATGGACTTGGTGTTGGGTGGGTTGTGGAAAGCAGCAGTTTAAAGCACCTTGGCGCTTGTACACATTTAACCCTTGCACTGCCGCGCAATTCATCGTGCCAGTGCAACCCGCTGTGTTCCTCTGGATAAATGATAAATGGATTGCATGTATATAGCGCTTTTCTATCTGCATCAGGCACTCAAAGTGCTTTATAATAATGCATCACATTCATTCTGATGTCAGGGTGTTGACATACAAGGTACTCACTACACACCGGGAGCAACTAGAGGATTAACCCTCTCGGTCCGATGCCGTCGTATACGACGGCTAAGACAAAGCTTTACTAAATTATAAATACATTTTTAATGATATGAGATAGAAACTTACTTTTTTTTGCTGAAAAGTTAACTCCGCAGATTTTCGAGCCAGCCATCGGCCATCTTTGTACTCCTCATAGAAGCTGTGTGATGACGTGCACAATGTGAGTGCCCAATCGGAATTGGTTCACCGTCACATGGATTTCCAAAATCCAATCATAGGGCAGATTCACCTCACGTGAAAAGCCAAAGATCATTTTCAGGAGTGATATCTTACTAGTTGGCCTGTTTGAATAGCCCCCTGGGTGCTCCAATGAGTACATACTATTGGGCTCCAAATGCACCCTGCGCCATTATGCACAGTAATCAGTGAAAGCAGATGGAGAGCCTCTGATGACAATCTCACATGCACAAACAAAGAGTGTGTAACTATCAGGATTGCTCCACTAGTTTGCATGTGAATGTTACTGGATAACTATGTTGCTTTTACCATGAAGACAAAAAAACGCATAGACCATTTTGTATATATTGTTCAAAATGTGCATTTATGTTTATTGTTTGAACCTTTTTGTTGTACCGTCTTTCACACAAGACTTCAAATTACCTTTATAAAGTGTCAAAACAGTTGTTTATTATACTTTGCTGTGTGTTTTGAATAAATGTGTGCGGAAAATTATTATTATTATTTTATTACACTTATAAAACACAACAAAAACATTATGCTAATAAATATTAGGAAAGCACAGGTTGTCGTGAAAAAAAGAGACATAAAACGTGATTGTGAGATGCAGGGAGAGCTGTTAACAGCAAAAAAACAAACAAAAAAAAAAACATTTATGCCAGGCGAGTGAACTGTGTTAAAAATGCCCTTGGGCCCTTAGTGATTTTCCAGTCAGGCTGGGATTTGAACCGAGGAGCCTCTGGTCTCAAGCCCAGCGCTTAACCACTAGACCATCACTTCTCCTGGATGCTGTGCTTTGTGATGCTGGATGCTGCGTTATATAAAATAATTATTTCTTAGTGGGTTAATCATTTGCTGTCAGAGTTTGGCTGATGAAATTACCTCTAATCGCTTCCGGAATCACAGAGGAATCTTGTACACCTGCAGCTATTTTTTTCTCTCTCTCTCGTGCACTTCATGACGTGGAGAACACATTTGGAATCGTCTAAAAGGTAATTAATTGGAATATTTATATTGTAATAGCTTGGTAAAACGAGTATCTAAAATTATGGTTATGACAGATTTAACATCTCATCATAATCTTTCAGATGAGCCATGCTGTGAAGCACTGTGTTGACGCAATGACTCGCACTGACAGTGTTTTGAAGTGTTTGCACAATGTTCATGTGAACTTCACATAATTAATGCGTGCCAAAAATTTTGACCATTTAAAAATTTTCTTTGTGCACTTGCACGAAGCCGTGCACAGTTTAAAACAAATTTACAATGATTTCCAACGTCTTCACTCTCTGGCACGGCAGACTGTGTGCAGATCAAATTCATGTCAAGGCACCTTTAGGTACTCTGTGGTCAAACAATAGTTAAGCCATTGTAAACTGAATGGAATATACTGAAAAGTGTTGCATCGCTGGATATTGCAGCAAACCACACAGGGACAGTGCGTCGTTGCTCAGTTTTCAAAAGAATTGTCATTTGTTCGCACAATAGACTGGACAACCGCAGACAATGAGGGCTGATTTAAGAACAGCATCGTGCATGTTTTTCTGGCTTTCTGCACACTGCTGGATTGTTGGCAGACTGCAAACAACAGCAGAGTTTGTTTAGAATTGCAGTAAAAATACATTTTATTGTTGAACCTAGTTTCCACAGTCTGCTTGAAGTTCTGCTGACAGCTAAATACTGCCAGTTCATGGAGTGTTTCCAAGCAGGGACACGGAGTGAGAACAAATTCCTTATTGAATAAGAAACACATTTTCACCTGCTCCTTCTCCCTTAATACAGCATATAATGTGCACAAAAGTAAGTTACTAAGTAATAATCTAAAATAAAAAAAATATGTAACAGTCTCTTGCACACTTTGAAAACAGGGCCAAGAGGGGATTTATTTTAAATAAATAGGCTAATGTCTTCTATGCAGCTGTCATTCTGTGACATTGCTTCAACTGTATGAGGATATTTGTATTTTTGCATGCCTGAGCAGAATTTGTGGGGAAATAAACTGTGTCACTTGCACTTTGATCTGTCTTGGCTTTCACTTAATCAAACACAAACTGTCTGATATTGTACAGTTTCTGTGTAAAGTCAGCAGTTTTCTAAAACTGAATGAACCTGCAAGAAGGAGACTAGTGAGGGAAGCCACGAAGACACCCCTGACAACTCTGAAGGACTTAATGTCTTTTTTTCTGTGTGACTGGAGAAACTTAGCATTGTACAGCTTTTGCAGTCACAGCGTCCTGGTGGAGTGAAGCACACAAGGATTTTCATGCAACACATTAAATGTAGGCTTCAGTCTACAGTGTGATTTATGGCCATCTGCAGCTGAAATTCCAAATCTTATCTTTTTGAAAATGCATGAATTATAGGAGTCAACACTACCTGCAGATCTCGGGGATTTCATTTCAACTCCACTGTAGTGGTAGACAGAGGCAAAACTACAAAATCTGTCACTGTCCAAATACAGATGTTTCTGATTGCATGTTCTGAGTGCATGTTCTTCGACAGGGAGAATTATACACAGAAATCAAGAGCACATAAACTCTACAAATGATGACTTTAACAAACAACTCCATGCCTGTGAGGCGGCAGTGCTAACAAAACAACAAGGGCACTCAAAGCACTCTCATCTGCCATAGTCCAAAGCCATTTTTCCATCCTTAACAGCCCCTTCATAACTCGAAAGATGCAGAAACTGGAAGAAAATCTGCAAACCAAAAACAAAATGGGGAATCGCGAAACATTCCACCTGCTGTCGGGAGGGGAGCACGTTTGAACAGGCGTGCGTGAAACCGTCGCTCTTGTTTGCATGCACGAACACAGTGCAGGCATGTTGAAAGTCGCGCACACAGCAGTGGAGGAAAAAAAAAACACACCAGAATTTATAATGCTTAATTCTAAATGCTTATTTTGAATACAAAATAGAGTATACTTAAGTCACACTACCTGGTACTGTAAATGATGTAGGCACAACCTCTACTCAGAAGCTGAGACAAACCAATTTTGACACTATTTCGCCGCGGTGTGCTGTTGCAACTCGTGAACTCTGTTAAAAGTACAACTGGTCTATTTGACTTTACAGTATACCATTTAAACTGTTTAAAGACCTGTGGACTTCAGTTCAACCCACTATGCTGAAACTTAAACTGTCTCTAACATTGGGTTCTGCTCCTACATGATTTAAATCTGCAGTGATCAAACCTATGCTTACGAAATATGGTAAAGGATGCATATAGTAATGTGCCTCATTTCTCAGCTTGAGGAGCTGAGGAATGAAGAAAATGAGAGAGAGAAAAGGCTGGATGATATGGAGAGAGTAAATCAGGAAGTGCAAGAGATTAGTAAGGAAGAAGTGGGGGCAACTATGAAGCGGATGAAGAGTGGAAAGGCAGTTGGGCCACATTCCAGGAGAAGCATGGAAATCTCTAAGGAGATATGACTGGAGTTTCTGACCAGATTAATAAAATTTTGTAAAGTGAGAGAATGCCTGAGGAGTGGAGACAAAGTCTGCTGGTTCCTATTTTTAAGAACAAGAATGATGTAGTAACTACATAGGCTTAAAGTTGATCAGCCACAGCATGAAGTTATGGGAAAGAGTAGTAGATGCTAGGCTTTAGAAAACAGGTGAAGATTTGTGCACAGCAGTACAGTTTCATGCTGAGAAAGAGCACTACAATGCAATGTTTGCTCTAAGAATACTGATGGAGAAGTATAGAGAAGGCCAGACGGAGTTACACTGTGTTTGTGGATTTAAAGATATCTTATGACAGGGTGCCAAGAGAAGAGCTGTGGTATTGCATGAGAAAGTCTGGAGTAGTAGAGAAGTATATGAGGGTACTGCAGGACATGTACAAGGATAGTGTGACAGCGGTGAGATGCACAGTAGGAATACCAGTTTTATTAAAGGTCGAGGTGGGATCACACCAAGGATCAGCTCTGAGTCCTTCTTGTTTACAGTAGTGATGGACAGGTTGACAGATGAGATCAGACGGGAGTCTCCATGCACTATGATGTTTGCAGATAACATTGTGATCTGTAATGTGAGTAGAGATCTGGTTGAGTCTAATCTGGAGATGTGGAGATATGCTCTGGAGAGAAGGGCAATGGAAGTCAGTAGGAGCAGGACTGGGTCCATGTGTGTGAATAAGAGGGAGCACAGTGGAATAGTGTGGTTACAAGGAGTAAGTGATGAAAGTAGATGAATTTAAATCCTTAGGGTCAACTGTCCAATGTAATGGAGAGTGTAGTAGAGGGGTGAAAAAGAGAGTGGTAGCAGGGTGGAGTGGTGGAGAAAGGTGGCAGGAGTTACATTTGACCGAAGATTGCAAAAGCGAAGGGGAAAGTCTACAAGACAGTAGTGAGACCAGCTGTGAGACAAGGCGCAAACAAAAACAAGGAGGCGGAGAAGATGTTGTGATTCTCTTTGGGACTGATGAGGATGGACAGGATTGGAATAAACATATCAGATGGACAGATAAGGTGGAACAGTTTGGAAACAAACTCAGAGAGGCGAGATTGAGATGGTTTGGACATGTGCAGAGGGAGGGACCCAGGGTATATAGGGAGAAGGATGCTGAGGATGAAGCCACCAGGCAGGAGGAGAAGAGGGAGGCCAGAGAGGAGGTTTATGGATGTGCTCAGGGAGGATATGCAGGTGGTTGGTGTGACAGAGGAAGATGCAGAGGACAGAGTAAGATGGAAATGATTGATCTGCTTTGGCGACCCCTAACGGGAACAGCTGAAAGAAGGAGAAGGTATAAAAAATGGATGAGTGAATAATATAGTTATTGGAGTGGATTCCATAGCAATACAATAAGTTTGCTCCATGACATACTGCAGAAGACATGAAAGAGGAAGTGATGTGGCAAGTCTCAAAGATCATACAGCATTTGCTGGAAACTCAAGACGCCAATGCACAGAACTACTAGGAAAACACCATCTAGTACGGAATAATTTTGGCAAACTGAGTTAAATGATCTAAAATAAGTGCCATTAGTACAGAGAACTGATCCAAGAAACCTGTGCGAGAGTTGTCTTGCCTGTCCAGCAGATATCCAGCAAAAGGTTTGTGTCAAATATGTTCAGATTTTATCCACAGTAATGTCCAGTGGGATCTGTGATGGTCTGTGTGTTGTTAGCTATGATCTATTGACTTCCTTTTGCTTCAACGTTTTTGTAGCACTTTCAATGACAACTGAAGGTTGGCTGTACATCTTTGGTTGCATATGTAGTGCAACAGTATGCTGAAAAGTCTGTTTCCTCGCATGTAATGGCAGTTTTTAGTGTTTTTAAACCTACGGTTAAATTCTTAACCGTTCCTGGAAAAGTAAATTTTGAGAATATTGGGGATATGAAATTGTGAATTCTTCATTTTGATACGAAAGAACAAAATTATAATCCTTTTATGACTTCAGTGGTAAAGTTCTTTCTTCATTTTTTAAGGTGCAGTCCTTTTTCAACTTCACTAATTTTAAGAAGCATATGAAACTAAGCAGGCGGCATACTTTTTGGTTAATGCTGCAAACCAACACATATACTTAATTTGGCAAGTCAGAGCAGTGGATCTTAGCAGAGGCCTTTGGGACCCACACTGCACATTTCCTACATGTCTCCCTGCTTGACAAACACCTTATAAATTAACTCTGGTGGAACACACCTGACTGACCTAATTAGCAGTGTGTAAGCCGGGGAAACTGTGGAAAAATGATGTGGCTCTCCAGGACTAGGGTTCATAACTAGCTTTAAAACTTCAAATGTAGTTAAAGTTCTTAATGGATGCCAACTCAAATTGTTATAAACTCACAATGTAAGAGAGCATAAAGCATTCGGAGCCTGGTCAGGCTCATAAATGTCCTCCACCCACACATCCAGAAGTCATTTGGTGAAGGGCACTGAGGAAACATGGAGCAACCCTCAAATGCACTAATCTGGGTACTGGGTGGGGTGGTGGGGGCGGTATGGATCTTAATTAGATAAGCCTTTGAACTTATTCCTATGGCTCCAACTGACTGTCTCCACTGCTAACCTATGGGTGTATTCCTTTTAATGTGCAATATCAAGTGGCTTCTGCCAAAACATCAGTGCCAACCAATGGTTTTCAGTTAGATTTAGTGTCAATATATTCTTAAAGCCACTCAAGCACTCAGAAGCACACACTCACTCACCTTCATACTTACCCCAGTTAAGGTTCGTGGGGGACTGGAGCCTTTCTCACCAGTAATAGGGCGTGAGCCAGGGTACCCCTGGACAGGATGCCAATCTGTCGTGGGGCCACATACAGACAAAACAAACACAAACCACCACTCGCTCTGATGGACAATTAAAAGTTTCCAATCCAAATCCGAGGAGTCAAAGGGAGACAGGCGGGCCCCACAAACCCGGAGGGAGAGTCTGGGGCATGGGCGGCCACATACACCCAAGCCCCGGAGAGGCACCACTCCCTGCCCACGTACCGGACCCCAAACCACCAACGGCAGAGCAGACAGACCCAACTGAAAAGGAATGATGGCCGCCCAATCCCCCTTCCCCACGCCACCACCACCCCACCGCCAATAGGACCAGAAGCCCCACGGCTCGCCACCTGGGCCCCCACCGGCGGGCCGCCAGCTGCCCAGCCCCCTCCCAGGCACAGAGACACACCCACACCGCGCAAGGGAGGAGCCGAAGGGAGCACGAGCCAGTACCCGACCCCAACCCCCCCGGAAGCCTGCGGAGCCAACAGGCAGCACTGGAAAGCAAATCCCCCGGAACCCCAAAATCCCATCCCCAACCCCAAATCTCCCAGCAACGTCCAGGACCCACACCCGGACACAGGACAATCCCGCCATGCCAGGGCCCGCGCAGTTTTTTTCAGCATTTGTTGATTTTTCTTATATGAACTACTGTATAAATTTATTATTATTATTACTATTATCTGCTAACATGGCCCTGCTGCTATTTTCTCAGTGAATGAAAACTCTTCTTATTTAATATTGTATGCCAACTGTCTTATTGCTATTGGTAGCCTGATCCCTTAAGGCCTCTTCACACATAGCACGAATGAGGCCAATGAGTCCGACCTAGGCCGAATCAGGCCAAATGGGCAGAATTTGAAAAGTTCGAGACGCAGTTTGGAGGGACAGACATTTGGACAGCCGTGTATGAATGCCGTCAAAATTCTGTCCACGTACCCAGAATGTGTGTCAAAGCCACCTTGAATGATTCATGCACATTGGCATGCAGCAGCTCGAGAATCCAGGTAGCTTGGACCTGGAACCACGTATGAAACAAGAAGAAATACAAACAAAACTAAAAAAGAAAACAAAGAAAAAAGAACACAGCACAAAACCCCACAATGCTGGCAGAAATGTAGCAGGGATGTGCAGAATGCACCCCCTATCCCGTATGTGCAACACAAAGTATGGGTGGAAGGCAAGTGGGGGAGGGTGTGACGACAAGCACTGTGGTGCGCTCATCGGAAAACCTGCCCCCCATTGCACGCATGCCCTCTCTCTCCCTCTCACTCTCTCTCTGCCTCTCTCTTGCTCTGTCTCTGGAAATCACTGTTTACGGGGGTGTGGCACAGTGTGATCCACTCTCTCCCTGCTAATTTTGAATGACATCCAACCCATGAGGTGATTACATGTCAACCAGGGTCCCCTGATGAACCACATAATTGTAGTAGATGCAACTGCATGTGATCGTACTAATACGGACATCACATTACCGATGTGCACACCCCAACCATGATTACAGTAATAATCACCAGTCCACAGTGCATTCCAGGCAGTCAACCCATTATCATGGGACCCGTAGTTCACATACAGCAGTCCATATAGCGGATCAAAGACATAATCCAGACAACAGGTAAAGCAAATTCTGTTATCAAAGCATTGCACAGCAGCCACACCCCTTGTCCCCCCAACCTACACACGCTCTCGCCCCCTCTGTGTCACTCCCTATCTCTCTCTCTCTCCCCTTTGTTTTCATTTTACCCAATTTTTCACCCCCCTCTATCTTTTTTTACACCATTTTACACCAGTTTACGGATGTCCCCTCTCCAGGATGTGGAGCCATGAGCTAGCCACACTGTGGTACACGCATGTGTTCTAGCTGTCAGTTAATGCTCCACATGAGGGATTGTGTGAACGTTGTGATTGTGTGTAACGTGCCCTGACTTGCAGTTGGCTGTCGCGCTGTCCGGTGGGATGGCCGTGGAATGCCACATCATATGGGATTTATATGTTGTGGTGGACGATGCATTTGTGAGCTGACAGCAGGATGGGAGGGTGTTCAGCACAGGTGGCTGCATAGTTAGTGTTCGCTCAGTGCTTTGACATGCACCTGGAGGTGTTCCAAAGCTGAGTTTTTATTTTTATTTCTGTTGTGGTGGCCTGGTCATACTGTATATGTCATGATACTGTAGGTGTCTTACAGCTGTCACATCCCGTCAGCTGTGTTGTGTGGCTGCTGGCCCATGGCGAGTCCATGGATGTCCCGACCCAGCACACTGCACACATCTGCATGCCGTGTTACAGCTGTGATGATCATAATGTCTCACATACATTATGTAACCCATCAGAGGGCATGACAATGTATCCGTTAAATTAGATCCATTACGGACATAAAAGCCTATCCACATGTGCGCGCTGCACTGAGCAATAATTGCACTGCACTCCCACTACCATTCAAGCTTTTTCCACCTTGACCACACCTCAACGGTGGTGGCATGTGCTCTAGATTCAGGCTGGTGGTACAATTGGACTTGGCTGTTGTGAGTGCACTGCTACTGCTGTTGGAGGTTTGTGGATTGCACCTCAACTTTGGGCCGAGTGTGAGTCAAATATCCATATGGGCACAATTCACCCTCTTTCTGCCTGTAGTGTGAAGGCTGGCTCGATTGGGACATTCAGCCAGGATTCAACATCCTGAAAACTTTGTGCAGCCCCTCGACTACAGTCCTAATAGTTCGATTTGCCTTGCCGTATGAATATTGCGACTGCAGTCAGACTGCAATCCGAATGCATCTTACCCGTCGTTTGATTGGGTTTCCGACGTGAGCACGGCGCAAGTGTGAGTGCATGTGCTTGGTTGAATGGGTGTGCCGACTGCTGTGAGCCTTTGTATGATGCGTTTGAAATGCGGCTCACTTTTCATGATTGTCGTTTGACTTCTGCTTCCTGTGCCATTTCAGCCTTATTCATGTTATACGTGAAGGGGCCTTTACTAAAACCCTGATTGTGCAAGACTGCTGATAAAATTAGCAGCTCATAACTTTTTCATGTCCACACCAAGCAAATCACTAGGATAACCACTGCTCAGGTCTCCAAAAATAGTGGAGCATGTTTCTTTCATAACACAAGGAGCCACCCATGATCCACCCCTTATGCATGAATGAGTTCATTGTAACAGCTGTCAAATGTGAAGGCCAGGCCATGGATCCAGATATGGGCTTCAATATCTGCTGATCTGGGTCTCCATAGAAAACCTGTGGTAATGTCACGCAGACTTTGTCCAGTATATATACAGTCTATGGTTCTACATGCTGTTTTTGTTCTACAACACTGTTTAGGTGTACATACAATTCACATGCCCTGTTCACGTGCCGAAATGTTGGCATAGAAGAACATTCGCAGTTGAAAAAACAGCTCGCAAGCTCATGAGACAGCAACTATGTCTGATATCACCTTTCAGAAAGTAATTAAGGCATTTTGCATTTGCTGTTCAATTCTTATTCATGCCTGGTGGAAGTTCCCTCCCATTTGTCTATGTAGGTAAGCAAATATTCTCAGAACAAAATTGTGGCAATCTCTTATTTCCAGGATAAAGCTTTCATGGATAAATGGATTGAGCACCTCTAATTCGAAGACGTACTAGCCAAGAAATGAGAACAGGTAGAATACAAAACAGTAAACTCAATAAATCAATACTCATATATAATTTAAGACAATTCATATGTTTAATACCATCAGACTGAAGAGGTAGTCCTCTAACACACTAGTGATTAGGGTTGAGCCGAATACTCGTTTCAGACAAGTATTCGGTACGGATAAGCATTTTTGATGAGCACGAGCATGATCTTAGTAAAACTTGTCAATATCTGTGCTCGTGCTGAAGGAAAATTCTCATTGGCTAACGGACTGTCTTCAACACTCTGTGATTGGCCAGTCATACACAGCGCCCGCCCCTCTCTACTCAGACACGTCTCTCTGCAGCTTCTCACACACACACAGACAGGATCTCTCTCTCTCTCTGTGCTTGGCTTGATTCTGCCTCACGTAGCTCTGTCAGTACTCTAAGTTTTCGTCAGCTTGCCTCTGTTTTTCCGGTTGTGTATGGTATTTAAAGTTACTTGGTGAACTTGTTTCATATGGTACGTGGTGCTTTTGACAAGACAGAGATGAAAACAGCTCCTGTCGCATCGGTCACTGCCTCCACTCCGGTTGGGTTTTTTAAAATTGTATTTTTTATTTTTAACCATTTGTTTGCTCTTCGTTTTGTTAATATAAAATCAGTTGGGAAACTTTGCTCCCACTGAACGCAGTGCTTTTGAGAAGAATACAGTGAACAAGGCTGACATATTATTTCCCTGTTTGCCATCACTGGATGTTTGCATGAATCACCAAGTTCACACAGATCATTAAAAATAAACAGTCTTACAGAACTTGACACACATACACATATATAGCTGAAGACACAAAGTAGCCTAGATTATATTTTTATTGAATATGGCTGCATGCAGTATCTGGCACTTTCTCACCACTGTTCATAAAAATAAATTGGTCAGTCGAACAACTTCTTTCTCTCCCTCTCACACAGTCACTCAGTCACACACACATGCACACACAGACAGTCATGCACACACACACACACACGCACACACCTTCATCAATATGTTTAAACTTTGTTGTGAAAAAAATGCCAAGAACTTAGGAGTAAAAATAAATAATAATGAAAAAAAAAATCACAAGTTTGATCATAAAATTAAAAAGAAAGTTGTGTTGAGTATTGACAACTCTTGTTCATGTATACTTAATATTCATAATTTCCTACTACACTGAATGTAAATTCTGAAGCTGTTCTGTTATTCATTCATACACTTAAGAATATTCATGTTCTGAGTTTATAAAAAAAACTTCCATCCATCCATCCATCCATTTTCTTCCACTTTATCCGGAGTCGGGTCACGGGGACAGTAGCTCAAGCAAAGCCGCCCAGACTTCCCGATCCACACACACCTCCCCCAGCTCCCCGGGGGAACCCCAAGGCATTCCCAAGCCAGCCGAGAGATGTAATCCCTCCAGCGTGTCCTGGGTCTTCCCTGGGGCCTCCTCCCAATGGGACGTGCCCCGAAACACCTCTCCAGCGAGGCGTACAGGGGGCATCCGGAAAAGATGCCCGAGCCACCTCAACTGACTCCTTTCGATGTGGGGGAGCAGCGGCTCGACTCCGAGCTCCTCCCGAGTGACCGAGCTCCTAAGTGATAAAAAAACTTGTTCTGTAAAATAGTTCCTTACGATTGTGACCAAAAACATTGAATCGGAATTCTGAGGCTGTTATGTAAATAGTTTTCAAATACACAATAAATATAGCAACTTCTGATCAATCCATATCATTCAGACATAAAATATCGTACTGATTTAAGTCCCGGCCATTTCGGGTTAACCATGCCCACTTCTAGTTTAGGCCCCACCCACTACGAGTACAGATAGGGATACAGATAATTTAGATGGTTGAAGAGATACAGATACAGATAGTGGTGTACTCGCTCATCCCTTTAAATGATCTTGATAATCTTGCAGTCGTCTCTCTATTTGGTGTTTCTTACTTCTTCTTTCTATTCTTACTAATACACTAATTGCAACTGGAGCCTCCTGCAAGACTAGCATATCATGGTTGGACAGCATTGATGAAACTGAGCCTTTACATCCCCCATTTAATCCTGATTAGCCCAAACATGTTTTTTGCTGGTATCCATGTGTTGCTGTGACAAGCATCTGTTTTGAAGAATTGAAATATCTGGGATCATGCCAAATCATCACAAACGTGATAGAATCTGTAGACAAAAAAACAGGGCCCTGGACATCCTCATTCATACAAGTCATTTTCTGTGCACTAAAGTGCTCGATGTAACATTCACATAAATCAGTTACACAAACTCCAAATGGGCAGATACTATCCTCAACATACTTCTTAGATTTTAGTCAGAATCAATATTTGCTTGATCTTTTTTAATAGCGTAAAACAGCAGATGAAAATTCATATGCTCTTATGGTGTCTGTTCATCGCTGAGTGTGTTTGCATTTATTCTTCAAGTTAATTAGCCTTCACTTGCTTTTGAAAGTTCAAAATAACCAGAAGCTTAATTAAGGCTGTATATTCTACAGGGCACTGACTGAAAAGACAGAATTCCTTGTGTGTTGCCCATCATACTGGAAAGCCTTGATATATGTCACATTTCATGTTTATAGTTTTACATTACACTACATTATCCAAGTGCTGATCAAACATTCTTTAGTGGCCTTCACACATAACATGAAGTTGGGCAAAAGAGCAGAAACCAGATGAAAAACAGCGAAAACAACTGAATAGGGGAACCGCAAAAAATTCCACCTGCTGTTGGGAGGGACACCACGGTTGGACTCGTGTAAACAATGCCACAGCGACGGTTTCATGCATGCTCTTGTGTGTGCGCGCAAATAGTATGAGCACATGGGAGGTGGATACCACATAGTGGTGATACCACATGGTGCACAGCACACCAGTGAAGCAATTAGATGCTGGACATATGGACATAAATGTTTAAGGACAAAATATTGAGAGAGCACATGTAACAGGGTAATAATATCCTGGTCGAATTCTGCCAAATTAACTCAAATTACTCACTTTTTTGTTACAATAAGTTCATATTATATGTAGATATACCTGTTGGCATTGAGAGTGAGAAGTCCGTATGTCTTTGAACGCACCTCACACAGCACGCAGCTGGTGCACGGGGAGGGACAGACTCAGTGCAGCTTGGACTGTGTGAGAGGTAAGACGTATAAAACTGGGTCCTGATATTGAGCACATTTTCTGTAAATTCACCTTCTGTCCACGACTTATTTCAACTTTAATGGTGCAGAGGTGTCTTTTGTGTGTGTGTGTGTGTGTGTGTGTGTGTGTGTGTGTGTGGTGTGTGTGTGTGTGTGTGTGTGTGGTGTGTGTGTGTGGTGTGTGTGTGTGTGAAATGTTAAATGTAAGTTTTTGGGCCGAGAGTAATGTTAGCTGGCACATGGTTTAAGCTAGCCGGGGGTGCTCTGCTGTAGAGTCAATGTAAACTTACTTGCACCACACACTGCAGACGTGGCCTGTACTAATTTTATTTTACTGTTTATTTCTTAGTTGTGTCTCTATGAAGAGAGGTGTCTTGACCACTGTGCTCACTACAGTTTTTTTTCTTTTTATGTTCCAAACAGTGCAGCTTGGACTGTGTGAGAGTAAAGACAGTCAGACCACATCCAGCTTCTGTCATCCTTCCCGCACACTCAACAGAACCACAACGCAGTGAAAACCCAGTTTACAGTGGTGCCCGTGACCCATTGGATTCCAGAAGCATCGGTGCCAGCTCGACCACCGGGGGTGCTCAGCTCTTCACAAGTTTCCTCCTTGCTCAACAATTGTGCGGTTAGAGGAATTTGGGTTAATGTGGTTTAGTCTAATTTCATCTTTTGAAGACAGATTTAGCGTTTTGGTGATTATCTGCTACACGTTTGGTTTTTATATCATATGTTGATTTGTGTTTTATTCACCATGTTCAGTAAGTTAATTCTGGGGCAGAGATGGTGCTTCTGATGGTGCAGGTGATACACATTGTGGTTGGGAGGGGCTGGTTTTAGAGATGTTACCCAGACCCCCCCAAGTGGGCATGTTGAGAACACCTAGGTTCAGTTCTACTCGAGTACAGCCTTCACAAGTTGATTTAAACCACATGTTGCTGGTGATTTTGAGTTTGGCAACTCACTTTAATATCAGACTTAGCTAATCAAATTGGTCAGTATATTGCTGCTCAGCTGCAGAGCAATGTTGGTTCACGCTCGCAGTCTAATGATTACTTTCCAAACAGCTCAGAACAGTACCACATTCTGAATTGAATCTGTCTGGTGTTAAACTCATTATGCAGTCTGATGTTAAAGACCCACCTGTCTTTAGAGGGGATGGAAGTGACAAATGTTCTGTAAATGAGTGGGTGAAATGGTAGAGCTTTACCTCACAAAAAGAGCAATACCAGTACAACAGCAACAATCTGAGGTATTAGCTAAGTTACTTGGGAAAGCTAGAGATGTGGTGAAGGTTACTCTACGCAATCAGTCCTTACCATATGACTCCCAGACACCTAGTGTAATATTTGATATACTAAAACAAAACGTTGGTGAGTTAGCCTACTCCGCCATGCCCATGGCTGACTTTTACAACACTAGGCCACTCCCAAATGAAAGTGTGATGGAGTACTGGATCCGACTGAACAAAGCTATTGACATTGCTCATGAGTGCCTACGGAGACAAGGTAGGGGTGTTGAGGACCCGGGCCGTGAAGTCTCGATGATGTTCATTAAACACTGCCCAAATCCAGTTCTCCGCCAACAGACTGAGTTTTAAAGCTGCAGAGGAGTGGACAACAAGTTAGTACAGGAGCGTATCAGTACATTCCAGAGGGAAATCAGAGCTAATAGCCATGAACATCTCCCCTCAAATAATCTCGTTCCATGCCATTCTCAGTCTGCAGTGGCCCAGAGCAGCCCGGTACACAGCGGGAACAAGTGAACACATGCACACAATGTTTTCCAGCTTCATGTGTCCTGTCTCCATGCAGGTGACCACACAAACACCCGCTGTTGTTACCAAGCCCCGGTGATGGCAGGCCCCTACCAGCGGGCTCCAGCCCTCATCAGTGGCCCATGCTGCACTGCCAGCAGTCTCGCCTGTCCCGCAGCGACCAATATCATCCACACCTCAGCCTCAGTTGCAGTCAGCTCAGCGGCGAACCCTCCAACTATTGTTACGTCACCATCGGTGTATTTAGAGGGTGTGCGCTCTCTGATGAACCTATTGGCTGTCTAGTCACGCGCTACAACTCAGAAACCTTACAGCTCAGCCCACCATGCAACATTTGATCGCTCTCCCAGATTTTGCAAAGTTTGTAATGACCCAGCCCACTCAACACTGTCACACTGCAGGAGAAACAATCTCTGCCTGGCATGCTTCTCCCCAGGACACTGGAAAAAGAACTGCCCTCGGCGGGGTCAAAGACCGGCACCAAACCAGATTCAGGACACTGTGAACCAGAACCAGCCTGTGGGAAACTAGGACACCCATATTCGGAGAGGGGCAGTGTGGGTGAAGCACAGACAGCCCTCATTAATGTACCAGATCAGGAGCTTCTCTATGTCAACGCATGCTCTGCTGCTCCGGAGGGATACCAAGTCGTGTCCAGGGGACAGCAGTGGTCCCAGCCTTCAGTGAGTTGTTCTACACCCAGGTCCAAGTAAATGACGATGTTGAGATAAAGGGTATGATCGACTCGGGGTCAATGGCTTGCACATTAAGTGAGGCAGCAGAGGCCAAGCTGTTGGAAAAAGGAGCCATGACTGGAGAGCCCAAGTCGGCAGAGCGGATCTTGCTGGTTGGATGTGGCGGAAAGCAGACACACCCAAAGTGTGTATATGATCTGACACTCTCTTTATACGGAATGAGTGTGTTGTACCAGTCCTGGTGGTTCCCGGCCAAAGGGATGAGTCTATTATCGGTTCAAATGTCTTGAAAAGCTAATGAGTGGTCTGAAGAATGACGATGACTATTGGAGACACATCTCAGATGGAGGCAGGTACTCTCTCCCCGATTATGAACACTTTCTTGATATCATGTCCTGTTCAGTCTGATGGAAGGGGGAGGCCTCGCCAGACGTCATTGGCACAGTGAAGCTGCCCCGGGCTGTCACGCTTCTCCCACAGCAAGAACACCTAGTGTGGGGCAAGCTGCCCAGCAACACCCCAGTGTCCCCAGGCAGTACCATCCTGGTGGAGCCCTGTTCTTCCAGAGCCAGCCCAAGGAACATACTGGTTGGGGCGCGTCATCACTGCTATGTACGGTGACAAGTGGGTGCCAATGAAAATCACAAACCTCTCAACCCAACCAGTAACTCTCAAGCGCAACTCCAAGATTGCAAATGTGTCACCATGTCTTGCGGTCGAGGACTTGAATCTAAGCCAATGCCACAGCACGTTCAGTGATGGTCTTAGTGATGCAAAGAAACCAGCTGCCTCAAAAGCGGATCTCAAAGCCAGGCTCGCTAAATTGGGCTTAAGTGACCTCGACATTGACTCCTGCCAGGCCAGTTCTCGCTCCAACAAAAAGCTTGTGGATCTAGTAGAACAGTTCAAGACCATCTTTTCGCGGCACCCACTTGATTGTGGGGAGGCTAAGGGTTTGTCCACCGTATCCATCTGACTGATGAGAGACCCTTCCGTATGCCTTATCGCAGAGTTCCTCCAGCCCACTACCAAAAGCTGCGTCAAGTTCTGTCTGATATGGAAGAGAGAGAAATCATACGCAAGTCTTGTGAGCGAGTATGCATCTCCCCTAGTCATGTTTGGAAGAAGGATGGCAGTTTGAAAATTTGCACAGACTTCAGATGCTGAACGCACGAACACTGAAGGATGCACACCCACTCCCACACCAGGCTGATTGTCTTGCATCACTCGGTGGCAATGCATTCTTCAGCACGATGGACTTAATTGTCTTGCATCACTCGGTGGCAATGCATTCTTCAGCACGATGGACTTAACCTCAGGGTTCTATAACATCCCCATGTGCGAAGGCGACAAGCGTTTCACAGCCTTCATGACACCAGTCGGAGTCTACAAATACAACAGAATGCCCCAGGGGCTCTGCAACAGCCCTGCATCGTTCATGCGGCATGATGTTGAGTATTTTTGGTGACCTCAACTTCACCAGCCTACTCTGTTACCTGACGATTTGTTGGTCTTTGCGCCAACCGAGGAGGAAGCTCTCGAGAGACTGCATGTTGTATTTGAGAGGCTGAGAGACAACCATCTTAAGCTGAGTCCAAAGAAATGTTGCCTCCTACGCAAGTCAGTCAAGTTTCTGGGACACTTTGTAGATCGAGAAGGAGTTTCCGTTGATCCGTCCAGGGTGGAAGTGATCTCCAGGATGCCCAAAGAGACCCTGATGGAAGAGGATGGATGTACGCCTTCAGTGAGAAAAGTCAAGTCCTTCCTGGGCATGGTTTTCTTCTACCAAAGCTTCATTCCCCGATATTCAGCCATAGCCAAACCGCTGTTTGCCTTAACATCCGAATCAATGAGAAAGGGCAGGCATCCACATACAAAGAAAGGGGCTGGCACATTCAGGAAACTGACACCAAGAGACTGGACTTCGGCCTGTGAGGAGGCCTTCAAGAAGCTGAAGAGTGAACTCCTCGGATGTGCTGTGATGGCCCACCCTGACTTCGACAAGCCTTTATTCTGTCAGTTGATGCATCCCTAGACGGCCTCGGGGCAACTTCCCATCAGTGAAGATAAGGCTCGTCCTATTGCGTTTGCGAGTAAGACCTTAAGCAAGTCGCAACGGAGATAGCCTGCCCACCGACTTGAGTTCATGGCCCTGAGGTGGAGCATCACTGAGAAGTTCAGTCACTGGTTGAAGGGGCACAGGTTCACAGTATGCACCGATAACAATCCTTTGAGTCATGTGCTGACCAAGCCTAAGCTGGATGCTTATGAACAGAGGTGGGTGGCCAAGCTCTCAGCCTACGATTTTGATCTGAAGTATATCCCAGGTCCCAGGAACGTTGTGGCTGATGCTTTGAGTCATGAACCCTTTGCATCACCTATCAGCGAAAGACTCTTGATGGAACCATACAGCCGGCTGGTCCAGGAGGCAGATGGAGCTGAGGTGGATGTGGTGCATGATGCTTTCCGGTTGGGCCTACAGTGCAACCAGGCTATCCAGTACCACCAGCTGACTGGTCATGCCCAGAGTTCAGTCAATTCTCTGGCAGTCAGGGCTATACTTCAACACCATGACGATTGGCAAAGTGGCGTTGAGACTCAAGTTGTCCATCTCATTCAGCATGTGCAGTCATTGCAATCTCCAGGCGCTGAACCCCTGCCTTCTCTAACTTTGCGCGAGCTTGAGGAACACCAGAGTCAGGATCCTAATGTGTCCAAGCTGCTGTCTTTTGTCATGCACAAAATACGCCCATCAAGACGTGAGAGGTCCGGATTTGGTGCCAGTCAGCTTACCCTTTTAAAGTCCTGAGACCGACTCAGAATCAGAGAAGGTATACTGTACCGTGAGTGTAAAGACCCTCTGACCAAGTTAAGAGACTACAGTTCATTTAGCCAGCGAGTCTTAAGGACAGAGCCTTGGAAGGTATCCATGACTTGGCGGGTCACAAGGGCCGGACTAGGACTCTTAACCTCGCCCGGCAAAGATTCTTCTGGACGAACATGGAACAAGACTCATTGAGTACGTCCGTCGCTGTCCATGCTGCGTCCTCGCGAAGACACCGGAACCAGCGGCCCGTGCCCCATTGGAGAGCATAAAGTCAACTGCTCCAATGGAACTCGTCTGCATTGACTTCTGGTCAGCGGAAGACAAGAACAAACACTCCGTGGATGTATTGGTAGTGACGGACCACTTCACTAAGATGGCTTATGCCTTTCCCTGCCGCAACCAGTCTGCCAAGCAAGTGGCCAAAAGGCTTTGGGACAATGTGTTTTGCATTTATGGGTTCCAAGAAGAGTTCATTCTGATCAGGGTGCCAATTTGAAAGTGAGCTGGTGTCGGAGCTTCTACGTCTGTCCGGGGTGGCCAAGTCATGTACCACCGCCTACCACCCTATGGGCAATGGGGGTACCGAACGCTTTAACCGTACCCTCGGGGGCATGAAAAGAGCCCTCCCCCTAAGATCTAAGCAAGAGTGGCCCCAGCAAATTCAGACGCTTACCTTTGCTTACAATGCCACCACCCATGAGACCACAGGCTTCGCTCCTTTTTACCTGATCTTCGGGTGCATTCCTCGGCTTCCAGTTGACGTGGTGTTCCAGTCAGTCCTCCATGACTCAAGCATTGCAGATTTCAGCACCTATTCAAGTACTCTCCTCACAAACCTTGCAGATGCTGCCAGAATAGCCCAACAACATGCCTCTCAACAGCAGAAACGGCAAGCAAGTCAGTATAACAAGAAAGTCAAGGGTGTTGCTCTCAGATCGGCGGACAGGGTGCTGCTAGCCAACAGGGGCGAGCGTGGAAAAAGAAACTGGCAGATAAGTGGGAGCCCACAGTCTACACAGTCGTGGATAGACAACCAGAGATCCATGTCTACAAATAAGAAACTCCAATGGGCATTGCAAAGTGTGCACCGAAACTTGCTATTGGATGTGAACTTTCTCCCAGTCGATGGACCCGATGAGCTTGATGCAGTGGATGCCTCAGGGAGTGTGACTCTGAGAGCCTGGACCAGAGTGACATAGACAGCCTGGAAGCGGAATGTCCAGGGAACGTGCATCTTTGTGGGTTATGTCAAGATGTGGTCAAGGCTCCTTTGAAGGTTCTGAGGTGGATGCCGATGAGTTGGTCGACACAAAATCCTATCGTGCTGTGGCAGATGTGATGGAGGATGTTACCTTTGATCCTCAGCCAACCTCTGACTGCTGGTGGGTAGCTCACCAAATACGGTCTATGACCATCTTACAGCTTCTGACCCCATACCCACAGACCTGCTGACTGACCCTACCCATCCTCCTGACTTGGACCAGACTAGTCCTGACCCTGATGGTGGACCTGGACTACCCTTGGGCCCTACCTCTCCCCTGGGAGAGTAGTTTCTAGGGCAGGAAGTGTTATTAGACCCTCGACCACGTCTTATCGAGACGATGGTTCAGAAACCTGTAGTATGGGAGTTGTTACTGCCAATGTGGGTTGAGACCACGGTCTAAGTGGTTCTCTTTTTGTTTATCTGTTTTTTTTGTGCCTTGTACACTATTTTGATTGGACCAGTGTGTTATGGGGTGTAGGCTGCACCTCTGTAGTCCAAGAGGGTTAATAGGCCTGATCAACCTGTTAATACCTTTTGATCTGTCTGTCAGATATATTTCAAGTCTGATTTCAGGGATTAGATCCTTGTGGTGTCTGGTCTGTAATTTTGCAGTGTGTAACGGATGTTTGTTGAATTGGTGGAATTCTAGGAGGGGTGAATGTAACAGGGTAATAATATCCTGGTCCGAATTCCACCAAATTAACTCAAATTACTCACTTTTTTTGTTATAATAAGTTCATATTATATGTATATATACCTTTTTTGGCATTGAAGAGTGAGAAGTCCGTATGTCTTTGAACGCACCTCACACAGCACGCAGCTGGTGCACAGGGAGGGACAGACTCAGTGCAGCTTGGACTGTGTGAGAGGTAAGATGTATGAAACTGGGTCCTGATATTGAGCACATTTTCTGTAAATTCACATTCTGTCCACGACTTATTTCCAACTTTAATGGTGCAGAGGTGTCTTTGTGTGTGTGTGAAATACTGTACTGTACTGTGTACTGTTTTATTTTCTTAGTTGTGTTCTCTTATGAAGAGAGGTGTCTTGGACCACTGTGCTCACTACAGTTTTTCTCTTTTTATGTCCAAACAGGTATGAGTTTGACAATTGTTCTGTCTTAATTTTTCTGTTCTATTTACTGTTGTAGTTTTATAAATGTGAATGACTGTTTGTTTTTATTTTACATATTATTTGGTTTATTCATGTACTCAGTGCAGCTTGGACTGTGTGAGAGTTGTGTTCTCTTATGAAGAGAGGTGTCTTGGACCACTGTGCTCACTACAGTTTTTTTCTTTTATGTCCAAACAGTGCAGCTTGGACTGTGTGAGAGTAAAGACATTCAGCCACATCCAGCTTCTGTCATCCTTCCCGCACCACTCAACAGAACACAATGCAGTGAAACCCGGTTACACACAGAACATAAGAACAATGTGTTAAGGATTTTATATATATATATATATGTTATCACTGTTAAACATTTGTACCTTCGTCTTCTGTCTTATGAAAACGGTGTTGTGCTGTTTGCACTTCACCCTGAGAATGTATGTGTTATTCAACCTTGTTTTAGCTTTGTCTTCTTTCTCATGAGAACGGTGTTGTGCTGTTTTGCACCTGTCTTAACCAAGCCTGAGAATTCAATTTTGTTTTAGCACTCTGGGGTCAATCTGAGCTGGGAATGAAGGGCTGGATGTACTTATTATTATAATATAACTTTGTTTTCGCAGCCTCTTAACGACTGGGAGTAAGAGAACGTTTTGACTGTTGTGATGTGGTGCTTAGTGTGAAGGAGTGTGAAGGACAGGACACTTCAGGCAGATGCAGAACAGCTGATAACTGCAACAGACGAACGAGATGTGCTGACCTGTGTAAAAGAAAGTGTCCTTCCTACAGCTGCACTTATTGACGTATGCGTTTATGTTACGGGAAGAAACTTGTCTTGCGTCATCACCCCCACCCTTAGGACAAGTTTTTTGTTTATGTGATGAGGGCGTCTCTTAATAAAAAGAGCGGAAAAGCAGGCCAGACTTTAGTGTAGCCTTGGTGTACAGCCTGGCCGCACTCCGCGCGTAAAATTTGACTTTCTGTCTCACTGGTGTTTCTTGACTCTGTTTGTCTTGTTAAAGGTTTTAAAAATGTTTGGAGGAGAAAATACCCAACATTGACTGGGGGCTACGTCCGGGATCTCAACAATACCGGAGGTGTCCAGCGGAGGTCGTCAAGTCCAGACGTAAATCCTTGGCCAAGGTCCGATCGATTGATCGTGTCTGCCATTGTCGGCCACTGTTGGCATCGTCTGGTTGACGAGATTTTCCCGAAGAAGACAGGAAGTCGAGTCAGTGAGTAGAATTTCTTTGTAAACAGTACTGAGTGAGTGGTGATCAGATCACATAAACAGTTAAATTCCGCAAGCGATGATACAGAATCGTCTGTTAATGCAAAGCAGTTAAACTCTGTAAGGAGGGTGCGGACTCCTCTGTTTATATACGCGTACCGGTAGGGGATAAAAGTGATCACATAAAACAGTTAAACTCCGTAAGCGATGATACAGAATCGTCTGTTAATGAAACACAGTTAAACTCTGTAAGGAGGGCGGACTCCTCTACGGTTGCGAGGGACGCAAGTAGTTAAATTCCGGAAGGAGGATACGGACTCCTCTGTTTAATACGTAAAGGAAATCCCGGGTAGAAATACGTGCACTGTAAAAAAGTAGTTAAATTGGCAGGGACGGCGGAGTCCCCTAATGCAGGACATTAGTTAAATTTCACGGGAGGGCGAGCTCCCCTGGCATAAGAATACGCGTACGATTATTAAAAGTGTTTCTATGTGTAAATAGTGTTTTGTGTAAGTGTAAATAACTGTGTGAAAGTGTAATACTTTGGACAACGTTAGTGACAACCGTGTGTGTGGAAGCAGAGGCAAGTGATTCCGCTTCCTACGGGGAGGTGAAAGGACTCAACCACACGACGGCAAATTAATTGTCACGTCCAAAGAAAGTGTGAAAACTTCAGATTTAGAACACCCTAGGTGTGCCCCCCGTCTGAAGTCCAAATTATAACAAGGGATAATAAAAATGGGGGGTAAGACGTCTATAAATAAGGAAAATTTATCAACTGACGACTGGAAATTTATGGAAGCAAAAAAAAATCCAAGACCAACAAAAAATTGGAGACCTGGATTAATAAACATGACTTTGACGGACGACTGAACCTGATCAGCATACAGAAGCTGAAGAAGGAGTTAGAACAGCAACATAAAGGTGATGAGAAAAAGATGCAGAAAGTAGGGGCAGATTTAGTGGCATTTTGGGAGGAGGAAGCAGAGAACAGACAGAAGGGAGCAGAGAAGCGACGATTAGAGAAAGCAAGGAAAAAGAAAGCTGTAGGTAAGGCAGAAGAAGATGTGATAATTCAGCACAGAGAACCAGAACAGCCTCAACAATCACCGCCGGCTGGATCGTCGGTGACAACAACACCTTTATATCCCTCTCTACCAGAGGATGACGATGTACCGCCACCACAGTATGATTTAGCAGTAAAACCTAAGGTAAAAAGTGAAAAACCAGAAAAACCACAAACACGCAGTCAAGCGAAAGTGCCCACAGCCCCTCCCATGGTGGAACACAGTGACCAGGGAGGTGCCTATCCTATGATAGAAGTACCAATCCTCGTGCAGGAACAGCAGGACAGCGATCAACCATGCTCGTATATCGAACATGGAATGCTGATAATATCAAAGCAGCAGTCGACATGATACCATCGCCACATGTCGATATCGAGGGATTTATGCAGGATATAGAAAACATTAGAAGTTCTTACCACCTTAGTGGACCTGAAGTCCAACAGGTGTGGATGAAAGCATGTGGCCCTAAAATGGAGTCAGATACGCGGAGACTGGAATCCTGCAGACCAGGATGGCGTACCATTGCCACATGATGATCCAGTCTTGAAAACAAGAGTGGAAGCTATGATTACACGTGCAAAAGGTGTGTTAGGACCAAAGATAAATTATACTGAAATTACCAGGACAACTCAGAAAGAAGGAGAGCCATGGATAGAGTTTAGATGCAGATTTGAGAGTGTATTTAGAGTCCATAGTGGCATATTGCCAGGAACACCAGTGTATGAAAACAAATTGAAAAATGTTTCACCTGTGAAGCTGACAATGACCGATTTGATTCATGATGGCAACTCAACAGCTGTCATAACAGTAACAGGTGCCACTGAAGATGTTTTAAAATTGAGATTCACAGGTATGCCATTACATGTGTCACTTTGTAAACCATATTTGACAGAATGGCAAGAATTGGGACTGACAGTCATAACAGCTTTGTCAGCCACTGATTGGAGCAGAGTTGGACCACGAACGGAGTTCAGTCCATCAACTAAATTGTATAAAGTGCCAGTTAATGTCTCATTGGTGCTGACAGCTGGAACACACATTAATGTGTCCACTTCACAATCCTGAGTGTTTCAGTTGAGTCCTGAAGAGGATGATCTTCTCTCTTCTGTACCATCAGGATTGTGGACAACAGGTCCTTCAGACGTAGGACTGATAAAAATGCACAACCTGTAGTTATAAGACCAAAAACAGAATACAGACCATGTGTAAGACAGTATCCATTGAAACCTGATGCAATTGAAGGAATCAGGCCGGTAATAGAGAATTTATTAACAGCAGGAGTAATAGTGCCATGTCCAGATTCACCATGTAACACACCCATATTTCCTGTAAAAAAGGCTCCGCCCTCAGTGGGATGGAGATAGATTCAAGATCTGCAGGCAGTAAATGCTGCTGTGATTAAAAGAGCACCATGTGTACCAGATCCGCACACACTGTTAAGCTCATTGAGATTAAATTCTAGTTGTTTTTCTGTAATAGATATCAGTAATGCATTTTTTTTTTTTTCTGTACCAGTACACCCAGATAGTCAATTCTGGTTTGCTTTTACCTTTAAAGGACAACGATATACATTTACCAGATTACCGCAGGGTTACGCAGACAGTCCAACTATTTATTCTCAAGTCATGTCAGCATGTTTAGCCAATTTCGTTCCACCGGCAGATAGCCAACTATTAGTGTATGTTGATGACATTCTGATTGCCTCTGACACACGAGAAAACTGCATAACTGACACAGTAGCATTATTATGTTTCTTATTTGATAATGGCCACAAAGTGAGTAAAAACAAAGTTCAGTTGTGTAGGGATAAAGTAAAATATTTAGGACATGAATTATCAGCCACAGGGCGTACTATCCTGTCTGACAGGAAGGAAGCAATTTTGCACGCTCCAAAACCACAAACCAAAAAGCAGATGATGTCATTTCTTGGACTGACTAATTACTGCAGGGCATGGATTCCCTGCTATGCAGAATTGACTAGTCCACTTTCTGATTTGATGTACAAGGATGATATTTCAATGTCAACCGTGTTGGAATGGAACAAAGAAGCTGAGGAAGCTTTTGTAAAAGTAAAACAAACATTAGTGTCATCCACAGTTTTGGCACTACCAGATTATAGTAAACCATTCATTCAAACAGCTGATTGTAAGAATGAGTCCATGACTAGTGTTTTGGTTCAAGTGTATGGCTCAAATTGAGGCCAGTTGCCTACTACTCATCTAAATTGGATGCAGTGGCAAGTGCTCTACCACCATGTGTACAGGCTGTTGTTGCAGCCTTTATGGCTGTTCAAAGTAGCAGTAATGTTGTTCTATTCCATCAGTTGACACTGGAAGTTCCACATGCAGTTTCTGCACTTCTGTTGCAGACAAAAATGAGCCTTTTGTCCCCAGCAAGACATCTTTCGTGCATGTCCTTGCTATTATCACAACCACACCTTACGGTAGAGCGCTGTACGACATTGAATCCATCCACATTGATACCTTTACCTGAGGATGGTGAGCCGCACAATTGTCTTGATGTAGCTACGGTCTGTACGAAAGCACGCCCAGACCTCCAGGACACACCCATCCCAAACAGTACAATTGTGTATGTGGATGGTTCTTCCACTGACAAAGCTTATGGACAAACACGATCTGGATATGCTGTTGTCACAAATTCAGAAGTATTGGATTCTGCTTCATTGCCATCGTCATTTTCAGCACAAGCAGCTGAATTAGTTGCTTTAACTGCAGCTTGCTATCTGTTTAAAGGTACGGCTGTATCAATTTATACAGACAGCCAGTACGCTTTCAGCACAGTGCATGTGTTTGCAAAACTGTGGGAGGAGCGTGGAATGGTGACATCATCTGGAAAGCCAGTGACTCATGCCACTCTCCTAACTGCCCTACTGCAAGCTGTGAAGTTGCCTCAACAAATTGCTATATGCAAATGTGCGGCTCACACCAAAGGCTCTGACAGTGTTTCAAAAGGAAATGACGTTGCTGACAAAACCGCAAAGGCGGCAACAGCTCTTTCTATTTTTCTCCTATATGACACCCCTCCGGATATGACCACAAAAGAAACCCATATTGCCAAAAAATATGTTTAAATGGGCAGCTATTATGAGCCATGGCGTGACGCATGTCTCATCAGGGGGTGTGATATCGCAATTGCAATCTATTTTTTGTCTTTATGGGTTCGATGCATATGCAAAACAGCATTGTAGAGCATGCATGACATGTGCAAAACACAACTCACAAGGCAATTTGAGACCCCAAAGAGGCAAATTTCCAACACCACAATATCCCTTTCAAGTGATTCATATGGATTATATACAGCTGAGTAAACATGAAGGGAAGGAATTTTGTTTAGTCATAATTGATGCCTTCTCAAAATGGGTAGAATTGTTCCCTACAAAACATGCAGGTGCACTTACAGTGGCTAAGGCATTGTGCAAAGACATCATTCCATGATTTGGAATACCAGAAACAGTCTATTCAGATAATGGAGCGCATTTTGTTAATACAATAGTGCAATACGTAGGAGAAGCGCTACAGGTCAATCTCAAAAATCATTGTGCTTATCAACCACACAGTGCCGGATTAGTGGAAAGGACAAAGGGCACATAAAAGGGCGCAATAAAAATAAGATTAAGGAAATGTATAGAAGAGACAAAACAAACCTGGATTGAATGTTGGACCTAGTAAAATTGTATATGAGAATAACACCAACACCATCAGGGTTAACACCATTTGAGATACTTTATGGACGACCATATCGTCTACCAATTTTGACATGGATACTAAAACAGCAGATGAGGAACAAACATTAGCAAATTTTATGAAAAAGACATTAACACAGAAAGAGATAACTTAAACACATTTACTGCCGAATAATTTTGATCTTCCACAGGACGGCCTTCCAGTAGTCTAGCCAGGAGACTGGGTGTTCATCAGAGTCCAGTCCTCGTTGGGAAGGTCTATACCAAGTGCTGTTAACAACACCAACTGCAGTAAAGATAGCGGAGAGATCAACGTGGATACATCACTGTAAGATACAGCGTGTGTTGGCGGCCTCCACAGTGGAAGGGGAAGTCTGGCTACAAAGGGAGTCTATTTAATTAGCAATAGATTGTCTCAATGCCAGTGAAGCAGGGAGATCCTTGCACTATTAGGTGAGGTGGTTAACAACACTGTATCCTAGCAATCATGACTGAACTACAGCAGACCCCGGAGCGGCGTGCTCAGCGCCGCCGCTGCCGGACTGTTGGTAGGGCAGCCGGTTGCGTTGTGATCTTAGTGTGTTTCGTGCTCCTCGGATTCCTGGCCTGGTGGAATGGAATTACGTTACTAATTGTTATGTTTGTTCACAGATACCTATATCCTCAACACACCCAGCTCTGACGGCTAAACCGTACCCTGCTAGGGTGACAGAATGTCTTATCATACGGATGCATAATCAAACTGTATTTCGGGGGCAGCAGTTCTCAGCAAATCTGATAAGATGTAACACCACTTGCCTCAGTGCAACCACTTATATGATAGGGATTTCAACAGAGGACGTACAAGTGTGCCCAAGTGCTGCTCCATTGACTAGACTGAAGGGAAATGCAAAAATATCATCACGTTAAATTGTCATCACAACGGCCATTCCCAATTTGCTTTTACGGGACAGGGAATAAAAATGTAGGTAAAATTAAGAAACGTCTGTGTACCCAAACGTATGTTTTATCAAATAATTTAAGCCTAACCAAAACATAATATGTGGATGGTACTTATCTTCATCACATTGGACGGGGATGTAATTATACAGGCTCCTGTCCATGGGGAACGGATGAATTATGTGCTTATGTTAGTAAGTTTTTGCTACCACCTATAAATGGTACTCCGGTGTATGATGACATCTATTGGCTTTATGGTTCCAGACTGTACATGAGTCTCCCACCAAATTGGGGTGGTGTGTGTGCACCTACCCAGGTGACTGACCATACATATGTGGTAGGACCTCCACAGAGAAGAATGGCAGCACCAGACGGAGGAGATTGATATACCCAGATGTGTTACCACATGATCACATGTGGGGCTCGGATGTACTAAAGGACCAAAAAATTGTGGTCTGTAGGAGATAAAATAGCACATTCATTGTTCCCCTGGATAGGAGTGGGAAAAAATTCATTAATGATTGAAACTCTGAATTATCGATTGGGTCTGTTCATGAATGTAACTAAAAAAATAGTAGCAGCTCAAAACACTGAAATAGATGCTTTACGTACCATGGTGATGCAAAATCGCATGGTTTTAGACTTGCTTACTGGTTCACAGGGAGGAGTTTGTGTTCTGCTGAACACAACATGCTGTACTTTCATCCCAGACTCCATTCATTCAGTGGATATGCAGGACGCATTGGAAGAGCTGAATAAACTTCGTGATGCAATGCATAAAGACACCCTAGCCGTGAACCGGTGGAATCCCTGGTCCTGGTTGACTTCAGGACCATGTTGGCAGTTACTATTGAAAATGGTGACACCAGTTATTATAGTCCTAATTCTGATTGGACTTTGCATGTGTTGTGTGATCCCTTATATCAAAACAATGGTTGGCAAAATGGTGTCAAATACATTTGTACAGTGTAATCTGGCCTTCCAACAAACTATGCCAAAATATCAAGCATTGAAACAGTCAGACCTTAGTGGAGAAAACTGTAATGACTGTACTGAGAATTATGATGATATTGAAAAGCTCACAACTCCAGTTCAAGCTTGAACTGTTGACGTGATGAGTTAACACACTCTTAGCCTATGAAGCTTTAGCTGAAAAAGTAATAAGACAAGTGGTGTAGTCGAATAATACAGAAAAAACAGTTCATTTATACCAGTCGGTAGGAGTGATGTATGGTGGTGGTGTGGTGATAACAGAATCTTTGACAGACTGCCACGAAATGTGTCAGGTTATTGTGCATTAATATCATTATTGTTACCCATGACCCCTGAAGACGTTACGACATATGCAGCCTCTCTTATTCCTGAGGATTGGCAGAAAGGCATAGCCAGACATAGAGTAAAAAGAGATTGGAAAGGAGTAGGAAATCCAACATATATTGACGCAATAGGAGTCCCCAGAGGAGTGCCTGACGAGTATAAACTGGTTGATCAAATAGCAGCTGGATTCGAATCTTCCATCTGTTGGTGGTGTTCAATTAATAAAAACGTGGACAGAATAGATTAAGTTAATAAACTAACTAACTAAGCTGGGTGATGCCTACTGTATGTTTAACAGGTGATAAACAGGTGGGAAATGTTAAGGATTTTATATATATATATATATATGTTATCACTGTTAAACATTTGTACCTTCGTCTTCTGTCTTATGAAAACGGTGTTGTGCTGTTTGCACTTCACCCTGAGAATGTATGTGTTATTCAACCTTGTTTTAGCTTTGTCTTCTTTCTCATGAGAACGGTGTTGTGCTGTTTTGCACCTGTCTTAACCAAGCCTGAGAATTCAATTTTGTTTTAGCACTCTGGGGTCAATCTGAGCTGGGAATGAAGGGCTGGATGTACTTATTATTATAATATAACTTTGTTTTCGCAGCCTCTTAACGACTGGGAGTAAGAGAACGTTTTGACTGTTGTGATGTGGTGCTTAGTGTGAAGGAGTGTGAAGGACAGGACACTTCAGGCAGATGCAGAACAGCTGATAACTGCAACAGACGAACGAGATGTGCTGACCTGTGTAAAAGAAAGTGTCCTTCCTTACAGCTGCACTTATTGACGTATGCGTTTATGTTACGGGAAGAAACTTGTCTTGCGTCATCACCCCCACCCTTAGGACAAGTTTTTTGTTTATGTGATGAGGGCGTCTCTTAATAAAAAGAGCGGAAAAGCAGGCCAGACTTTAGTGTAGCCTTGGTGTACAGCCTGGCCGCACTCCGCGCGTAAAATTTGACTTTCTGTCTCACTGGTGTTTCTTGACTCTGTTTGTCTTGTTAAAGGTTTTAAAAATGTTTGGAGGAGAAAATACCCAACACAATGAATGCACTCTTTAAATGTAAGACAATCATGTTATTGGTCATGATTCTGTTCTCACTGTAAAAACAAACAAAAAACAAAACAAAAAAAACAAAAAACTGCAAGATTTAATATTTAATTCCTGTTATAAAGAGTGGCCAATACAAGTATCATCCTTCTGTTCCTCTGTATATGAACCATGGTCATGAATGTAAACAAGGAAGTAATGATGTGACTGACGCCTCTACTGGTGGTTGGCTCTCACTGTGGTATTGTATCACTTCCTGTTCAGGAGCATAGCGGTGTTTTGCTGTATCTGTTAGCTATTTAATCTGCTCAGTTAGATTGATCTAGTTAACTAGATAACAATTTGTTTCACAGTGTAATCTTCACATGCCTTAACTAAAGCACTCCCTCTGCTGAATCACCTCTAAATTATTTACACATTATTCACTTTGTGTGTTTTTAGGACTCCGCTAGCTTAGCACAGCTACTAGCTCTTAGCCGGTTTAGCATGGCAGCTTCTCCTGTCTCTCCCGCACTTTTCTGCTCTGGGTGTGAAATGTTTAGTTATTCCTCGGCCTCCTTTAGCAGTAATGGTACTTGTAATAAGTGTAGCTTATTCGTAGCTTTGGAGGCCAGGCTGGGCGAATTGGAGACTCGGCTCCGCACCTTGGAAAATCCTACAGCTAGCAAGGCCCCTGTAGTCAGTGCGGACCAAGGTAGCTTAGCCGCTGTTAGTTCCCCTCCAGCAGATCCCCAGCAGCCGGGGAAGCAGGCCGACTGGGTGACTGTGAGGAGGAAGCGTAGTCCTAAACAGAAGCCCCGTGTACACCACCAACCCGTTCACATCTCTAACCATTTTTCCCCACTCGGCGACACACCCGCCGAGGAACAAACTTTGGTTATTGGCGGCTCTGTTTTGAGAAATGTGAAGTTAGTGACACCAGCAACCATAGTCAGTTGTCTTCCGGGGGCCAGAGCAGGCGACATTGAAGGAAATTTGAAACTGCTGGCTAAGGCTAAGCATAAATTTGGTAAGATTGTAATTCACGTCGGCAGTAATGACACCCGGTTACGCCAATCGGAGGTCACTAAAATTAATATTGAATCGGTGTGTAACTTTGCAAAAACAATGTCGGACTCTGTAGTTTTCTCTGGGCCCCTCCCCAATCAGACCGGGAGTGACATGTTTAGCCGCATGTTCTCCCTGAATTGTTGGCTGTCTGAGTGGTGTCCAAAAAATGAGGTGGGCTTCATAGATAATTGGCAAAGCTTCTGGGGAAAACCTGGTCTTGTTAGGAGAGACGGCATCCATCCCACTTTGGATGGAGCAGCTCTCATTTCTAGAAATCTGGCCAATTTTCTTAAATCCTCCAAACCGTGACTATCCAGGGTTAGGACCAGGAAGCCAAGTTGTAGTCTTACACACCTCTCTGCAGCTTCTCTCCCCCTGCCATCCCCTCATTACCCCATCCCCGTAGAGACGGTGCCTGCTCCCAGACCACCAATAACCAGCAAAAATCTATTTAAGCATAAAAATTCAAAAAGAAAAAAATAATATAGCACCTTCAACTGCACCACAGACTAAACAGTTAAATGTGGTCTATTAAACATTAGATCTCTCTCTTCTAAGTCCCTGTTAGTAAATGATATAATAATTGATCAACATATTGATTTATTCTGCCTTACAGAAACCTGGTTACAGCAGGATGAATATGTTAGTTTAAATGAGTCAACACCCCCGAGTCACACTAACTGCCAGAACGCTCATAGCACGGGCCGAGGCGGAGGATTAGCAGCAATCTTCCACTCCAGCTTATTAATTAATCAAAAACCCAGACAGAGCTTTAATTCATTTGAGTGCTTGACTCTTAGTCTTGTCTATCCAAATTGGAAGTCCCAAAAACCAGTTTTATTTGTTGTTATCTATCATCCACCTGGTCGTTACTGTGAGTTTCTCT
Source organism: Thalassophryne amazonica (assembly GCF_902500255.1). Taxonomy (NCBI): domain Eukaryota; kingdom Metazoa; phylum Chordata; class Actinopteri; order Batrachoidiformes; family Batrachoididae; genus Thalassophryne; species Thalassophryne amazonica. Next base: position 89,207,697 of record NC_047113.1, on the reverse strand, counting down.
GTGAATTTTCAGACCTTTTGTCTGACTTAGTGCTTAGCTCAGATAAGATAATTATAGTGGGCGATTTTAACATCCACACAGATGCTGAGAATGACAGCCTCAACACAAAATGTAAATGAGTCCACCCACCACTTTAATCATACCTTAGATCTTGTTCTGACTTATGGTATGGAAATTGAAGACTTAACAGTATTCCCTGAAAACCCCCTTCTGTCTGATCATTTCTTAATAACATTTACATTTACTCTGATGGACTACCCAGCAGTGGGGAATAAGTTTCATTACAGTAGAAGTCTTTCAGAAAGCACTGTAACTAGGTTTAAGGATATGATTCCTTCTTTATGTTCTCCAATGCCATATACCAACACAGGGCAGAGTAGCTACCTAAACTCTGTGAGTGAGATAGATTATCTCGTCACTAGTTTTATATCCTCATTGAGGACAACTTTGGATGCTGTAGCTCCTCTGAAAAAGAGAGCCTTAAATCAGAAGTGCCTGACTCTGTGGTATAACTCACAAACTCGCAGCTTAAAGCAGATAACCCGTAAGTTGGAGAGGAAATGGCGTCTCACTAATTTAGAAGATCTTCACTTAGCCTGGAAAAAGTCTGTTGCTCTATAAAAAAGCCCTCCATAAAGCTAGGACATCTTACTACTCATCACTAATTGAAGAAAATAAGAACAACCCCAGGTTTCTTTTCAGCACTGTAGCCAGGCTGACAGTCGGAGCTCTATTGAGCCGAGTATTCCATTAACTTTAACTAGTAATGACTTCATGACTTTCTTTGCTAATAAAATTTTAACTATTAGAGAAAAAATTACTCATAACCATCCCAAAGACATATCGTTCTCTTTGGCTGCTTTCAGTGATGCCGGTATTTGGTTAGACTCTTTCTCTCCGATTGTTCTGTCTGAGTTATTTTCATTAGTTACGTTCTCCAAACCATCAACATGTCTATTAGACCCCATTCCTACCAGGATGCTCAAGGAAGCCCTACCATTAATTAATGCTTCGATCTTAAATATGATCAATCTATCTTTATTAGTTGGCTATGTACCACAGGCTTTTAAGGTGGCAGTAATTAAACCATTACTTAAAAAGCCATCACTTGACCCAGCTATCTTAGCTAATTATAGGCCAATTTCCAACCTTCCTTTTCTCTCAAAAATTCTTGAAAGGGTAGCTGTAAAACAGCTAACTGATCATCTGCAGAGGAATGGTCTATTTGAAGAGTTTCAGTCAGGGTTTAGAATTCATCATAGTACAGAAACAGCATTAGTGAAGGTTACAAATGATCTTATGGCCTCAGACAGTGGACTCATCTCTGTGCTTGTTCTGTTAGACCTCAGTGCTGCTTTTGATACTGTTGACCATAACATTTTATTACAGAGATTAGAGCATGCCATAGGTATTAAAGGCACTGCGCTGCGGTGGTTTGAATGATATTTATCTAATAGATTACAATTTGTTCATGTAAATGGGGAATCTTCTTCACAGACTAATGTTCCACAGGGTTCTGTGCTAGGACCAATTTTATTCACTTTATACATGCTTCCCTTAGGCAGTATTTTTAGACAGCATTGCTTAAATTTTCATTGTTACGCAGATGATACCCAGCTTTATCTATCCATGAAGCCAGAGGACACACACCAATTGGCTAAACTGCAGGATTGTCTTACAGACATAAAGACATGGATGACCTCTAATTTCCTGCTTTTAAACTCAGATAAAACTGAAGTTATTGTACTTGGCCCCACAAATCTTAGAAACATGGTGTCTAACCAGATCCTTACTCTGGATGGCATTACCTTCACCTCTAGTAATACTGTGAGAAATCTTGGAGTCATTTTTGATCAGGATATGTCATTCAATGCGCATATTAAACAAATATGTAGGACTGCATTTTTGCATTTGCGCAATATCTCTAAAATTATAAAGGTCTTGTCTCAGAGTGATGCTGAAAAACTAATTCATGCATTTATTTCCTCTAGGCTGGACTATTGTAATTCATTATTATCAGGTTGTCCTAAAAGTTCCCTGAAAAGCCTTCAGTTAATTCAAAATGCTGCAGCTAGAGTACTGACAGGGACTAGAAGGAGAGAGCATATCTCACCCATATTGGCCTCTCTTCATTGGCTTCCTGTTAATTCTAGAATAGAATTTAAAATTCTTCTTCTTACTTATAAGGTTTTGAATAATCAGGTCCCATCTTATCTTAGGGACCTCATAGTACCATATCACCCCAATAGAGCGCTTCGCTCTCAGACTGCAGGCTTACTTGTAGTTCCTAGGGTTTGTAAGAGTAGAATGGGAGGCAGAGCCTTCAGCTTTCAGGCTCCTCTCCTCTGGAACCAGCTCCCAATTCAGATCAGGTAGACAGACACCCTCTCTACTTTTAAGATTAGGCTTAAAACTTTCCTTTTTGCTCAAGCTTATAGTTAGGGCTGGATCAGGTGACCCTGAACCATCCCTTAGTTATGCTGCTATAGACTTAGACTGCTGGGGGGTTCCCATGATGCACTGAGTGTTTCTTTCTCTTTTTGCTCTGTATGCACCACTCTGCATTTAATCATTAGTGATTGATCTCTGCTCTCTTCCACAGCATGTCTTTTTCCTGATTCTCTCCCCTCAGCCCCAACCAGTCCCAGCAGAAGACTGCCCCTCCCTGAGCCTGGTTCTGCTGGAGGTTTCTTCCTATTAAAAGGGAGTTTTTCCTTCCCACTGTCGCCAAGTGCTTGCTGACAGGGGGTCGTTTTGACCGTTGGGATTTTTCCGTAATTATTGTATGGCTTTTTTTAAGGATTCTTCACCATTGCGGGATAGGGGGAATTTTGACATTCTAGTTTCTAACTCCACAAAAACAAGGCAGAAAGGCTTGAAAAAAATTAGGGTGTAATTGGATTCTGGTGATCCAGAATATGCAAAAATATAGGGAAAATAGAAAATGTGTCAGTGTGAGGTGACAAATGAAGCTAGAGAGGCACAACTAACACCAAATTGTAGCTGGATCTGTACTGATTCAGTAAGGTGTCATCAGATTTGATGTAGCTTCAAATGTTATGGAGCTAGATCCAGAAGAAAACTGCTATGGCCTTGTTAGTAAACGATGTCAAATACAACACACTGCAAAGAGGAAATCCCTCATGACAAACTATACAGAGTACAATGAATTTATTAGATGGACTATCATTTAGCATTATTATATTTTAGTGGCAATGAATATCACTATCCAGATTACTTCACTTAGCAAAAGCAAAGTGATGAGTCAGCAGTATACTCAGCAGTGGTTAAGTTCTGGTTCAGTGCACATCACTGAACAAAGTACATAAGGTGCAAAACCCACTCCCAGGTGTTGATGAATCACGCCTAGGATCCAGAAAACCCAGAGGCTGACATCAGCACCTTACTGTCGCATATATTCTGCTTCGGTGCACTTCACTAAATATAGAAGGTGCACTTCATTATGTAGCACATGCAACACTTAAAAAAAATAGTTCTATTTCAGAATTTACTGTTATTTATTTAGAGAAGTGTTTCATAAATTTTCAAAAATTCATATATTTGCAGTTTAGTTGAATGATAAATTGAATTTTGTCTCATTTGTTTTTCTCTATAAGCACATGCAATATCAATATCAGTTCTCAGATGACAGTAGCTTCTGGTAAAGGTGCAAGTTGCAATAAAATGTGATGCCAAGCGCTAAGGATACATGCTATCCAGTCACAGCAGATGAAACTTTTTTTTTACTACTGATCAAACATCATTGTTAGACTTTTGTAGGTTCAATGATTCCAAGGTGTGTAGATGTTATGGCGTCAGTGACCCCATGGCCTTGGCGGAGGTTTGCACTCTCTGAGTGCTTCTAGTTAAGAATAAAAATAAATAAGACTCACCATGGTTCAGTTTTTGAAGAGGAATGAAGCTCGGCTGTCCTTCATGGTGGCAAACTTCTCAATGACCTTGCTGTTAAAATCCGACAGTCCATGGATGAATCCATTTTCAATAGAAAGCATTGCCAGGGCGGTCATTCTCTGCTGTCCCATTGTATTCCTTGCAAACGTTTTTATTCTTTTTAGAGTGGAGAAGTTTCTGTCAGATTCAGTGCTTGTCATTGGTGTTGTGATTATGATTTGTAGAACTGTCATTGTTTCAGATAAGGCCTCCTGGATGTTGTTTTCATGAATGGACTTCAGTAAAGAAAGTGCGGTGTTGCCTGTGCCGAGTTCACTGTGTTGGTAGAGGGACATCAACTCTGTTTTCATTTATTGCTGAAGTGCCCTTCCTCTGAGCCTGGAGTCTCTCTCACACATCGTCTCAAAAATACACCTGAAAATGCTTGGGTTTAAGGAGGTGGCAGACTTGTCATGTCCACGCAGGGCAAGTTCACACTTCCCGCACAGTTTTAAACAGGTTATAATTCTGCCAATAACGTACCAGTTTTCTTCAGTCTGGCGATTGTGCTCTTCAATACCACGTCTGTGTGCACTGTCAAGCTGAGATGCAATATTTGTGGTCCCTAATAAGCCGAGCTTGATGGCATTAACCACATGTGATGCGCAGCTCTCATGTTTTACTAGCCTTTCTGATAGATGCTTCAAGTCCTTAAATCCAGTCGTTGTCCAGACAGTTTCCGCTCCAAAAAGAAGACATGGAAAACAGAATAGCTCTTTTTTCGATTGGCTAGCCTTTAGCCATTTTTTACATTTGAACCATTCATGGTTGAATGATCTATTTTTATCCTTTCCTTCTTGACAAAGGGTGAAATCCTCTTGTCTATGAGGTCCCAGATGTTTAATCTCTAATTTATGTTCGATCGGTAGAGTAGCAAATCACACGGTCGCCAAATAATTTACTCGGTTCATTGTTTTTCTAAACAGCAAACTAGTTAATTGACAAGGTAGCGATGCCCAGTACTCGCCCTCACACCAAATCAATCAACAGGAAAGCATCTGGGGCCCTGGCTGTCAGGCCCCACCGGCCAAACTGACGTGTGCGTTGAGCACGAGCATGGACACGCAGCAGTGTGTCCAATTCAGAGCGCTGCAGGCACGGCCTTCTCTTGCTGGGCCCCACCGAGTGGAAACAGGTGAGCAGCAGAGACAAATCCACACAGAACAATATTACAAACAAGTCTAGAAAAGAAATACACTCTGCAAATTAAATCTTAAACATTTTATTTGGTGAACAAACTTCAGTTTGTTAACTTGAAGTTTTGCTAAACAACATAATTGTGATGAGCATAATTCTCCTTTGCGCAAAAGCGACATCTGGTGGGGCCGTGCCCCGCGGGCCTCTAATGCAAAAACGCCACTGTTGGTCTCATCTGACCACATAAATTTCTCCCATGACTCCTCTGGATCATCCAAATGGTCATGGTCAAACTTAAGACGGGCCTGGACGTGTGCTGATTTAAGCAGGGGAACCTTCTGTGCTATGCATGATTTTAACCCATGACGTCTTAGTGTATTACCCACAGTAACCTTGGAAACAGTGGTGCCAGCTCTCTTCGGGTCATTGACCAGCTCCTCCCATGCAGTTCTGGGCTGATTCCTCACCTTTCTTAGGATCATTGATATGGCACGAGGTGGGATCTTGCATGGAGCCCCAGTCCGAGGAAGATTGACAGTCATGTTTAGCTTCTTCCATTTTCTAATAATTGTTCCAACAGTTGATCTTTTTTCACCAAGCTGCTTGGCAATTGCCCCATAGCCCTTTCCAGCCTTGTGGAGGTCTACAATTCTGTCTCTGGTGTCTTTGGACAGCTCTTTGGTCTTAGCCATGTTAGTAGTTGGAGTCTTACTGATTGTGTGGGGTAGACAGGTGTCTTTATGCAGCTAACGACCTCAAATAGGTGCTTCTAATTTGGAGTGACGGTGGACTTTTTAGAAGCAGACTAACAGGTCTTTGAGGGCCAGAATTTTTTCTGATTGGCAGGTGTTGAAATACTTATTTGCAGCAGTAACATGCAAATAAATGATTAAAAAAAAAATAATACATTGTGATTTCCGTATTTTTTTTTTTTTAGCTTATGTCTCTCACAGTGGACATGCACCTAAGATGAAAATTTCAGACCCCTCCATGATTTCTAAGTGGGAGAACTTGCAAAATAACAGGGTGTTCAAATACTTATTTTCCTCACCGTATGTAAATAGTAAATGGACTCCTTTTATATAGCACTTTTCCATCTGCATCAGACACTCAAAGTGCTTTACAAATAATGCCTCACATTCACCCGATGTCAGGGTGCTACCATACAAGGCGCTCACTACACTTCTGGTCTCAGCCCAATGCATTAACCACTATCACCTCCCCTAATGTGCTAATGTGTGCATGTATGTATGTATGTATGTATGCGTGTGTGTGTGTATATATATTAGGGCTGGGCAACGTTAACGCGCTAATGTTGCATTAATTATTGAGGTCATTATCGCTGACAATTTTGTTCCTCCCCTTAACGCTGCGTTTTTTGTTGTTGTTGTTGTTTTTAGCCTTTTATGACTGTTGCTCGTTGCCTTTTATTTTGAAAGCGTCAGTCGGGGGTGAGCTTACGCCGCTGCTTCCTGCTGATAGCTGAGTTCACACAGAAAACGACACGAGGATCGAGAAAAGTACAGGCTATGCAATGCACAACAAAACAAAATGCAGAAAGACGCCGAACCTTTGAATGGACATTGTCGGTACAAAGTTCTACAGGATCAGGCCTGGATCCAGACCGGTTTGGACCGATGCAGCTGCATCGGTCAAATTTTTTTACGCATCGTTCGTCATCGGTAAAAAAAAAAAAAAAAATCTTGAATAGCCGAACGTGTCCCTGCGGTGAACACAGCTTTTCGGTGGTTTTCATGTCAACCTATAGTCCGTAAATTATATGGATTTTTCCGAGTTTCAGAGTCATACGGACGTACAAATAAAGTCGGATATTCAGGGTTTGGTCTGTAATAAACTATTTCTGCAGCGCGGCTCCACTTTGAAACCATGAAAGCGCCTTGGGGCAACTGTTTGTTGTGATTTGGCGCTATATAAATAAAATTGATTGATTGATTGATGAACCATTGAAGCAATGCTTCGATCCAGTAGCTTGTTGGTTCTTTGATTCACTACTCTTCAGAAACGGCAAGCCGCTTCTTAACCCCTCACAAAGCCATTAAAATATTGTCAGTCACTTTTGTGTGGATTAAAGTCACTAACTGGGACTCTTGTCTTGTTGCTGTCAAGAAACAAGAATCGTCCTCCGTTCCGTTCACACAGCTCGAAACGCGCGGCTGAGACAGTGTCCGGTCGGAATTAATAACTTCAAAATGAATCGCCGCTTTAAATAAAATGACACCTCTTTCCAAATGTAATACACACAAGAAACTACAATCGACTAAAACTTTTTTTTTTTCCCTCTCAAAATGAAACATGCTGTATTTTCTTTTCAAATTACATCCTGAAGTGAAGCACAGCAGCTGTAAGAGCTCAGCTCAGATATATGGAAACACATTCATGCCAATGTCTGAAAGGAAATGCTTTTGACAAAAACTAGATTTTGTTTATTCCTATTTATGTCCAGAGATCAAGGATTCACCATGTAGAGTTCATTATGTACAAAGTTTAAGGATCCAGTGACCAAATTCATATTTATTTACTTTAAGACTCAATAAAATGTTCAATTTCAATTCAATTTAATCGACTTATAAAGTGCCAAATCACAACAAAATCTAAATATACTAAAACAAATACATCACAATTGTATGTATTGTATGCAATGTTCATCTACATTTTCAAATAAAACTGTGCTTTTAAGCGGCTTTTGAATTCATTTTTGGGTTTCACATATACCATGTGATTAATCATGATTAATCACAGAAAGTCATTGAGTTAATGCGATTAAGATTTTTTATGTTTGCCCACCCCTAATATATATATATATATATATATATATATATATATATATATATATACACACACACGTGTGTGTGTGTGTATGTATTTATGAAATGGTGTTTATGTGTGGATGCATGTATATATGTGTGTATACATTTTTTATTTTATAGTACACATGGTGGGCATTTATAAGCTTTGCTTCTGCCCTCACCTTTTCAGTCAGCACGGGTTCATTGTTGAGTTGTTTTGTTATGAGTTTTTGTTATTGTTGATTTGTGTGCCAAATAAATTCATTCACTCACTCACTCACTCTTTCTGTCTGTCATGTGGACTACAATTTATGTGCTGGCTGTAACATTAGCCTTGCCGGCCAGCTCATGTCACAGTTCACACCATGCCTTGCGTGCTGAGACGTGGCTGGCCGGTCCTCATGTGATCTCTGTATGTAATTATCAGCATGTCATGAGAGCATGAGAGCCCACCCACACATGTGCATTGCGTGGAGTATAGACAACTGATGTTGTTCATGGCACAGTATGTGTTCTCCAGCTGTGAGTTGTGAGTACACAGCGGTCAGCTGTTCCAGCATGAACATGAAAGCCACCCAGATGCACACTGCAGTGGATGCGATCACACTCCGGTCAGCAGACAATGTTGGAACATGATGTGTGTGTATGTGTGTGTTGGGGGGGATGATACACTTGCATGTCATTTGGTCACCTGCTCTCTATTTTCGTGCTGGCAGCGTGAATGGCCACACTTTTTCTAACGACTGCGCAAATGACTTTGGATGTTTGTGGGTGCCACCTGGACTCCGGTCGAGAATGGGTCCAATGGCCATTCGTCCGGCATTCACCAACATTCGGCCACTGGTGTGAAGGCTGCTTCGATCGCACCATTCAGCCATGGTTCGACACGGCTAATGATGTTGTGCAGCTCCTCGGCCGCAGCATGATATGGCCGACCTGAGTATGACATGTCATGCGAATGTTGCGAGCATGGTCGGATTGCAGTGCAGCCTCATCTTGTCCGCTGTTCGAATGGGTTTCCGGCGTGAGCGGCACGTGAATGTAGAGTGCATGTGCTTTGCCAGAATGGATGTGGTGACTGGTGTATGAGGCGTTCAAGTGCAGCTCAGAATCCTCCTTAGTGTGCCATTCTGCCTCACTTGTGTTATGTGTGAAGGGGGCCTTACACATGCCAACCCACCAACCAGCAAAAATGGTTTATTTTTCTTTGTGTAAAGTTGCTATAAGATGTCACAACTAAAATACTTCTAAGCAAAGGTTTTGGTCACCTGCACCATTTTCAACATCATACATTCACACTATACCAAACAGACTACAGCCCTACAGCAGGGAGCATCTCAAAGTGTGATTGATGCAGCAAGAAGAGCTCAAGGTCAAACACAACTTGGAGTATGTCTTATATGTTCAGAGACCTGTTGATGTTGGTGCTTATCTGCAGATGCCATAGCATAAAGCAAAGGATAGTCAACGACTACCTCTGGATGGGACACTAGTCCAATGCAGGTTACTTCCCCATCTAAGGCTAGTACACACTGACAGCTGGATGTACTGAGTCAAAGCAGATAAAGTATCTTGTCCAAGGACACACACAGGTAGCATGAGTGAGACTCAAACCCAGGTCTTCATGTTGGCTGATCACCTCCTTATCCACTGCTCCATGTACTCTACCAGGTCAGCTGGGGCTTACCCAAAATGTATTATTTTTATGCTGAATTTAATGAGACATATTTGATAGGAATGGGTTTCAATCTCACCAACTCAAACTAATATTAAAACAGAGGAGCACGCAGTATGACAGGTTTGTCCTCCAAGGTGCAACACCATTTAACCATGATCCTGGAGACCCTGGGGAAGCTACAGTTTGATGGTTGCATCCTGCATCTGGATTAATATGGACCAAAGACAACTTGGTCCTTCACCTCAGGGTGCTTTTGTGGCTAGTGTTGATAAAATATGCAACACATGCACTTTGCACAATTTCTCCAATCACAGCCAGAGAAGCCTATAACTTCTTCTGGGTCATCTGGGTGTCTTGGTGCCTTTCCTCACTGTTCTCCTTCTTGCTCAGTCACTCAGTTTTTGAGAACTATCTACTCCATACAGATTTACTATAGAGTGCCATACTATTTGCACTTCTTCATATAATTTATGTAAATAAAGTCCAAGACATATTCAGTAACTTGGAAATGTTCATGTATGTATCCATCCCCTGACTTGTCTGAATAAAATGATGAAACTGATTATTTAATTATAGGTATTACACCCAGCATCTTCCCTTTTTTATTTTTAATTAATTTATATGAAGTTGTAGAGATTTACTTTCAGTTTGAGCTTAAGGAAGTTAATTTTAGAATTCTTTATTTATGTATTTAATGTATTTGAAATGGCATAAACAAATTAAAATGTGTGAAATACCAAGTGTTCCAATACTTTTGGAGGGCCCTGGAGCTGTCAGATGGTACCTGATTTCTATGTGCATGTGTGTGAGACATTTTTTATTTACTTTTGACTTTGTGAGACTAGCCCAACAGACTGTCATCAGGCTCAGGTTACTTTATTTGTAACAGACGGTAGATTTGCTTGCATAGAATATATAAAATACGGACAAGAGAGACAACACAGAATGTGCCAATGCTCAACATAACACGTGCAAAAGTGCAGTTTCCAATTCTCAAACTGAATGAATAAGACTAAAGGATATGTAAAAGTTGCAGAATCTAGAAAGATCACAGTGGCAACAGAGTGGCCAGTGGCAACAGAGAGAAGCATATTGCTGCATGTGTTATTCAACAATGGCTGCTTGGACAAAGCTGTTCTTAAAGGGCTTTGTTCTGCACTTTGCAACTAGAAGGAAGTCATTATGCAGAGGGTTGAACTCATAAGACTGATACAGTGAGTCACTCCAAATGTCTGGTTCAGACATGTTTTTGTTATGTGTCGACGCGGGTTGAGGAGTGGACCTGCGTCAGACGGAACCCAGCGCTAAAAATAACCAGAAAGCGGTTCCAATAACAAAAACAATTTATTTATTTCACCCGCTGGTGCATAATAAAGTGTAAAAACTAAAATAGCGTCCTTCTGGTGGAGTGAAGGCTGGCACGCTCTCCAGCGCCCAAAAGGATCGAAGCCCGGCGCTTCTGGACTCACTATTACCGCCAAACACCCCCCAGGTGGACACAACAAACCGACTCTCTGCGAAGGATAGAAGAGGTGAGGTAAGTCAGCAGTTACAACTAATATCCTTCAAAAGACACACACTATCAGCAACACATTCAGGTCTGTATTTTAAGCTTTATGCAAATGAGCAGCTTCTCACAACAGGTGGAGGATCACCGGTCCGCACGCCACAGCAGTGAGAAGCGAGCTGCACAACTCTCATCACAATTCAAATATACTGCGTAACAAAATACCAAGTTACTATCAACAATTAGTCAAACAATTAATCACCTCTGATGTGTGCTGACAGCATGTGTCCCTCACCCTTCTTCCTTCAGAGGCACGATGTGTCAAACCCAGGCGCGGTCCTCAGCGTCTCACAAACGAACATCACAAGGTCGAGTTCCCGGCAATTCTGCTTGAATCACACATGACTTAAATGCAGAACGCCATCCAATTATCTGCTTCAGCTGAAAGTCTTTAAGGCTGCACGTGAGCACCAGTCACAGGTGATGCACATGATGTTGATGAGGGTGAAGGACTCTTCAGCCAGCATCTTCTCCACAGACAAATCAGCTTTCATGCCAGCTGGAGAGCAAAGAAAAGAAAAGAACACCAAAATGTCCAGCCACACCCCCCAACACACAACAGTTTTTGTTTTTCAGGAAAAGTTTCCAGACCATGCCACCAAAGCAAACTATAAAACTGATCGAATAAAAGCACGGTTAAAATAAGGTTAGGATGGATTTATCAGTATGGAAACGGGCACTGAGAACTGACCCACTGGTATGTTGTATGTGGGTCAGTTGCGAGTTAGAAGGAAGTGCAGTTCTACCATGGACTTTATGTTAAAAGCAGCCCATCTAGCAACTCTGAACAACGTGGCTATAGTAGAATTAACATTGACAAAGCATGGGACAGAGCTCTAAATACTGATTGTGCCTCTTTACTTAAGAAAAAATCTAAATCCTCTTCAACATCTAAATTGTTTTTTTCTACCTGCTATACTCCATTTGCGGGAAGAATAAAAAACATAATTTATAAATATTGGCACATTCTGAAGAGTGATCCCACACTTAAAGACATCTGTGCTGAACCGCCCAAATTTATATTTAGGCGTGCCCGAAATATTCGTGACAGACTTGTTCATTCAGATATGATCAGTCCCGCCTCAACTGCTGGCCCTCCAGCTCACCAAAAGGTTTCTTTAGGTGTGGTAATTGTGCACATTGTTCAAATTCTACTAATGCTTCATGTTTCTTTCATCCTCGCACTGGTAAGCAATATCCTATTTCTTCATTTATCAATTGTAATACCACTCATGTAGTATATATTTTAAAATGCCCCTGTGGCTTGGCATATGTTGGCCAAACAAAACGTCAACTTAAATTACGGATAGCTGAACATAAAACGGCAATCCGTACTCAGAATTTAACTTATGCCATGGCAAGGCACTACAAACAGGCCGGTCATGGCTCTCCAGCATCTTTAAAATTTTGGGGGATTGAGAGAATTATAGTTCCACCCAGAGGTGGTGACATCATCAAAAAACTCTTATGTAGAGAAGCATGTTGGATTTATACTTTAGGCACTTTGGAACCTTTTGGTTTGAATGAAGATCTAAAATTTACTTGTTTTCTTTAATAATTGTTTTTAGTCTGGTTTTAGTCATGTGTGTTTTGGGACAGTGTGTTTCTAATCATGAATTGATTACTAATTGAGTGAGTGTTGTGCCTAACGGATGGTCATACCCTTTTGAAAGCACCTGCGTCTTATTAGTATTTAAGCTGTACCATCTCTGTTTGTGCAGGATTCTGAGGAAGATGTGACTCTCACATCGAAACGTCAGTCCCTTTGAACAATTTTTTTCCTTTCAGCACCTTATTAAAGACTTTTTGCACTTATTTCTGTGCTGAAACAAGTTTATCTAAGCTTCTGCTTCAGTTCCACTTTTGTCAAGAAAATATTGGGAAATACGAGGTCTGTTAGAAAAGTAATGGACCTTTTTATTTTTTTCAAAAACTATATGGATGTGATTCATATGTTTTTACGTCAGCCAAGCTTGAACCTTCGTGCGCATGCGTGAGTTTTTCCACGCCTGTTGGTTGCGTCATTCGCCTGTGAGCACGCCTTGTGGGAGGAGTGGTCCAGCCCCCTCGTCGGATTTTCTTTCTCAGGAAATGGCGGAATGATTTGGGCTTTTTTTCCATCAGAATTTTTTCAGAAACTGTTAGAGACAAGCAGCTGGAAACCATTCGAAAAATTTATCTGGCTTTCGGTGAAAATTTTATGGGCTTCACAGAGAATAAGGAGTGTTACTACAGCTTTAAGGATGCCCCACAATGGCACACGGCGCGCCGCACTCCGAGCCGCCATCGAGAGGCAGAAAACAACACATCATTTCTAATGATGTGTTGCCAGCTCTCCACAATTTCTCTTATACTCACTGGGCTGGTAAGCATTGAAAGCCGAGATAGGCATATCCCTACTTGTCCCCTGGCACTCCGAAACAGAGGTGTTCCTTTGTCTTGCTCGATCAGCGAATCGGTCCTGACGCGCGAAGGCTTTCCATGACAAAATCTCTTGTTAAAAGTGAAATCTGCCGGAAAATGGCTGATGTCCAGCTCTTGTGATAACCAGAGAAATTGCTCACGATGGTCCCAGCTCCACACAGTGATCCATTTAGAAATGATGTGGTGTTTTCTGCCTCTTGATGGCGGCTCGGAGCGCGGCGCACCGTGCGCCATTGTGGGGTGTCCTTAAAGCTGTAGTAACACTCCTTATTCTCTGTGAAGCCTGTAAAATTTTCACCGAAAGCCAGATAAATTTTTCGAATGGTTTCCAGCTGCTTGTCTCTAACAGTTTCTGAAAAAATTCTGATGGAAAAAAAGCCCAAATCATTCCGCCATTTCCTGACAATGAAAATCCGACGAGGGGGCTGGACCACTGCTCCCACAAGGCGTGCTCACAAGCGAATGACACAACCGACAGGCGTGGAAAAATTCATGCATGCGCACGAAGGTTCAAGCTTGGCTGATGTAAAAACATATGAATCAAAGCCATATAGTTTTGAAAAAAATAAAAGGTCTGTTACTTTTCTCACAGACCTCGTACAACAGCTGTTTTTAACATTTATTGATAAATGCAGTGTATCCGCCATGTTGCATTGTGAGTTATTTATCAATTTTTCTTTCATCTCTCCACATGGAGAAATGTGTCCAACTCCATGTATTAACAAGCTGACTCCAAGCCAAGTGCTAATGAGGACCTACACTGCTTTACCTCTGATGCTGATGGATTCTGATGTGCAGAAAACAGCATGGCAGTCATATTATACTACAATAAGTGAAGTCGCTATCTCAGCATGTGCAACAAATCATGGGTACGGCCAAAGGTCATTTATGATCAATTTGACTCTGAAGCGATAAGCTGCCAGTGCTTTGACAGCGAGGTAGAAAAGCTCAATGTAAACAGCTTTGGAAAATGGGATTTAGGACATGATTTTGGCCCAGACAGATGAAATTCATGGAAATGGATGATACAGGGATGAGTTTGGATGATTTCCGGCGATGGACAGTGGTGAATTTAAAAGGATTTTTGAAGAAATAAGGAAAAGAAAAGAGGAATTGGTGGCATGAGTGTCCAAGGAATGAAGATGCCAATCTTGTTAGACTCAGAACAAGTTGTCCAACAAAAGGCAGATTATGAATTACTACTTAGGACCAATGATGGGGAAAGGTTACCACACCCCATGAAGATTAACAAAGGAAAAGTGGATGGGGGAGAACCGCAGAGTGTGTTGGGAAACTTCTAAACTTCTCCAATATATTCTTAATTTATTTGACAACTAGAAGCACTCAGAGAGTGCAAACCTCCGCCAAGGCCATGGGGTCACTGACGCCATAACATCTACACGCCTTGGAATCATTGAACCTACAAAAGTCTAACAATGATGTTTGCTCAGTAGTAAAATAAGTTTCATCTGCTGTGACTGGATAGCATGTATCCTTAGCGCTTGGCATCACAGTTTATTGCAACTTGCACCTTCCCAGAAGCTACTGTCATCTGAGCACTGATATTGATATTGCATGTGCTTATAGACAAAAACAAATAAGAGACGAAATTCAATTTATTATTCAACTAAACTGCAAATATATGATTTTTTTTTTTTAACATTTATGAAACACTTCTCTAAACAAGGCCATAGGGTCACTGTCCCTAAAGAGATTCCCTCCTTGGCACAGTGATCTATTCAACAATTCAGTGTTACAACCAAAACTATGATACATACACTTTTCTTTCCTTTATATTTGACATCCTTGACCATGAAAACATACCACTAGAACTTGGAATCACTTTTATGTCTATTAGTTCAAAAGTAAATGTATAAAAACGATTTTTCGGTAATGGCGGTTTTCTTCTGGATCTAGCTCCATAACATTTGAAGCTACATCAAATCTGATGACACCTTACTGAATCAGTACAGATTCAGCTACAATTTGGTGTTAGTTGTGCATCTCTAGCTTCATTTGTCACCTCACAGTGACACATTTTCTATTTTCCCTATATTTTTGCATATTCTGGATCACCAGATCCAGAATCCGGATCCGATCATCACCGAACTTTGTTGTTTGATAGAACATTTGACTATGTTACACCCTAATTTTTTTCAAGCCTTTCTGCCTTGTTTTTGTGGAGTTAGAAACTAGAATGTGAAAATTCCCCCTATCCCGCAATGGTGAAGAATCGTTTAAAAAATTCCTGGATCCGGATTGTGATCCGGATCACCACTAAAATTTAATCACTTGTTCCTCTTGTCATTTCCAACCACTCCACAAAATCCGTTCAAAACTTTTTGAGTTATCCTGCTGACAAACAGACAAACAAACAAACGCAACCGAAAACATAACCTCCTTGGCGGAGGTAATAAGAAGCTATATTTGTTGCAAAATCATTACAATCTGCATAAGCAAGCATGAGCATTCATGTTTTCCCTAAACAGCGTATTCTACGTAAATCAACAATAGCAATTTCAAGATAACAGTTCTAACAGTCTTCTATAACATAGTACCGGAGTCGCTGACAGATCGGTCCCCCCTACAAATCGGTCCACCCTGCCTTCTCTGCACATGCGTCATTTGGGACCACAGCAGCACGTCTGAGACTGACTCTTACACCCAAAGCGATCAAAGGGAATAATGTGATTATTAACCATCAGATGACAAGGTAAAACCTCTTAAATTGTTCTAAAGTCAGTTTTAAGCAGAAACTAGGCCATTTTAAGCAGAAACGAGGCACGTCAGACGTCTGACGTGCTGCTGTGGCGCTCTGATCAGTCTGCCATCTTTTATTACGAAATAATGCTGAATTTATGCGAAAATGATTGTTGTACAAAAGCTTCAGATATCTGTTGCTGAGATAGATGATGACTGGAGTGCAGTTTTAGTCAGAAACGAGCTGATAATCGGTGGATCGCATTTGACGCTTAGAAATGACGATGCTGACGCTCCAAAATGATGCATGCCCAGTGAAGACAGGGCGGCCTGATTTTTGGGGGGGTGGGGTGCATTCAGTAGGTGACACGTGTTTATTTTATCGAACAAAACATGAAATTTGTCACAAAACAATGGCATAACAGGTGGTTTCAAGCCTCATCACAAACATAAACAAACGTCTGCGTCCGTCATTCCCAGAAAATGTGCACTAATATGCTACAATGGTAAATGGACTGCATTTATATAGCGCTTTTCCATCTGCATCAGACCCTCAAAGTGCTTTACAAATTATGCCTCACATTCACCCCGATCTGAGGGTGCTGCCATACAAGGCGCTCACTACACACTGGGAGCAACTAGGGGATAAAAGTCCTTGCCCAAGAGCCCTTGGTGATTTTCCAGTCAGGCTGAGATTTAAACCGAGGATCTTCTGGTATAAAGCCCAATGCCTCCCTGGTGATATGCTCTACTTTAAGCAATTCTACAACTAGTTCACACTAAATTAGCTAAAAATTGAACCACAGACACCCAACCTTTGATATTTTCACAATATTTTAATATGCCACAGATTTGAAGCCTGTAAAACATTGTCAAGATATATATACACATTACACTATAGCCCCATGCTATTCCAGATTGACCTATGACCAGAAGAGCTAGTGGGACCTATAGCCATAGTGCACCTGTTCTGCTGAGATAGCAACTCGCTTATTAAATCACTGAAAATACTGTGCACAGCATCTACAGTAATACCCCTCATCTTTGAGGTGTTTTACTAAACATGAGACTTTTAGAATGGCGAGTGGCACGATGGCCTTGCTTGTTGTCATGTCTGGCATTTATTAAGCCACCACTGACTCCTTAACTTCTTTCAGGATAAGAAACTGAAAGCTACCAGGGACTGCATTGGAGTCACCAAATATTCACAGGAGGAGGTGTTTCTTCTCTGAATCTAATCATCCAGAAAAGACAAAGTGGTTAAAATGCTGGGCTATACACAAAGCTGAGACATTGGGCTGTGATACGAGGTCTATTAGAAAAGTATCCGACCTTATTATTTTTTTTAAAAAACATATGGATTTGAATCACGTGTGATTGCGTCAGACAAGCTTGAACTCTCATGCGTCATTCGCCTGTGAGCAGGCTTTGTGTGAGCACTGGTCCACCCTCTCGGCGGACTTTTATTGCGAATAAATGTCTGAACAATTTGGAGCTTTGCTGCATCAATTTTTTTCCAGAAACTGTGAGAGACCTCCAGGTGGACACCGTTCAAAAAATTAATATGGCTTTCAGGGACAATTTTATGGGGATTAAACAGATTAAGGAGTGTTATTGCCGCTTTAAGGACTGCCCACAACTGCTGAGAGCGCGGCGCGCTCCCAGCCCCCATCGACAGGCTGACACCCCGCTGAAACAACCAGATCATTTCCAACGTGAAGGCTTTGTTGATCCGGGACCTCGTCTGACTTTCACAAAAAGGCAGAAGATGTGGACATCAGCACTTTTTTCCGGCACATTCCACCGTTACAGGAGTTTTTTTCATGGAAAGAAAAGCGGAGGGACGCGCCACGGACCTGTTCATTATGCGGGACAAAACCACCTCGGTGTTGGTCTCTCAGGACAGCTTTCAGGTGGATTTCAGACGGATTCCGGTTGCTTTCCAGTCATGTGAATATCCGATTGTGATTGTGCATGAGCTGGACATGCCAGAACATGTCCCGTGAGGCTTCATCACGGCGTTTCTTTGCGCCGAGCGGCTGCACCGCGACGCATGGTGGAGCCGCTTCTCTTTCCATGACAAAAGTCCTGTAACAGTGAAATGGTGCCGTTCATTTTTAAACTGGACGCTGTCTTGATCCGGTATGTCATCTGACTAGCACAGGAATTGTGAAAAGACGTGGACATCAGCACTTTTTCGGCACATTAAGACAGACATGCGGAGGAGTTCCGCAGCGTCGCGGTGCAGCCGCTCGGCGCAAAGAAACGCTGTGATGAAGCCTCACAGGACATCTTCTGGCATGTCCAGCTCATGCACAATCACAATCGGATATTCACACGACTGGAAAGCAACCAGAATCCATCTGAAATCCACCTGAAAGCTGTCCTGAGAGAACACCACCGAGGTGGTTTTGTCCCGCGTAATGAACAGCTCCGTGGTGCGTCCCTCCACTTTTCTTTCCATGAAAAAAACTCCTGTAACGGTTCAATGTGCCAGAAAAAGTGCTGATGTCCACATCTTCTGCCTTTTTGTGAAAGTCAGACGAGGTCCCGGATCAACAAAGCCTTCATGTTGGAAATGATCTGGTTGTTTCAGCGGGGTGTCAGCCTGTCGATGGGGGCTGGGAGCGCGTCGCGCTCTCAGCAGTTGTGGGCAGTCCTTAAAGCAGCAGTAACACTCCTTAATCTGTTTAATCCCCATAAAATCGTCCCTGAAAGCCATATTAATTTTTCGAACAGTGTCCACCTGGAGGTCTCTCACAGTTTCTGGAAAAAAATTGATGCAGCAAAGCTCCAAATCATTCAGACATTTATTCGCAATAAAAATCCGCTGAGAGGGGTGGACCACACCTCACTTTTCTAATAGACCTCGTACATCTGAGGGTTGACAAGGAGATGTCTTTTACATGAATATGTGAGCAGATTACACATCATCTGTGGTCTGGAGACCCTTAGGGCCCATTCACACATAGTACAAATTTGGTCAAATTGTGCATGAATTGCGCATGAAGTGGGAATCATATCCAAAATGTGTAAAATCGTAGCTGCCTCCAACACCTTGTACATCTGTTGCTATAACTATTTGCACACACCAGTGGCTGAAAGACAGAGTGTGCACTTTGAGAGCCTATCAAACCCTCTCGCTGCAGGTGTCGGCCAAATTCCAGCTGACACACATGAACATCTAAGGGCCCACTGACACTTCCACAACTTGATGCATGCAATTGCATGCCCTGTGTTATGCTAGAGAGAAAAGTCATCTTTAACGGGTGCAGACTGAATGCGAGAGGGTCGTCAGCACATGCAATTGCGCAAAGAGAATTTTGAA
This sequence comes from Thalassophryne amazonica, assembly GCF_902500255.1. Classification (NCBI taxonomy): domain Eukaryota; kingdom Metazoa; phylum Chordata; class Actinopteri; order Batrachoidiformes; family Batrachoididae; genus Thalassophryne; species Thalassophryne amazonica. The sequence continues at coordinate 89,188,105 of NC_047113.1, read as the reverse complement.
ATGTTTTAAAAAATCTTTCATGCATAAATGTTGTGCAGCGTGGCGCCATCTGCTCACCAACACTAAATGCAGCTCATCAAGTGGAGTAAAGAAGAAGTGAATAGCGCGAGTGGTTGCATCAGCATACCGCATCAGAGTGCACCTCATTTCAATCAATCAATCAACACTTTTTTCTTAATTAGCGCCAAATCACAACAAACAGTTGCCCCAAGGTGCTCCATATTGCAAGGCAAGGCCATACAATAACCATGAAAAACCCAACGGTCAAAACGACCCCCCTATGAGCAAGCACTTGGCCACAGTGGGAAGGAAAAACTCCCTTTTAACAGGAAGAAACCTCCAGCAGAACCAGGCTCAGGGAGGGGCAGTCCTTCTGCTGAGACTGGTTGGGGCTGAGGGAAAGAACCAGGAAAAAGACATGCCGAGAAGGGGGGCAGAGATCGATCACTAATGATTAAATGCAGAGTGATGCATACGGAGCAAAAAAAGAAAGAAACAGTGCATCATGGGAACCCCCCACAGTCTAAGTCTAAAGCAACATAACCAAGGGATGGTCCAGGGTCACCCGATCCAGCCCTAACTATAAGCCTTAGCGAAAAGGAAGTTTTAAGCCTAATCTTAAAAGTAGAGAGGGTATCTGTCTCCCTGATCTGAATTGGGAGCTGGTTCCACAGGAGAGGAGCCTGAAAGCTGAAGGCTCTGCCTCCCATTCTACTCTTACAAACCCTAGGAACTACAAGTAAGCCCGCAGTCTGAGAGCGAAGCGCTCTAATGGGGTAATATGGTACTACGAGGTTCCTAAGATAAGATGGGACCTGATTATTCAAACCTTATAAGTAAGAAGAAGAATTTTAAATTCTATTCTAGAATTAACAGGAAGCCATGAAGAGAGGCCAACACGGGTGAGATATGCTCTCTCCTGCTAGTCCCCGTCAGTACTCTAGCTGCAGCATTCTGAACCAACTGAAGGCTTTTTAGGGAACTTTTAGGACAACCTGATAATAATGAATTACAATAGTCCAGCCTAGAGGAAATAAATGCATGAATTAGTTTTTCAGCATCACTCTGAGACAAGACCTTTCTGATTTTAGAGATATTGCGTAAATGAAAAAAGGCAGTCCTACATATTTGTTTAATATGCGCTTTGAATGACATATCCTGATCAAAATAACTCCAAGATTTCTCACAGTATTACCAGAGATCAGGGAAATGCCATCCAGAGTAACGATCTGGTTAGACACCATGCTTCTAAGATTTGTGGGGCCAAGTACAATAACTTCAGTTTTATCTGAGTTTAAAAGCAGGAAATTAGAGGTCATCCATGTCTTTATGTCTGTAAGACAATCCTGCAGTTTAGCTAATTGGTGTGTATCCTCTGGCTTCATGGATAGATAAAGCTGGGTATCATCTGCGTAACAATGAAATTTAAGCAATACCGTCTAATAATACTGCCCAAGGGAAGCATGTATAAAGTGAATAAAATTGGTCCTAGCACAGAACCTTGTGGAACTCCATAATTAACTTTAGTCTGTGAAGAAGATTCCCCATTTACATGAACAAACTGTAATCTATTAGACAATATGATTCAAACCACCGCAGCGCAGTGCCTTTAATACCTATGACATGCTCTAATCTCTGTAATAAATTTATGGTCAACAGTATCAAAAGCAGCACTGAGGTCCAACAGAACAAGCACAGAGATAAGTCCACTGTCCGAAGCCATAAGAAGATCATTGTAACCTTCACTAATGCTGTTTCTGTACTATGATGAATTCTAAAACCTGACTGAAACTCTTCAAATAGACCATTCCTCTGCAGGTGATCAGTTAGCTGTTTTACAACTACCCTCTCAAGAATCTTTGAGAGAAAAGAAGGTTGAGATTGGCCTATAATTAGCTAAGATAGCTGGTCAAGTGATGGCTTTTAAGTAATGGTTTAATTACTGCCACCTTAAAGGCCTGTGGTACATAACCAACTAACAAAGATAGATTGATCATATTTAAGATTGAAGCATTAAATAATGGTAGGACTTCCTTGAGCAGCCTGGCAGGAATGGGGTCTAATAAGCATGTTGATGGTTTGGATGAAGTAACTAATGAAAATAACTCAGACAGAACAATCGGAGAGAAAGAGTCTAACCAAATACCGGCATCACTGAAGCAGCCAAAGATAATGATACATCTTTGGGATGGTTATGAGTAATTTTTCTCTAATAGTCAAAATTTTGTTAGCAAAGAAAGTCATGAAGTCATCACTAGTTAAAGTTAATGGAATACTCAGCTCAATAGAGCTCTGACTCTTTGTCAGCCTGGCTACAGTGCTGAAAGAAACCTGGGGTTGTTCTTATTTCTTCAATTAGTGATGAGTAGAAAGATGTCCTAGCTTCACGGAGGGCTTTCTTATAGAGCAACAAACTCTTTTTCCAGGCTAAGTGAAGATCTTCTAAATTAGTGAGACGCCATTTCCTCTCCAACTTACGGTTATCTGCTTTTAAGCTACGAGTTTGTGAGTTATACCACGGAGTCAGACACTTCTGATTCAAGCTCTCTTTTTCGAGGAGCTACAGCATCCAAGTTGTCTTCAATGAGGATGTAAACTATTGACGAGATACTCTAGCTCCCTTACAGAGTTTAGGTAGCTACTCTGCTCTGTGTTGGTATATGACATTAGAGAACATAAAGAAGGAATCATATCCTTAAACCTAGTTACAGCGCTTTCTGAAAGACTTCTAGTGTAATGAAACTTATTCCCCCACTGCAGGGTAGTCCATCAGGGTAATGTAAATGTTATTAAAAAATGATCAGACAGAAGGGAGTTTTCAGGGAATACTGTTAAGTCTTCTATTTCCATACCATAAGTCAGAACAAGATCTAAAATATGATTAAAGTGGTGGGTGGACTCATTTACTTTTTGAGCAAAGCCGATAGAGTCTAATAATAGATTAAATGCAGTGTTGAGGCTGTCATTCTCAGCATCTGTGTGGATGTTAAAATCGCCCACTATAATTATCTTATCTGAGCTAAGCACTAAGTCAGACAAAAGGTCTGAAAATTCACAGAGAAACTCACAGTAACAGCCAGGTGGACGATAGATAATAACAAATAAAACTGGTTTTTGGGACTTCCAATTTGGATGGACAAGACTAAGAGACAAGCTTTCAAATGAATTAAAGCTCTGTCTAGGTTTTTGATTAATTAATAAGCTGGAATGGAAGATTGCTGCTAATCCTCCGCCCCGGCCGTGCTACGAGCATTCTGACAGTTAGTGTGACTCGGGGGGTGTTGACTCATTTAAACTAACATATTCATCCTGCTGTAACCAAGTTTCTGTTAGGCAGAATAAATCAATACGTTGATCAATTATTATATCATTTATCAACAGGGACTTAGAAGAAAGAGACCTAATGTTTAATAGACCACATTTAACTGTTTTAGTCTGTGGTGCAATTGAAGATGCTATATTATTTTTTCTTTTTGAATTTTTATGCTTAAATAGATTTTTGCTAGTTATTGGTGGTCTGGGAGCAGGCACCGTCTCTACGGGGATGGGGTAATGAGGGGATGGCAGGGGGAGAGAAGCTGCAGAGAGGTGTATAAGACCACAGCTCTGCCTCCTGGTCCCAACGCTAGACAGTCACAGTTTGGAGGATCCAAAAAATTTGGCCAGATTTCTAGAAATGAGAGCTGCTCCCTCTAAAGTGGGATGGATGCCGTCTCTCCTAACAAGACCAGGTTATAACCCTTCATTTGAAGGGTTATAACAAGATGTTAAATCTATCAAACATACTTTTACAGCTGCACACAAGAAGGAAAGAACATGCAACTGTTTTACCAAGCCATTAAAATTCAGTAAGGTATATCTTATATATTATATTCCAATTCTAAGGTGGAACTATGCTAGTATATAAAGGTATATCTAAATATCTGAAAAGGAAGAGTAAAGTAGGAGAGTAGAAAAGAGTAGAGTAGAGCCAGTTAGGTACCTGGTCTTGAGAACCAGGGATGGTAGGTTGAAAGCTTTTTATCCCATGGGAACTTTCCCTACCCACCCGAGCAGCTCAAGACATAAGAAAGATAAGACATCACAGGAGAAGATTGTAGTATAGGTACATTAGTATATAGACTAGTAGTAAAATGAAATATAGTTAGTAGGGTAAGCTATGAATCTGGTATTTTATTATAGAAACAGACGCTATGAGTGTATGAGTGTATTGTATCCATCTAAAGTAACTCTGCTAGCATACTATAGGAAAATAAAAATTATAATCATTATGCTATCAAATGCAAACCTAAGAACTTAGGTACTAATTACCTTTTAAGACGGCTCCAAATACTTTCTCCAGCTCGTTTAGTGTGCACGTTCCACTGTGATTCAGGAAGTGATTAGAGCCATTTTCAGCAGGCAACTTGTTGAGAAAATGATTAATACTCTACGAATCAGTTATTTTATATATGCTGCATCCAGCACTCAGTGCATGGCAGTTTTTGGAACAAAGCACGGCGTCCAGCTGGGAACACAGTGGGTGACATAGTCACAATGACATGCATGCAAGTGCATGCATAAAGTGTCAGCGCACCTTAACACCGCTTGCTTGGCACTTAGAAAATATGTGGCCATTCGCACTATCATTACGAAAACAGTCTGCAGACAATCACTGCCAAGCTCAATGTGAAATTTGTCTCAGTGCCCTATGACTGTGGCTTTGCAAACAGACACAGTGACACATTGGTGTGTGCACTGAACTGACAGGGGGTGTGTCCAACCACAGGAGCGGCTGTGGATAACTGTGCATCTGGACATCGCGGCTGGGGAACAAGTACCGTGTTTGGACGGACATGACCTAACAACTGTCCACTGTGACATGCGTGTGTCTGCTTGCTGTCATCATGTGGACATACATTTTTGCAATGGGGTGCAGTGACCGTGTGCACATAGAGAGACTACCCCAGGTGAAATGGGCCGTAAGATCATAACATGCAGCAGCGATCCGAATGTCAATTGACCCACATGAGCTCTGTTCCACATGACGTGTTGTCAGTCCTGTGGCACGGCGTCCACAAGACATGCATGTCGGGCAGGACATGACGCCAGTAGATGTGGACATTAATTATAAAAGCGCCCTGCTTCTCATTCATGTCATTTTATGATTGTACATCTGTGACCATGGATCATCTACATAGGAACAGATGGATCATATTTGTATTGTCCGCTTGATAAGAGGGATTCAATAAAATGCAGTGTTTTTATATGGTGTGCGGTTTTATTTTTTTTAAATACGTCAATGTCCTTCTTGATATCATATATTTTCCTGTATGTTTCACAGGACAGCGATGGTAGCTCAGTGGTAAAGTTTCTGGCTGGCAATCAGAGCTTTTGGAAAGTGCAGACTTGAATCCCATGGGTGGCAGGTATTTATATTTTTTATTTTTCACACCAGCTATGAGATGTGGTTACACCAGCTGTGAGATGTGGTTACATATGCTGCAGCTGCTCGCACTGTGTTCCCGCATGCATGAACCATTGCAGCGGCATCGTGGATGCCTGCCTGTCGGCTCAACGTTTTTGTGGTTAGCGCATATGAGGTGTTCCGCCATGAGTCGCCCAGATTTGTACTTATTCGTACTATGTGTGAAGGGGCCCTTAGTCTAGGTCCACAACAACTGAAACACTGTTTTTCCTCCAAATCCACATACATCCCTTCCAACCACAGCCACGTTAAGTAATGGAACATTTCTTCATTATTCTGCTGTACCAGTGCATGAACTGTTAAATCTGAGCAATTTGAACAAGGCTGACACCTTCTGCCAAGATGTTTGACATCTCAAATGTAAGGGTTCTGGTTGCTCATCTGCCACTCAATGGTCATTCTCAACAGCATTCAGTACCAAGCTAATTACTGCTCTGAAAGAGAAGTTTGATTTCATACCCAAGAAGTCACAAAAAAAAAAAAAAACATCCTATATCTACAAGTGTGACAGAGGTCAGCAGGAGTTGCTGTGCATATGGTAGTCAGTAAACCTCACTCTCCAACACCAAAAGACACTCTGGCCACAGATGTGAGAGTCCATGGCTTTTACCCTCGTGGTTAGAGTGTCTAACTCCCAGATGGAGATCATGAGTTCGAATCCCGAGAATGGATCAACGGAGGGAAAGTATATCCACAACTCAGAGGTTAAACAACTATTCAATGTACACAAGCGTGAATATCTGCAGTGCTTATTTTCAGCCAGCATTGATATTTGCAAAGGATTTTAATGAGTTGTTTGCACTGCTCCACAGAACATCCCGAACTGTTGTGGGGTCACCAGTGAGTTGGTAAACATCATAGCCAGAAATTACTGCTCGTCTCAAACTCAGTCTGTGGAGATTGTACATTTCAGGCTTTAACACTTCAAATATGGAACAAACGTCTCTCAAATCTTGATTCAATTAATGCAGATCCACTTAAAAAAAAAAAAAAAAAAAAAAATTAAGCATTTTATTTTACAGTTTATGTACAGTAGTGTATTTTCTTTGTGTTACTAAATACATTTTTCATACATCCAATGTTCAAATATATTGAACACTTGATGGCTCTTTGGAAATGTTGATCAACAAATAAACTTTAATGTTAAAATATCTAGATTTCTAAATCTAAGTATGTACCATGATATTCTGAAAATGTCATCTGTCCAACTTCATGTAGATGTGTCGATAGAATGTCCATCGTCAAGAATTCATGATTTTGTCATTTTTCTATTTATATTTCCTTTGGTTACCATTTAAAATACCTGCTATAATATCACATGTATATGGAAAGAAGGTGTGTTGATCAAGGCTTTTAACAGGTCACAGGTGTCTATGCGAATGAAGCAGACAGAAACAGCTTCAAGGACATTCACAATGGTGTCTCTGTCTTCAGCTAGTACAAGGTCGACTCCAGATAAGGTCTCCTCAAAACAAGATAGTATGCTCAGACTGATAGGAGTTCCACGTACACACATTTGATCTTATAAAGTCCGAGAGAAATTTTATTTCCAAAGATATTTTTTGTCTGCACTTGTGCATCAGCTTGTTCTTTAATATATTATCATTGTCCAATGACTGTAAATGCAGTCTAATTACTGTTAATTATGATTTTCTATAACACTGTGTACCTGATCATCCATAATTCTTCTCATTATTATGACATTCTTTCATGATGCCTTCACAAAAAACCAGCACTTTACCATCTGAATGTTTGTGCTATTGGCATCACTATAAGATTTTTGAAGTTATTCTTCCATGTTGGCATGCCACATGCAAGGGGATATGTTTATGATCTCAGAAGAAATAGACGTCTTAATTTTAACCTTTATCATTTCCTGAACTTGAATTAAAACAACAAGCACTACAACAACACTACTGCTGCTACTACTACTACCAGTGGTGGGCACCGTTCTGAAAATCCGATAACCGATAATTATCGAAGATAATGTTTTCATTATCGGATTATCTTTTCAGATGACTTTGAAAACCATTATTGGACTAATTATCTTCTGATAATTTTTTTGTCCAATAATTTTTAGACAGTTAACGTGGTAAACAAAGCTGAAGAGCTACAAACTCTTATAAAATTTAAAATCAATTGAGCACCTACTTGTTAAATGTTTTGTAGCAGATGTGTAGTTCTACCCTCTGCAAACAGAGGAGAGCTGTTTCTAGAAGAAACCGCTCTATTTTCTGCAGTCAAAGGCGAACTAGCCACAAAAAACCCCCTAATTTCTTTTAACCCTATACTGATATGACGGCAATATCACCCAAGTCATCCAGAGGCATACATTTTTAACTTATGGTTCAAATTTTAACCAAACTAATTTCAGACAAGCTATTTAAATTAACATCACATCTGAAGTTTTATAAACTGAAAATATCCCAGATGCATTTGAAACAAAATGTCTCTCTCAGCAGGTCTTCATATTTTGTTATGTCCAGTACCAATATGTCTGTGTGGGAAGAGGAATATTAGTTATGCCTTTGCTGAGTCAGTCATTGGGACAAAGTGACCATGACAATCATATCTTACAACACAACCAACACAACACCAAAACAGTGGCATAGCTCACGATAATCTTGTGCAAAGAGAAAGGCATTACAATGATCAGAGAAAGTGATTCTGTTGGATAGGAGTTGTAAATATGTAGGCTGGGGCATTAGACAAACAAAAAAAGACGTTCTTAGAAGAGACATTTCAAAGTTCTCAACTACAGAGTCTTTGACCAAGGAAAGTCCTAAACTTGCTGCTGTGCAAATAGGCTGAATTGTATTTTCCTCTGTGCATGCTCAATAGCCCAGAAACGTATTTTATCTTTATTTTGGTTTTGTTTTCACATTCTCAGCACATATTCTGTGAATGTGAAACCTCGCTTCTCTCGCAGTGGTTGCAAACCATGTTCACCACACTTGGTAAAGAAGGCACAGCAAAGACTCCACTTCCTGACAATCCTTAGGAAAAATAACATAAACCAGAGATTGCACATGTCTTTTTAACGCTCTACCATGGAGAGCATCCTCACATACTGCCTCTGTACGTGGTTTGCCAGCTGCACGAAGGCAAACAGGAAAGAGCTCCAGAGGCTTACCAAAATGGCAGAGAAGATCATTGGGTGCCCTCTACCCACCCTGGGGGACCTTCATGGCTCTTACTGTCCCAGGAGAGCATCCTGAGGGACTCATCCCACCTTGGCCACTCTCTGTTTGAGCTATTGCCATCAGGCAGATGGTACAGGGCCATTAATGTGAGTAAAAATAGATTGAAAATAGTTTCTACCCATCTGCTATTAGAGCTATGAATACCACTGGAACCAAATAGCCATGTCACAAGCCATACCTGAGTGCAATATTTGTTTTTTGTGCAATATCTACAGTTTTGTATATATTTTTCTCTTTTTTTTTGCTACTACATTCTTCGATTTTTTTTATTTTTTAATTTGTGTTCTGGACATACCTCTTTCATTCAGTTAAATTTTACATTTATTTTTCTTTTCTTCTCAAACACCTTGTACAGCAGATGCCACATTTATTCAGGCGTGCACTCTATATTCGCGTGCCACTCATGTCGGAAACCCATTCGAACGGTGGGCAAGATGAGGTCGCACTGCCATCTGATGGTGTTTGCAGCATTTGAATGGCATGTACACAGGTTGGACATATCGTGCCACAGCTGAGCAGCTGCACGAAATCATCAGCCATGTCAAACGGCTGAATAACGCAATTGAGGCAGCCTTCACACCAGCAGCCAAACGTTGTTGAATGCCTTGCGAGTGGCCATTCAACCCATTCTCAGGCGGAGTCGGCTGGAGTCCAGGTGCCACCCACAAAGATCCAACACCACTCACAAGGTGGAAAAGGTGGGGCCATTCGCGCTGTCAGCACAAAAGTAGAGAGCAGGTGACCGCTGTCGACATGGTTGTGCAAATGGCCACACATGTTCTAAATGCTCCACGAGTGTGCAATTACCAAGCAACACACGTCATGCAAGGCTCCCCCAACCCAACACATGTGGCATGCGAGTGTGTTCCCGCCCACCCCTGCAACACATTTGTGGAGTGTGTCATCACCCCCCCATGTTCTAACATTGTCATGTGTGGCTGAGGTGGCTGGATTGTGATTGCTGTGCAGCTGGAATAGCTGACCGCTGTGTACTCACAACTCAGCTGGAGGACATATGTCATGCCATCAACAACATGAACAACACTCCATGCAATGCACATGTGTGGGCGGGTTCTCGTGCAGACAAGATCACATGGGGACAAGCCAGCCACGTCTGTGCACAGCATGGTGTGAACTTTATCAGCCAGCCAACCAGGCTAATGAACCTTCCAACATGTACATTGTATTCCACATGAAAGACAGAAAGAGTGGAAAATAAATACAACGTGGGGAAAGGCGTGAACTCATTCTTGTGTGATCACTTTGCTCATCTCGCTGTGGTCAGTTCCAGCTGACAGCTGCTCAGTGCACATGATGCGTTAAATTAAAAACACAGAGAACAGGACAATTAAATAAATACATACAACAACAGCTACATACATATTTTCATAAGAAATACATAAATAATCACATGACAAAGGAACAGAGAGTGAGACTTTTTTCTTTGAGTCAAGTTTGTTTGGTAAGGTGGGTATGTCCGCACCAGCTGCTGCTGTTGGGATCTGTGGACTCGCAAGTCACAGCTGGATAACACATATCGTGTGGTGAAGGACATCAACTTACTGTCATGATGTAGGGTTGTGGATAGTCGGTGTGCTTTATTTTGTAGTTATTGTTGTGTGGGGTTATTTTCTGTGCAGTTTTGGTTGTGTTTTTTGTTGGCACTTTCTTGTCACTGTGTCTTGGTGTGGGTGTGTCTGGTTGCCTCTTGCCTGGCCAAGACTTCTTCCTGCTCATTGTCCCCCACCTGCGTCTGTTCTTAAGCCCCTTGTTTCCTGCACTTCTCTGCTTAATCATTTGCACTCTATGCCTGTGTTTCTAGCTTTCATGTCCCAGTGTCCTTGTCCCTCGTTTTTTTCATGCCATGTACTGACCTCTCGCCTGTCTACTGACCTCGCTACTAGTATCATGTTTGTTACTTTGTGCTGCTTGTTATACTGTGTGCCGACTCCAGCCTGAAGAATGACTAAAGCCTTCCTGTGTTTGAGTCCTGCATTTGTGTCCTGCCTTGTTCAGTCTGTAACCATGACACTTACAACACTCCACCAAGAGGCGTATGCATGGGCGTGCTGTCTTCATGTGGAAATACATAAAAACAGATATCGCCTTTGCAACCGGCTGGAGTGACCGTGTCAGCACACACATCGACAGCTTGTCCCATGTGAAAAGAACAGTCTGATCATGTGTACACTCAGCTGGCGATCTGAATGTCACGTCACCCATGTCAGCTATGGTCCACATGAAGCGGTGTCCTTCGGCACACCACTTGCTGGACACGCGGGGCCGGCTGGACAAGCAGTGCCAGCAGATGTGGATATGATAAGAGCGCAGTGCTTCATGACTTGACGTCTATAACCATGGGTCATATACAGAGGAACAGAAGGATCACACTTGTATTGTCCACTCGGTAAGAAGGATTAAGTATTAGAAATTGCTTTGTATTTTTGGTGTATGTGTTTTTTCCCCTCAGCAGTGGCGCGATGTGGTGTCACACATTCCAGGTACTCGCACTCTATTCATGTGCACGTACAAGCGTGCACAAAACTGTCGCCGCGGTATCATTTAGACCTGTCTGACCATGTGTTCCTCCCGACAGCAGGTGGAATGTTTTGCAGTTCCCCACTTTGTTTGTTTTTTGTGTTTTTTTGGCCGCTTCCTGCTTCTTTCGCTCAACTTCGTGTTATGTGTGAAGGGGCCAGGTTTAAACCAGATTTTAACCAGATTAGTCCCATTGAGACTGAGCTCTCTTTTGCAAGGGAGACCTGGATAATTCTAAAGTTTACAATTCACCTAACCTGCATGTCTTTAAATGTGGGAGGAAACCAGAGCACCCGGAGGAAACCCACACAAACACAGTGAGAACATGCAAACTCCATACAGAAAGGCCACAGGTGAGAATCAATCCCATGACCTTCTTCCTATTCAAGAAACAGGTTCCCATTCAACATTGAGTTGAATGGGAACCTGCTTATATTTGGAGTCAGCTTCATGTTGCCAGTCAGGGAACTGCAACTTTTTCTTCTTCCGGTACAGCTTCATCTGAGCTCATTAAAGCATCCTGATTGGTCTTTATGCCTCCAGACAAAGGTCAGGTCAGGTCTGAGAGCATGTGATGATGATGCGTGCCATCACATTCACCATTCCACAGAACTGCCTTGGGTCCTTGATGACTAGGAGCCATGGAGAACACCAGCCCATCCTCAAACCTGGAAAAATAAAATCTATCTGCTACAGCCAAGTAAAATGTAAGTGTTCACCTGGCCTCCTCCAGTTGTGGGGGTTCCTCAACACTGAGGAACCTGCATTCCGCATCATTCCCAGAGAAATGTGCCACATGAACAAAATGCTGCACCTGCCATTCCTGCATAATGCTGGTATGCCTCATGTGATCCTCTCAAAGAAACCATTTGCTTGACAAAATTATTCCAGGAGTTGCGAAACATGATTTAGACAGACCTCGTATCAAAGGCATGCAGTCACTGCAGAGAGCACCAGATGGCATGATCAAGAGACTATCCTTGTCAAATTTTGATGTTTGTAGTTAACATTATCCGAGGTGACTCAAGGACATGCTACCTATGAGAGGCTAACAGATTAACTACTATGAGATGACTAGATGATTTGTCTTCTCATATACTTCATGCGATGTTCACAAAAGATTTACAAAGAAACACAATACAAATAATTTTACAAAAAACAAAGCAACTTTAACACAAGAGGAATGCAGGAACTGTTTTGTTCTATTGCTGAAAGAAGAAACTGTCTGTTCATTTGAAGGCTGCATAACACATAAAAAAAGAAATACAAAATGTGCAGTCTTATTTTGATAGCACAGGAAATGACAAGGTACCAGTGGACCCTGAATTGACCTTGACAAGCCACTATTTTAGGGTCCAAGTGGAATAAAAAGCCCTTACCAACTTCTAAAGTTTGGATTAAAATAAATAAATAAATAAATAAACTTTAGAATCAAGTGTAAAAAGCAGCTGTGAGATAACAAAGCTGTTTCATAGGTCATGACCCATTGTCATTTCCCAGGAATTTTAAATAGATGTCTCCAAATAATTGGCATGTGAATTCATTAGCTGTGCAGGTGTACACACACAGTAATGGAAATTAGCACAAATATGGCACCTTTTAAAAAGTGGCTAACCTCTGTGTCATTACACAACAAACACTGAATATATGAACTGTTTAAAGACGGGCTGAGTCTGCAAAATTATTTTCACACAAAGTGTTCAGACAGACTCAGAAGTACACACGCGCACGCGCACACACACACACACACACACACACACACACACACACACACACACACACACACACACACACACACACACACACACACACACACACACACGTGCATGCATGAGGGTTGGGTGAAAAGTTCTGCCTCCTACTCTATCAAAAACAACCGAGATACTCAAATTCATATCTGCTTAATCTTGGAATGTTCTCTGTTGACCAGTGTCATTACTTTTCCACATGGTCACATTCCCTTTTTAGATATTTATAACAATGCCATTTTGCACACTGTGTATCCCGTGAAGAAATCAGGTGTCTTGTTTATTCAACATTGACTCATAACTGCTCGCACCTCGGCATAATGAGTGTAACAGTGTCCCTTCATGTGTTATATCAGCTTGGGAAAAAAAATATAAAAAACTGGAACATGCACCCTGCATGTTCCGGACTGTATGGTGGGTGTGTTAACATTTGAGCCGCTGCAGTGCATCCTGCATTTGATGTGTGGACAAGCATTGTCGTGCTGAAGAATTGCATCATCTCCAGGGCAAACCCGCTTCAAGCATGCACAGCTTTGGCAACATGTTGACATATTGAGCCAAATTGACAGTGTTGTCATGTTTCAAAAAGTCTGTACCATCATACTCGAACCTGATATTTAGAATCTGTGGCTGTTATGGGGCGCCCATAACAGCTAATCAGGCCCAGGCCTGATCACCTGGTCACTCATTGTAGCCGCATTTTTGTCCTTCAAACTCCTTGCCTACCTCCTAACTGTACAAAGGTATTGCGATAGACAACACTCATTCACTGCAGAACGTCCACGGATTTACAACCGTCCCCCATGAGGTAATCAGTAATAGCACATCAGTTACATCAAAGGCAATTCTTCTCATGTCTCAAATTGTAGGCAGAAACCAAACCATTTGGTGTAATGATAGTCAGTAATAAAAGGATTATTCTCATACTAGTTTCACTTTGTTGTCTTACCTATTATTGAAATGGAGGCACAACCTCTCAGCCGAACCTCATACATAAATACATCAAGTAAGTTGACTTGGCTGAATAGCATCTTTCTTTTTAAAGATTGATATGTGACTCCTACTGTAAGAATTCAATGATGAAGAAGTAAGTCATACATAGGTCCTGAGGATCTTTGGTGCTAGGGCTTAGCTCCAGATTCTGCAATGTCAATCAGATGAGAGCCTAAGGCATCCACTGGGCGGGACACCAGTCCATGCAGGCCGGTGTCGACGACCGAACAGTCCCCTCTAAAAATTGGTTCGCCCTGCTTTCACTGCGTCTTCAATGCGCATGTGTCTGAGATTGACTCCGAGTCTGACTCTGTCCACCCAAAGCGATCAAAGGGAATAATGTGATTGTTAACCATCAGATGACAAAGTAAAACCTCTTAAATCATTCTAAAGTCAGTTTAAAGCAGAAACAAGGCCATTTTAAGCAGAAACTAGACGATAATCTGAGAAGTGCAACTGATGCTCCGAAATGACATATGCGCAGTAACACATCAGACTCAGACATGAATTTACGTGGAAATGATTGTTGCACAAAAGCTTCAGATATCTCTCGCTGAGATAGATGATGACTGGACTGCAGTTTCAAGCAGAAACGAGGTGAAAATCAGTGAATCGCTGCTGATGCTCAAAAATCACGCATGTGCAGTGAGGGCAGGGCGGACCGATTTTTTGGGGGGATGGTTCGGTCAATGACACTGGTTCCCTAGCTGAGGCCAATACACATTTAAAGCTGGGTGGGCTGAGACAATGCAGATTAAGTTTCTTGGGTGACACTTTACTTGAAGTTATCACCATAATAATGACATGACACTGTCATAACTGTTATATAACAGTCATGAACATGTCATAAGCATTATGTCAATATCATGAATGGTTATGACTGCTGTCATTAAGTGTCATTAAGTTTTTTGTAATAAGTTGAGATTTATTGAGATGTCTTGATTACGACAACTTGACATTATTTAAAGTGACAGGACCAGAAGTTATTGTTGTCATGACAACTTCGCAGTAAATTTGTTTGGGATGCCCTTATGATGAGAACGACGTTAGTGACATTACCAGAAAATGTGTTTGCCATGGCAACTTGACATTAATTAAATATGCATCCATTTTTGTGTTTATGGCAAGTTGACATTATGATTATTATAATTAGATGTGCAAGGTTACAAACTCAGCCACATGGGGTGTGCAGCCAGTACATTCTGCGTGCCGGTCCCAAGCCCGGATAAATGAGGAGGGTTGCATCAGGAAGGGCATCCGGCGTAACACAAGCCAACCCAACTATGCAGAATAAGAATCAAATTTCCACACCGGATCTGTCGTGGCCTGGGTTAACAACGTCCGCTACCGGTGCTGTTGCCCAACAGGGTGCCGGTGGAAATTGGGCTACTGCTGGGTGAAGACGATGAAGAAGAGGAGGAGAACGTTTCCACAAACAGCGAGAGAAGAAGAAAACTAGAAGGGTGGAAATGAGAGTGGGGACTTTGTATGTTGGTAGTATGACTGGTAAAGGGAGAGAGCTGGCTGATATGATGGAGAGGAGAAAGGTAGACATATTGTGTGTGCAAGAGACCAAGTGGAAGGGAAGTAAGAGCAGGAGCATCGGTGGTTGGTACAAGTTGTTGCACCATGGTGAGGACAGGAAGAGAAATTGTGTTGGGGTCATTTTAAAGGAAGAGTATGTTAAAAGTGTGTTGGAGGTTAAGCGAGTGTCTGACAGGGTGATGAGTGTGAATTTGGAAATTGAAGGGGTGATGATAAATATCATCAGTGCATATGCCCCACAGGTAGGTTGTGAGATGAAGGAGAAAGAAGATTTCTGCAGTGCGTTAGATGAGGTGGTGGAGAGTGTGCCCAAGCATGAAAGAGTGGTGATAGGAGCGGACTTCAATGGGCATGTTGGTGATGAGAACAGAGTCGATGAGGAAGTAATGGGTAGATATGGTATCAAGGATAGGAATGGGGAAGGACAGATGGTAGTTGATTTTGCAAAAAGGATGGAAATGGCTGTGATGAATACCTACTTAAGAAAAGGGAGGAGCACAGGGTAACATATAAGAGTGGAGGAAGGTGCACACAGGTGGACTACATTCTTTATAGGAGATGCAAGCTAAAAGAAATCAGAGACTGTAAGGTGGTGGCAGGAGAGAGTGTTGTTAGACAGCATAGGATGGTTGTTTGTAGGATGACTTTAGAGGTAAAGAAGAAGAGAGTGAGAGCTCAACAAAGGATCAGATGGTGGAAGATGAAGGAGGAAGACTGTTGTGTGAAATTTAGCAAGGAGATGAGAGAAGCACTGGTTGGAGGGGAAGCAATTTTGGACAACTGGAACAGTACTGCAGATGTGGTGAGGGAGACAGCTGGAACAGTACTGGGTATGACATCTGGACAGTGGAAGGAAGACAAGGAGACTTGGTGGTGGAATGAAGAGGTCCAGGAAAGCATAAGGAAAAAGAGGTTGGCGAAAAGGTTTTGGGATAGTCGGAGAGATGAAGAAAGTAGACAGGAGTACAAGGAGATGCGGTGTAAGGCGAAAAGAGGAGTGGCAATAGCGAAGGAAAAGGCATATTGCGAGCTGTACAAGAAGTTGAATAGTAAGGAAGGAGAAAAGGACTTGTACCGACTGGCCAGACAATGGGACAGAGCTGGAAAGGATGTGCAGCAGGTTAGGGTGGTAAAAGATGCACATGGTAATGGGCTGACAAGTGAGGAGTGTGTGCTGAGAAGGTGGAGGAGAGCTGATGAATAAAGAAAATGAGCGAGAGAAAAGGCTGGATGATGCAGTGAGAGTAAATCAGGAAGTACAAGAGATTAGTAAAGAAGAAGTGAGGGCTTCTCTGAAGAGGATGAAGAGTGGAAAGGCAGTTGGTCCAGATGACATTCCAGTGGAGGCGTGGAAATGTCTAGGAGAGATGGCAGTAGAGTTTCTAACCAGATTGTTTAATAAAGTCTTGGAAAGTGAGAGGATGCCTGAGGAGTGGTGACAAAGTGTGCTGGTGTGTGATGTGCAGAGCTGCAGTAACTACAGCAGCATAAAGTTGATCAGCCACAGCATGAAGTCATGAGAAAGAGTAGTAGAAGCTAGGCTTAGAAAACAGGTGAAGATCTGAGTAGCAATATGATTTCATGCCGAGAAAGAGAGCTACAGATGCAATGTTTGCTCTGAGAATACTGGTGAAGAAGTACAGAGAAGGCCAGAAAGAGTTACATTGTGTGTTTGTGGACTTAGAAAAAGCTTATGATAGGGTGCCAAGAGAAGAGCTGTGGTATTGTATGAGGAAGTCTGGAGTGGCAGAGAAGTATGTTAGGGTACTGCAGGACATGTACAGAATAACAGACTCATTCAAGGTGGAGGTGGGATTACACCAAGGATCAGCACTGAGTCCTTTCGTGTTTGCAGTGGTGATGGACAGGTTGACGGATGAGATCAGACAGGAGTCCCCATGGGCTATGATGTTTGCAGATGACATTGTGATCTGTAGTTTGAGTAGAGAGCAAGCTGAGTCTAGTCTGGAGAGGTGGAGATATGCTTTGGAAAGAAGGGGAATGAAAGTCAGTAGAAGCAAGACTGAGTATGTGTGTGAATGGGGGGGAGCCCGGTGAAATAGTGCAGTTACAAGGAGTAGAAGTGGTGAAAGTAGATGAGTTTAAATATTTGGGGTCAACTGTTCAAAGTAATTCAAAGTAACGATTGATCTGCTGTGGCGACGTCCCTGTGTCCCTAATGGGAACAGCTGAAAGACAAAGAAGAAGAAGATGTGCAAGGTTACAGACCAATCCGAATATCTTAATTGCACTGCCATAATGGTGTCATGACTGTTTTGGGTATCCTGTCCATATTGTATCAAACATTTGTGACTTGTGCTTGAATTGGTCTGTAACCTTGCACATCTAATTATAAAGTTTGGCATTCAGAGCTGTTCATTTGGCTGCACCCGGTTTTGTTCGGGGTTGCCACAGCGGATACAGCCAGATCCGCATTGGTAAGTGGCACAAGTTTTTCGCCGGATGGCCTTCCTGACACAACTCCAGTTTCACCTGGAGAAACACACACAGCCGCTGGTGTTCCAAAGAGGTCTCCCATCCAAGTACTAACCAGATCCTGCTCTGCTTAGCTTCTGAGATTTGATGGGATCAGGGTGACACAGAGCAGACCAACCGCTAAAGTTTGGCATTCAGAGTACAATATAATAATTACAATCATGGGAGTTTTCATGTAATACTATTCCTGTATACAAAATTCACCCACCATCCACTGAATGTGTGAAGGAATATTTGCATTTCATTGTTTGATGCAAATTAAAAGTGAGCAAAAGTCCACAAATTAATCACTATTAGCCTTTGGGTGAATTTGCCATGGAGAATAAAATCTCTGTAATACAGGACCTTATGCTTAATTCTTGATTTCAGTTCACTTAACATTTGGTAGATTTCAATATTTACACTTTATAAATGTGTAACTGAATGTTTGGTTGTATATTACACCATAAAGATTTAGTTGAAGCACGACCTATATTTCGTCCAGAAAGTATTCACACCTGTCTACATATAAGGTCTCACAGCTGACAGTGCATGTCAGAGCACAAGCATGAAGTCAAAGGAATTGTCTGTAGACCTCCGAGGCAGGATTGGCTTGAGGACTAAAATCTGGGGAAGGCTACAAAAACATTTCTGCTGCTTTGAAATTCCCAATCAGGGGAACTTCATAATCTTCATAATCATTTCAATAATCTGAAAATGGAAGAGGTTTGGATCCACCAGGACTCTTCCGAGAGCTGGCTGCCCATCTCAACTGAGCACAAAGGGCTGAACGCCTTAGAGGTGACCAAGAACCGAATGGTCACTCTGACAGAGCTCCAGCATTCCTCTGTGGAGTGACGAGAACCTTCCACAAGGACAACCATCTTTGCAGCAATCCACCAATCAGGTCTGTATGGTAGAGTGGCCAGATGGAAGACACTCCTTAGTAAAAGACACGTGGCCTGGAGTTTTCCAAAAGGCACCTGAAGGACTCTCAGACCATGAGAAACAAAATTCTCTGGTCTGATGAGACAAAGATTGAACTCACTGGCACAAATGCCAGGCGTCATGTTTTGAGGAAACAAGGCACCATCCATACAGTGAAGCATGGTGGTGGCAGCATCATACTGTGGAGATGCTTTTCAGTGGCAAGAACTGGGAGACTAGTCAGGATTGAGGAAAACATGAATGCAACAATGTACAGAGACACTGGATGAAAACCTGCTCCAGAGCGCTCCTGACCTAAAACTGGTGCAAGAGTTCATCTTTCAGCAGGACAATGACCCAAAGCACACAGCCAAGATATCAAAGAAGTGGCTTCAAGATAACTCTATGAATGTCTTTGAGTGGCCCAACCAGAACACAGTCCTGAATCAGATTAAACAACTCTGGAAAGATCTAAAAATGGCTGTGCACCTATGCTCCCCATCCAACCTGATCTTGGAGCTTGAGAGGTGCTGCAAAGAAAAATGGCAAAACTGCCAAAGATAGGTGTACCAAGCTTGTGGCATTATATTCAAGAAGACTTGAGGCTATAATTGCTGCCAAAGTTGCGTCAACAAAGTATTGAGCAAAGTGTGTGAATACTTATGTACATGTGATTTATGTTTTTTTTTTAATAAATTTGAAAATTTGAAATTTGAAATTTCAAAAAAAAATTTTTTTCATATTGTCATTATGGGGTGTTGTGAGTAGAATTTTGAGCACAAGAAATGAATTTACTCCATTTTCGATAATCAGCAGATCAATCGTTTCCATCTCACCCTGCCCTCTGTATCTTCCTCTGTCACACCAACCACCTGCATGTTCTCCCTCACCACATCCATAAACCTCCTCTTTGGCCTCCCTCTTCTCATCTTGCCTGGTTGCTCCATCCTCACCATCCTTTTCCCTATATACCCTGGGTCCCTCCTCTGCACATGTCCAAACCATCTCAATCTCGCCTCTCTGACTTTGTCTCCAAACTGTCCCACCTGAGCTTTCCCTCTGATATGTTCATTCCTAATCTTGTCCATTTTCGTCACTCCCAAAGAAAATCTCAAAATCTTCAGCTCTGCCACCTCCAGCTCTGCCTCCTGTCTTTTTGTTAGTGCCACCGTCTCTAAACCGTACAACATAGCTGGTCTCACTACTGTCTTGTAAACTTTCCCCTTCACTCATGCTGATATTCTTTGGTCACAAATCACTCCTGCCACCTTTCTCCACCCACTCCACCCTGCCTGCACTCTCTTCTTCACCTCTCTACCACACTCTCCATTACTTTGAACAATTGACCCCAAATATTTAAACTCATCTACTTTCACCACTTCTACTCCTTGTAACTGCAATATTCCACTGGGCTCCCTCCCATTCACACACATACTCAGTCTTGCTTCTACTGACTTTCATTCCCCTTCTTTCCAAAGCATATCTCCACCTCTCCAGACTAGACTCAACTTATCTATTCTCACTACAGATCACAATGTCATCTGCAAACATCATAGTACATGGGACTCCTGTCTGATCTCATCCGTCAACTGTCCCTCACCACTGCAACAAGAAAGGACTCAGAGTGATCCTTGGTGTAATCCCACCTCCACCTTGAATGAGTCTGTAATTCCTACTGCACATCTCACCACTGTCACACTATTCTTGTACATGTCCTGCACTACCCTAACATACTTCTCTGGCATTCCAGACTTCTTCATACAATACCACAGCTCTTCTCTTGGCACCCTATCATAAGCTTTTTCTAAGTCCACAAACACACAATGTAACTCTTTCTGGCCTTCTCTGTACTTCTCCAACAGTATTCTCAGAGCAAACATTGCATCTGTAGTGCTCTTTCTCGGCATGACACCATATTGCTGCTCACAGATCTTCACCTGTTTTCTAAGCCTAGCTTCTACTACTCTTTCTCATGACTTCATGCTGTGGCTGATCAACTTTATGCCTCTGTAGTTACTGCAGCTCTGCTTATCACCTTTGTTGTTGAAAATAGGAACCAGCACACTTCATCTCCACACCTCAGGCATCCTCTCACTTTCCAAGATTTTATTAAACAATCTGGTTAGAAACTCCACTGCCACCTCTCCAAGACATTTCCATGCCTCCACTGGAATGACATCTGGACCAACTGTCTTTCCACTCTTCATCCTCTTCATAGCTGCCCTCACTTCTTTCTTACTAATCTCTTGTACTTCCTGACCACATCAACCAGCCTTTTCTCTCACTCATTTTCTTCATTCATTAGCTCTTCAAAATATTACCTCCACCTTCTTAGCACACACTTCTCACTTGTCAGCACATTAATTCAATCAATCAATTTTTTTTTTTTATATAGCGCCAAATCACAACAAACAGTTGCCCCAAGGTGCTTTATATTGTAAGGCAAGGCCATACAATAATTATGTAAAACCCCAACGGTCAAAACGACCCCCTGTGAGCAAGCACTTGGCTACAGTGGGAAGGAAAAACTCCCTTTTAACAAGAAGAAACCTCCAGCAGAACCAGGCTCAGGGAGGGGCAGTCTTCTGCTGGGACTGGTTGGGGCTGAGGGAGAGAACCAGGAAAAAGACATGCTGTGGAGGGGAGCAGAGATCGATCACTAATGATAAATGCAGAGTGGTGCATACAGAGCAAAAAGAGAAAGAAACAGTGCATCATGGGAACCCCCCAGCAGTCTACGTCTATAGCAGCATAACTAAGGGATGTTCAGGGTCACCTGATCCAGCCCTAACTATAAGCTTTAGCAAAAGGAAAGTTTTAAGCCTAATCTTAAAAGTAGAGAGGGTGTCTGTCTCCCTGATCTGAATTGGGAGCTGGTTCCACAGGAGAGGAGCCTGAAAGCTGAAGGCTCTGCCTCCCATTCTACTCTTACAAACCCTAGGAACTACAAGTAAGCCTGCAGTCTGAGAGCGAAGCGCTCTATTGGGGTGATATGGTACTACGAGGTCCCTAAGATAAGATGGGACCTGATTATTCAAAACCTTATAAGTAAGAAGGAGAATTTTAAATTCTATTCTAGAATTAACAGGAAGCCAATGAAGAGAGGCCAATATGGGTGAGATATGCTCTTTCCTTCTAGTCCCCGTTAGTACTCTAGCTGCAGCATTTTGAATTAACTGAAGGCTTTTTAGGGAACTTTTAGGACAACCTGATAATAATGAATACAATAGTCCAGCCTAGAGGAAATAAATGCATGAATTAGTTTTTCAGCATCACTCTGAGACAAGACCTTTCTAATTTTAGAGATATTGCGTAAATGCAAAAAAGCAGTCCTACATATTTGTTTAATATGCGCTTTGAATGACATATCCTGATCAAAAATGACTCCAAGATTTCTCACAGTATTACTAGAGGTCAGGGTAATGCCATCCAGAGTAAGGATCTGGTTAGACACCATGTTTCTAAGATTTGTGGGGCCAAGTACAATAACTTCAGTTTTATCTGAGTTTAAAAGCAGGAAATTAGAGGTCATCCATGTATTTATGTCTGTAAGACAATCCTGCAGTTTAGCTAATTGGTGTGTGTCCTCTGGCTTCATGGATAGATAAAGCTGGGTATCATCTGCGTAACAATGAAAATTTAAGCAATACCGTCTAATAATACTGCCTAAGGGAAGCATGTATAAAGTGAATAAAATTGGTCCTAGCACAGAAACCTTGTGGAACTCCATAATTAACTTTAGTCTGTGAAGAAGATTCCCCATTTACATGAACAAACTGTAATCTATTAGACAAATATGATTCAAACCACCGCAGCGCAGTGCCTTTAATACCTATGGCATGCTCTAATCTCGTAATAAATTTTATGGTCAACAGTATCAAAAGCAGCACTGAGGTCTAACAGAACAAGCACAGAGATGAGTCCACTGTCCGAGGCCATAAGAAGATCATTTGTAACCTTCACTAATGCTGTTTCTGTACTATGATGAATTCTAAAACCTGACTGAAACTCTTCAAATAGACCATTCCTCTGCAGATGATCAGTTAGCTGTTTTACAACTACCCTTTCAAGAATTTTTGAGAGAAAAGGAAGGTTGGAGATTGGCCTATAATTAGCTAAGATAGCTGGGTCAAGTGATGGCTTTTTAAGTAATGGTTTAATTACTGCCACCTTAAAAGCCTGTGGTACATAGCCAACTAACAAAGATAGATTGATCATATTTAAGATCGAAGCATTAAATAATGGTAGGGCTTCCTTGAGCAGCCTGGTAGGAATGGGGTCTAATAGACATGTTGATGGTTTGGATGAAGTAACTAATGAAATAACTCAGACAGAACAATCGGAGAGAAAGAGTCTAACCAAATACCGGCATCACTGAAAGCAGCCAAAGATAACGATACGTCTTTGGGATGGTTATGAGTAATTTTTTCTCTAATAGTTAAAATTTGTTAGCAAAGAAAGTCATGAAGTCATTACTAGTTAAAGTTAATGGAATACTCAGCTCAATAGAGCTCTGACTCTTTGTCAGCCTGGCTACAGTGCTGAAAAGAAACCTGGGGTTGTTCTTATTTTCTTCAATTAGTGATGAGTAGAAAGATGTCCTAGCTTTACAGAGGGCTTTTTTATAGAGCAACAGACTCTTTTTCCAGGCTAAGTGAAGATCTTCTAAATTAGTGAGACGCCATTTCCTCTCCAACTTACGGGTTATCTGCTTTAAGCTACGAGTTTGTGAGTTATACCACGGAGTCAGGCACTTCTGATTTAAAGCTCTCTTTTTCAGAGGAGCTACAGCATCCAAAGTTGTCTTCAATGAGGATGTAGAACTACTCACGAGATACTCTATCTCACTTACAGAGTTTAGGTAGCTACTCTGCACTGTGTTGGTATATGGCATTAGAGAACATAAAGAAGGAATCATATGCTTAAACCTAGTTACAGCGCTTTCTGAAAGACTTCTAGTGTAATGAAACTTATTCCCCACTGCTGGGTAGTCCATCAGAGTAAATGTAAATGTTATTAAGAAATGATCAGACAGAAGGGAGTTTTCAGGGAATACTGTTAAGTCTTCTATTTCCATACCATAAGTCAGAACAAGATCTAAGATATGATTAAAGTGGTGGGTGGACTCATTTACATTTTGAGCACAGCCAATAGAGTCTAATAATAGATTAATAGCAGTGTTGAGGCTGTCATTCTCAGCATCTGTGTGGATGTTAAAATCGCCCACTATAATTATCTTATCTGAGCTAAGCACTAAGTCAGACAAAAGGTCTGAAAATTCACAGAGAAACTCACAGTAACGACCAGGTGGATGATAGATAATAACAAATAAAACTGGTTTTTGGGACTTCCAATTTGGATGGACAAGACTAAGAGTCAAGCTTTCAAATGAATTAAAGCTCTGTCTGGGTTTTTGATTAATTAATAAGCTGGAATGGAAGATTGCTGCTAATCCTCCGCCTCGGCCCGTGCTACGAGCATTCTGACAGTTAGTGTGACTCGGGGGTGTTGACTCATTTAAACTAACATATTCATCCTGCTGTAACCAGTTTCTGTAAGGCAGAATAAATCAATATGTGATCAATTATTATATCATTTACCAACAGGGACTTAGAAGAGAGAGACCTAATGTTTAATAGACCACATTTAACTGTTTTAGTCTGTGGTGCAGTTGAAGGTGCCATATTATTTTTTCTTTTTGAATTTTTATGCTTAAATAGATTTTTGCTGGTTATTGGTGGTCTGGGAGCAGACACCGTCTCTACAGGGATGGGGTAATGAGGGGATGGCAGGGGGAGAGAAGCTGCAGAGAGGTGTGTAAGACTACAACTCTGCTTCCTGGTCCCAACCCTGGATAGTCACGGTTTGGAGGATTTAAGAAAATTGGCCAGATTTCTAGAAATGAGAGCTGCTCCATCCAAAGTGGGATGGATGCCGTCTCTCCTAACAAGACCAGGTTTCCCCAGAAGCTTTGCCAATTATCTATGAAGCCCACCTTATTTTTTGGACACCACTCAGACAGCCAGCAATTCAAGGAGAACATGCGGCTAAACATGTCACTCCCGGTCCGATTGGGGAGGGGCCTAGAGAAAACTACAGAGTCTGACATTGTTTTTGCAAAGTTACACACTGATTCAATGTTAATTACAATCTTACCAAATTTACGCTTAGCCTTAGCCAGCAGTTTCAAATTTCCTTCAATGTCGCCTGCTCTGGCCCCCGGAAGACAATTGACTATGGTTGCTGGTGTCGCTAACTTCACATTTCTCAAAACAGAGTCGCCAATAACCAGAGTTTGATCCTCGGCGGGTGTGTCGTCGAGTGGGGAAAAACGGTTAGAAATGTGAACGGGTTGGCGGTGTACATGGGGCTTCTGTTTAGGGCTACGCTTCCTCCTCACAGTCACCCAGTCGGCCTGCTTTCCCGGCTGCTCGGGATCTGCCAGAGGGGAACTAACGGCGGCTAAGCTACGTTGGTCCGCACCGACTACAGGGGCCTGGCTAGCTGTAGAATTTTCCAAGGTGCGGAGCCGAGTCTCCAATTCGCCCAGCCTGGCCTCCAAAGCTATGAATAAGCTACACTTATTACAAGTACCGTTACTGGTAAAGGAGGCCGAGGAATAACTAAACATTTCACACCGAGAGCAGAAAAGTGCGGGAGAGACAGGAGAAGCCGCCATGCTAAATCGGCTAAGAGCTAGTAGCTATGCTAAGCTAGCGGATTCCTAAAAACATGCAAAGTGAATAATGTGTAAATAATTTAGAGGTGATTCAGCAGAAGGAGTGCTTTAGTTAAGGCACGTGAAGATTACACTGGGAAACAAATCGTTATCTAGATAACTAGATCAATCTAACCGCAGATTAAACAGCTAACAGATACAGCAAAACACTGCTGTGCTCCGGAACAGGAAGTGATACAATACCGCAGTGAGAGCCAACCACCAGTAGAGGCAAGCAAGAGCAAGTATGTGCATCTTTTACCACCCTAACCTGCTGCACATCCTTTCCAGCTCTGTCCCATTGTCTGGCCAATTGGTACAAGTCCTTTTCTCCTTCCTTACTATTCAGCTTCTTGTACAGCTCGCAATATGCCTTTTCCTTTACTTTTGCCACTTCTCTTTTCGCCTTACGCCACATCTCCTTGTACTCCTGTCTACTTTCTTCATCTCTCCGACTATCCCAAAGCTTTTTTTGCCAACCTCTTTCTCCTTATGCTTTCCTGGACCTCTTCATTCCACCACCAAGTCTCCTTGTCTTCCTTCCACTGTCCAGATGTCATACCCAGTACTGTCCTAGCTGTCTCCCTCACCACATCTGCAGTACTTTTCCAGTTGTCCAAATTGCTTCCCCTCCAACCAGTGCTTCTCTCACCTGCTCGCTAAATTTCACACAACAGTCTTCCTCCTTCAGCTTCCACCATCTGATCCTTTGTTGAGCTCTCACTCTCTTCTTCTTCTTTACCTCTAAAGTCATCCTACAAACAACCATCCTATGCTGTCTAACGACACTCTCTCCTGCCACCACCTTACAGTCTCTGATTTCTTTTAGCTTGCATCTCCTATAAAGAATGTAGTCCACCTGTGTGCTCCTTCCTCCACTCTTATATGTCACCCTGTGCTCCTCCTTTTTCATAAAGTAGGTATTTACCTCAGCCATTTCCATCCTTTTTGTAAAATCAACTACCATCTGTCCTTCCCCATTCCTATCCTTGATACCATATCTACCCATTACTTCCTCATCACCTCTGTTCCCTTCACCAACATGCCTATTGAAGTCTGCTCCTATCACCACTCTTTCATGCTTGGGCACACTCTCCACCACCTCATCTAACGCACTGCAGAAATCTTCTTTCTCCTTCATCTCACAACCTACCTGTGGGGCATATGCACTGATGATATTCATAATCACTCCTTCAATTTCCAACTTCACACTCATCATCCTAACCTCCAACACACTTTTAACATACTCTTCCTTTAAAATGACCCCAACACCATTTCTCTTCCTGTCCTCACAACAACTTGTACCCACCGCCGATGCTCCTGCTCTGACTTCCCTTCCACTTGGTCCCTTGCAGACACAATATGTCTACCTTTCTCCTCTCCATCATATCAGCCAGCTCTCTCCCTTTACCAGTCATACTACCAACATTCAAATTCCCTACTCTCATTTCCACCCTTCTAGTTTTCTTCTTCTCCCGCTGTTTGTGGAAAGGTTCTCCTCCTCTTCTTCATCTTCTTTGTCCAGCAGTAGTCCAATTTCCACCGGCACCCTGTTGGGCAACAGCACCGGTGGCGGATGTTGTTAACCCGGGCCTCAACCGATCTGGTATGGAAATTCAATTCTTAGTCTGCATAGTTGGGTTGGCTTGTTTTATGCCGGACGCCCTTCGTGACGCAACCCTCCTCATTTATCGGGGCTTGGGACCTGCACTCAGAATGTACTGGCTGCACACTCCATGTGGCTGAGTTGGTATTGAAACAAATAATGATCATTCAATATATCATTCAATAAATTACAAATTTTTTTATACAAAATTGCACAGAATTTTAGATATTTCATTTGTGCAATGTGATTTAGATTTTAGTATTTGGCATAACCTATTTTTGTTTCTCTATTTCTCCGAGTTTTTGACTTGAATAATTCCCACATGAAACATAATACAGGCCTATCAAGACATGATTGTAATATCTTATACTTCATAGCTTCATATTGCATGTTACATGTCACAGTTGGAAGTATTAGCATTACAACATTTTTGTTCTCATACTGTAAGCCACATACATTATATATATATATATATATATATATATATATATATATATATATATATATATATGTGGAAGCCTTAACGACAAGTTGGAACATGCCCTGCTGTTAAACAATTTCTCAGATACTCACTCTACTGAAAGCCACCTGTGAGCCGACGCGCCAATCCGTCCTCACGTCTTTCATTAAAAAAAATCTCCTTTAACAGTGGAATGTCCGGATAAAGTGCTGATTCCGACCTCTTCTGAAACTTCTCTGTTCTCTCACAACATCCTGAGTCAACAGAGGCTTAAATTTGGAGGTTTTCAGCTTGAAACAGGATGGCGACGTCGCCTCGGAGCGCTGCGCGATGTCCCGCTCCGTGGGAATTCCTTAAAGCGATAGTAACATTCCAAAATCTCTCATCAGCCGTTAAAATTTTCACCGAAAACCAGCTGAATTTCTCGAGTGGTGTCCATTCAGATGTGCCTCACAGTTTTTGAAAAAAATTTGATGAAGCACAGCACCAGTCTCTCAGCAACTTCTCAGACAAAGGAATTCCGACGAGGGGGCTGGACCACTCCTCCCACAAGGCGTGCTCACAGGCGAATGACGCAACCGACAGGCGTGGAAAAACTCACGCATGCACACGAAGGTTCAAGCTTGGCTGACATAAAACATATGAATCAGATCCATATAGTTTTTTTAAAAAAATAAAACGGTCAGTTTCTTTTCTAATAGACCTTGTATTTTAATATTACTGGAGGGAGAATACAACAGTCAACAACATCGTGCATTTGGAGAGAATTCTGCTGGATGAATTTAAGAAAATTCTTTGTTATCCCTAAAAGTGGGAATAAATTTTTGTCTGCAACACCGCCATGTAAATGTAATGCTGCGTTTACACATAACGACAACAAGTCACGAATGCCACGAAGTATACATTCTTGGCCGCTGATCACGAATGTGATTATTAGGGGCAGAGGTGTCAGGTGTCCTCAGGAACTGCTGCAACCTGTTACCACACATTACGATTAATGGAACATATTGCTGGAGAATTATCAGGAACCATTACGCATGGTCAAGAATAGTGTTCTGTGTTGTTGCGCGCTATTGCACGTAACAGCACATCGTTAAGTTCTGTCACGTTGTGAACGAGGTGAATTGTCTCCACACACACACCCATATTCATCCAACCGAATTCAGATCGCTCCAGTTTTTCAGAAGAACTTTGTGACTGCATGCATAGTTGGGTTCTGTGCCATGGAGTGGCGCAGAGAAGAGGATGAGGACAGAGCCAGATGTGTGGCTTCATGCGGGTCTCGTCTCGCGCATTTTCCCAAACATCAGGCACATGCAGCAGGTGGAACACCTGCAGGAGCACGCTGAAGAGCACTGAAATTAGACTTTTACCTGACTTGGTGTCAGCAATCAAACTGAATGCGGTGCAGCAGGGTTTAATTGTGCGCGCGCTTCTTCCTCTGCCGGACTGGAGGAGGTGCAGAGATGTCTGGCTGCACGTGAGTCTCTCGCTCCTCTGATTGCTCAGACTCGTTCTCCCGGTCATCAGTTACAACAGCAGGTGGAACACCTGCAGGAGCATTCTGAGGAGCTTCAGTAGGAACTGTGGAATGACATTTGGAGCCGAGTTTAATTGTGCGCACGTGACAGAAAACTGATTCTTTGTGGCGCGCAGTGAAATGTGACGCCGCGTTACAAGTCTTGTGAAAACTTGACAGTTTCTGTGTCACTTCGTAATAACACGTGACAGTTTGGGCTCCAAGAACCATCACAGGAACCACTACGAATGTTGTCACATTCTATTAAGGATCACTACTCATCAAGACGGATCAATACGCTCAGTTGCGACCTCCACGACGTGAGACGAAATGAGGGTGGTGTGTGACATTTGTGGAAGATTTTTTGACAGGCAAAAACATGCTCCACGAATATCAAGAATATCATGCACCAACACACACTATTAAGAAACCTATTCAGATGCGTTAAGTCACATTAAGAATGTCAGGAATGTGTCATGAATGACAGAAAAATGACATTCGTAACGCGTCTCAGTTATGTGTAAACGCACCTTAAAGCATTCTCGTGCCTTTTTGGGTTTGTCCTCTCAAGAAGAAATTTTGGGAGATTGTTCACTCTGTAATTGTCAAGATCTTGGATAATGATATACCTAGGTCATGTGTAATGCTGAATTTTGATTATGTGACAGTGAATATTGTGCCAAGAGAGTACATTGATTTGTTAAAATTTTGTTAGCAGCTAGTACAAAAGCCATGACAAAGAGATGGTAGAAGCCAGACCAACCAACGCAAGAAGAACGACTGGAATGAACGTTGTGAAAATATATGCTATGGAAGAGCTGAGTCATAAGATAAGAATTCAAAAGGAACAATAGTGGTAGAAATGGACTATGTTTACATGTCAATAACAGGATATGGTCTGTAAAGGGATAAAATAAACTATAACAACAAGGCAATCCATAGTGTTCAAGTGTTGACCCGTTTTTGTTGTTCCTTTGGTGAGAGCAATAAAGAAAGTATTAAAAATAAGAGGAATTGCATATCTAATTTCACTGATAATTTGTATCATGACTGTTTGAAGCACTGTGCAGTATCACATATCTAATCTGACATGTTAATGAAGCAACATGAAGGACGTTTGGTGATTAAGGATAACAATAACATCAGACCCGTCACATTTAGCACGAATGAACACATATGCAACGGAATCAAGCTGAATGGGAAGAAAAGTTAAACTTTGAGGTGCAGTTGGGAGGAGTTCCCTCAAACTTGATCAGACTGTTTTGAATGCTGGTTTGATGCCGTCAGAAAATTTATAACGGCAGAGAGATTGTGGTCACACTGCACCTCGACTACTGTTCCATATTTTGCCACTTTAACTGTGCCACAAATGTTTTGAACATGGGCAAAACAAGCAGGGTGGCCTCATGATCCTGCCCGACTGTCGAGACTGCTCTCCAACATTTCCAAATGCACCTTGACACTTCTAGAATGTGGGTTGAATTTTTCCCTGGTCACACTAGAGGCTCATTCGGCCTCTAGTGTGACGGGGGTTTACTTCTTTTAAAGTCTCGAAGTCATTTATGAATTTCTATAACAGTTCTTACTGCTGTTAGATGGCTTGCAGACTGTCCATATTGTGCAACGCGTCTTGCATTTAACCACTTGCTGATATGTGCACACATGGATATTTGTAATGCAGTGTTTCTGGAGATCAATAAAGAGGAGAAACTGGGAATGGTGCAACATGTGCCTGTTACATCTCCATTCACAACTTCATGTTGGAGTGGATTGAGATAGGGATTGTAAAACAGAAAAACAGATTAAGACTAGGCTCACATTTCACATGCACCTTCTTGCAAACTGCAGCTCAAATTCTGCATGATTAAAAACAAAATCATCATATTTAGAATAAATTGCCCCATTCCAACTTTTCATTCTTATTTATTTATATATTTATTTAATGTGCTGCAGACCGTAAATGGGGGAATGGATGTTTATTGCCAAAGAAATGAAGTTGACCATGTTGTTATATTAAAAATCTTGGGTTCATACGTCTGCAATGAAACAGAAGTCAAAGTGTAAGAATCTGATAGTCATTTTGCTTATTTTTTATTTGCATTTTCCACACCTTCACATCTTTTTCTGATTATTGGTTGTCCATATAAATCCAATCAGTTTTTATCAATCTGTAAAGGTGCTTTCAAAATATATTTGATGATGCTTTTGGCCAGTGGTTCTCCCTTGTACTCAAAATTTGTACTGGCAAAAAGAAATATATTGTTCATAGGTCTGTGGAGATGTTATTTTCCTATTTTAATATAACCTATTCTCTCCATCCCCCAGAGGGTGGTTATGAAACTGAAAATTGGAAGAGAAAATGGCTTCATGGCTTAATGCTGAAATGTGCTTTCTATGCACACAAATATATAGTACCAGTCATTATTTGCAGTATCAATGCAAAGCTATGAAATGTTTACGAAATGTATTTAATGTTATAGTTGTATATGCTGTTCCTCCATCAAATTGTAAGCCACAATTTAAAAACAAAAACCAGTTCTTTCTTCAGTCAGATTTCACACTGTGTTCCCGCTCTGTTTCCTACCTTTCATCCATTGACCCGTTATTGTGTCATCCAAAGTTTTCCTCAACTTTCCTGGCTGGTGGAGGAGGTAAAACCTTGTCATGGCCTGATATAGCAGTGGCACAGAGACAGTTTGTGAGTAACTGGCTCCAAAACATTATCTCTGCTTTCTTTTGCAGCAAGGCCAAACCTGACAGGTGTGTGGAAGAGCCAGACTCAGCCACAATCAGGCCACAACTAACCACAACATGTCCGAAAATAGCCACTCTCCTCTTTTACTAATCTGCGATGAAACCATTAGAACATGACATGTCATGAATGTATGAATAATCTGTTCATCACACTTCCAATGTGATAATATTTCTGCTACAATTTTAACACTATTTTGTGTGATTTCATTGTTTTTATTGTGTTTCCTGGCTGTAAACTATCATCCTTATAGGACACTGACTTACGTTTTTGTGAAAAAGTAAATGTGGGGGAATAATGACACTGTCAGTGGGCTGGCTGTCTTCAACTGACTCTGGACAACATGTGCTCATTATTTCCCAGTCCTGCTGTTGGCAGGTTTGGTTTAGCCCATCAGTGGAGAACCAGACCTATGTGCACCACAAGATAACTCACGGCTGTGGGGCTGGTCTCAGCTGATGAGAAACACACAATTCTGGTCAAATAAAAGGTATCATCTTCTGATAAGATTAATGTAAGTATTGTTTTGTTGTGGAGAGGTACTAAATAAATTATAGACTGTATACACTGAGCTGTACATGTGTGAAGGTCCGTACAGGACACAGGGCATATATTCGGACCTGCAACCTCAATGACAGATCACGTTGTCGATTTAATAATCTGTCTGCCTCTCGTTCTTTAGTGTGTTGTGATGTCAGCCGTCTCTTCCTGTTCATCAGAAACCAAAATTCTTCTTTCTTTGAATAGTCTCGTTCAGCAGTCTCCTGATAGAGCCTGAGAAATGATGTGATAAAATATCAGATGAGTAAAATGAAAAAAACTTGGCTCTTCACCCTGGAACAGTGATCGCTGAAAATCTACCTGGACGCTATAATGAGACCACAAGAGGACTGACCTTTTAACCAAGTCAACAGATGGCACACTTCACCCGCCGGTCTCTGGCCCACACAATCTGCCTGTGTGTGTGTGTGTGTGTGTGTGTGTCTGAGTGTTTTTGAAAATGGGGACCAAATATTGTCACAGAAACAGTTTTTTTTTTTCTGTAGCACTTTTTGAAATAGCCATTACAAAGCAAGTTCCAACATCAGCACAAAAGAACATCCAGAAAACATTCAAACTCAAATCAAAGCTGCAAATGCTAACCATAAAATTATCGGTGGATGTTTAACCACCACAAAAATAAAATAAATATAGAATGAAAAGAAAAAAAAAAATCAAAAAATTACAGATATAGTTTCAAAACAGCATCATAGCACCATTACCATTGATTTGTGCTATGATTTGTATTTACTGTTGGTATCTCCTCCTGTTTTTAGTCTTCTTGTCGTATTGCATACAATACCATGTTTATCTGCACTATGTTTTTTTTTTTTTTACTATGGTTTATTCTATATTTTTATTTTGCATGGTTTCATTTTGTTTTAAATAATTGTATTTTTAAATGGTAAAATGGTAAATGGACTGCATTTATATAGCGCTTTTCCATCTGCATCAGACGCTCAAAGTGCTTTACAATAATGCCTCACATTCACCCCAATGTCAGGGTGCTGCCATACAAGGTGCTCACTACACACCGGGAGCAACTAGAGGATTAAGGACCTTGCCCAAGGGCCCTTAGTGATTTTCCGGTCAGGCTGGGATTTGAAACAAATTTATACTCAGTCATTACATTCTCCGTCCAGTTAATTCTCCCAAGTGCAATTTTGTACCCTGTGTTTTTTTCTTTCATTTTATTGAAGTGTAATCATTCCTTTTACCATATTTGTATGTACTTCACATAGCTTTTCATCACTTGTAAATACTTTTTAAAAAATGTCTTTGTATTATTTGTATTCCACTTGTTTGAATCTTTTTTGATTGTGTTGCTGTAACAAATGAATTTTCCATGAGTGGAATCAATTTGATTGATTTGATTTTTTGTTTATTTTTAGCACAAAATAAAACTCATACAAAATAATGTATATACATTAAACAACAAAACAGAGAGAGAGAGAGAGAAATACAATAAGTAATGTACAAGGGAGTGGTGGAAGCCAAAACGGCTTATAGAAAATCCACTCCCATACAAAGCAAACATAGCAGAATACAACAGAATTACACCATTTTTCCAGATTATAAGAAGTCATTGTAAATACCCCTGCAGAATCTTTGCTTTTAGTCCACTTTTATACATATATAAGGTGATAGATGGATTCACAAGATGTACATTATCATTCCAAGATTTAACACCATGATATCTGATGTGATGCTGATAACGAGTCGCTCTATGCAAAGGTAAATGCAAATGTGCAGCCTGCCTGGTCGGATAATTATGAATTTGATGGTTATGCACAAAATAATTTTTAATGAAGGAAGTCCACTTAATATCATAGAGAGCTCTGAAAACAAATGTACAGGTCAAGAAAATATTTATATGGAAAATATTTAAGAGCTACAATTTAAAAAACAGAGGTGTACTTGGAGCACAAGGTTTTGAACGAGGAGCTATTCAAGCAGTTTTTTTCTGTAGAAGAAATATTTTGTTTATATAAGTTGCAAAGGTACTTCCCCATACAATATTAATCAATTACCCATACCCATACAATCAATAACATTTTATCATTTATGTTCACCACTAGATTCCATCATCTGATGTTTTAAGGAGACCTTTTTAAGACTTTGGGCTTTCATTCAGGTTATAAATAGTGCTATTAGGGCTTTTGTCATCATGATTTATATCCAACGATTTTAATTCAAATATTGAAATGAAAACGTAATCCTGAATATAGTGTACGATGTCGGACAAATTCCCTCTGATCTCTGCTGTCCTTTAAGAATAAAAATCAGCCTTCAAACTTGTTTTGGTTCAGGATAAGTTTACAACTCAAATGCATGCAAGTGTTCATGATCTTCATAATACAAATCTGTTGAGTACAAACCTTAGCAGTCATGAGACAATCTGGCAAGTAGACCATATTGAGCAAAATGTGTGTGTGTGTGTGCATGTATGTGAGGGGCCCCACAGGTATCACACATTAGCCCACGTGCCAAACTGAACATATTGCAGATTAATGAGGTGGAGGAGGCCTGAACAATCACTTGGCAAAAATGTGCCTCCAATGGACAATACAACTCTACTGGACACACACACACACACACACACACACACACACACACACACACACACACACACACACACACACACACACACACACACACACACACACACACACACACACACACACACACACACACACACACACACACACACACACACACACACTTTCTTTAACCAATGCTAATGTTAATAACTTGCTTGTCTAACACTGTTCATCTTCCTGCTCATGTGCAGGTGTGTCTTTGTGATTGGAGGCGTGTCCTTGGTTACAGTCAAAGCATTTGTCCTTCACACCAAACCGCCAGCTTCCAAAACATGTGTGAGTCAGTGGTCTGAGCACTTTTATTTCTTTATTTGTGTGTATGTGTGTGCTATTCTTTGAAATTATATGGTTTGTAACATTTGAGTCACTTTTATTTATTTTTTTTATAAAAATATCAAGTGCAGTGACAGATCACACACCTTTAAGTCAACATTACCTCCGCCAACTAACATAAGAATTATTACAATTCTGGTAAATCTTTTGTTGCTCACAGTGTCATTTTTTTGAATGTCACACACGGCTAAGATGCAACTGCACAGTGCACATTAGATATCTATAGATCTTTGTGACTTCATAAAGTGGGTAGAAAGAGTAAAGTGGGCATAAAGAAATGCTTTCTTGCAACATTAAACAGTTATATAACTTCAAAGCAGATGTAGAAAATTTTTAAAATTTAAATTTATGCATTTGGCAGAACTTTTTTTTTTTTATCTTAAAAGACTTAATAATCACATTCATAGACAAAAAGATTCCATGCAAGATGCTGATTGGTGCAATTTGGCATTCAGTGACTTATTCAAGCATGTCAACACACATACAGGACTAAGTGTGATTTGATCCCCTGCCCCTTTGTTTAATGAGTAATCCACTCTACCCACAAAGCTTTAGCCCCACTAAAATCAAGTCATGTCTTCACTGACTCACAAAATAACATCTCCATCACACTATAAAGCCCTCTGTTGCCTTTTTTTTGAATGGTGTCTTAAGAAAAACCCTTCACAAAAAATGACAATAAAACTAATACACAAAACAAAGTTTATCAGTTTGAACATTAAATATCTTGTCTTTGTGGTGTATTCAATTGAATATAGGTTGAAGAGGATTTGCAAATCATTGTATTCTGTATTTATTTACATTTCACACTATGTCCCAACTTCATTGGAACTGGAGTTGTAAATACCAACAGTTGTAGTTGAAATGAATAGACAAAAAACAGATTTATTATTTGTCATATAGATCAGACACATAAACCAAAATATGACAGAGAAGGTTATAATTAAAACAAACTAAAGACAAACACAAAAGTGTGTCTTTGTAACATTTCAAAAACTAAATCCCAAATAAACTGAATTAAATTCAAAGTGCTGTGTGTTTAACAGCTTGCTCAATTCTGACCAGTAATATGCTGCATTAATAACTGCCACTTTAAAGAGCTAGCTGATCCTGCGGGTTGGTTTTAGCACTCACTTTGAATAAGAAAATACTCTTTAAAGGTTACACGAGTAAAGATGTTTCATTTTTATTGAACACTTCCAGCCACACTAATTACATTTTTCTGTGTAATATGGCTGAACAGCGCCCCACTTTCTCTCTATTATATTAAAGTTATCTTTCAGACTTGTTTCAAGGCACATACACAGACACACACAGAGAACACTGAAATTAATACCTTTCTTTGCCTTTTAATGCACATGCAAATTTTTAAACATTTAAGTGAGACTGACATAAAATAGAGATCCTTGTCAAAAATGTCATGCAATAAAAGCAGTATATTATATACTGTAGTGTGCCAGCCTAGTTCCTCGGTTGTTTTGTTCCCACTTGTGACACTGGAATGGACGAATGATCCTGTGAATGCCTTGGTGTCTATGTAACAATGTACAACCCCAAATCCAATGAAGTTGGGACATTGTATGAAATGTAAATAAAAACAGAATACAATGAATTGCAAATCCTCTTCAACCTATATTCAATTGAATACACCACAAAGACAAGATATTTAATGTTCAAACTGATAAACTTTGTTTTGTGCAAATATTTGCTCATTTTGAAATGGATGCCTGCAACACGTTTCAAAAAAGCTGGGACAGTGGTATGTTTTCCACTGTGTTACATCACCTTTCCTTCCAACAACACTCAATAAGCTTTTGGGAACTGAGGACACCAATTGTTCAAGCTTTGTAGGTGGAATTCTTTCCCATTCTTGCTTGATGTACAACTTCAGTTGTTCAACAGTCCAGGGTCTCCATTGTCGTATTTTGCATTTCATAATGCGCCACACATTTTCAATAGGCTACAGGTCTGGACTGCAGGCAGACCAGTCTAGTACCCACACTCTTTTACTATGAAGCCACTCTGTTGTAACACGTGCAGAATGTGGCTTGGCATTGTCTTACTGAAATAAGCAGGGACGTCCCTGATGCTTGGATGGCAGCATGTGTTGCTCCAAAACCTGGATGTACCTTTCAGCATTGATGGTGCCATCACAGATGTGTAAGTTGCCCATGTCATGGGCACTAACACACCCCCCATACCATCACAGATGCTGGCTTTTGAACTTAGCACTGGTAACAGTCTGGATGGTCTTTTTCCTCTTTTGTCCAGAAGACATGACGTCCATGAACTCCAAAAACATTTTGAAATGTGGACTCATCAGACCACAACACACTTTTCCACTTTGCATCTGTCCATTTCAAATGAGCTCGGGCCCAGAGAAGGCGGCAGCATTTCTGGATGTTGTTGATGTATGGCTTTCGCTTTGCATGGTAGAGTTTTAACTTGCACTTGTAGCTGTAGCACCAAACTGTGTTAACTAACAATGATTTTCTGAAGTGTTCCTGAGCCCACGCGGTAAGATCCTTTACACAATGATGTTTTTTAATGCAGTGCCACCTGAGGGATCAAAGGTCACGGGCATTCAATATTGGTTTTCAGCCTTGCTGCTTACGTGTAGAAAGTTCTCCAGATTCTCTGAATCTTCTGAATATA
This sequence comes from Thalassophryne amazonica, assembly GCF_902500255.1. Classification (NCBI taxonomy): domain Eukaryota; kingdom Metazoa; phylum Chordata; class Actinopteri; order Batrachoidiformes; family Batrachoididae; genus Thalassophryne; species Thalassophryne amazonica. The sequence goes on along the minus strand of NC_047113.1, from coordinate 89,150,026 downwards.
TTATGGACTGTAGATGATGGAATCCCTAAATTTTTTGCAATTGAACATTGAGAAACATTGTTCTTAAATTGTTGGACTATTTTTTCATGGAGTTATTCACAAAGTGGTGATCCTTGCCCCATCTTTGCTTGTGAATGGCTGAGACTTTTGGGGATGCTCCTTTTCCATTGGAATTGGGGTTGCACATTAATATGAACTAGGAATATATTCCTAGTAAATTATGAGGGGTTACTTTTGCCTCTGTAAATGGTAGTGATATGCCCACTTTCAGGGTTCTGTTAAAAAAAAAAAAGTCCCTTTGGCTTCTCCCTTGTTTTCATTTAGGTTTGCCACAGCAGTTCAGAGGTGGATCTGCATGTTGATTTGGCACAAATTTGTGCCGGGTGTCCTTCCTGTTGCAAATCCATTCAACATGGAGAAAAGGCAGGAGTGGCCTTGAACCTGGAACCTTTCACTCTCAAAACAAGCGCTAGGGTCCAATGCCTATAATAGTCTACAAACAGCCCACAGGTTAAAAAATAAAATCTCTGAATGCTCCTTTGTATTTTAACCACAGGTTTAATCAACAGAAATCTAAGCAATCTAAATAAAATATAAAAATCTCCTCATACTATACTTCTTGACTATCTGGCTGGATGGTCAGGAATTGCAGGACACAAATGCACTGCTCGTACAAACAGCTCTGATCTTTAAAAGGTTTGACTGAGGTGGATAGCAGAGGCCGGTACACGAGTAAGCAGTCCAGAAAAAGCAGCAACACAACAAACATCAAGCAAATGGCATGGTCGAGGCAACAGGCTGGAGGCCAGGTACACACTATGAGGCAGGCAGGAACACAAACGCAGGCACAGAGCTGGAGTGAAGGCACAAGGCACGACAAACTGGCAAGTGACAAACACACCCAGTGAGCTTATATTACCCCAACTGATAATCAGCAAATCAGAAACAGGTGTGCATGGAAAGCATCAGAACCAGGATGTAGTCAGAGAGAGAGAGAGAAAAACACCCATCACCAAGAACCAAGAGAAAGAGACAAAATAAACAGAGACAGACAGACAGACCAAAGCAGAAAAAAATCCCAGCACGAGAATAAAGAAACCAAAACCAATGAAATACAAAAATAACCAAAAGAACAAAATAAAACAGAAAACCAAACAAAACTCAAACCCTGACAATGGTATAATGAGATACTGACCTGAGTGCCCTTCCCAACTGTTTTTTTTTTTTTCCCCCACATATTCTGTGTTCATCTAAACATGGCTTCAAACACTGTGAAATCGGCTGCGCTGACATTTGCCGTTTTGGTCTGCTTTTGTATTTTGGGTCAAGGATGAATGCTGGGGAAACAGAAAGCTGATAGGACAATTTTTTTTTTAATTAGCAATTTTAGCTAAGCAGTAAACAGTGGACATTGTGCTGCAATGCACCATGGGAGTTCAGGGTTTTGGGGTTTTAAATGTTATTGTGGTTCATGTTAGTTTAACAATGTTGTTCGTATTATTGATTTATTGTGTTTTTGCAGTTCAGTTGGTTTAGTCAGTGTTATGTTGCTGTTACCAAGAGTGACTTAAGTGTCATGTACCCAGTACCTTAAATGAAAAGTGTACTGCTTTTGATGCCTTCTGCCACAGTCTGTTTGTCAAATTAAAAGCACATGCTTACAGCAGAATGCAGAAAAGACAAAAAGCACTACATGTGTGCGTGCATGCATGTAATTTTGATCACACACAAACTGGGGAGAGATGACATTTGCTGTTTGATATGTTTATGTATTTTGGGTCAAGGATGAACGGCACCAAAACGGAACACTGATAGGACTAATATTTTTAAAGAAGCTACATATATTAGCTAACAACACTGAACAATGGACATTGATATTTACATTCTGGACTCACACACCAATCCAGCAGGGGGGCAGTAAATCATCTATATATTCAAAGTGTGAGTGCATGCATCCGCATGCATGATTTTATTTAGTAAGTTCAATGTATGTACATAATATAATTGTAAATACATTAAAAGTACATGGATGACACAAGAATGAAAACAGTTATTTCCACTGTGGTCCATTTAAAAATCAAATGACAAAATAGAAGTAATAATAATAATAATAATAATAATAATATATTTATGATAACAACCTAAACAATTTATAAATACATTAAGACAGTAAATTAACATTAAGAATTTATGTAATTAACAGGAAATAAAAGGGGTGAGTTCTTCTAAAAACTGTTGAGGTCTAAAGTCTGAGGTTCCAAAAACATTCTGGAATCACACATGAGTCCAAATCGTTATAGAAACTTTGCACAATTCATTACCACCCTGTCAGCTACCTATTTTAATAACATTACCGAAGCTAGAGCCCGTGGATCCCCATGGGCAACATGCTAGTAGTATTTACTTCTGATGACACAGCAAGACAAACTTTTTTGATGGAGTTGCAGGTTTCTTGCCTGGTTTATTATGCTAAACCCTCATATAAATGCACCCATTTAAAATTTTAAAAGGTCTCATAAATGTGAATATTTATTTATTGAATGATTTATTTTTGTCATGATGATCTGTGCGTTAATTTTTGAGAAACTGAAATAAAAAAAAATCTCCAACTTTAATTGAATCTGCTTCAAAAGTTAATGATTCTTTCATCCATACCCCACCCTTAAATTGAGTTTCAGTAGTTTTTGCATAATCTCGATAGTAGACAGCACTGAAGACCTAACGTCCATGGCAGAGTTAACAATGAAGTGTGCATCAAAGTCTCACAGAGACAGACTGCATTATTCAGTCAGTGTGTCGGTTGGTGCCAGACCTCAGTTAGTGAGGTAGGAGTTTTTCTGGAGCCCACACTGAATCAGCTGGACCTCTGATTTAATCCTGTACTCATAACAGAGGCCCAATTGCAATTCAGTGTCCATAGATTTTCACATTGAAGTTAGCTGAGTTTGCCCTTAGACTTCCAAAATTACCTACTACCTGGTGAGCCAACACCTCGGTAATTTTGGAAGACTAGGGGCAAACTGAGCTAACCAAAGTGTAAAAATCTCAAGACACCAACTTGCAAATGGATCACTATCATAGGTCTTGCAAAACTGACTTCTTCTGTTCTGAAAGGTTCCATGTAGTCTGTCTTTATCTTGGTGCATGGTCACCATCATTTACATATAAATCATCCAGATCATGCCACACCAATCTGAATCTGTGAATACACTTTAATCCATGTATCTTAACATCTTGAATGTCAGAAAAATCAAGTATGAATATACAAACTACTTGTTATTGGCATGCCACTGAGATTAAGTGGTTTGCTGAAAGGAATTTAAAGTGTTGGTGGAGAAAATGCAGAAGGCCAGACATGAGAAAAAACAAAAACATAACAGTAATATAGTGACCACTTTACCATTCAGTGAAACAGAAAATACAAAGACCCTCAGAGTATACGCAGCCACCACATAGAATACACTGACCATACTGAAAAAGGCCAAGTTAATATGGACAAAAAGTAATTGTTGTTCAAAATAGACATCTTGTTCCAGAGGTCATTAACCCTGCTCCTGCAGATCACCTGTTCTGCATGTTTTCCATATGTACATCCTGCAACCACAGCTGACTGGTTATGGCTGGTCTGGTTTTTCTGAGCTCTTCACTGGCAAAGCACAGTTGACTTTGTAATTTAGCAGTGGGTTATGCGAGTCCATTTACTAGCAACCAGAACATGTCCGATGTGAATGTTAATGAAAGGTATCAGAGGTCTGTTGCATATCCTGAGTGCTCTACACACTACAATACAAATGTGCAAGTAAATAGACATAGACAAGAGAATTTGACTAATATTCACAGTGCTGTGCTTTTTCCACTATTCTGATGTTACAGCCTTATTCCAAAATGGATAAAAGTTCTTTTTTGTCCTCAAAATTCTACACCATACCCCATAATGACAATGTGAAAAAAGTCTGAGATTTTTTTCAAATGAATAAAAATAATAATAAACGAGCTTAGGTGCATCTTGTTTCCACTGATCATCCTTGAGATGTTCCTACAGCTTAATTGGAGTCCACTTGGGTTAAATTCAACTGATTGAGCATGATTTGGAAAAACACACACCTGTCTACACATAAGGTCCCACAGTTAACAGTGCATGCCAGAGCACAAACCAAGCACAACATCAAAGGAATTGTCTGTCGACCTCTGATACAGGATTGTCTTGAGGGTACAGAAACATTTCTGCTGCTTTGAAGATCCCAATTAGAACAGTGGCCTCCATTGTCTATAAATGGAAGAAATTCAGATCCACCAGGACTCTTCCTAGAGATGGCTGCCTGTCTCGGCAGTGGTGCAGCATGGTGGTGGCAGCATCACATTGTGGGAATGTTTTTCAGCAGTAGGAACTGGGAGAATAGTCAGGATTGAGGGAAAGATGAATGCAACAATGTACAGAGGCATCCTGAATGAAAACCTGCTCCAGAGTGCTCTTGACCTCAGACTGGGGCGACGGCTCATCTTTCAGCAGGACAATGACCCTAATCACATAGCCAAAATATCAAAGGAGTGGCTTCAGGACAACTCTGTGAATGTCCTTGAGTGGCACAGCCAGAGCCCAGACCTGAATCCAACTGAACATCTCTGGAGAGATCTGAAAATGGCTGTGCACCAACGCTCCCCATCCAACCTGATGGAGCTTGAGAGGTGCTGCAATGAGGAATAAGCAAAACTGCCCAAAGATAGGTGCACCAAGCTTATGGCATCATATTCAAGAAGACTTGTCGCTGTAAATGCTGCCAAAGGTGCATCAACAAATTATTAAGTAAAGGGTGTGAATACCTATGTATATGTGATTTCGCCATTTTTTTTAATAAATTTGCAAAAATTAAAAAAAAACAGAAAATAAAAATCTTTTTTTCATGTTGTCATTATGGGGTGTGGTGAGAAGAATTTTGAGGGAAAAAACAAATTTACTCAATTTTGGAATAAGGATGTAACATATAATGTGAAAAAAAGGGAAGTGTTGTGGATACTTTCCAGATGGACTGTGTTTCTGTAACAGTGTTTTTTTTGTTTATGTACGACTTCATTTTGAAGTTATTCCAACCAATCAATCATAAATATTTTGTTGATCAATATGCTTTATATCATCCATACAGGAGTCTTAGTAGTTAGTTACTTAGTAGTAGTAGTATAATAAAGATTTTTTTGGAACATATGTTCCTTGGACTTGAACTCTGAAAACTACTTCAAAATCTAATGATCCATCTAATCTTCTTGGTTGTTAAAAAGGTATATTTCAGAGCATGTTTAATCTTCACCTTTGATCAAAATACTTCAAAATGTAATGCCCTGTAGATATCTATCCAAATAATATTCCCACAATACCTTGCTTGCAGCTTCCCCAGTACCTGGCAAAATGGCACCACAGAAAGGAATAAGCACTGCTGTCATCTTCATGAACAACCGCGCTGCATATTTGACAGACCTTATTTTTTTTTTTTCTTTGAGAAGTGCTTTTTTCTTTCAAATTCTCCCATCTTCAACTTCTCCTCCATAGCCTATATGTCCAATTATCCCACCAGTGTCTGTGGTCAGCATGTGCTTCATCTTTTCATGACTGGAAGTTATTCAAACAATATTAGAACAATTAATTCTTTAACGCTGACATCAGCCTTTCGGAACTATTTGACAAATATACTCACAATTTATTTTCACTGACCTGCCTAAAAGTAAAATAATAACATTAAAAGTACTTGTGCTTGACTTGTAACTTCAGGTGACTATGGGTTTCCACTAATTTTACATCAGTCCGCATGTCATTGGTGGTGTAGCGAGAGTTAGAAAACATGTAGTTAATGTAGTGGTGTTAATTTAATAGGAGCAATGAGGTAAAATTAATAAATACATAGGGTTTAAATGCAGGGATGGATGTACATTCACAAACAATACAAGATAAAATATACAGGGCCCAATTTACAAAAGGCTTACGTGTGTAAAAATATGTGCAAGCAACATAACACTTCAGAAAAAAACTAAACAAAAAAAACTGCTGATTCCTAACTGAGGGCAGCATCTTTCAAATGCACGTAAAAGCAAATGATATCCATCTGACCTATTTCAATTTGGGATTTGTCCACCAGACTGCGCAAAATTGTGGGAGGGAACATGCAAATAGGTGATGTTTGCACATCCAACATGATTTATCACAATGAGAAGGAAATTTATCAGGTGGAGTTGTAGCAGCTTGTACACAGCAAAATCACCAGTGTTAAATTAACACTGATAGTGTCTACATGGGTCCACAATGGGCCAGTGTGTGTCTGTTGTGTTTGGCTCCTCCCACTCGCTCCCGTCAGGACGCAAATTCAGGATCACCGGGATGGGAGGTGGACACTCTAACCAGTCGGCTAAAACCGGGGTTCTGGCCTGAGTGGCCAGAGAATCCTTTGGCTGTTGAGGAAACGAGGCCTACTGATGACTATTACACAACGACTCCTACTGGCGTCCACCACACTGACAGCATCTGTATTTTGAAACACTGACATTAACTTACTGTGCTGACAGAATGCTGTTCCTGCAGCACAGAGGCCACCTCCTCCTCATACACTGACAAAAAAAAAAAAAAACAACAACAACAAAACCCCAACACCACCAGTCATTGTAATCACTGGGCACATTTACAAAGTTAATGGTTCACTTTCTGCTTTTTTATTTCAGAATAAATGTCTCTTCACATCACAAGAGAACCACATGCAGACACACACATCGGAGTCTGTGTGAGACATCACAGGTGTGCACATTCTCCCAAGAGGAAAGAAGAGTACTGTGCATGCAGTTGTCTGTCTGCATGTCAGTGTCACCACACAGGAAAATGATTGAACAGCTTGCTTCAATACCATAGATGTAACAACAATTTCATGTTTGAAATAGGACATTTTATTTATTTTTAATTACCAGTGTGCAAATACACTTAGTTATGTATCAGAGGTCATCCATAACAATACCTGCAAGTGGCTGATTCAGTTTAATTTGGTGCTTATGACCATTAAAATCCAAGTGACCATGAGCAACTAAAATGACCAAGTAGGGTCATTTATGACTACATTACATTTTACATGAGGACAACTGCCATACGACCACTGGGCCGTGGGACTGTAATCTAAGGTTTATCATGGATGTAACATCCAGTTCAGATGTGTGCGCTGTGCTCCACAGCTGTGGGACGCATTGACCTGCAGAGACACAACGTGCCTTTTTGGTGTGATTGTGCAATGTCCACGTGTAGTACACAGGATGTATGTGTGCCAAAGACATTGCAGACAAAAACATCTTCTTTGCGAACTCCAAACAGGATCTAGTGGGGGTGCACGCATGGCACAAGCTGGACATGACAGCAGAGTTTGATGTGCATAACCATGGCGGACATCTCTAGAATGCAGTCTGGCCAGCCGTCACACTGCACCTCGTGGCCATCATTCTCAGTGCCAAGTTGAGTGGTTCTGTTCTTTAGAAATACAAAGCTGCAACCCTACGTGTAGCAAGTTGCTAAATTGGACAAGTGGTTGCCTCAAGTTCTGATAAGGAGATGATCATTTTCTACGTACTCATGAGAGAAATGGGGATCTCAGAAGATCCTACTGTCAAAGGTGAGTAGAATGTTCAGGCAAGTACCTTTGGCCTGTTTCTAGCATTGCATTACTTACTAGTATTATTGTATTATATATTGCTTATTTTCATGTAAAGTTATTCACCACTACATCAAGCCCATTCTGGAATTCCCATCAGGACGACATTCCTCCATGAAGCTTTGAGATTCAGCCCGTAATGCAGATCACAGCTCTTTGATTGATGAGCTCTGGACAGTCTCAGTTATCCTGCTCTTTCACCGTGTCTTCCATCAGTGCCGCACGCACAAAAATAAGCTGTTGTGTTTTTGAATGTGACTGACAGCAGGCAGCAAACAGCCAGACAGTGGCTGAGATCTGATGCGTTGAGTTCAACAGACTGCCTCCAGTGCTGTAATGTGCTTTGTTTCGCACTGTCAGAGGACGACAGCTTTACTGACCGATGTTCACACCGACTGATTGACAGATCTTTTTCTTTCCGTGCCGCTCTCTTTATCGCAGCTGAAGAAAGCTACATTAAGCCTTCTTGCCCCATCTTAACCACTCGGAGATTGTCTACACTCTGAATAGTGTTAAGTAATAATGGAAAAGGCCTTCAGGGCAATCACAATTCTGTGAGTCTAATTTCCCAATACGCCTAGATTAAAAAAAAAAAAAAAAAAAATCTATTAATGTCCACACACACCCTGAGGTGTACACATACACACAGCCACAGAGGCAAGTCCCACAACACAAAGGTGCACACCACAGGATTCACGTGTGCATACACAAATTAGAATATGAGCTTTCGTATTTGATTTATTTTCATGCTTGCAGCCACTTAAAAAAGCTCACTACTGCCCCTGTGCACAGGATCACATGCATACATTTCCTAGCTAATTGGCAGTGCGATTTTGGAAATTATGAGTTAATTACTTTCTTTAATCTGATTCAGTGAGTGCTGAATGCAGAGTTGCCCACAGCATGTGCACATGCACGTGAGAGCAGACTGAGCACATCTATACATGCACATTTTCTCCCCATCAAACAGCGCTGACCCCTATTAAAGTGTATTAATAGGGAAGCTAAGTGTTCAGCATTGAAATGTGAGCACTTACAGCCAAGATAACAAGTTATTGAGGCTGTTTGTGTGTGTGCAGGAGGATCCCAGGCTGCAGGGGAGTTCCTCATCTTGAAAACACTCAAGACTTTTGTGTCATATTGCTGTGATAATACTGCTGGACCAAGCCAAGAGGGTGCTGATGTGTGCCACAGCAACCAAACCAAAGTACCAGGACACCAAAGGCATGGACCTTCATTATCCTGCAAGGGTAAAACATCACAAAACCATAGAATGTATACTGAACAAACCTTCTGTGACATCACACAAAGGTCTTCTGAAAAGTGGGTTCAGAGCTCATATGGGCAGTTCCAAATGTCACCGTCGCAGCAGTGTCTGACTTCACCTAACTCCCGGCCTACCCCCAAATATGTAAAGAGGTGGAGCACAGGCATGTCAAATGAAGCCTGAAAAAACCTCCCATTTCATACGTCATACCTCATACCAAACAAGCTAAAGCTAACAGACAAATCTTTGTTCAGGTGTTTGATTTAGTGCATAATTTTGCAGACTGGGTTGTGGTTTTCATAACCGGAAGCTTCAGAGCCAATTAAAAAAAAATTACTGGAGTATTGTCTCAATCACCATGGAGTAACAGTGGAGTTAATGACAGTGAGCTATGGATAAAAGGTAATTAGTGTGGAAACATAACTTAAATAAATGAGTAAAATGTCACTCAACAGAAATACTGGAGCACAGACTTTGTAGAGAATCCATTTATAAAATTAACCTCACAGCAAGCCATCTCAAATATTTGTCATCAAATGCTCATAAAGTACAAAGGCAGTTGATAATTAGTGGTAATGATGGAAACACAACTTAAATACAAGTAAAATGTCACTCAACAGAAATACTGGAGCACAGACTTCATAGAGAATCCATTCATACAATTAACCTTACAGCAAGCCATGTCAAATATTTGTCATCAAATGCTCATAATGTGCAAATGTAGTTGAGTCCACAGCAGCCTCTGTGATCACAGCCAGTGACCCATCAGCCCACATTCTCTGTCACACAAAGCCACCATGTCCTCACACTCAACACTCGAAAACCCAGCCTTTTCTCCCACCTCCTATTCTGACCGGAGGGTGCCAAATGGCACTGCTGGGGTAATTTACAACTCATTAGGCCACCTTTTCTTGTGTACCTGTTCTTATGTTTCATATGTAAGTGCAGCCATTAGATTGGAATGTGCCAGTACCAGAGTGACCAGCAGTTTGAGCTTTCTGCTCAAGCTTGCATTCTGACTTTCTCAAAGGCATACAAATAAAAAAAAAAAAGATGAAACAAATTGAATAAATTAAAGACTTAAGCCCCTTTCACACCGGGGCTGCTCCCAGTTGTTCCCTGTGGCGTCATGACGACGCAGGAATTTCTGCGTCTGGTGCGCGCAGCAGGGGGCAGAGAGGAGGTGAGAACGCAGCCTGCAGGTTCTCTGCACAGAGAAGTCAGAGTGCACAGTTTGGCTGCAGACAGACTGTGCACTCTGACTTCTCTTCTACTTGTTGTGCTGAGCTGCAGGGCTGCGCTCTGAGTTCTGTTATAGTTTAACCTTCCTCCCTTGACCGCGAGATGCGCGTGCACGCGCACGCGTGAGCAAACCGTCAAGCAATGCGGAGATGTCTGGAGTTCTACTTGATGTTGACATGTCCTGTCTCAGGACTTATGTCCTTTTTTGTCCTTTTTTTTAACTGTGATGTGAGAGTTTGAGCAGAGAACAAGGAACTAATGCCTGCAGCCAGACTTTTTTTTTCTTTTAATTGTTCACATGTGCGCACGTGAACGAACGTCCATGAGTGGACTCGAGATGTCCGGACGTTTTACTGGATCTTTCTGGTAATCAGTCTGCATTTTTTTTTTCTTCAGCATGTAGTTTTTACTGCATTAAGTACACGGTATAAAAACAATCCTGTGTGATTTATACTGCGGGAACAACGGAACACAGCAGGAATCATAAATTGGCTTCGAGTCACGCCGGGTAACGCCTCTTTGCCCTGACTTGCGCTGGAACCACTTCCTTTCTGCGTCGAGCACAGGACGCCAAAAAAATTAAACAGGTTTAATTTTTCGGCGCCCGACTTGCTTCCTCCTTTGCGCCCTCTCGCTGTTGTGGCGCCGAGCTGCATCGTCTCGGCACTGAGTTGCTTCCACGCGGCGTCGTCATAATGACGCACGGCGCAACTGGGAGCAACCCCGGTGTGAAAGGGGCTTTAAAACTCAAAACTAAGATTCACGATTAAAATGTAAAGGTTGTTTTCGTTTAAAAGTTTGCAATGATGATGCGCTCTCTGTTACATTTCTTTTATCATTCCATATTTGTACAACACAATATCTGATGGAAAACAGGCCATATTTAGTTTACTGTGAGAATGTTACATTTTTTAAAAAATGGTGCAGAAGCTTCCGTTGATTAGGGAGAAAGAAGGACAGATATACCAACGTGCTTTACAGTAAAAAAGACTGTACCCCAGGACCCCAGGGGAACACAAGGGTTCATTTTAATTTTTAAGATATGGAACAGGAGTAGTAAGAGGTCGACAACATCTCCTTTCTGCATTTGCTACATGTGAACTTGTTAAACACAACACTTAGTGGCATGGTTTTTCTTGCAGCAACACTTCACCTGGCACAATGCCCTTTTCCCTGTGTCAGGTGTGGGTGGTTGCTGCTGAAGGTTTTCCTGATTCACCTCCATGGCTCACTTGCAAGCTCCACCAAGAAGTCCATCCATCTCTCCTTAACCCCAGTGCATGCCTGATAAAGCACATGTGCATTTAGAGCTGCAATGTCAATCATGTTGTAAAGCACAGCGGCTGGCCAATACAGTGTTCCTGAACGTACAGTGTACTTTCGCACCATCTGGTCCATGACACCCACACCGCATTTCATGCTGTTGTAGTCGGTGACTATCCCATGTATCCCATGTCAGATTTTTAGGCATTATAGTGAATGAGAATTTGAACCAGAAACAATACATTAGTTTTATCCACAACCCCCCCCCCCCCAAAAAAAAAACAAAAACAAAAAACAAACAAACAAACAAACAAAAAAAAAAACAGTAAGATCATTTGGAATCATGAGCAAACTCAGACATTTTGTAGATAAGGCTTGACTTTTTTGAATGTCCACCACTCTGGTAGTTCCAGTGTTAATTCTGCATATCTTTATGGCTTAAAGTAATAAGTTACTTCAAAATTCAATGAAGTGTGTGTGTGTGTGTGTGTGTGTGTGTGTGTGTGTGTGTGTGTGTGTGTGTGTGTGTGTGTGTGTGGGTGGGTGGTGGTGGTGGGGTCAACTTCTGGAATCTCAGATTCTAGCAATTAAGTGATATTAAATTTCAAACCAGTGTTTGAACATTACTCAACACTTACAAAACTTTTTCATTTTACTTCAGATATTTGGTTTCCTTAACAAGCAATCATGTGTGATGTTACATTTTAAAGTCAGAACTGCAGATTCAGTGCAGGGCTTCTGGATCGCTGCATTGCTTGAGGGTGAATTGGCTTCTTACAGCAGTCAGCCTCAACCTTTTAGATATTCATCAGCCTTGGTACTACTGGGTCAGGCTCGACCATGGCTCTGACATAACATTGATACAAAATCCTGTGAAGCAATCAGAAGCTTATTTTTCTGAACTTTTCCATCATATTAAAAAGTGTGAACTTTTGTGATGACTGTCAAGCATGTGTGACAGCATCACTTGACACCACACTGGTTTTGTGAGGGTTTTTTTGGCTTTTTTGAATGCAACAGGAAAATGTTATATTCAAATATTAGTGCTATCTCAATGTAAAATATAAGTAAGCATCGCAGAGAAGCATGTGGCCCATATTCAAAGAGTCACCAATGAATGTCCTAAGTCAATTTGGCTTCTTCTTTGTTTCACTCGGGGTCACTGCAGCTGGTCCGAGGTGGATCTGCATGTTAATTTCGCATACATTTTTACGGCAGATGCCCTTCCTGGAGCAGCTCCACATTACATGGACAGTGAGCATCTTGAATCAGAAACTTACACTCTGTAAACAAGTGCACTGAACCACTATTTGTCTGAATTATATTGGGTATTGTCCAACCTGGTCTCACGGCAAGTCATGATTCAGCAGCATGAAATATAAATTAATCTATTAGTTTGTGATATTGTGACGAAAAGCGCCTCATTTTCGTCACGGCAGCACAAATTCATTCTAATTCATTCCGTGATGGCTGCACGAAATTAAAAGTGAAGCAGGGGAGTTGGGGTGGTTATGGTTAGGGTGGGGGGAAGGAGTAGGATGAGGTTATGGTTAAGGTTAGGGTTGGGGGTAGGAGTAGGATTAGTAAGTGAGTTTTAAAAAAAACCCTGTCACGAAAATTTGACTCACAAAGGGTTTTTTATTTTTATTTTTGCAAATTAAAAAAAAAACAATAACAAATCACGTGTACGTAAGTATTCACACCTTTTGCTCAATACTGTGTTGATGCACCTTTGACAGCAATTACAGCCCCAAATCTGCTTGAATATAATACCACAAGCTTGGTGCACCTATCTTTGGACAGTTTTTTTCCATTCCTCTTTGCAGCACCATCAGGTTGGATGGGGAGTATCAGTGCACAGCTATTTTCAGATCTTTCCAGAGATGTTCAATCAGATTCAGATCTTGCTCTGGCTGGGCCACTCAAGGACGTTCACAGAGTTGTCCTGAAGCCACTCCTTTGATATCTTGGCTGTGTGATTAGGGTCATTGTCCTGCTGAAAGATGAACCTTCACCCCAGTCTGAGGTCAAGAGCCATGGAGCAGGTTTCATCCAGGATGTCTCTGTACATTGCTGCATTCTTCTTTCCTCAACCTGACTAATGTCCCAGTTCCTGCCGCTGAAAAACATCCCTACAGCATGATGCTGCCACCACCATGCTTCACTGTAGGGATGGTTAATGGTTTCCTCAAAACATGATGCCTGGCATTCACGTCAAAGAGTTCAATCTTTGTCTCATCAGATCAGAGAATTTCATTTCTCATGGTCTGAGAGTCCTTCAGGTGCTTTTGGCAAACTCCAGGCAGGCTGCCATGTGTCTTTTCCTAAGGAGTGGCTTCTGTCTGGCCACTCTACCATACAGGCCTGATTGGTGGATTGCTGTTTGTCCTTCTAGAAGGGTGTACTCTCTGGACAAAATAATGCTGGAGCTCTGACAGAGTGACCATCATGTTCTTGGTCACCTCCCTGACTAAGGCCTTTGTCCCCAATTGCTCAGTTTAGACGGGCGGCCAGCTCGAGGAAGAGTCTTGATGGATCTGAAGTTCTTCCATTTACAAATGATGGAGGCCACTGGAACCATTCATTGGAACCTTTAAAGCAGCAGAAATGCTTCTGTACCCTTCCCCAGATTTGTGCCTTGAGACAGTCCTGTCTTAGAGGTCCACAGACAATTCCTTTGACTTCATGCTTGGTTTGTGCTCTGACATGCACTGTCAGCTGTGGGACCTTATATGTAGACAGGTGTGTGCCTTTACAAATCATGTCCAATCAACTGAATTTACCCCAGGTGGACTCCAATTAAGCTGTAGAAACATCTCAAGGTTGATCAGTGGAAACAGGAGGCACCTGAGCTCAATTTTGAGCTTCATGGCAAAGGCTGAGAATACTTATGTACGTGTGGTGATTTCCTCCTTTTTTATTTTCAATAAATTTGCAAAAATCTAAAAAAAAAAAAAAAAAAAAAAATCATTTTTCCCATTGTCATTTTGGGCTGTTGTGTGTTGAATGTTGAAGAAAAAAAAATAATTTACTCCATTTTGGAATAAGACTGCAACAAAATATGGAACATTTAAGTGCTGTGAATACTTTCTGGATGCACTGTATACGCGCGTGTGTCTGCGTGTGGGTGTCCGTGCGTGTGTGTGCTTTTGACAGCCTGTTGCCTAGCAGCAGTGACAATGGCAATGCCCCCGCACACAACCCGCTAACCCACACCCCCTGCACCCACACAGTCAGTTTTTGGGTACATGATGCCTTGTAACTAACCATGATAATGCCTTATCAGCACAATGGAGTCACCAACAAAGTGCAGACACATTGTCTTTGCTTTGCAATGTGCCCAATGGCAGCGCTTTGAACAGTATGCATCAGTCTCCCTTTGTTTCATAAGCATAGGCTCAGAGAGGCTGGGGTGAAGGTTAAAAAAACATTTCACATTAATATACAGCAAGTCTGTTTCTGATGAATGGTGAGAGTGATACTGTCAAGAAACCACATCAGGAACCCCTTGCCAGACAAAAAGAAAATCACACACTCAGTAGTTCCCCCCCCAAAAAACCTACTGCGGCACTCCAGTTCAAAAGTCATATGGAAAGGTTTAATCCATCTCACAGCTGACAAATCCAAAAACTGGGGACAAAAACTCAAAAATCCAAAGACTTAAGCAGAGGTCAATAAACGCAATGAGCACAATGAAAAAAATACTCAAAATCACACAGAAGAAAACTTGAAAGAAAGGCTGAGAAGGAAAGCAAACACAGAGACAATGCTGCCACCTACACACTGTAAAGTGACAGAATAAGAATAAAAGGATTTACAAACTAAAAGCCACCAAAGCATGCATAAAAACTAAAGCGATAAAAAAAATGTGAACGTAAGATGCATGAGTAGAAACCAGTGACTGATTCCAGAAGTATACCATGCAGGAAGCAGAGAAACCACAGAATGTCCCAGGTAATCTAGACACCCAGGTGTCGCAAGTACGGATAACACTGCCAGAGAAAGAAAGTTTTATTAGTTTGGTGTAATGATAATGGGCGAGATTACAAGATGTAAGATTCGTCTCTGGGATGTGCGCTGCAGGATAATGAAGCGAGGAAAACAGTATTTCTTTTAATGTGGCTGTTGCCTTTTGCAAAAGGTGATATTTATACAATTCTGGGGAAAATATGTATCTCAAAGACATTGAGAAGTTTCAGAAAAAGAAATCTAGAAGAATGAACTTGGGTTTTACACAAGTTTAATCAGCGCTTATGCAACCAAGTTGTTAAATAATCAACTGCACTTGTTCTGATAATTATTTGTAGTTCACAATATTATTTCGGTAACACTTTATATTAACTGCACACTATAAAGCATTAGTAAAGCATTTAGAAAGTGTAAGCAAATGCTTAAGCAACTACTTGTAAAACATTTACAAAGCATTCTTTTTTATTAGCTACACATTGATAAGAACATAAATAGATGGCTTAATAATTATTAATAACAAAATATGTAATGTCTTTATAAAACATTTATAAATGATTAAAACCATTTAAGAAAAGAAGTTGATCGTTAATCGTTCATCATTTACAAACATAAAATCATACACTATTCATTATTGATAAAATACTTTACACATCATATTTGTATTGTCTTTGCATTTTTCCTCACAAATTAAGCCTTTACTAAGCATTAATAAACCATTAGTTGAAGCTCAATGTATCAGTTATAACATTTGTAGACTACTTTTCCTTATTCCTCAATACTTTAAGTATCATTTGTTAATAATGTACAAAGCTCAAGTCTCTTTCTCCATCACTATAAGTATGTAGTTTTAAAGACTTCATCTCTGTACAAATTCTTCTTTCAATGTACGAATAAGCCTTAACTGAGCATTAGTTAAGCATTTGTAATGTCCTTGTGGTGATTAAATGTTCTATAAGTTATTTCTATATGCTTATATATATATATATATATATATATATATATATATATATATATATATATATATATATATAAAATCACAATCACAAACAGTTGACCAATTCACTTTTATATGTCCATTTATAAATGCTTATCAATGCGTTAGTACACTTAAAAACACTATTATATATCCTTTACAAACTGTTAGTAAAGTATTTGGTGTGAGCTTAACTAAAGTGATGGTTAAATTTGCGTTTTTAACTCATTTGTCGATGCTAATTGCATGTTATACCCAGAATTACCAACAGTTGACCAATTATTATTATATTATATTATATTATTATATTTCAGAACTTTGGTGTGTTCGTGTAACCTAGAAGAAATTGCAATGAAATTGT
This sequence comes from Thalassophryne amazonica, assembly GCF_902500255.1. Taxonomy (NCBI): domain Eukaryota; kingdom Metazoa; phylum Chordata; class Actinopteri; order Batrachoidiformes; family Batrachoididae; genus Thalassophryne; species Thalassophryne amazonica. Next base: position 89,133,281 of record NC_047113.1, on the reverse strand, counting down.
CCAGAGACTGTCCAATGCAAGCAAGACTTGGAGATAAAAAAATAAAAAAAACTTATCAAAGAGCAGATTCAGAAAGATAATCAATGGATTAATGTTTCATCGAAACTGTGGCTAAATTTCATAAATAAAAATAATTTACAGAAAGAGATTAAAGTATTGTGCTGGGCCTCTCATGATGCTGAATTTATGCTTGGTAAAACAGATGCAAGGTTTAAAATTTGGCAAAAACACAAGGCTTATCAGCATATACAGGTGCTGATCATATAATTAGTATATCATTAAAAAGTTGATTTACTTCAGTAATTCCATTCAAAAAGTGAAACTTTTATATTATATTCATCCATTACACACAGACTGATATATTTCAAGTGTTTATTTCTTTTAATTTTGATGATTATAACTGACAACTAATGAAAATTCCAAATTCAGCATCTCAGAAAATTAGAATATTACTTAAGACCAATACAAATAAAGGATTTTTAGAAATGTTGGCCAACTGAAAAGTATGAACATGAAAGGTATGAGCATGTACAGCACTCAATACATAGTTGGAGCTCCTTTTGCCTGAATTAGTGCAGCAATGTGGCGTGGCATGGAGTCGATCAGTCTGTGGCACTGCTCAGGTGGTATGAGAGCCCAGGTTGCTCTGATAGTGGCCTTCAGCTCTTCTGCATTGTTGGGTCTGGCATATCACATCTTCCTCTTCACAGCACCCCATAGATTTTCTGTGGGGTTAAGGTCAGGTGAGTTTGCTGGCCAATTAAAAACAGGGATACCATGGCCCTTAAACCATGTACTGGTAGCTTTGGCACTATGTGCAGGTGCAAAGTCCTGTTGGAAAATGAAATCTGCATCTCCATAAAGTTGGTCAGCACGAAGCATGAAGTGCTCTACAACTTCCTGGTAGACGGCTGCGTTGACCTTGGACCTCAGAAAACACAGTGGACCGACACCAGCAGATGACATGGCACCCCAAACCATCACTGATTGTGAAAACTTTACACTGGACCTCAAGCAACGTGGCTTCTGTGCCTCTCCTCTCTTCCTTCAGACTCTGGGACCTTGATTTCCAAAGGAAATGCAAAATTTGCTTTCATCAGAGAACATAACTTTGGACCACTCAGCAGCAGTCGAGTCCTTTTTGTCTTTAGCCCAGGCAAGACGTCAAGTCAGCAGTCTTCGCCATGATTGAAAGAATAGTCAGAAACAGATCCGAAAATGCATTACTGGCACTAAAGGAAGACCTTAAAAACCAGAATTGGGATGGAATATTTGTAAATGTTTGGTATGTTGTATATTTGAGTCAAATATTGTAGCATATATGCGACAATAGGCGTTAAGGGGTTAAGAAAATTTTCACGATGTTGTATCATAAAAAGTGTAAACTGATGAATTTTGCCAGGAGGGATGCTGTTGACAAACCATGGATGACTAAAGGGTTAAGAAATGCCTGCAAAAACAAAAAATAATTTACATAAATGTTACTTAAAATCAAGGTCACAAGATGATGTTAGATATAAGAGGTATAAAAATAAACTAGTAGAGATAATAAAAAAGCACAAAAAGGAATATTATGGTAAATTACTTGTTAAAAATAGGAAAATCATAAGAGCTACATGGAGAGTAATTAATAATGTAATAAAAACTCACAAAGAGAAACCAATGATTCCAAATTATTTTGTGAAAGAAAATGTATGCATACAAGATAAGACGAAAATAGTGAATAGTTTTAATGATTTTTTTTTGTCAGGGTGGGCCCAAATTTAGCGGCTAATATTTCAAAAGCAAAGGGTGATACTGCAGTTGGAAGTCTAATCATGGACAATGTGAAAAGCATCTTTCTTGGCAAGGTTGAAAAGCAAGAAATACTGAACATTGTAGGAGGTTGTGTAAGCAAGAGATCAACAGATTGTCATGATCTAGACATGTTTCTAATTAAGAACATTATTGAATCAGTCATTGTACCATTTACTTATATTTGTAATCTGTCATTTTCAACGGGAACTTTTCCTGATAGCATGAAAACAGCTAAGGTAATTCCACTATAAAAAGTGGGGATAAACATGTTTTTTCTAATTACAGACCAGTTTCCTTGCTTCCACAATTTTCCAAGATATTAGAGAAATTATTTGTAAATCGATTGGATAAGTTCCTTGATAAATATAACATTCTAAGTAATAGTCAATATTGTTTTCAAACTAGTCACTCTACAGCCATGGCAATTATGGAACTAACTGAAGAAATATGCACTGCAATAGACAATAAGGATTTTTTTGTGAGCATTTTTGTGGACTTCAAAAAAGCTTTTGATACCATTGACCATACTACTTCAAAAATTAAACAAATATGGAATCAGAGGGGTTGCTCACAAATGGGTATCAAGCTATCTAGTCAGTTTGTACAGGTAAACGATGTAAGATCTGGGTTATTAAGTGTTACCTGTGGGGTACCTCAGGGGTCGGTCCTTGGACCAAAACGTTTTACACTGTATGTCAATGACATTGTTAATGTATCTAAGATGTTACATTGTATTCTGTTTGCTGACAATACCACATTTTTCTATTCTGGTAAAAATTTACAACATGTGTTGAGAGTAGTCAAAAAAGAATTCATGGGAATAAAAACTTGGCTTGACATTAATAAATTATCTCTTAACTTTGACAAAACTAATTTCATGATATTTAGTAATAGAGAAAAAAGTATGAATACCCCAATTATTATAGATGGTGTAGAAATGAAAAGAGTGATGTAAACAAAAATTCTGGGTGTCATGATTGATGAGAACTTCAGCTGGAAATCACATATTAAGTATACAAAGAATAAATTATTAAAAATGATTGCTATACTACACAAAGTAAAAGAGATGTTAGATGAGAAAGGACTATATATATTATACTGTTCTATGATTGTTCCACATCTGTCCTACTGTACTGAAATATGGGGAAATGCCTGCAAAACATTCACTTTTTATTTTACAGTAAAGAGCAATAAGGATAATTAGTCGGAGGCATTATAGAGAACACACAAGTTCAATATTCCTGCAGTTACATTTGTTGAAATTTCATGACCTGGTTGATTACACTATTCTCCAGACAATGTTTAAGGCTCACAAAATAATACTACCAACTAACATCCAGAACAAATTTGAAAAAAGAGAAAGCCGGTACAACTTAAAAGGAACAGAGATATTTAACAAACCAAGATTCAGAACTAAATTGAAGGAATGTTGCATTTCTATCAAGGGAGTCAGTTTATGGAATAATCTGAACAAGGAAATTAAAGAAGCTAAATCAAGCAATATATTTAAAAAGGCAGTTAAAATTAATATGATTCAGAAATATTACCTGATGTTGTAATAATGAAACCACGTGTATATTTTTACTGTTTATTTTTCTTTTCCTTTTTTAGATATTCTGATTGTAATGTTAATAATGTGATTATCATTTAATTTGTAAATTAATCTATTGTAAAAAGGGGTAGATAATATAAGTTATCCTCTTTCTACCCCTTTTCATTCAGGTGTATTGTTACGTTTGTTATGTTTTCTTTTTAAATGATTTTTGGTTGTGTGGTTGGAACTGAATGAAATGAATGAAATAAACAATAAAAAACAATTGTGTAGCCTACAGAACTAGACTGAGAGACCAGTTAAAGGCTTTTACAGGTGTTTTGAGTTAATTAGCTGGTTAGAGTGTGCCACCAGGTGTCTTCAATATTCAACCTTTTCACAATATTCTAATTTTCTGAGATACTGAATTAGGGGTTTTCATTAGTTGTCAGTTATAATCATCCAAATGAAAAGAAATAAACACTTGAAATATATCAGTCTGTGTGTAATGAATGAACATAATATACAAGTTTCACTTTCTGAATGGAATTACTGTAATCAACTTTTTCATGATATTCTAATTATATGACTGACACCTTTCTTCATAATGGAACAATAACAAACTTTCAATCTATCATGAGACAACACCAATTACAAAATAGCATTTTTTTTTTCAGTTTTTACAAATCTGTCATTGTATAAATAGTTTTATGCCAAAGAGTAAGAATGTTTTTGAAATGCCTATTTTGAAGACATTTATAAAAATATTTTATACAGCAGATTTGAGTCTAAAATTGATTTCAAGATTATATCAAGACTTTCAAGAGATTAAAAAGTAAACACATATTACATCAAGCAAAAATGGGAAAGGGAATCAAATAATGTAATAATGGATAATATTTGGTTAAAACACTGTGCTTTTCAGTGGAAAATCAGTAGTTCAAATGCATGGAGAAGTTTTGGCTGGAAAAGCTGGTAGATACTTTATCACTCCAGCACAAAGTTCACACTGCTCTGGTTCCTCTAATTGTTGGAGAAATTGTGGTGCACAAGGAGTAAAACTGTACCATTTGTTTTGGTTGTGCCCATCAGTACCTTTTTTTTTTTTTTTGGAATTTCGTTCAAATTGAACTGAAAGCAATGTTAAATTTCCAGACAACCTGAAGCTGGGATGGATTTTATTTGGTTTTCTATATTCTGTAGACACAGAACATTTGTTTGGAATGTTGAGCATAGCGGCGCAGAAATGCATTACTAGGAAATGGTTGAAGTCTTCATATCCAAATCTGGATGACTGGCACAATCTTGTGTATTCAATATTTTTCATGGAACACATTACATTTCATAAGAGACCTCAAAAGGACAAGTTTGACAGAATCTGGGAAAAATGAGAACCTATATTTTGCCTCAACAGCTGGAATTTGTATAATCCTCTCTATTACTGGTACATAAAAGTAACACTGAATGGTAATGGTATTATGTACACCTCTTGTTCTTATTTCTGCTGTTGTCTTTTTTTGAAAGCATAATGTAAAATTTTGAAAAACAAATAAACAACAAAAAAACATAGTAATGTCAGTTCCTGGGGCTCAACTAATACAAGTCACAGACCAATAATCACTGAATCAACACGACTTGTGGTGCTGTGCAAGATGCTTAAATATTTTACAATGTCTTGCTTATTTTATTTAACTAGTGTGTTGCCCGTGGGGATGCACGGGCTCTAGATTCAGTAGTGTTTATAAAATAGGTAGCTAACATTTTTCAAGGGTGGTAATAAATTGTGCAAAGTTTCTATAATGTGTTGGAATGGTGTATGAGTCCAGAATGCTTTTAGAACCTTAGATCTTAGACCTCAACATTTTTTAGAAGAACTCAACCATTTTATTTTCTATAAATTACATAATTTTATGATGTTAATTTACAGTGTTAATGTATTTATAAATTGTTTAGTGTGTTACATATACACATTATTATTATTATTATTATTATTATTATTATTATCATCTCGGCTGGCTTGGGAACGCCTTGGGGTTCCCCCGGAGGAGCTGGGGGAGGTGTGTGTGGATCGGGAGGTCTGGACGGCTTTGCTTGAGCTGCTGCCCCCGCGACCTGACTCCGGATAAAGCGGAAGAAAATGGATGGATGGATGGATTATTGTCCACCAAGGACATAAAAAAAAAAAAAAAATCAGCGTCATTTATTTATGTGTCTGTTAGCAGGATTACGTCAAAACTACTTTTAATTTTGATGAAATTTTCACCACAGACAGATATTAGGCCATGGAAGACTCCAATAAATTTTGGAGGTGATCTTGATCTGGATCTGGATTCTAGATCAAGATTACACAGTCTTTGAAGGATTATGCCAAAACTATTTCACCAATTTATACCAAATTTGCACCACAGATAGATATTAGGGGATCAAAGACACTGAATTTTAGAGGTGATACCAGATCTGGATTGGCAGATGTCAGAATTCTCTGATTGCTTTCATTGTTACTATTATTATTTTATTTTGTTGTTACTTCTATTATGTTATTTTTAAATGGACCACAATGAAAATAAGTGTTTTCACTTTCTTGTCTCATCCATGTATTTTTTTTTTTATATATTTACAAATATTTTATGTACTTACATTGAAGTTACTAAATAAAATGACACATGCACACACGCACACAAGGCTTAATACATAGATGATTTACCTCACCTTCACCCTGCTGGAATGCCATGTGAGTCCAGAATGTAATTATCACATTATCAGTGTTGTTAGCTCTTATCCAGTGTTTCTCCAAAAAATATTAGTCCTATCAGTGTTCCATTTTGGCGGCATTCATCCGTGGCCCAAAATACATAAGCATGCCAAATGTCAGCTCTCCACAGTTTGTCTGTGATCAAAGTTATACTCACTCGCACATACAAATGCATGCAGAGCTTTTTGTTTTTATGCATTCTGCTGCAAACATGGTGGCAGAAGACATCAAGTACACTTTCACTCATGGTAATGGCAACATGATACTTAAAAGTGACTAAACCAGTTGAACTCCAAAAACACAATAAAAAATAACACTACCAACACTGTTAAACATGAACCACAATAACATTTAAAACATTTTAAAATGGCAAATATCAGCTCTTCTCTGTTTCTCCATAGTCGAAGCCATACACACATATGCACACAGAGGCCACTTGGCCTCAAATTAACGAAGTTTATATTACTAAATAATTAAATTCATTATGTTTTTTTAGAATATATTTTTGACTCACATTTTACTGAAGACAATTACTATAATTACTTAAACATTAATTCATAATTAGTCACAAAAATCTTTACTTGGTTGGTTTGACGGTACATAGCAGACAACTAGCGATTTGGTGCAATATTGAATTGTCAATCTATCCCATGTCATCCCATATTACATATTTTAAATCAGCTTTAATTACCATCTGGATTGTTTCAGAGATGTGCATACCAATTATGATTCATTGTAGCAATCTAAAAGTCTGTCATTCCTAGTCCCACATTTTTGTACTGCTCACATTCTTCACACCTCTCACATGATTTTGTAGACCGTAACTGTAACATGTGGGAGCTGATTCGTACAAAAATCCAACATGAAGAAAACCTGTGGGAATCTTAAATCTCTGAAGATTCCAGGAAGATGGTTCTCTGTAAATGGAAGCAGTTCCACATGGGATAGAAACTGAATTTTCTTTTCTGCACTTTTCATGCAACACTGTGTCTTTTGTGAAAAACCATCAACACAATAAATAAGAAAGACAAACATAATACACTAAAGTTTACAATCCATGGGATACACAGTAATCGATTTGCCTCTGAGCATCACAGCAGTGTGTAGACAAATTAGGGAAGAGTCAGGACATAAAGCTGCTGTTGGCAGGGGGCGTGTATGAAAACTCCTAGAGGCATGTTGTCCTCTTATTTAGCTGTAACCACCCGAGGTGACACACACACACACACACACACACACACACACACACACACACACACACACACACACACACACACACACACACACACACACACACACACACACACACACACATTTATTTAGCTTAACCACCCAGGGTGAGACTTCTACATAACATCTGTCCAACATTTGTCTGCACAGCCTCTCAGTGAGAGATGGATGAGGTTTAGGAATAGAGAGAGGGAGGGGAAACAAGCCGACACAAAGGATGAGGCACAGAAAAATGTTGAGGAAAAAGAAAAAAGAATGAAAATAGAGACTGTGAAGGAATTAAAATGTCAGATGTGATAAACAAGAGATAAAGAAAAGAAAGACAAGGAAAGTGTGATGGAGAGAGTCGAAAGAAAGAGGACAGATTAGTGGAGTTGGGAACAGTACTCAGAGATGGTCATTAGGAACGCGACAATCTATTACGCACTCACGTGTACTCTTAATTCTGTTTCAAATACAGGGCCAGTCAGGTCTGGAATTGTGTTGGTGCCATGTTTCCAGCATACACTACACCACTATCAATGTGCATGTGCCAGACTGACTCTTGTTCCATTTCAGGTTGCCCCGAGAATTCATTTTCTAAACTCATTACACATGTGCTGGGCTTGTTCCAAACTTGGATATGTTTAGTTCTATGTTTTTGATAGATCAAGTGCAAAATATGACAACGGAGACCCCGGACTGTTGAACAACTTAAGTCATACATCAAGCAAGAATGGGAAAGAATTCCACCTACAAAGATTCAATAATTAGTGTCCTCAGTTCCCAAAAGCTTATTGAGTGTTGTTAGAAGGAAAGGTGATGTAACACAGTGGTAAACATACCACTGTCCCAGCTTTTTTGAAACGTGTTGCAGGCATCCATTTCAAAATGAGCAAATAGTTGCACAAAACAATAAAGTTTATCAGTTTGAACATTAAATATCTTGTCTTTGTGGTGTATTCAATTGAATATAGGTTGAAGAGGATTTGCAAATCATTGTATTCTGTTTTTATTTACATTTTATACAGCGTCCCAACTTCATTGGATTTGGGGTTGTACATTGTTACATAGACACCAAGGCATTCATAGGATCATTCGTCCATTCCAGTGTCACAAGTGGGAACAAAACAACCGAAGAACTAGGCTGGCACGCTACAGTATATAATATACTGCTTTTATTTAATGACATTTTTGACAAGGATCCCTATTTTATGTCAGTCTCACTTAAATGTTTAAAAATTGCATGTGCATTAAAAGGCAAAGAAAGGTATTAATTTCAGTGTTCTCTGTGTGTGTCTGTGTATGTGCCTTGAAACAAGTCTGAAAGATAACTTTAATATAATAGAGAGAAAGTGGGGCGCTGCTCAGCCATATTACACAGAAAAATGTAATTAGTGTGGCTGGAAGTGTTCAATAAAAATGAAACATCTTTACTCGTGTAACCTTTAAAGAGTATATTTTCTTATTCAAAGTGAGTGCTAAAACCAACCCGCAGGATCAGCTAGCTCTTTAAAGTGGCAGTTATTAATGCAGCATATTACTGGTCAGAATTGAGCAAGCTGTTAAACACACAGCACTTTGAATTTAATTCAGTTTATTTGGGATTTAGCTTTTGAAATGTTACAAAGACACACTTTTGTGTTTGTCTTTAGTTTGTTTTAATTATAACCTTCTCTGTCATATTTTGGTTCATGTGTCTGATCTATATGACAAATAATAAATCTCTGTTTTTTGTCTATTCATTTCAACTACAACTGTTGGTATTTACAACTCCAGTTGCAATGAAGTTGGGACGTAGTGTGAAATGTAAATAAAAACTGAATACAATGATTTGCAAATCCGCTTCAACCTATATTCAATTGAATACACCACAAAGACAAGATATTTAATGTTCAAAGTGATAGGCTTTTTTGTTTTTGTGCAAATAGTTGCTCATTTTGAAATGGATGCCTGCAACACATTTCAAAAAAGCTGGGACGGGGCAACAAAAGACTGGGAAAGTTGATGAATGCTCAAGGACACCTGTGTGGAACATTCCACAGGTGAACAGATTAACTGGAAACAAGTGAGTGTCATGAACGGGTATAAAAGGAGCATCCCCAAAAGGCTCAGCCATTCACAAGCAAAGATGGGGCGAGGATCACCACTTTGTGAACTGTGTGAAAAAAAAAAAATCCAGCAGGCGGCACTGCATTAAAAACTGACATCATTGTGTTAAGGGTCCTACAGCGGTGGGCTCAGGAACACTTCAGACAACCATTGTCAGTTAACACAGTTCGTCGCTACATCTACAAGTGCAAGTTAAAACTCTACCATGCAAAGCGAAAGCCATACATCAACAACATCCAGAAACCCTGCCACCTTTTCTGGGCCCGAGTTCATTTGAAATGGACAGACGCAAAGTGGAAAAGTGTGCTGTGGTCTGATGAGTCCATATTTCCAATTGTTTTTGGAAATCATGGACGTCGTGTCGTCCGGACAAAAGAGGAAAAAGACCATCCATATTGTTACCAGCACGAAGTTCAAAAGCCAGCATCTGTGATGGTATGGGGGAGAGTTAGTGCCCATGGCATGGGCAACTTACACATCTGTGATGGCACCATCAAAGCTGAAAGGTGCATCCAGGTTTTGGAGCAAAACATGCTGCCATCCAAGCAAAATCTTTTTCAGGGACGTCCCTGCTTATTTCAGCAAGACAATGCCAAGCCACATTCTGCATGTGTTACAACAGCGTGGCTTCATAGTAAAAGAGTGGGGGTAGTAGACTGGTCTGCCTGCAGTCCAGACCTGTCGCCCATTGAAAACATATGGCGCATTATGAAATGCAAAATACAACAATGGAGACCCCGGACTGTTGAACAACTGAAGTCGTATATCAAGTGGCTAAGTGGCTCTACTCAACTCTTCTATTCTACTCTTCCTTTTTTAGATATTTTGAGATACCTTAGTATACACAAATATAGTTCTACCTTAGAAATTGAATATATTATAGACGACATACCCTACTGAATTTTCATCAAGCAAGAATGGGAAAGAATTCCACCTACAAAGCTTCAACAATTAGTGTCCTCAGTTCCCAAACCCTTATTGACTGTTGTTAGAAGGAATGGTGATGTAACACAGTGGTAAACATACCACTGTCCCAGCTTTTCTGAAATGTGTTTCTGAAAAGTCTATCCGTTTGAAAATTAAATATCTTGTCTTTGTGGTGTATTCAGTCGAATATAGGTTGAAGAGGATTTGTAAATCATTGTATTCTGTTTTTATTTACATTTTACACAATGTCCCAGCTTCACTGGAATTGGGGTTGTAGCATTCTTAGTCTACACTAACCCTAATACATATAAGTAACCTGATATTGGATTTTTTTTTTTTTATCTTATGTGTTGCATATATTTGATATGTATGATGAATATTTAAACAGTAAAAATGCACATAACACTGAAGTGGATATTCTCAGATGTAATATGGGCCACATGGATGTGTGGAAATATATCAGATACATACATACAGTAGTGTTCAGAATAATAGTAGTGCTATGTGACTAAAAAGATTAATCCAGGTTTTGAGTATATTTCTTATTGTTACATGGGAAACAAGGTACCAGTAGATTCAGTAGATTCTCAAAAATCCAACAAGACCAAGCATTCATGATCTGCACACTCTTAAGGCTATGAAATTGTGCTATTAGTAAAAAAAAAAAGTAGAAAAGGGGGTGTTCACAATAATAGTAGCATCTGCTGTTGACGCTACAAACTCAAAACTATTATGTTTAAACTGTTTTTTTTAGCAATCCTGTGACTCACTAAACTAGTATTTAGTTGTATAACCACAGTTTTTCATGATTTCTTCAGATATCTGCCATATCACATACAATTTGGATATTTGGGACTGAAGTGCTGTTTATGGGGTTTTGTGAATACTATTCTTTGTTTGACACTTTAGCTATTTTTGAGTTCCACTTTGATTTCAGTGCACTGTCCTTTGTGTGTACACCTCATGTGAGTGATTCATGTTCCATGTTTGTTTTAGTTTGTCTCTTTGTAGTTTGACATTTCCCTCTGTCTAGCCATCTGTCTGTGGGTGTTTGCGGTGTGGCCTGTCAACATAAGTGGCACAATTATTCTGTCCCATTTCAAAGGCTGCCTGTGAAGCGGACAGCATGTGCAGCTGTCTTTCCCCAGAAAATGAAGGATACAAGGGGTACATCTTTCATGGTAAAAACATCTCAAGCATTGTTATTTTTTCCCCCATGACAAAATGGTCAGCAAATTAAAAAAAAAAATACAAATGGACACTTTTGGTATCCATATGTACAATTTTAAATAAGTAATATTTGTAAGTAACTTGTAAATAAATATTGAAACATGATTACTAAACTATGGATTACACCCACTGAGCTAGCATGTCGTGCAGTTGTTGAAGTTGCTACATGACTATTGCTACTGGAAAATCAGCTACTCAGCTGTTTTATGTCAAGTTATGTGGTGTTCCCTCATTATTTCATTGACAAGTCAGCAAATAAAATGCCTTAAAAGTTGTGTTACATAAATCTGTCTTTGAGGACAGCCTGTCCTTTACCATAGAATAGAATAGAATAGAATAATTCTTTATTGTCCACCGATGTGGAAAATTGTCTTTTGCTCACCAGCACAAAAAAGACAAAAAAACAGTCATAAAACAGTCATACTAACACACGAATAAAACAAAAATAAGATACATAAAATACATGGAAGTAAAGGAAGAAGTAGAATAAGACCTAGTAAGATAAATAAAATGTACAATAAGATCTAATAAAATCAAATAAAACAGAAGTAAAGAAGTAAAGCAGTTCAGGTTTAATTTGTGGAGTGGTCACTTTTTTGAATTCATTATGGTGACGGCATTTGGTATAAAAGATTTTTTGAAAGAACCTTTGGCCAGAGGAGCTCTGTAGCGCCTCCCAGACTTCAAGAGCTCATATTCTGAGACTTTCTACTTCTGAATGTTTGAGTTATGAACTTGGGATGGACACCCTTGGGTTGGACAATTCTTCTGATGACACTGTTTCTTTATGAGTGTTTTACCACACATATTTAAATTTAATGAATTATTACGTTGGTGTTATCGGCTACTTTCTAAGATCTCTTACTTTGTAAATAACCAAAGTGATTAGTGTATAACCACTTTATTTCATAAATGAAACACCAGTAATGACATAATTCTAAGTTTCTCTAATGGAGAATCACGCAGCAAGCCTAACCACATGGTGCAGTGTTATTATTTGAAATTAATACAATGATGTGTTACTTTAAATGAATGGATTTGGTAAATAGCCATGTAAAATTGCAAGTGGGGTAATTTTCAGCCTGCTGTTCATTGCTAATGACCACATAATTGTGACCCTGCACACTCTAAAAGGCAGATATGTCTCCCATGAAAAAATTAATACATGCAGTGGTTTCAAAGCATTTTTCAGAACAAAAGAATATAATGTTAGCAGCCAGACATTTATGTGTTTTATCATATTAGACTTAATGTAGTTTTATTGCTTCCTCTGCATGTATCACATACTAAAGTCCTATTTGGACATGCTTAGTTTTAGGCAACAGGATTTCTGTAATACTTATGGCTGATTTGCAAGGGATAAGATTTCTCAGAATAAATAACAGAGATGGGAGTGAATAATCAATAAACAGGCCTGATGCATCTTCATTACCCCATCATGAAAAAAAAACCAAAACAGAAAATGACCACGCTTCTGTATATTTTTCTTTATACATTTCTGGGTTCTCTCCTCTGTGACAGAATGAATATATCTTGTTATTTTATCTGTCATCTTGCATTATCCATTGACTTAATTTCCCCCCTGTTTTATTATGGTTCGCAATCTTTCGATATGACATCATATGATAGGTTTAAGGTAATTTCTACAGATTACAGAAGATAAAATGGACCAGAATCTTGAGTGACATTCAATCTAGTCTCATGAATCATTTCATGATATCATATGAAAAGTTAAGAGCAATATGTCATACATAATCCTTTGATATTTTATGCACAGGCATATAAGCATGAGAGGAATATCCACTGAAGTGGCACATTTGGACAGGACCAAAATTACTGAGAAGCTTTGGAAATATTTACTCAACCTCACCTCCCCATGTCAAACTAATACTATCTGAATAGGGCTTACATAGCCTAAAAATAGTTCTTAAAACTCTAAATTTTGATTGTGTACATCAAACTGACTTTCAGTAATGATATTGCATAGACATAGCATGATTTGGCTCCTTCAGGGGTCCAAATCATTCTTTAGGCCACTTTTGTTAATCCCCATGACCATTGTGTGTATTGACTGACTACACTGCTGGTAAATATTTCAGTGGCCATTTCACACAAGCTTGTTGAACTGGTCATCACAAGCCCTAAACTATTGATGTTTAATGAACTAACAGTTACCTAAATGAATGGAACAAATATGGATCTGTGCAGATAAAACCACGCATACAACCATTTGCTCTTTATCTTTCTTTTGTTCTTGCTCACTGTTAAGGTTCTGATTTTGGCTCAGTCATATCCGAGCAGCACAGCGATTCCACCCACACATGCACACAGAACATTTCACTAAAGTGTGTTCATACAAAAGAGACACAGGAGAATTCCAGAATGCCGACTTCATTTAAGTCCAAATGAAACTTGACCTCTGATTGGAAATACCCTCACATATATTAATTTGACAGTTCAAGAACAGCTGATTCCAGATTCAGGAACTGGAGTAGACTGATTTGAGGTTGCTAAATGACCAACTAAATTGTATCCTCAGAACCTTGTAAAAAAGCCATAACCAATGGAGCGCACATTTCATCATGTGCATTGGAGCTCAGGAAGAAAAATACTGAATTAACAACACAGAAGTGTCAATATTTGGAGAGCATAAATGTATTGATTTAGAAAGAAAACAATAGATGCACAGAGCACTGGAGAGAGAGAGAGAGAGAGAGAGAGAGAGAGAGAGAGAGAGAGAGAGAGAGAAAACACCAAGTTGGAAACGACTAATTCCACTCAAGTCTGAGAGCATCCATTGGTCCCGCACTTCACTACATTCACAGCAGCACGACACTGCCTTGGATCAACAATGGCAACCACCCAGGCAGAAAACCAGTCCATCCCCACATCTCTATAATAACCATTTATCTGCTTCAGCCAGTTGAAGCAAGAGCATCCCCTTGGCCTTCTCCAGCCAATGGGGTCCTCAACATTGAGAAATGCCCTACCTGGCCAAAATGTCAAAGCTGGTACTCCCTCCCAGTGCAAGTGATGATCCTCATCTGAGTCTCCCTGAGTAACTATTCATTTGACAAGTCAGTCCAGTGGTACCAAAAGACATTCTGAAGAAACCGAGTACCAAAGACATCCTAGCCTTCAGCTGCTGATGTGCATCCAAGTCTCAACATCCTTACAGTAAGACAGGCAGCACCAGGACACTAAAGAGTTGAACTTTTGTTCTCCTGCAAAGATTTCAGCATGTCAAACACCTCTGTCCGGCGACCTCAAGACTCCATAAACTCTTCCCAGGGATCTCAAAGGCCAAGAACCCAGAGACATGAATGTCACTGCCAAGATATGCAAATGTCTCTTCAAGTGTAACACTTTAATCGTATACAGATACACTTATGATATCCAAGTCCAGGAAGTCATTAAAATGTTGGATCTTAGTCTAGATCCAGGACGATTATAGTCAATCTGATTCCTCGCTCATCTTCCTAAGTGCTGCAATCGGGGTATCAACTGATTATGCAAAGATCACAGCATCACTTTTGAACTCAAAGTAAGTATATATTTCCTTGCCAACAAAAGCACCCATTTCACTGTTTTCCACAACATGACCCATCCCTGCCTCTGCTCTCACAGTATCTGTGTATAGACTGGCTATGATGTCCAACTATGTATTGGGTATCCCATGAAACAGTTCAACTTTATCTCATTCAGACCAGAAAATTTTGTTTCTCATGGTCTGAGAGTCCTTCAGGTGTCTTTTTTTTTTCTTATATAGCGCCAAATCACAACAAACAGTTGCCCCAAGGCACTCCATATTGCAAGGCAAGGCCATACAATAACCATGAAAAACCCCAACGGTCAAAACGACCCCCTATGAGCAAGCACTTGGCCACAGCTCAGCTTTTGACAATAGCTCAGTTGGTAGACTGAGCCATCTTGGGTTTGTGGTTCAAATCCGGGGCCCCAACCAGTCAAAAATCTGCATATTACCATTGTGTCCTTGGGCAAGACACTTAACCCCCCCATTGCCTGTGTATGAATGAGGTGGTGGTTGGACTGACCCGAGGTGCCAAATGGGAACCACGCTTCCATTAGTTTACCCCAGGGCAGTTGTGGCTACAATAGTAGCTTACCACCACCAAAGTGTGAATGTGCAAGTGAATGAATATCGCAACTTTTAAAGTGCTTTGGGTGTTTTGAAAAGTGTTCTACAAATTATTATTATCTCAGGATGTCCAAGAGGCCAACCTAATTAACTGAATCAAAAGCTTTGAAAACATCAATGTACACTGCAAATATGTACTGCTGATATTCATGCTTGCATTCTATGAGCAATTGTACTGTATATATATATATATATATATATATATATATATATGTGTGTGTGTGTGTGTGTGTGTGTGTGTGTGTGTGTGTACAGTGAGGAAAATAGGAAGAGGAAAAAGTATTTGAACACCCTGCAGTTTTACAAGTTCTTCCACTTAGAAATCATGGAGGGTTCTGAAATTTTCATCTTAGGTGCATGTCCACTGTGGGAGACATAATAAAAAAAAAATTAAAAAATCCGGAAATCACAATGTATGATTTTTTTAAATAATTTATTTGTATGTTACTGCTGCAAATAAGTATTTGAACACCTGTGAAAATCATTGTTAATGTTTGGTACAGTAGCCTTTGTTTGCAATTACAGAGGTCAAATGTTTCCTGTAGTTTTTCACCAGGTTTGCACACACTGCAGCAGGGATTTTGGTCCACTCCTCCATACAGATCATCTCTAGATCTTTCAGGTTTGGCGTTTCAGCTCCCTCCAAAGATTTTCTATTGAGTTCAGGTCTGGAGACTGGCCAGGCCACTCCAGAGCCTTGAAATGCTTCTTACGGAGCCCCTCCTTAGTTGCCCTGGCTGTGTGTTTGGGGTCATTGTCATGCTGAAAGACCCAGCCATGACCCATCTTCAATGCTCTTACTGAGGGAAGGAGGTTGCTTGCCAAAATCTTGCAATACATGACCCCATCCATCCATCCTCCCTTCAATACGGTGCAGTTGTCCTGTCCCCTTTGCAGAAGAGCACCCCCAGAGTATGATGTTTCCACCCCCATGCTTCACGGTTGGGATGGTTTTCTTGGGGTTGTTCTCATCCTCTAAACATGGTAAGTGGAGTTGATTCCAAAAAGCTCTATTCTGGTCTCATCTGACCACATGACCTTCTCCCATGCCTCCTCTGGATCATCCAGATGGTCACTGGTGAACTTCAAATGGGCCTGGACATGTGCTGGCTTGAGCAGTGGGACCTTGCTGCCCTGCAGGATTTTAAACCATGACAGCATCATGTGTTATTAATGTAATCTTTGTGACTGTGGTCCCAGCTCTCTTCAGGTCATTCACCAGGTCCTCCTGTGTAGTTCTGAGCTTTCTCAGAATCATCCTTACCCCACAAAATGAGATCTTGTATGGAATCCCAGACCGAGGGAGATTGACAGTCATCTTGTGTTTCTTCCACTTTCTAATAAATAATGTTGTCTTCTACCAAGCTGCTTGCCTGTTGTCCTGTAGTCGATCCCAGCCTTGTGCAGGTCTACAGTTTTGTTCCTGGTGTCCTTAGACAGTTCTTTGGTCTTGGCTATGGTGGACAGGTTGGAGTGTTATTGAGTGTGTGAACAGGTGTGTTTTATACAGGTAAAGAGTGCAGAATAAGAGGGCTTCTGAAAGAAAAAACAACAGGTCTGTGTGAGCCAGAATTCTTGCTGGTTGGTAGGTGTTAAAATACTTATTTGCAGCAGACACATACAAATAAATTATTAAAAAAAAAAAAATCATACATTGTGATTTCCGGATTTTTTTTTTTTTTTTTTTAGATTGTCTCTCACTGTGGACATACACCTAAGATGAAAATTTCAGACCCCTCCACATATATATATATATACATATATATATATATATACATACAAGGTTGGGTAAGATTACTTTGAAATGTAATCCAAAAGTAATCAGATTACAAGTAATCCAAATGTACGTACATACATACATGTAATCCACACGTATTCTTTCAAAGTAATCCTACCCAACCTTAAATATATATATATATATATATATATATATATATATATATATATATACACACACACACACACACGAGGTCTGTCCATAAAGTATAGGTCCTTTTTATTTTTTTCAAAAACTATATGGATTTCATTCATATGTTTTTACGTCAGACATGCTTGAACCCTCGTGCGCATGCGTGAGTTTTTCCACGCCTGTTGGTGACGTCATTCGCCTGTGAGCACTCCTTGTGGGAGGAGTCGTCCAGCCCCTCGTCGGAATTCCTTTGTCTGAGAAGTTGCTGAGAGACTGGCGCTTTGATTGATCAAACTTTTTTCTAAACCTGTGAGACACATCGAAGTGGACACGGTTCGAAAAATTAAGCTGGTTTTCGGTGAAAATTTTAACGGCTGATGAGAGATTTTGAGGTGATACTGTCGCTTTAAGGACTTCCCACGGTGCGAGACGTCATGCAGCACTCCCAGGCGCCGTCGTCAGCCTGTTTCAAGCTGAAAACCACCACATTTCAGGCTCTATTGATCCAGGACGTCGTGAGAGAACAGAGAAGTTTCAGAAGAAGTCGGTTTCAGCATTTTATCTGGATATTCCACTGTTAAAGGAGATTTTTTTAATGAAAGACGTGCGGACGGGTCCGTGCGGACGGGTCCGTGCGGACGGGTCCGTGCGGACGGGTCCGTGCGGACGGGTCCGCGCGTCGGGACACAGCCGGCGCAGTGCGGCGGCACAGGAAAAAAACCTCCGTGTTGATAACCATTTGTAAAATCCAGGCGGCTTTTGATGGCTTTCAGTGGAGTGAGTATATGAGAAATTGTTTAACAGCTGGACATGTTCCAACTTGTCCTTAAGGCTTCCAACGGAGGTGTTTTTCCTGTGGCGGAGCGTCGCGGCGGCTGCGAGCCGACGCTGCAATCCGCCCGCACGTCTTTCATTAAAAAAAATCTCCTTTAACAGTATCACCTCAAAATCTCTCATCAGCCGTTAAAATTTTCACCGAAAACCAGCTTAATTTTTCGAACCGTGTCCACTTCAATGTGTCTCACAGGTTTAGAAAAAATTTTGATCAATCAAAGCGCCAGTCTCTCAGCAACTTCTCAGACAAAGGAATTCCGACGAGGGGCTGGATGACTCCTCCCACAAGGAGTGCTCACAGGCGAATGACGTCACCGACAGGCGTGGAAAAACTCACGCATGCGCACGAGGGTTCAAGCATGTCTGACGTAAAAACATATGAATGAAATCCATATAGTTTTTGAAAAAAATAAAAAGGTTATGAGAGCTGTTATGATGAAAAGCTGAAAAACTGGATACATTTCTGATGTGATTTTTCACTGGACTGAGGAACTACACAAAGTCTTTATTTTAAGTATGTGAAGTCAGTGCACAGTATCATGGATTACATCGTTGTGTCATGATTCGAGGTGGCGTGGCACAGAAGGTGGTAGGAAGCAAATGCAGACCCACAGAGAAAGGTGCTGAGTTATTAAAAAAGAATTTATCTGGTAAATTGGCACAGGGTTTGATACACAATGAAACAGTCAGCATGGCGGAGATACAGACAGACGCGGTGCGGAGGTGCAGTCCAAAGAGAGGCAGGGTTCAGGAGCACAGTATGGCAGATATTAGAGGCTGAGACTGAGGCGAGGTCAAAAACAGAATCCTGGTACACAGTAAGGCATAGTTCAAGGGCAAAGACAGAAGCAAGGTCAAAAACAAGCAGGGTCGCAAAACCAGCCCAGTCTCACGTTTTTTTTGTGCTCTCGTGACGAATGAGTCAAATTTTCGTGACAGTTTTTTAACTCACTATTGCTAACCCTATGCCTACCCCCAACCCTAACATTAATCATAATCTAATCCTACTCCTTCCCCCCACCCTAACCATAACCACTCTGACACCTCCCCCGCTTCACTGTTAATTCGTGCAGCCATCACGGAATGAATTAGAATGAATTTGTGCTGCCGTGACGAAAATGAGGTGCTTTTCGTCACAATATCACAAACCAATAGATTAATGTATATTTCGTGCTGCTGAATCACGAATTGCTGTGAGACTGGGTTGGCCAAAACACAGGCAGGCAATCAAACAAGGGCAAAGTAAGGCTGCGACAACGACAAAGAGTACGATGAAATGGTGGGGAAGTGGTGAACTGAAGCTGCTTAAATAAGGGAGGTGATAATGAGAGGAACTAGACACAGGTGTGGAGAACATTCAGGAAGGAGGTGTGACCGGATGAAACAAAGATGAGGGAAGCAGGTGCAAGATTGTGCAAGGAGACGAATGCAAAGTGAACAGGAATTGACAAAAACATGAACATAAAATCACAGATAAGATAAACCTAATCAAGACCTAATAAATAAGAAAAGATAAAGAAGACCCAACCTACCCGAACAAGGAATTAAACAGAAATCAAATTTAAGAACTGAAAAAGATCAACATGAAAATAAAGGTAAAAACTAACAAGAGTGGAACTCACAAGTGGCAAAAGAGATAACTATAACTAAAGATTACACAATGGAAAAACAACAGCTGGACAGAAACTACGACTGAATAAACCACATGACTAAGTATAATAAACAGAAAGACATGACTAAGGTATGATAAACAGAAAATACATAATAAACAGAAACAAAACTAGAAACTACAAAATACGGAACAAAAAAATAAATGATGAACAGAAAACAAAACCAGTGGCAATAATATGACAACAGAAAATCAAAGCCTGAAACCTAAACAGGGCCAATACCTGACACGTCGCAATTTTGGACTCCTATTTAAAGTTTGTGTTGGACTGTTAAGCACCAGTGGAACAACAAAATGTTGGTCCCTTTTCTGTTGTTTATAATTAATAAAATATCAAATGACGAGGATCTCTTTAGCCATTATATAAAACAAATAATGAATGTTTTTTCATTCTTTCAAAGGATCGAATATTTAATTAGGTGAAAGCTGGAATGTACATTCAATGAAGTAAAGCCGACTTGAATGGTACATTCCAGCTTTCACCTCATGAAATATTCATACCATTGAACTCATAAGCATACAAATAATGAATGTTTATGAGTTACGCAACTTTCACCAAATTAAATATTAATTTCATTGAAATAATGTATAAACATTTATTATGTGTTTTATATAATGGCTTAAAATAGACCTTGCCATTTGATATTATATTAATTTATAAACAACAGAAAAAGGACTTACATTTTGGGGTGCATTTCAGGGCTTCTGGTTCATTTCCTACTTGTAAGTCAAAAGTCAATGAAAAAGGCTTATATAAATGTGTGTTACCATGTTGCACAGCTGCTGTGAAAATAAAAAAAAACAAACAAAAAAAATACATGCCACCCACGGGATTCAAACGTGCACTTTCCAAAAGCTCTGATTGCCAGCCAGAAACTTTACCACTGAGCTACAATCACTGTCCTGTAAAATGTGTGGGAAAATGCCTTATATCAAGAAGGACATTGATGTATTAAGAAAAAATACAACCACACACCATATGAAAACACTGCATTTTACTGAATCCTCTTATAACGCTGGCAATACAAGTATGATCCATCTGTTCCTCTGTAGATGATCCATGGTCACAAACAATCAGTCATTAATTGACGTGAATGAGAAGCATAGTAGAGAAGCTTGAATCTTCGACTGGACTGGGTTGCTTGACGCGACCTGACTTCTCTCTGGACAAGTCCAGAGAGAAGTCAGACTACCAGACCAAGAATTTTAGTTGAGGAAGCTTCTGCGATTTGAAGCAAAACATCCTCACATCAAGCAATCCAGTCCAGTCAAAGATTCAAGCTTCTCTACTATGGAAACCACCTGGACAACTGAGAGCCTACACAGAAACAGAATGAGAAGCAGGGCGCTCTTATCATGTTCACATCTGCTGATGGCATGTCCAGCCAGCCCCTCGCGCGTGTCCTGCCCGACACACGTGTTTTGTGGAAGGTGCACCGCAGGACTGACGCCACATCATGTGGAACAGAGCTCACGTGGGTGACATGACATTGAGATCGCCCGCTGCATGTTATGATCTGACCGTCAATTTCACCTGTGACAGCCTATCAATGTGCGCAGCGTGCATGCACTCACTGCAGCCCATCACAACAGTGATATATGTTTTTATGCAGGACAACATGAGGACAGCAAGCAGACACACGCGCGTTACAGTTGTTAGTTCTGTGGGCGGACACACCCCCTGTCAGTTTACATACACATCAACTTGTCACTATATCTGTTTGCAAAGCCACAGCCGTAGGAGCACTTAGGCAAATTTCACATCCAGCTCAATAGTGATCATGTGCTGACTGTTCTAGTGCTAATAGTTCGAATGGCCACACGTTTTCTAAGTGTCAAGTGAACGGTGTTAGATGGTCGTGTGTCAGTTTGAATTTGGCCAACACCTGTCGCGAGAGGGTTGGATGGGCTCTCACAGGGCACACTCTGTCTTTCAGCACTGGTGTGCGCAAGTAGTTGTAGCAACGGGTGTACAAGGCATTGGAGGCAGCTACGATTTTACACGTATTGCATACGATTCATGCTTCATGAGCACTTCATGCACAATACAACCACATTCATACTATGTGTGAAGGGGCCCTTAACAATCTTCTCCAGAAGGATGGCAGGTTTCTTTGGACTACTTTCCTGTGCTCAGATTAAGCAGCCCAGCAGGAACTTACAGTAATGTCGGGAGAGCGTGAGGACTTGTAATTGTTTTTTTTTTTTGTTTTTTTTTTGCGGTTTTGCAAGTTCTCCACTTAGAAATCATGGAGGGGTCTGAAATTTTCATCTTAGGTGCATGTCCACTGTGAGAGACATAATCTAAAAAAATCTTAAAAATCCAGAAATCACACTGTATAATTTTTAATGATTTATTTGTATGTTACTGCTGCAAATAAGTATTTGATCCCCTACCAACCAGCATAATTCTGGCTCACACAGACCTGTTAATTTTTTTTTAAGAAGCCCTTTTATTCTGCACTCTTACCTGTATTGATTGCACCTGTTTGAACTTGTTACTTGTATGAAAGACACCTGTTCACACACTAAGTCAATCACACTCCCAACCTGTCCACCATAGCCAAGACCAAAGAGCTGTCTAAGGACACCAGGGACAAAACTATAGACCTGCACATGGCTGGGATGGACTACAGGAAAACAGGCAAGCAGCTTGGTAGAAGACAACTGTTATATTATTTATAGAAAGTGGAAGAAACACAAGATGACTGTCAATCTCCCTCGGTCTGGGATTCCATGCAAGATCTCACTTTGTGGGGTAAGGATGATTCTGAGAAAGCTCAGAACTACACAGGAGGACCTGGTCAATGACCTGAAGAGAGCTGGGACCACAGTCACAAAGTTTACATTAGTAACACATGTGATGTCATGGTTTAAAATTCTGCAGGGCAGCAAGGTTCACCTGCTCAAGCCTGCACATGTCCAGGCCCATTTGAAGTTCAACAGTAACCATCTGGATGATCCAGAGGAGGCATGGGAGCAGGTCATGTGGTCAGATGAGACCAGAATAGAGCTTTTTGTAATCTACTCCATTTACCATGTTTAGAGGATGAGAACAACCCCAAGAAAACATCCCAACCGTGAAGCATGGGGGTGGAAACATCATACTCTGGGGGTGCTCTTCTGTAAAGGGGACAGGACGACTGCACCGTATTGAAGGGAGGAATGGATGAGGTCATGCATTGCAAGATTTTGGCAAACAACCTCCTTCTCTCAGTAAGAGCATTGAAGAATGGTCATGGCTGGGTCTTTCAGCATGACAATGACCCCAAACACACAGCCAGGGCAACTAAGGAGGGGCTCCGTAAGAAGCATTCAAGGTCCTGGAGTGGCCTGGTCAGTCTCCAGACATGAACTCAAAAGAAAATCTTTGGAGGGAGCTGAAACTCCAAACCCTGAAAGATCTGGAGAAGATCTGTATGGAGGAGTGGACCAAAATCCCTGCTGCAGTGTGTGCAAACCTGGTGAAAACTACAGGAATAGTTTGACCTCTGTAACTGCAAACAAAGGCTACTGTACCAAATATTTACATTAATTTTCAGAGGTGTTCAAATCCTTATTTGCAGCAGGAACATAGAAATACATTATTTAAAAAAACAAACATTTTTTTTTTTTTTTTTTACATTATGTCTCTCACAGTGGACATGCGCCTAAGATGAAAATTTCAGACCCCTCCATGATTTCTAAGTGGGAGAACTTGCAAAAACACAGGGTGTTCAAATACTTATTTCCTCACTGTATGAAATTGCTGTTAATTTAATGCTGTTAATTTTTGAGATTCTGCTATTTGTTCAGTGCACAATAACCATTTCATAACAAGAAAGAATGATTCATGGAAATGTACAAGGTCTGTTAGAAAACTATCCGACCTTTTTATATTTTGCAAAAACCATATGGATTTGAATCACGTGTGGATTGCATCAGCCAAGCTTGAACCTTCGTGCGCATGCGTGAGTTTTTTCACGCCTGTCGGTTGCGTCATTCGCCTGTGAGCAGGCTTTGTGTGAGCAGTGGTCCACCCCTCTCGGCGGATTTTTATTGCGAATAAAATGTCTGAACGATTTGGAGCTTTGCTGCATCAAATTTTTCCAGAAACTTGAGAGACCTCCAGGTGGACACCATTCGGAAAATTCAGATGGCTTTCAGGGGCGATTTTATGGGGATTACACAGATTAAGGAGTGCTCCAGCCGGTTTAAAGACCGCCCCCAGTGGCCGAGAGAGCGCGGCGCACTCCGAGCACTGATCAACAGGCTGAAACCCCGCTGAAACACCAAGATAATTTCCAAAGTGAAGGCTTTGTTGATCGGGACATTGTCGACTTCCACAGAAATGGCAGAAGACGTGGACATCAGCACTTTTTTGGCACATTCCACTGTTACAGGAGTTTTTGTCATGGAAAGAGAAGCAAGGGGATGCGCCACGGAGCCGCTCATGGCGCGGACAAAAGCACCTCCGTGTTGGTCTCACAGAACGGCTTTCAGAGGCTTTTCAGTTGTGTGACTATCCGCGAAATTGTGGATGAGCTGGACATGCCAGAACATGTCCTGTGAGGCTTCATCACGGCGTTGCTTTATGCCATGTGGCTCCGTCCCGACGCGCGAATTCTCCGCTCCTCTTTCCATGACAAAAACTCCTGTAACAGTGGAATGTGCTGTTCATTTCCAAACTGAACGCTGTGTTGATCTGGGACATGTCTGACTACCACAGAAATTGCAGAAGACGTGGACATCAGCACTTTTTTGGCACATTGAGACAGACGTGCGGAGAAATTCACCTGTCAGGACGGAGCCGCATGGCGCATAGCAACGCCGTGATGAAGCCTTACAGGACATGTTCTGGCATGTCCAGCTCATCCACAATTTCTCGGATAGTCAACACAACTGAAAAGCCACCGAAAGCCGTCTAAAAGCCATCTGAAAGCCATCCTGTGAGACCAACATGGAGGTGCTTTTGTCCGCGCCATGAGCGGCTCCGTGGCACATCCCTCCACTTCTCTTTCCATGACAAAAACTCCTGTAACAGTGGAATGTGCCGAAAAAGTGCTGATGTCCACATCTTCTGCCATTTCTGCCATGTTATGTCCATGATGGATGTCATTTAACAGATATATTGTCATTCCCTCTCATGGGTTATACAATGTATATGAGACATCATGATGACCACAGCTGTAACACGAGACATGCAGGTGCACAAAGCCCATTCATTTGAACACTTTGCTGCTCCAGACAGGGGAGCGTGTCTGATCATGTAAGCGCAGGCAGGAGCCTCTGAAGCTGTCATATGATCGCTGCTCACATGCGCAGACTGAGGCGATCAGATCATCTCAGCGCACACAGGAGCTCCAAAGCTGTCTGGTGATCATGGGTCTTGTGCGCCCACCAAGGCAATCACATCATGTCATGTCACATCATGGATTGGATGTCATTTGAAATCAAGGAGGGCGGGAACTGACCACAGCCCACAGCCAGGGACTGCGTTTCTGCGGCTGTTTGCACAGCTCCACATCTCAGCTGACTGCTGGGGATCACATATTGTCACATGTGCTCCAACCACCCATGTACAAGGCATGGTGGTGCATGCGTGTGTACAAATGAAGACATAAGGAAAATAAAAACAAAAGAAATCACCTTTGGTTCGCTCACAGCCATGTCTCACTGTACACGGTGATGACTATGCAGCCAGGCTGGGCCATCTGAAATTATCCATGTGATCTTTATGATCAGTCAGCTGATGAGGATAAGGTCATGTCATGTTATTGGATCATTCCACCTTGCATCGGGAAACCTCAAGATGATTTGGAAAAAGATGGAAGGAACTGGACTTTGAGATGTTTTCATTGAAGCTGGGTTGATATCAACTGGATCTTTGATGGGTGTTCTCATTGGCAATTGATGCCAGGCCCATCAATTGCCATAAAGTTATTGTGGAATCTCTTGAACGCTTGCTCCTCACACCGTTCATGGCTTCACATGATGAAGCTCGCCTTCAGATGCTTGGTGTTTTGTCATCAATTTCACATGATGGTGAAAGTACTCCTCTGAATGACCTGCACGTATGTTCATATGTGATGGAGTACACAGCGTTCAAAGATGGTGCTAAAAAAGCAAACTTGGGAAGATGGCACAACTGTGGGTTTCATACATGGATCATGTATTGTTGTTGCTCAGTCTCATACGGGCTGTTAAAACCAACTACCCCCTGTATACTCAGTGCCTGTGCTTGATGCCTGACTTGTTCTTTCTTTACGTTGGCTTCAATTATGCCAGGTACTTAACATACTTTTCTACACACTTGGTGAACAACAAACTGTCCCATCCTAGAACAACTTGAGAGGTGGTGCATTCAGCATGGCCTGATTGTTTATACCTGACAATCGATGTCCCATGGACAAAACCATAGAGGAAACATTCATGTGTCATTCCAAATTCAGAGGAAGTCAAGGTTCTGGAGCTGGACTGACAGGTATACAGATGAACTATGGTGCTTATCAGAGGTGGTGTAGGACAACCAAGGAGAGAGCAAAGTATCTCCAAGCAGCAAATAGGATGGCTGATATGACAGGAGACAGTGATGGAGCAGAGAAACAACCCACCAGGACATCCGGCCAATGACAGTGACAAGAGGAGAAAGCCGTTTTGAGAAAACAGTTGAAACATTTGTCAATCTATTTAATGCTGCTGATAAAGAAAGACTGGTGTGCATTTAGGTGTCTCTGCATCACCAGAAGTGGGAAATGATATTCTCCGAGGGGAAGAAGTTGGGCTTGAGGAGGAACAAATATTTTATCAATGAAAGATGGCAGAGAGGAAATGGGTTCTTTGACCCAATCAAGAAACTGAAACTGAAGAAGTTTGGCAACATGAAAAAAGAGTGTGAAACTAAAGACATCTACCAATAGGAAGTCCAGTATAGCCAAAAGGGGAATATAGCATTCCAGTTGCTGGTAAAGTCTCAGAAGTTGTTGGATGATAAGCTCGACTTGCAGAACTGATGAGCTTCCAACTCACACCTGTTTGATACAGACTTGCATTGGCTAATGGATTCTTGAGTAAGACGGACAAATCTTAATGGATATGCCACTTAGTGGGTGACAGCAAGGATACCATGGTCACATCATATCCCAATGAAATATTGGTGAGAGAGGATGGAAATGCAGTATTCTACTGTCGACATGACCAACCAGAGAAATTTTATGGCATTGCAAGATAAGCCCTGGAGGAATCTATTCTGAAGTCAAACTCTAACATGCGTGTTTAGCACTGATATGCATGCTCCCAGTGAAGGCGATGGAAAGGCAGTGACAAGGTCTGACGAGATCAACTGGAGACACCGTGTCCTGTGTTGAGATAGAATCCATGCAATCCACTCAGGAGAGACAGACACCAGAGTTGTGTTATACTGCATGTATATGCTCAGGACGTGAGGTATGTAACAGCCAGGGTGAAAACATCTGATACAGATATATTTTTCATCCTGCTTCACCATGCTCATTGGCTTACTGACCTACAAGTTCTATTTGAAACAGGAAACATCAGCAATCTGGCAGAATCATATAGTGCAGTGTTTACAGCAGCACTACTTGGGCTACATGCCTTTTCAGGTTGTGACAGCACGCTCACATTCAAATATAAAGGAAAGGTGAAACCCTTGAAACTGTTGCAGAAGCATCAGAAATTTCAGGCAACATTTGCATAATTAAGGAAGTCGTAGACCGTTGCTAAGGGGGTGGTGGCTTTGCTAGTGGAATTTACCTGCCTACTCTATGGGGATAGACAAGCAGAAAAAGTGAATACATTGAGACATACTTGAATTCTGAAGAAGTGTTGTGAGGATGGAAAGCTGAAGCCATCGAAGAAGGTTGATCTAGCCTCTTTGCCATCGTGTCAGAGCCCCTTAGTTGAGCACATCATCTGGGTAAATTTCCAAGTTGGTATATGGAAGCATGCACATAGACCTAAACTGGACATTCCTGATCCTACATGGCTGAACTGTTGAAGGTCTGCATATTTAGCCAAAATGGTTGGGAAAGAATGTGGTGCCAACCGAACGTGTTGACATTATTGACACCATGAACCAAGAGGATCAAGGAGGACAGTGAAACAGAAAGAGAAAGTGACAGTGATACTGAGAGCGAGGAAGATTCAAGCAGTGATAGTGAAGGCTAGATTGGTTGCAAGTCACCCTTCGTAATTGCAAAATTTGGCAGTTGGATAAGTAATGCTTATCAATGACAAGAAGAAGCCAAAATACAATTTAAGCCAGTGTGGGAATAATTTTACCGGAGGTTTGTATGGCCCAGGAAACACAATTTTTGACTAAAAGTCACAAAATGGTACATTGCGTCATCGGTGCGAAGAGGTATATCTCTGAAACTGTGGCACCCCTCTGGAATTCTTTACAGTCAAAAACATTACTCGCGCCTACCTTAAAAGATTTGAAAATTTGGTTGAAAATCTACAAGCGGTTTGGCCATAGCAGCCTTTTAATTTGGGAATGTGGTGAATTTTGACTTCTTTAAAGTATGCGTGACCTTTTGGCATATATTTACATAACCAGTGACATAATCAACATTTAATCAATACCACAGACCTTTCAAATGACACTTAATTTGCTGAGATATTAAAATGATAACTGTGTGGTCTGATCAATTTCATTTGTACAACATTTAATTGCTTCCGCTGCTGTGAGAGTGCAATGTGGTATCACACCTGTCACCGTGGTCGCACTGTGTTTGTGCGCGTGCACAAAATTGTGCATGAAACTGTCGCTGCAGGATTGTACGCCATTCGTACATGGCTGTACAACCGTCTGTTCCTCCCAACTGCGGCTGGAATTTTTCGTGTTTCGCCCATTCAGCTGGTTTGGGCCTGATTCACCCAACTTCATGTTATGTGGGAAGAGGCCTTTACCAATATGCTTGTTCACAGCCTGGGCAATGTCTTGACACTGTGGCATAGTGCTTTGAGGTGACTTAAATAAATTTAATTGAACTATTTGTTCCTGCATCTTTCAATGAGGGAACAGAAGAAGCATTTAATCCTCTTTGTTATATTGTTTAATTTAGTTCATTTTTAAAATGCTGGGTAAGAAAATTAGATTTGCACAAGATCGTTTTGTGTATGTCTTAAAATACTATTGAGTTATTTGTTATTGAAATTTTCAAAAATTTCCATGTTAGTTCACAGTTTCAACAACTGAGTGAAAATGTAGAGAAAAATAAAGAGAGAGAAAGAAGATGAGACATATTCTGTGTTGTACATGTAACTGACTATAATTAATTGGCGTCTCATTAATCACATTCTTGTCTAACCTAATGTCTCACTCCATGGTGCCAGACAATAGCCGTTGGGGGGTAGGGGGTACTGTTTCTGTGTGTGCGCCACAAGCAAACAGGCTGTTTTGCAGCAGCAGTTAATGAAATGGGTGGTTATCAAGGCAAACAGGCCTCATTAAGTCCAGCGTAATGACCTGTGTCACATTTCATCTCGTCTCCACTCTCTCGCTGTCTCTTGCCTATTTGCTTCATTTTTCCTTTCACTTACAGCATTCTGAAGGAGGGGATTAAACTGAAATTGAATTCTGAGCCATATTTCAAAAGGTAAGGATTATTGGGGAAAAAAGCTCCCTTAGGTAGTATTTACAGTGAACTCACATTTTGAAGTGTCATCTTTGAAGCCCCTCTTGTATAAAAGGCATGTGTGTGGTGTGTCAGTAGAAACCATTGGCATGCTTTACTTACTGCACATGCCTGCATTCACCGCCAATACTGGTGACGGCTTGTTCAGTGGTCTTTAACATAATGTGTTGTCTGTTATTTCCTGGCTAGTGTTTTATTAACTTTTGTCTCTGTTTTCTCCTCTTCATCATGGATTTGAAGTTTCTGAACAACCTCGAGCTTTCCAGCCTGTCACACAGACTGCATGTGTGTAGTGTGTCCAGTAAAGGAGCAATCGTGCGAAAAGTGGAGTTGGGCGAGTGCTGGCAAATGTGTGGCATTGAGTGACGCATTTGTGACAGATCATGGCAAGTGATACATGAGCTTGTAAATGTCATGTACAAGCCTCCTGTATGAAAGGGCCTTTGGTTTGGACCTGGGATTATAATGTCACAGTGTTGTACTTCCCTCCTTGCTTTGTTTCACATTTACATCCAGTGCCCATAGTCCTATAACTCACAGTACCACTTGCACTCCTCTAGGTGTGCTGGTATAAAGTGAGATGTGGTCAAATGCAGAGCTCTTCCACCAAAACAAAGTGTCTGAGCTAACACCAGAAAATATCTGGTGTAAAGTCCAGTACTAGTACAACGAGCGCAACAGTGAGATCACCAATCACTTGTAATGGGGTAATATTTATATGATGGCATATCATGCCCACTGGATGCAAAGAACAAATAAAAAAAACCCTTAAAATTTCAAAAACATATTTTTTAGAAAACTCTCTCCTTTGATGATTATGGTGTCTTTTGAAGCTTAGAAATTAATTATCAGGCCAAAAACCTTCCAATGAAATAAAGGTAAATTATGTCCCCTGTCATACTTCTACTCCTCTTCTGTATCCATAATAAAGGATAATGATAGAAATGACATCTCATAAAACAAAACTGCTCTGTAATAAATGAATAAGATTGTTTGTGGCCCATCTTAAAGATGAGAGGGGTTCATGCACTTGTACCATCCACTCACTGAATGTATTATTTTCTCTGATAACAAAACAAAAATGAGATGATTTTTTTCTGTGCTGTATATGTCACTTGAATGATTTATGACTCTGCTTTTTTTTTTTCTAAGGGTTGCAAACATGCAATAATGCACATCACCATGCATAACTATAAGTATCAATATTTAATCTTAAAGACTAAAAATTGTAGTTGAACTTTACAGGACATCTGGTAAAAATTTACAACAGTGTTGAGAGTAGTCAAAAAGAATTCATGGGAATAAAAACTTGGCTTGACATTAATAAATTATCTCTTAACTTTGACAAAACTAATTTCATGATATTAGTAATAGAGAAAAAAGTATGAATACCCCAATTATAGATGGTGTAGAAATGAAAAGAGTGATGTAAACAAAAATTCTGGGTGTCATGATTGATGAGAACTTCAGCTGGAAATCACATATTAAGTATACAAAGAATAATTATTAAAAATGATTGCTATACTACACAAAGTAAAAGAGATGTTAGATGAGAAAGGACTATATATATTATACTGTTCTATGATTGTTCCACATCTGTCCTACTGTACTGAAATATGGGGAAATGCCTGCAAAACATTCACTTTTTATTTTACAGTAAAGAGCAATAAGGATAATTAGTCGGAGGCATTATAGAGAACACACAAGTTCAATATTCCTGCAGTTACATTTGTTGAAATTTCATGACCTGGTTGATTACACTATTCTCCAGACAATGTTTAAGGCTCACAAAATAATACTACCAACTAACATCCAGAACAAATTTGAAAAAAGAGAAAGCCGTACAACTTAAAAGGAACAGAGATATTTAACAAACCAAGATTCAGAACTAAATTGAAGGAATGTTGCATTTCTATCAAGGGAGTCAGTTTATGGAATAATCTGAACAAGGAAATTAAAGAAGCTAAATCAAGCAATATTTAAAAAGGCAGTTAAAATTAATATGATTCAGAAATATTACCTGATGTTGTAATAATGAAACCACGTGTATATTTTTACTGTTTATTTTTCTTTTCCTTTTTTAGATATTCTGATTGTAATGTTAATAATGTGATTATCATTTAATTTGTAAATTAATCTATTGTAAAAAGGGGTAGATAATAAGTTATCCTCTTTCTACCCCTTTTCATTCAGGTGTATTGTTACGTTTGTTATGTTTTCTTTTTAAATGATTTTTGGTTGTGTGGTTGGAACTGAATGAAATGAATGAAATAAACAAAAAAAACAATTGTGTAGCCTACAGAACTAGACTGAGAGACCAGTTAAAGGCTTTTACAGGTGTTTTGAGTTAATTAGCTGGTTAGAGTGTGCCACCAGGTGTCTTCAATATTCAACCTTTTCACAATATTCTAATTTTCTGAGATACTGAATTAGGGGTTTTCATTAGTTGTCAGTTATAATCATCCAAATGAAAAGAAATAAACACTTGAAATGTATCAGTCTGTGTGTAATGAATGAACATAATATACAAGTTTCACTTTCTGAATGGAATTACTGTAATCAACTTTTTCATGATATTCTAATTATATGACTGACACCTTTCTTCATAATGGAACAATAACAAACTTTCAATCTATCATGAGACAACACCAATTACAAAATAGCATTTTTTTTTTCAGTTTTTACAAATCTGTCATTGTATAAATAGTTTTATGCCAAAGAGTAAGAATGTTTTTGAAATGCCTATTTTGAAGACATTTATAAAAATATTTTACAGCAGATTTGAGTCTAAAATTGATTTCAAGATTATATCAAGACTTTCAAGAGATTAAAAAGTAAACACATATCATCAAGCAAAAATGGGAAAGGGAATCAAATAATGTAATAATGGATAATATTTGGTTAAAACACTGTGCTTTTCAGTGGAAAATCAGTAGTTCAAATGCATGGAGAAGTTTTGGCTGGAAAAGCTGGTAGATACTTTATCACTCCAGCACAAAGTTCACACTGCTCTGGTTCCTCTAATTGTTGGAGAAATTGTGGTGCACAAGGAGTAAAACTGTACCATTTGTTTTGGTTGTGCCCATCAGTACCTTTTTTTTTTTTTTGGAATTTCGTTCAAATTGAACTGAAAGCAATGTTAAATTTCCAGACAACCTGAAGCTGGGATGGATTTTATTTGGTTTTCTATATTCTGTAGACACAGAACATTTGTTTGGAATGTTGAGCATAGCGGCGCAGAAATGCATTACTAGGAAATGGTTGAAGTCTTCATATCCAAATCTGGATGACTGGCACAATCTTGTGTATTCAATATTTTTCATGGAACACATTACATTTCATAAGAGACCTCAAAAGGACAAGTTTGACAGAATCTGGGAAAAATGAGAACCTATATTTTGCCTCAACAGCTGGAATTTGTATAATCCTCTCTATTACTGGTACATAAAAGTAACACTGAATGGTAATGGTATTATGTACACCTCTTGTTCTTATTTCTGCTGTTGTCTTTTTTTGAAAGCATAATGTAAAATTTTGAAAAACAAATAAACAACAAAAAAACATAGTAATGTCAGTTCCTGGGGCTCAACTAATACAAGTCACAGACCAATAATCACTGAATCAACACGACTTGTGGTGCTGTGCAAGATGCTTAAATATTTTACAATGTCTTGCTTATTTTATTTAACTAGTGTGTTGCCCGTGGGATGCACGGGCTCTAGATTCAGTAGTGTTTATAAAATAGGTAGCTAACATTTTTCAAGGGTGGTAATAAATTGTGCAAAGTTTCTATAATGTGTTGGAATGGTGTATGAGTCCAGAATGCTTTTAGAACCTTAGATCTTAGACCTCAACATTTTTTAGAAGAACTCAACCATTTTATTTTCTATAAATACATAATTTTATGATGTTAATTTACAGTGTTAATGTATTTATAAATTGTTTAGTGTGTTACATATACACATTATTATTATTATTATTATTATTATCATCTCGGCTGGCTTGGGAACGCCTTGGGGTTCCCCCGGAGGAGCTGGGGGAGGTGTGTGTGGATCGGGAGGTCTGGACGGCTTTGCTTGAGCTGCTGCCCCCGCGACCTGACTCCGGATAAAGCGGAAGAAAATGGATGGATGGATGGATTATTGTCCACCAAGGACATAAAAAAAAAAAAAAATCAGCGTCATTTATTTATGTGTCTGTTAGCAGGATTACGTCAAAACTACTTTTAATTTTGATGAAATTTTCACCACAGACAGATATTAGGCCATGGAAGACTCCAATAAATTTTGGAGGTGATCTTGATCTGGATCTGGATTCTGGATCAAGATTACACAGTCTTTGAAGGATTATGCCAAAACTATTTCACCAATTTATACCAAATTTGCACCACAGATAGATATTAGGGGATCAAAGACACTGAATTTTAGAGGTGATACCAGATCTGGATTGGCAGATGTCAGAATTCTCTGATTGCTTTCATTGTTACTATTATTATTTTATTTTGTTGTTACTTCTATTATGTTATTTTTAAATGGACCACAATGAAAATAAGTGTTTTCACTTTCTTGTCTCATCCATGTATTTTTTTTTTTATATATTTACAAATATTTTATGTACTTACATTGAAGTTACTAAATAAAATGACACATGCACACACGCACACAAGGCTTAATACATAGATGATTTACCTCACCTTCACCCTGCTGGAATGCCATGTGAGTCCAGAAGGTAATTATCACATTATCAGTGTTGTTAGCTCTTATCCATGTTTCTCCAAAAATATTAGGTCCTATCATGTTCCATTTTGGCGGCATTCATCCGTGCCCAAAATACATAAGCATGCCAAATTCAGCTCTCCACAGTTTGTCTGTGATCGAAGTTATACTCACTCGCACATACAATGCATGCAGAGCTTTTTGTTTTATGCATTCTGCTGCAAACATGGTGCAGAAACATCAGTACACTTTCACTCATGGTAATGGCAACATGCTACTTAAAAGTGCTAAACCAGTTGAACTCCAAAACACATAAAAAATAACACTACCAACACTGTTAAACATGAACCACAATAACATTTAAAACATTTTAAAAATGGCAAATATCACTCTTCTCTGTTTTCTCCATAGTCAGCAGCCATATACACAGATGCACACAGAGGCCACTTGGCCTCAAATAACGAAGTTTAATTACTAAATATTAATTCATTAGTTTTTTAGATATATTTTGACTCACATTTTACTGAAGACAATTACTATAATTACTGTAACCATTAATTCATATTATTCACAAAAATCTTTACTTGGTTGGTTTGACGGTACATAGCAGACAACTAGCGATTTGGTGCAATATTGAATTGTCAATCTATCCCATGTCATCCCATATTACATATTTTAAATCAGCTTTAATTACCATCTGGATTGTTTCAGAGATGTGCATACCAATTATGATCATTTGTAGCAATCTAAAAGTCTGTCATCCTAGTCCCACATTTTGTACTGCTCCATTCTTCACACCTCTCACATGATTTTGTAGACCGTAACTGTAACATGTGGAGCTGATTCGTACAAAAATCCAACATGAGAAAACCTGTGGGAATCTTAAATCTCTGAAGATTCCAGGAAGATGGTTCTCTGTAAATGGAAGCAGTTCCACATGGGATAGAAACTGAATTTTCTTTTCTTGCACTTTTCATGCAACACTGTGTCTTTTGTGAAAAACCATCAACACAATAAATAAGAAAGACAAACATAATACACTAAAGTTTACAATCCATGGGATACACAGTATCGATTTGCCTCTGAGCATCACAGCAGTGTGTAGACAATTAGGGAAGAGTCAGGACATAAAGCTGCTGTTGGCAGGGGCGTGTATGAAAACTCCTAGAGGCATGTGTCCTCTTATTTAGCTGTAACCACCCGAGGTGACACACACACACACACACACACACACACACACACACACACACCACACACACACACACACCACACACACACGCACACCACACACACACACACACACACACACATTTATTTAGCTTAACCACCCAGGGTGAGACTTCTACATAACAGCTGTCCAACATTTGTCTGCACAGCCTCTCAGTGAGAGATGGATGAGGTTTAGGAATAGAGAGAGGGAGGGGAAACAAGCCGACACAAAGGATGAGGCACAGAAAAATGTTGAGGAAAAAGAAAAAAGAATGAAAATAGAGACTGTGAAGGAATTAAAATGTCAGATGTGATAAACAAGAGATAAAGAAAAGAAAGACAAGGAAAGTGTGATGGAGAGAGTCGAAAGAAAGAGGACAGATTAGTGGAGTTGGGAACAGTACTCAGAGATGGTCATTATGAACGCGACAATCTATTACGCACTCACGTGTACTCTTAATTCTGTTTCAAATACAGGGCCAGTCAGGTCTGGAATTGTGTTGGGGCCATGTTTCCAGCATACACTACACCACTATCAATGTGCATGTGCCAGACTGACTCTTGTTCCATTTCAGGTTGCCCCGAGAATTCATTTCTAAACTCATTACACATGTGCTTGGGCTTGTTCCAAACTTGGATATGTTTAGTTCTATGTTTTTGATAGATCAAGTGCAAAATATGACAACGGAGACCCCGGACTGTTGAACAACTTAAGTCATACATCAAGCAAGAATGGGAAAGAATTCCACCTACAAAGATTCAATAATTAGTGTCCTCGTTCCCAAAAGCTTATTGAGTGTTGTTAGAAGGAAAGGTGATGTAACACAGTGGTAACATACCACTGTCCCAGCTTTTTTGAAACGTGTTGCAGGCATCCATTTCAAATGAGCAAATAGTTGCACAAAACAATAAAGTTTATCAGTTTGAACATTAATATCTTGTCTTTGTGGTGTATTCAATTGAATATAGGTTGAAGGAGGATTTGCAAATCATTGTATTCTGTTTTTATTTACATTTTATACAGCGTCCCAACTTCATTGGATTTGGGGTTGTACATTGTTACATAGACACCAAGGCATTCATAGGATCATTCGTCCATTCCAGTGTCACAGTGGGGAACAAAACAACCGAAGAACTAGGCTGGCACGCTACAGTATATAATATACTGCTTTTATTAATGACATTTTGACAAGGATCCCTATTTTATGTCAGTCTCACTTAAATGTTTAAAAATTGCATGTGCATTAAAAGGCAAAGAAAGGTATTAATTTCAGTGTTCTCTGTGTGTGTCTGTGTATGTGCCTTGAAACAAGTCTGAAAGATAACTTTAATATAATAGAGAGAAAGTGGGGCGCTGCTCAGCCAATATTACACAGAAAAAATGTTAATTAGTGTGGCTGGAAGTGTTCATAAAAATGAAACATCTTTACTCGTGTAACCTTTAAAGAGTATATTTTCTTATTCAAAGTGAGTGCTAAAACCAACCCGCAGGATCAGCTAGCTCTTTAAAGTGGCAGTTATTAATGCAGCATATTACTGGTCAGAATTGAGCAAGCTGTTAACACACAGCACTTTGAATTTAATTCAGTTTATTTGGGATTTAGCTTTTGAAATGTTACAAAGACACACTTTTGTGTTTGTCTTTAGTTGTTTTTAATTATAACCTTCTCTGTCATATTTTGGTTCATGTGTCTGATCTATATGACAAATAATAAATCTCATGTTTTTTGTCTATTCATTTCAACTACAAACTGTTGGTATTTACAACTCCAGTTGCAATGAAGTTGGGACGTAGTGTGAAATGTAAATAAAAACTGAATACAATGATTGCAAATCCGCTTCAACCTATATTCAATTGAATACACCACAAAGACAAGATATTTAATGTTCAAAGTGATAGGCTTTTTTGTTTTTGTGCAAATAGTTGCTCATTTTGAAATGGATGCCTGCAACACATTTCAAAAAAGCTGGGACGGGGCAACAAAAGACTGGGAAAGTTGATGAATGCTCAGGACAACCTGTGTGGAACATTCCACAGGTGAACAGATTAACTGGAAACAAGTGAGTGTCATGAACGGGTATAAAAGGAGCATCCCCAAAAGGCTCAGCCATTCACAAGCAAAGATGGGGCGAGGATCCCCACTTTGTGAACTGTGTGAAAAAAAAAAATCCAGCAGGCGGCACTGCATTAAAACTGACATCATTGTGTTAAGGGTCCTACAGCGGTGGGCTCAGGAACACTTCAGAAACCATTGTCAGTTAACACAGTTCGTCGCTACATCTACAAGTGCAAGTTAAAACTCTACCATGCAAAGCGAAGCCATACATCCAACAACATCCAGAAACCCTGCCACCTTTTCTGGGCCCGAGTTCATTTGAAAATGGACAGACGCAAAGTGGCAAAGTGTGCTGTGGTCTGATGAGTCCATATTTCCAATTGTTTTGGAAATCATGGACGTCGTGTCGTCCGGACAAAAGAGGAAAAAGACCATCCATATTGTTACCAGCACGAAGTTCAAAAGCCAGCATCTGTGATGGTATGGGGGAGAGTTAGTGCCCATGGCATGGGCAACTTACACATCTGTGATGGCACCATCAAAGCTGAAAGGTGCATCCAGGTTTTGGAGCAAAACATGCTGCCATCCAAGCAAAATCTTTTTCAGGGACGTCCCTGCTTATTCAGCAAGACAATGCCAAGCCACATTCTGCATGTGTTACAACAGCGTGGCTTCATAGTAAAAGAGTGGGGGTAGTAGACTGGTCTGCCTGCAGTCCAGACCTGTCGCCCATTGAAAACATATGGCGCATTATGAAATGCAAAATACAACAATGGAGACCCCGGACTGTTGAACAACTGAAGTCGTATATCAAGTGGCTAAGTGGCTCTACTCAACTCTTCTATTCTACTCTTCTTTTTAGATATTTTGAGATACCTTAGTATACACAAATATAGTTTCTACCTTAGAAATTGAATATATTATAGACGACATACCCTACTGAATTTTCATCAAGCAGAATGGGAAAGAATTCCACTACAAAGCTTCAACATTAGTGTCCCTCAGTTCCCAAACCTTATTGACTGTTGTTAGAAGGAATGTGATGTAACACAGTGGTAAACATACCACTGTCCAGCTTTCTGAAATGTGTTCTGAAAGTCTATTCCGTTTGAAAATTAAATATCTTGTCTTTGTGGTGTATTCAGTCGAATATAGGTTGAAGAGGATTTGTAAATCATTGTATTCTGTTTTTATTTACATTTACACAATGTCCCAGCTT
The DNA here is from genome assembly GCF_902500255.1 of Thalassophryne amazonica. Classification (NCBI taxonomy): domain Eukaryota; kingdom Metazoa; phylum Chordata; class Actinopteri; order Batrachoidiformes; family Batrachoididae; genus Thalassophryne; species Thalassophryne amazonica. Next base: position 89,094,314 of record NC_047113.1, on the reverse strand, counting down.
CACTGGAATTGGGGTTGTAGCATTCTTAGTCTACACTAACCCTAATACATATAAGTAACCTGATATTGGATTTTTTTTTTTATCTTATGTGTTGCATAATTGATATGTATGATGAATATTTAAACAGTAAAAATGCACATAACACTGAAGTGGATATTCTCAGATGTAATATGGGCCACATGGATGTGTGGAAATATATCAGATACATACATACAGTAGTGTTCAGAATAATAGTAGTGCTATGTGACTAAAAAGATTAATCCAGGTTTTGAGTATATTTTCTTATTGTTACATGGGAAACAAGGTACCAGTAGATTCAGTAGATTCTCAAAAATCAACAAGACCAAGCATTCATGATCTGCACACTCTTAAGGCTATGAAATTGTGCTATTAGTAAAAAAAAAAAGTAGAAAAGGGGGTGTTCACAATAATAGTAGCATCTGCTGTTGACGCTACAAACTCAAAACTATTATGTTTAAACTGTTTTTTTTAGCAATCCTGTGACTCACTAAACTAGTATTTAGTTGTATAACCACAGTTTTTCATGATTTCTTCAGATATCTGCCATATCACATACAATTTGGATATTTGGGACTGAAGTGCTGTTTATGGGGTTTTGTGAATACTATTCTTTGTTTGACACTTTAGCTATTTTTGAGTTCCACTTTGATTTCAGTGCACTGTCCTTTGTGTGTACACCTCATGTGAGTGATTCATGTTCCATGTTTGTTTTAGTTTGTCTCTTTGTAGTTTGACATTTCCCTCTGTCTAGCCATCTGTCTGTGGGTGTTTGCGGTGTGGCCTGTCAACATAAGTGGCACAATTATTCTGTCCCATTTCAAAGGCTGCCTGTGAAGCGGACAGCATGTGCAGCTGTCTTTCCCCAGAAAATGAAGGATACAAGGGGTACATCTTTCATGGTAAAAACATCTCAAGCATTGTTATTTTTCCCCCATGACAAAATGGTCAGCAAATTAAAAAAAAAAATACAAATGGACACTTTTGGTATCCATATGTACAATTTTAAATAAGTAATATTTGTAAGTAACTTGTAAATAAATATTGAAACATGATTACTAAACTATGGATTACACCCACTGAGCTAGCATGTCGTGCAGTTGTTGAAGTTGCTACATGACTATTGCTACTGGAAATCAGCTACTCAGCTGTTTTATGTCAAGTTATGTGGTGTTCCCTCATTATTTCATTGACAAGTCAGCAATAAAATGCCTTAAAAGTTGTGTTACATAAATCTGTCTTTGAGGACAGCCTGTCCTTTACCATAGAATAGAATAGAATAGAATAATTCTTTATTGTCCACCGATGTGGAAAATTGTCTTTGCTCACCAGCACAAAAAAGACAAAAAAACAGTCATAAAACAGTCATACTAACACACGAATAAAACAAAATAAGATACATAAAATACATGGAAGTAAAGGAAGAAGTAGAATAAGACCTAGTAAGATAAATAAAATGTACAATAAGATCTAATAAAATCAAATAAACAGAAGTAAAGAAGTAAAGCAGTTCAGGTTTAATTTGTGGAGTGGTCACTTTTTGAATTCATTATGGTGACGGCATTTGTATAAAAGATTTTTGAAAGAACCTTTGGCCAGAGGAGCTCTGTAGCGCCTCCCAGACTTCAGAGCTCATATTCTGAGACTTTCTACTTCTGAATGTTTGAGTTATGAACTTGGGATGGACACCCTTGGGTTGGACAATTCTTCTGATGACACTGTTTTCTTTATGAGTGTTTACCACACATATTTAAATTTAATGAATTATTACGTTGGTGTTATCGGCTACTTCTAAGATCTCTTACTTTGTAAATAACCAAAGTGATTAGTGTATAACCACTTTATTTCATAAATGAAACACCAGTAATGACATAATTCTAAGTTTCTCTAATGGAGAATCACGCAGCAAGCCTAACCACATGGTGCAGTGTTATTATTTGAAATTAATACAATGATGTGTTACTTTAAATGAATGGATTTGGTAAATAGCCATGTAAAATTGCAAGTGGGGTAATTTTCAGCCTGCTGTTCATTGCTAATGACCACATAATTGTGACCCTGCACACTCTAAAAGGCAGATATGTCTCCCATGAAAAAATTAATACATGCAGTGGTTTCAAAGCATTTTCAGAACAAAAGAATATAATGTTAGCAGCCAGACATTTATGTGTTTTATCATATTAGACTTAATGTAGTTTTATTGCTTCCTCTGCATGTATCACATACTAAAGTCCTATTTGGACATGCTTAGTTTTAGGCAACAGGATTTCTGTAATACTTATGGCTGATTTGCAAGGGATAAGATTTCTCAGAATAAATAACAGAGATGGGAGTGAATAATCAATAAACAGGCCTGATGCATCTTCATTACCCCATCATGAAAAAAAAACCAAAACAGAAAATGACCACGCTTCTGTATATTTTTCTTTATACATTTCTGGGTTCTCTCCTCTGTGACAGAATGAATATATCTTGTTATTTTATCTGTCATCTTGCATTATCCATTGACTTAATTTCCCCCCTGTTTATTATGGTTCGCAATCTTTCGATATGACATCATATGATAGGTTTAAGGTAATTTCTACAGATTACAGAAGATAAAATGGACCAGAATCTTGAGTGACATTCAATCTAGTCTCATGAATCATTTCATGATATCATATGAAAAGTTAAGAGCAATATGTCATACATAATCCTTTGATATTTTATGCACAGGCATATAAGCATGAGAGGAATATCCACTGAAGTGGCACATTTGGACAGGACCAAAATTACTGAGAAGCTTTGGAAATATTTACTCAACCTCACCTCCCCATGTCAAACTAATACTATCTGAATAGGGCTTACATAGCCTAAAAATAGTTCTTAAAACTCTAAATTTTGATTGTGTACATCAAACTGACTTTCAGTAATGATATTGCATAGACATAGCATGATTTGGCTCCTTCAGGGGTCCAAATCATTCTTTAGGCCACTTTTGTTAATCCCCATGACCATTGTGTGTATTGACTGACTACACTGCTGGTAAATATTTCAGTGGCCATTTCACACAAGCTTGTTGAACTGGTCATCACAAGCCCTAAACTATTGATGTTTAATGAACTAACAGTTACCTAAATGAATGGAACAAATATGGATCTGTGCAGATAAAACCACGCATACAACCATTTGCTCTTTATCTTTCTTTTGTTCTTGCTCACTGTTAAGGTTCTGATTTTGGCTCAGTCATATCCGAGCAGCACAGCGATTCCACCCACACATGCACACAGAACATTTCACTAAAGTGTGTCATACAAAAGAGACACAGGAGAATTCCAGAATGCCGACTTCATTAAGTCCAAATGAAACTTGACCTCTGATTGGAAATACCCTCACATATATTAATTTGACAGTTCAAGAACAGCTGATTCCAGATTCAGGAACTGGAGTAGACTGATTTGAGGTTGCTAAATGACCAACTAAATTGTATCCTCAGAACCTTGTAAAAAAGCCATAACCAATGGAGCGCACATTTCATCATGTGCATTGGAGCTCAGGAAGAAAAATACTGAATTAACAACACAGAAGTGTCAATATTTGGAGAGCATAAATGTATTGATTTAGAAAGAAAACAATAGATGCACAGAGCATGGAGAGAGAGAGAGAGAGAGAGAGAGAGAGATGAGAGAGAGAGAGAGAGAGAGAGAAAACACCAAGTTGGAAACGACTAATTCCACTCAGTCTGAGAGCATCCATTGGTCCCGCACTTCACTACATTCACAGCAGCACGACACTGCCTTGGATCAACAATGGCAACCACCCAGGCAGAAAACCAGTCCATCCCCACATCTCTATAATAACCATTTATCTGCTTCAGCCAGTTGAAGCAAGAGCATCCCCTTGGCCTTCTCCAGCCAATGGGGTCCTCAACATTGAGAAATGCCCTACCTGGCCAAAATGTCAAAGCTGGTACTCCCTCCCAGTGCAAGTGATGATCCTCATCTGAGTCTCCCTGAGTAACTATTCATTTGACAAGTCAGTCCAGTGGTACCAAAAGACATTCTGAAGAAACCGAGTACCAAAGACATCCTAGCCTTCAGCTGCTGATGTGCATCCAAGTCTCAACATCCTTACAGTAAGACAGGCAGCACCAGGACACTAAAGAGTTGAACTTTTGTTCTCCTGCAAAGATTTCAGCATGTCAAACACCTCTGTCCGGCGACCTCAAGACTCCATAAACTCTTCCCAGGGATCTCAAAGGCCAAGAACCCAGAGACATGAATGTCACTGCCAAGATATGCAAATGTCTCTTCAAGTGTAACACTTTAATCGTATACAGATACACTTATGATATCCAAGTCCAGGAAGTCATTAAAATGTTGGATCTTAGTCTAGATCCAGGACGATTATAGTCAATCTGATTCCTCGCTCATCTTCCTAAGTGCTGCAATCGGGGTATCAACTGATTATGCAAAGATCACAGCATCACTTTTGAACTCAAAGTAAGTATATATTTCCTTGCCAACAAAAGCACCCATTTCACTGTTTTCCACAACATGACCCATCCCTGCCTCTGCTCTCACAGTATCTGTGTATAGACTGGCTATGATGTCCAACTATGTATTGGGTATCCCATGAAACAGTTCAACTTTATCTCATTCAGACCAGAAAATTTTGTTTCTCATGGTCTGAGAGTCCTTCAGGTGTCTTTTTTTTTTCTTATATAGCGCCAAATCACAACAAACAGTTGCCCCAAGGCACTCCATATTGCAAGCAAGGCCATACAATAACCATGAAAAACCCCAACGGTCAAACGACCCCCTATGAGCAAGCACTTGGCCACAGCTCAGCTTTTGACAATAGCTCAGTTGGTAGACTGAGCCATCTTGGGTTTGTGGTTCAAATCCGGGGCCCCAACCAGTCAAAAGCTGCATATTACCATTGTGTCCTTGGGCAAGACACTTAACCCCCCCATTGCCTGTGTATGAATGAGGTGGTGGTTGGACTGACCCGAGGTGCCAAATGGGAACCACGCTTCCATTAGTTTACCCCAGGGCAGTTGTGGCTACAATAGTAGCTTACCACCACCAAAGTGTGAATGTGCAAGTGAATGAATATCGCAACTTTTAAAGTGCTTTGGGTGTTTTGAAAAGTGTTCTACAAATTATTATTATCTCAGGATGTCCAAGAGGCCAACCTAATTAACTGAATCAAAAGCTTTGAAAACATCAATGTACACTGCAAATATGTACTGCTGATATTCATGCTTGCATTCTATGAGCAATTGTACTGTATATAATATATATATATATATATATATATATGTGTGTGTGTGTGTGTGTGTGTGTGTGTGTGTGTGTGTACAGTGAGGAAATAGGAAGAGGAAAAAGTATTTGAACACCCTGCAGTTTTACAAGTTCTTCCACTTAGAAATCATGGAGGGTTCTGAAATTTTCATCTTAGGTGCATGTCCACTGTGGGAGACATAATAAAAAAAAAATTAAAAAAATCCGGAAATCACAATGTATGATTTTTTTAAATAATTTATTTGTATGTTACTGCTGCAAATAAGTATTTGAACACCTGTGAAAATCATTGTTAATGTTTGGTACAGTAGCCTTTGTTTGCAATTACAGAGGTCAAATGTTTCCTGTAGTTTTTCACCAGGTTTGCACACACTGCAGCAGGGATTTTGGTCCACTCCTCCATACAGATCATCTCTAGATCTTTCAGGTTTGGCGTTTCAGCTCCCTCCAAAGATTTTCTATTGAGTTCAGGTCTGGAGACTGGCCAGGCCACTCCAGAGCCTTGAAATGCTTCTTACGGAGCCCCTCCTTAGTTGCCCTGGCTGTGTGTTTGGGGTCATTGTCATGCTGAAAGACCCAGCCATGACCCATCTTCAATGCTCTTACTGAGGGAAGGAGGTTGCTTGCCAAAATCTTGCAATACATGACCCCATCCATCCATCCTCCCTTCAATACGGTGCAGTTGTCCTGTCCCCTTTGCAGAAGAGCACCCCCAGAGTATGATGTTTCCACCCCCATGCTTCACGGTTGGGATGGTTTTCTTGGGGTTGTTCTCATCCTCTAAACATGGTAAGTGGAGTTGATTCCAAAAAGCTCTATTCTGGTCTCATCTGACCACATGACCTTCTCCCATGCCTCCTCTGGATCATCCAGATGGTCACTGGTGAACTTCAAATGGGCCTGGACATGTGCTGGCTTGAGCAGTGGGACCTTGCTGCCCTGCAGGATTTTAAACCATGACAGCATCATGTGTTATTAATGTAATCTTTGTGACTGTGGTCCCAGCTCTCTTCAGGTCATTCACCAGGTCCTCCTGTGTAGTTCTGAGCTTTCTCAGAATCATCCTTACCCCACAAAATGAGATCTTGTATGGAATCCCAGACCGAGGGAGATTGACAGTCATCTTGTGTTTCTTCCACTTTCTAATAAATAATGTTGTCTTCTACCAAGCTGCTTGCCTGTTGTCCTGTAGTCGATCCCAGCCTTGTGCAGGTCTACAGTTTTGTTCCTGGTGTCCTTAGACAGTTCTTTGGTCTTGGCTATGGTGGACAGGTTGGAGTGTTATTGAGTGTGTGAACAGGTGTGTTTTATACAGGTAAAGAGTGCAGAATAAGAGGGCTTCTGAAAGAAAAAACAACAGGTCTGTGTGAGCCAGAATTCTTGCTGGTTGGTAGGTGTTAAAATACTTATTTGCAGCAGACACATACAAATAAATTATTAAAAAAAAAAAATCATACATTGTGATTTCCGGATTTTTTTTTTTTTTTTTTTAGATTGTCTCTCACTGTGGACATACACCTAAGATGAAAATTTCAGACCCCTCCACATATATATATATATACATATATATATATATATATACATACAAGGTTGGGTAAGATTACTTTGAAATGTAATCCAAAAGTAATCAGATTACAAGTAATCCAAATGTACGTACATACATACATGTAATCCACACGTATTCTTTCAAAGTAATCCTACCCAACCTTGAATATATATATATATATATATATATATATATATATATATATATACACACACACACACACACGAGGTCTGTCCATAAAGTATAGGTCCTTTTTATTTTTTTCAAAAACTATATGGATTTCATTCATATGTTTTTACGTCAGACATGCTTGAACCCTCGTGCGCATGCGTGAGTTTTTCCACGCCTGTTGGTGACGTCATTCGCCTGTGAGCACTCCTTGTGGGAGGAGTCGTCCAGCCCCTCGTCGGAATTCCTTTGTCTGAGAAGTTGCTGAGAGACTGGCGCTTTGATTGATCAAACTTTTTTCTAAACCTGTGAGACACATCGAAGTGGACACGGTTCGAAAAATTAAGCTGGTTTTCGGTGAAAATTTTAACGGCTGATGAGAGATTTTGAGGTGATACTGTCGCTTTAAGGACTTCCCACGGTGCGAGACGTCATGCAGCACTCCCAGGCGCCGTCGTCAGCCTGTTTCAAGCTGAAAACCACCACATTTCAGGCTCTACTGATCCAGGACGTCGTGAGAGAACAGAGAAGTTTCAGAAGAAGTCGGTTTCAGCATTTTATCTGGATATTCCACTGTTAAAGGAGATTTTTTTAATGAAAGACGTGCGGACGGGTCCGTGCGGACGGGTCCGTGCGGACGGGTCCGTGCGGACGGGTCCGTGCGGACGGGTCCGCGCGTCGGGACACAGCCGGCGCAGTGCGGCGGCACAGGAAAAAAACCTCCGTGTTGATAACCATTTGTAAAATCCAGGCGGCTTTTGATGGCTTTCAGTGGAGTGAGTATATGAGAAATTGTTAACAGCTGGACATGTTCCAACTTGTCCTTAAGGCTTCCAACGGAGGTGTTTTTCCTGTGGCGGAGCGTCGCGGCGGCTGCGAGCCGACGCTGCAATCCGCCCGCACGTCTTTCATTAAAAAAAATCTCCTTTAACAGTATCACCTCAAAATCTCTCATCAGCCGTTAAAATTTTCACCGAAAACCAGCTTAATTTTTCGAACCGTGTCCACTTCAATGTGTCTCACAGGTTTAGAAAAAATTTTGATCAATCAAAGCGCCAGTCTCTCAGCAACTTCTCAGACAAAGGAATTCCGACGAGGGGCTGGATGACTCCTCCCACAAGGAGTGCTCACAGGCGAATGACGTCACCGACAGGCGTGGAAAAACTCACGCATGCGCACGAGGGTTCAAGCATGTCTGACGTAAAAACATATGAATGAAATCCATATAGTTTTTGAAAAAAATAAAAAGGTTATGAGAGCTGTTATGATGAAAAGCTGAAAAACTGGATACATTTCTGATGTGATTTTTCACTGGACTGAGGAACTACACAAAGTCTTTATTTTAAGTATGTGAAGTCAGTGCACAGTATCATGGATTACATCGTTGTGTCATGATTCGAGGTGGCGTGGCACAGAAGGTGGTAGGAAGCAAATGCAGACCCACAGAGAAAGGTGCTGAGTTATTAAAAAAGAATTTATCTGGTAAATTGGCACAGGGTTTGATACACAATGAAACAGTCAGCATGGCGGAGATACAGACAGACGCGGTGCGGAGGTGCAGTCCAAAGAGAGGCAGGGTTCAGGAGCACAGTATGGCAGATATTAGAGGCTGAGACTGAGGCGAGGTCAAAAACAGAATCCTGGTACACAGTAAGGCATAGTTCAAGGGCAAAGACAGAAGCAAGGTCAAAAACAAGCAGGGTCGCAAAACCAGCCCAGTCTCACGTTTTTTTTGTGCTCTCGTGACGAAATGAGTCAAATTTTCGTGACAGTTTTTTTAACTCACTATTGCTAACCCTATGCCTACCCCCAACCCTAACATTAATCATAATCTAATCCTACTCCTTCCCCCCACCCTAACCATAACCACTCTGACACCTCCCCCGCTTCACTGTTAATTTCGTGCAGCCATCACGGAATGAATTAGAATGAATTTGTGCTGCCGTGACGAAAATGAGGTGCTTTTCGTCACAATATCACAAACCAATAGATTAATGTATATTTCGTGCTGCTGAATCACGAATTGCTGTGAGACTGGGTTGGCCAAAACACAGGCAGGCAATCAAACAAGGGCAAAGTAAGGCTGCGACAACGACAAAGAGTACGATGAAATGGTGGGGAAGTGGTGAACTGAAGCTGCTTAAATAAGGGAGGTGATAATGAGAGGAACTAGACACAGGTGTGGAGAACATTCAGGAAGGAGGTGTGACCGGATGAAACAAAGATGAGGGAAGCAGGTGCAAGATTGTGCAAGGAGACGAATGCAAAGTGAACAGGAATTGACAAAAACATGAACATAAAATCACAGATAAGATAAACCTAATCAAGACCTAATAAATAAGAAAAGATAAAGAAGACCCAACCTACCCGAACAAGGAATTAAACAGAAATCAAATTTAAGAACTGAAAAAGATCAACATGAAAATAAAGGTAAAAACTAAACAAGAGTGGAACTCACAAGTGGCAAAAGAGATAACTATAACTAAAGATTACACAATGGAAAAACAACAGCTGGACAGAAACTACGACTGAATAAACCACATGACTAAGTATAATAAACAGAAAGACATGACTAAGGTATGATAAACAGAAAATACATAATAAACAGAAAACAAAACTAGAAACTACAAAATACGGAACAAAAAAAATAAATGATGAACAGAAAACAAAACCAGTGGCAATAATATGACAACAGAAAATCAAAGCCTGAAACATAAACAGGGCCAATACCTGACACGTCGCAATTTTGGACTCCTATTTAAAGTTTGTGTTGGACTGTTAAGCACCAGTGGAACAACAAAATGTTGGTCCCTTTTCTGTTGTTTATAATTAATAAAATATCAAATGACGAGGATCTCTTTAGCCATTATATAAAACAAATAATGAATGTTTTTTCATTCTTTCAAAGGATCGAATATTTAATTAGGTGAAAGCTGGAATGTACCATTCAATGAAGTAAAGCCGACTTGAATGGAACATTCCATCTTTCACCTCATGAAATATTCATACCATTGAACTCATAAGCATACAAATAATGAATGTTTATGAGTTACGCAACTTTCACCAAATTAAATATTAATTTCATTGAAATAATGTATAAACATTTATTATGTGTTTTATATAATGGCTAAAATAGACCCTTGCCATTTGATATTATATTAATTTATAAACAACAGAAAAAGGACTTACATTTTGGGGTGCATTTCAGGGCTTCTGGTTCATTTCCTACTTGTAAGTCAAAAGTCAATGAAAAAGGCTTATATAAATGTGTGTTACCATGTTGCACAGCTGCTGTGAAAATAAAAAAAAACAAACAAAAAAAATACATGCCACCCACGGGATTCAAACGTGCACTTTCCAAAAGCTCTGATTGCCAGCCAGAAACTTTACCACTGAGCTACAATCACTGTCCTGTAAAATGTGTGGGAAAATGCCTTATATCAAGAAGGACATTGATGTATTTAAGAAAAAATACAACCACACACCATATGAAAACACTGCATTTTACTGAATCCCTCTTATAACGCTGGCAATACAAGTATGATCCATCTGTTCCTCTGTAGATGATCCATGGTCACAAACAATCAGTCATTAATTGACGTGAATGAGAAGCATAGTAGAGAAGCTTGAATCTTCGACTGGACTGGGTTGCTTGACGCGACCTGACTTCTCTCTGGACAAGTCCAGAGAGAAGTCAGACTACCAGACCAAGAATTTTAGTTGAGGAAGCTTCTGCGATTTGAAGCAAAACATCCTCACATCAAGCAATCCAGTCCAGTCAAAGATTCAAGCTTCTCTACTATGGAAACCACCTGGACAACTGAGAGCCTACACAGAAACAGAATGAGAAGCAGGGCGCTCTTATCATGTTCACATCTGCTGATGGCATGTCCAGCCAGCCCCTCGCGCGTGTCCTGCCCGACACACGTGTTTTGTGGAAGGTGCACCGCAGGACTGACGCCACATCATGTGGAACAGAGCTCACGTGGGTGACATGACATTGAGATCGCCCGCTGCATGTTATGATCTGACCGTCAATTTCACCTGTGACAGCCTATCAATGTGCGCAGCGTGCATGCACTCACTGCAGCCCATCACAACAGTGATATATGTTTTTATGCAGGACAACATGAGGACAGCAAGCAGACACACGCGCGTTACAGTTGTTAGTTCTGTGGGCGGACACACCCCCTGTCAGTTTAACATACACATCAACTTGTCACTATATCTGTTTGCAAAGCCACAGCCGTAGGAGCACTTAGGCAAATTTCACATCCAGCTCAATAGTGATCATGTGCTGACTGTTCTAGTGCTAATAGTTCGAATGGCCACACGTTTTCTAAGTGTCAAGTGAACGGTGTTAGATGGTCGTGTGTCAGTTTGAATTTGGCCAACACCTGTCGCGAGAGGGTTGGATGGGCTCTCACAGGGCACACTCTGTCTTTCAGCCACTGGTGTGCGCAAGTAGTTGTAGCAACGGGTGTACAAGGCATTGGAGGCAGCTACGATTTTACACGTATTGCATACGATTCATGCTTCATGAGCACTTCATGCACAATACAACCACATTCATACTATGTGTGAAGGGGCCCTTAACAATCTTCTCCAGAAGGATGGCAGGTTTCTTTGGACTACTTTCCTGTGCTCAGATTAAGCAGCCCAGCAGGAACTTACAGTAATGTCGGGAGAGCGTGAGGACTTGTAATTGTTTTTTTTTTTGTTTTTTTTTTGCGGTTTTGCAAGTTCTCCCACTTAGAAATCATGGAGGGGTCTGAAATTTTCATCTTAGGTGCATGTCCACTGTGAGAGACATAATCTAAAAAAAATCTTAAAAAATCCAGAAATCACACTGTATAATTTTTAATGATTTATTTGTATGTTACTGCTGCAAATAAGTATTTGATCCCCTACCAACCAGCAATAATTCTGGCTCACACAGACCTGTTAATTTTTTTTTAAGAAGCCCTTTTATTCTGCACTCTTTACCTGTATTGATTGCACCTGTTTGAACTTGTTACTTGTATGAAAGACACCTGTTCACACACTAAGTCAATCACACTCCAACCTGTCCACCATAGCCAAGACCAAAGAGCTGTCTAAGGACACCAGGGACAAAACTATAGACCTGCACATGGCTGGGATGGACTACAGGAAAACAGGCAAGCAGCTTGGTAGAAGACAACTGTTATATTATTTATTAGAAAGTGGAAGAAACACAAGATGACTGTCAATCTCCCTCGGTCTGGGATTCCATGCAAGATCTCACTTTGTGGGGTAAGGATGATTCTGAGAAAGCTCAGAACTACACAGGAGGACCTGGTCAATGACCTGAAGAGAGCTGGGACCACAGTCACAAAGTTTACATTAGTAACACATGATGATGTCATGGTTTAAAATTCTGCAGGGCAGCAAGGTTCACCTGCTCAAGCCTGCACATGTCCAGGCCCATTTGAAGTTCAACAGTAACCATCTGGATGATCCAGAGGAGGCATGGGAGAAGGTCATGTGGTCAGATGAGACCAGAATAGAGCTTTTTGTAATCTACTCCATTTACCATGTTTAGAGGATGAGAACAACCCCAAGAAAACATCCCAACCGTGAAGCATGGGGGTGGAAACATCATACTCTGGGGGTGCTCTTCTGTAAAGGGGACAGGACGACTGCACCGTATTGAAGGGAGGATGGATGAGGTCATGCATTGCAAGATTTTGGCAAACAACCTCCTTCTCTCAGTAAGAGCATTGAAGAATGGTCATGGCTGGGTCTTTCAGCATGACAATGACCCCAAACACACAGCCAGGGCAACTAAGGAGGGGCTCCGTAAGAAGCATTTCAAGGTCCTGGAGTGGCCTGGTCAGTCTCCAGACCTGAACTCAAAAGAAAATCTTTGGAGGGAGCTGAAACTCCAAACCTGAAAGATCTGGAGAAGATCTGTATGGAGGAGTGGACCAAAATCCCTGCTGCAGTGTGTGCAAACCTGGTGAAAAACTACAGGAATAGTTTGACCTCTGTAACTGCAAACAAAGGCTACTGTACCAAATATTTACATTAATTTTCAGAGGTGTTCAAATCCTTATTTGCAGCAGGAACATAGAAATACATTATTTAAAAAAAACAAACATTTTTTTTTTTTTTTTTACATTATGTCTCTCACAGTGGACATGCGCCTAAGATGAAAATTTCAGACCCCTCCATGATTTCTAAGTGGGAGAACTTGCAAAAACACAGGGTGTTCAAATACTTATTTTCCTCACTGTATGAAATTGCTGTTAATTTAATGCTGTTAATTTTTGAGATTCTGCTATTTTGTTCAGTGCACAATAACCATTTCATAACAAGAAAGAATGATTCATGGAAATGTACAAGGTCTGTTAGAAAACTATCCGACCTTTTTATATTTTGCAAAAACCATATGGATTTGAATCACGTGTGATTGCATCAGCCAAGCTTGAACCTTCGTGCGCATGCGTGAGTTTTTTCACGCCTGTCGGTTGCGTCATTCGCCTGTGAGCAGGCTTTGTGTGAGCAGTGGTCCACCCCTCTCGGCGGATTTTTATTGCGAATAAAATGTCTGAACGATTTGGAGCTTTGCTGCATCAAATTTTTCCAGAAACTTTGAGAGACCTCCAGGTGGACACCATTCGGAAAATTCAGATGGCTTTCAGGGGCGATTTTATGGGGATTACACAGATTAAGGAGTGCTCCAGCCGGTTTAAAGACCGCCCCCAGTGGCCGAGAGCGCGGCGCACTCCGAGCACTGATCAACAGGCTGAAACCCCGCTGAAACACCAAGATAATTTCCAAAGTGAAGGCTTTGTTGATCCGGGACATTGTCTGACTTCCACAGAAATGGCAGAAGACGTGGACATCAGCACTTTTTTGGCACATTCCACTGTTACAGGAGTTTTTGTCATGGAAAGAGAAGCAGAGGGATGCGCCACGGAGCCGCTCATGGCGCGGACAAAAGCACCTCCGTGTTGGTCTCACAGAACGGCTTTCAGAGGCTTTTCAGTTGTGTGACTATCCGCGAAATTGTGGATGAGCTGGACATGCCAGAACATGTCCTGTGAGGCTTCATCACGGCGTTGCTTTATGCCATGTGGCTCCGTCCCGACGCGCGAATTTCTCCGCTCCTCTTTCCATGACAAAAACTCCTGTAACAGTGGAATGTGCTGTTCATTTCCAAACTGAACGCTGTGTTGATCTGGGACATCGTCTGACTACCACAGAAATTGCAGAAGACGTGGACATCAGCACTTTTTTGGCACATTGAGACAGACGTGCGGAGAAATTCACCTGTCAGGACGGAGCCGCATGGCGCATAGCAACGCCGTGATGAAGCCTTACAGGACATGTTCTGGCATGTCCAGCTCATCCACAATTTCTCGGATAGTCACACAACTGAAAAGCCACCGAAAGCCGTCTAAAAGCCATCTGAAAGCCATCCTGTGAGACCAACATGGAGGTGCTTTTGTCCGCGCCATGAGCGGCTCCGTGGCACATCCCTCCACTTCTCTTTCCATGACAAAAACTCCTGTAACAGTGGAATGTGCCGAAAAAGTGCTGATGTCCACATCTTCTGCCATTTCTGCCATGTTATGTCCATGATGGATGTCATTTAACAGATATATTGTCATTCCCTCTCATGGGTTATACAATGTATATGAGACATCATGATGACCACAGCTGTAACACGAGACATGCAGGTGCACAAAGCCCATTCATTTGAACACTTTGCTGCTCCAGACAGGGGAGCGTGTCTGATCATGTAAGCGCAGGCAGGAGCCTCTGAAGCTGTCATATGATCGCTGCTCACATGCGCAGACTGAGGCGATCAGATCATCTCAGCGCACACAGGAGCTCCAAAGCTGTCTGGTGATCATGGGTCTTGTGCGCCCACCAAGGCAATCACATCATGTCATGTCACATCATGGATTGGATGTCATTTGAAATCAAGGAGGGCGGGAACTGACCACAGCCCACAGCCAGGGACTGCGTTTCTGCGGCTGTTTGCACAGCTCCACATCTCAGCTGACTGCTGGGGATCACATATTGTCACATGTGCTCCAACCACCCATGTACAAGGCATGGTGGTGCATGCGTGTGTACAAACGATGAAGACATAAGGAAAAATAAAAACAAAAGAAATCACCTTTGGTTCGCTCACAGCCATGTCTCACTGTACACGGTGATGACTATGCAGCCAGGCTGGGCCATCTGAAATTATCCATGTGATCTTTATGATCAGTCAGCTGATGAGGATAAGGTCATGTCATGTTATTGGATCATTCCACCTTGCATCGGGAAACCTCAAGATGATTTGGAAAAAGATGGAAGGAACTGGACTTTGAGATGTTTTCATTGAAGCTGGGTTGATATCAACTGGATCTTTGATGGGTGTTCTCATTGGCAATTGATGCCAGGCCCATCAATTGCCATAAAGTTATTGTGGAATCTCTTGAACGCTTGCTCCTCACACCGTTCATGGCTTCACATGATGAAGCTCGCCTTCAGATGCTTGGTGTTTTGTCATCAATTTCACATGATGGTGAAAGTACTCCTCTGAATGACCTGCACGTATGTTCATATGTGATGGAGTACACAGCGTTCAAAGATGGTGCTAAAAAAGCAAACTTGGGAAGATGGCACAACTGTGGGTTTCATACATGGATCATGTATTGTTGTTGCTCAGTCTCATACGGGCTGTTAAAACCAACTACCCCCTGTATACTCAGTGCCTGTGCTTGATGCCTGACTTGTTCTTTCTTTACGTTGGCTTCAATTATGCCAGGTACTTAACATACTTTTCTACACACTTGGTGAACAACAAACTGTCCCATCCTAGAACAACTTGAGAGGTGGTGCATTCAGCATGGCCTGATTGTTTATACCTGACAATCGATGTCCCATGGACAAAACCATAGAGGAAACATTCATGTGTCATTCCAAATTCAGAGGAAGTCAAGGTTCTGGAGCTGGACTGACAGGTATACAGATGAACTATGGTGCTTATCAGAGGTGGTGTAGGACAACCAAGGAGAGAGCAAAGTATCTCCAAGCAGCAAATAGGATGGCTGATATGACAGGAGACAGTGATGGAGACAGAGAAACAACCCACCAGGACATCCGGCCAATGACAGTGACAAGAGGAGAAAGCCGTTTTGAGAAAACAGTTGAAACATTTGTCAATCTATTTAATGCTGCTGATAAAGAAAGACTGGTGTGCATTTAGGTGTCTCTGCATCACCAGAAGTGGGAAATGATATTCTCCGAGGGGAAGAAGTTGGGCTTGAGGAGGAACAAATATTTTATCAATGAAAGATGGCAGAGAGGAAATGGGTTCTTTGACCCAATCAAGAAACTGAAACTGAAGAAGTTTGGCAACATGAAAAAAAGAGTGTGAAACTAAAGACATCTACCAATAAGGAAGTCCAGTATAGCCAAAAGGGGAATATAGCATTCCAGTTGCTGGTAAAGTCTCAGAAGTTGTTGGATGATAAGCTCGACTTGCAGAACTGATGAGCTTCCAACTCACACCTGTTTGATACAGACTTGCATTGGCTAATGGATTCTTGAGTAAGACGGACAAATCTTAATGGATATGCCACTTAGTGGGTGACAGCAAGGATACCATGGTCACATCATATCCCAATGAAATATTGGTGAGAGAGGATGGAAATGCAGTATTCTACTGTCGACATGACCAACCAGAGAAATTTTATGGCATTGCAAGATAAGCCCTGGAGGAATCTATTCTGAAGTCAAACTCTAACATGCGTGTTTAGCACTGATATGCATGCTCCCAGTGAAGGCGATGGAAAGGCAGTGACAAGGTCTGACGAGATCAACTGGAGACACCGTGTCCTGTGTTGAGATAGAATCCATGCAATCCACTCAGGAGGAGACAGACACCAGAGTTGTGTTATACTGCATGTATATGCTCAGGACGTGAGGTATGTAACAGCCAGGGTGAAAACATCTGATACAGATATATTTTTCATCCTGCTTCACCATGCTCATTGGCTTACTGACCTACAAGTTCTATTTGAAACAGGAAACATCAGCAATCTGGCAGAATCATATAGTGCAGTGTTTACAGCAGCACTACTTGGGCTACATGCCTTTTCAGGTTGTGACAGCACGCTCACATTCAAATATAAAGGAAAGGTGAAACCCTTGAAACTGTTGCAGAAGCATCAGAAATTTCAGGCAACATTTGCATAATTAAGGAAGTCGTAGACCGTTGCTAAGGGGGTGGTGGCTTTGCTAGTGGAATTTACCTGCCTACTCTATGGGGATAGACAAGCAGAAAAAGTGAATACATTGAGACATACTTGAATTGTGTTGTGAGGATGGAAAGCTGAAGCCATCGAAGCCATCGAAGAAGGTTGATCTAGCCTCTTTGCCATCGTGTCAGAGCCCCTTAGTTGAGCACATCATCTGGGTAAATTTCCAAGTTGGTATATGGAAGCATGCACATAGACCTAAACTGGACATTCCTGATCCTACATGGCTGAACTGTTGAAGGTCTGCATATTTAGCCAAAATGGTTGGGAAAGAATGTGGTGCCAACCGAACGTGTTGACATTATTGACACCATGAACCAAGAGGATCAGGAGGAGGACAGTGAAACAGAAAGAGAAAGTGACAGTGATACTGAGAGCGAGGAAGATTCAAGCAGTGATAGTGAAGGCTAGATTGGTTGCAAGTCACCCTTCGTAATTGCAAAATTTGGCAGTTGGATAAGTAATGCTTATCAATGACAAGAAGAAGCCAAAATACAATTTAAGCCAGTGTGGGAATAATTTTACCGGAGGTTTGTATGGCCCAGGAAACACAATTTTTGACTAAAAGTCACAAAATGGTACATTGCGTCATCGGTGCGAAGAGGTATATCTCTGAAACTGTGGCACCCCTCTGGAATTCTTTACAGTCAAAAACATTACTCGCGCCTACCTTAAAAGATTTGAAAATTTGGTTGAAAATCTACAAGCGGTTTGGCCATAGCAGCCTTTTAATTTGGGAATGTGGTGAATTTTGACTTCTTTAAAGTATGCGTGACCTTTTGGCATATATTTACATAACCAGTGACATAATCAACATTTAATCAATACCACAAGACCTTTCAAATGACACTTAATTTGCTGAGATATTAAAATGATAACTGTGTGGTCTGATCAATTTCATTTGTACAACATTTAATTGCTTCCGCTGCTGTGAGAGTGCAATGTGGTATCACACCTGTCACCGTGGTCGCACTGTGTTTGTGCGCGTGCACAAAATTGTGCATGAAACTGTCGCTGCAGGATTGTACGCCATTCGTACATGGCTGTACAACCGTCTGTTCCTCCCAACTGCGGCTGGAATTTTTCGTGTTTCGCCCATTCAGCTGGTTTGGGCCTGATTCACCCAACTTCATGTTATGTGGGAAGAGGCCTTTACCAATATGCTTGTTCACAGCCTGGGCAATGTCTTGACACTGTGGCATAGTGCTTTGAGGTGACTTAAATAAATTTAATTGAACTATTTGTTCCTGCATCTTTCAATGAGGGAACAGAAGAAGCATTTAATCCTCTTTGTTATATTGTTTAATTTAGTTCATTTTTAAAATGCTGGGTAAGAAAATTAGATTTGCACAAGATCGTTTTGTGTATGTCTTAAAATACTATTGAGTTATTTGTTATTGAAATTTTCAAAAATTTCCATGTTAGTTCACAGTTTCAACAACTGAGTGAAAATGTAGAGAAAAATAAAGAGAGAGAAAGAAGAATGAGACATATTCTGTGTTGTACATGTAACTGACTATAATTAATTGGCGTCTCATTAATCACATTCTTGTCTAACCTAATGTCTCACTCCATGGTGCCAGACAATAGCCGTTGGGGGGTAGGGGGTACTGTTTCTGTGTGTGCGCCACAAGCAAACAGGCTGTTTTGCAGCAGCAGTTAATGAAATGGGTGGTTATCAAGGCAAACAGGCCTCATTAAGTCCAGCGTAATGACCTGTGTCACATTTCATCTCGTCTCCACTCTCTCGCTGTCTCTTGCCTATTTGCTTCATTTTTCCTTTCACTTACAGCATTCTGAAGGAGGGGATTAAACTGAAATTGAATTCTGAGCCATATTTCAAAAGGTAAGGATGTATTTGGGGAAAAAAGCTCCCTTAGGTAGTATTTACAGTGAACTCACATTTTGAAGTGTCATCTTTGAAGCCCCTCTTGTATAAAAGGCATGTGTGTGGTGTGTCAGTAGAAACCATTGGCATGCTTTACTTACTGCACATGCCTGCATTCACCGCCAATACTGGTGACGGCTTGTTCAGTGGTCTTTAACATAATGTGTTGTCTGTTATTTCCTGGCTAGTGTTTTATTAACTTTTGTCTCTGTTTTCTTCCATCATGGATTTGAAGTTTCTGAACAACCTCGAGCTTTCCAGCCTGTCACACAGACTGCATGTGTGTAGTGTGTCCAGTAAAGGAGCAATCGTGCGAAAAGTGGAGTTGGGCGAGTGCTGGCAAATGTGTGGCATTGAGTGACGCATTTGTGACAGATCATGGCAAGTGATACATGAGCTTGTAAATGTCATGTACAAGCCTCCTGTATGAAAGGGCCTTTGGTTTGGACCTGGGATTATAATGTCACAGTGTTGTACTTCCCTCCTTGCTTTGTTTCACATTTACATCCAGTGCCCATAGTCCTATAACTCACAGTACCACTTGCACTCCTCTAGGTGTGCTGGTATAAAGTGAGATGTGGTCAAATGCAGAGCTCTTCCACCAAAACAAAGTGTCTGAGCTAACACCAGAAAATATCTGGTGTAAAGTCCAGTACTAGTACAACGAGCGCAACAGTGAGATCACCAATCACTTGTAATGGGGTAATATTTATATGATGGCATATCATGCCCACTGGATGCAAAGAACAAATAAAAAAAACCCTTAAAATTTCAAAAACATATTTTTTAGAAAACTCTCTCTCTTTGATGATTATGGTGTCTTTTGAAGCTTAGAAATTAATTATCAGGCCAAAAACCTTCCAATGAAATAAAGGTAAATTATGTCCCCTGTCATACTTCTACTCCCTCTTCTGTATCCATAATAAAGGATAATGATAGAAATGACATCTCATAAAACAAAACTGCTCTGTAATAAATGAATAAGATTGTTTGTGGCCCATCTTAAAGATGAGAGGGGTTCATGCACTTGTACCATCCACTCACCTGAATGTATTATTTTCTCTGATAACAAAACAAAAATGAGATGATTTTTTTCTGTGCTGTATATGTCACTTGAATGATTTATGACTCTGCTTTTTTTTTTTCTAAGGGTTGCAAACATGCAATAATGCACATCACCATGCATAACTATAAGTATCAATATTTAATCTTAAAGACTAAAAATTGTAGTTATGAACTTTACAGGACAAAATATAGTTGCATGTCATATTTTATTCCTCTGATAGATTCAAGAGGCAAATTGTTTAAATAATGTTTTCACTGTGTGAACATGTACAGTGTGAAACATTTTGGATGTGTCAAACACAGAATTAAATTGAATTACACAGCTTCTCATATCAAATAAAAAACAGCCCTCAAATTGCTGCAGGATTCACTCTCAGACAATTTGGAGTTAATTAATCCTGTATAGAGGTAGTAATCCTTTCACTAGCATCTAATTCCGCTATACCACAACTCTATGTGCCTGGCAAACGCCAGTTCAGTGGGAAGGACACATGCTGGAGTTGGTGGTTACCAAGAAACCTGCACCCTCTTTGACCTTTCTGGAGTCAGGTTGAGAAATTATTTCTTTGCTACTCTCTTGTGTTGACTAAAAAAACACCTTATATAGAAGAGAGCATTGCATTATCCAATCAGATTTCCATGTCCTGTCTCCAGGGGAAAAAAAAAAAAAATCTGTCAATCCTTCAGAATTTTAAGTGACTCCATCTGCTGACTAAAACAAGTGGGGACTGTGTTGTTGGTTGTCAGATTGTTTAAGCAATCAGATTTTGAGATTTCGATTTTTGGCACAGCAACGTGAGTATTATTGGGTGATCAAGAGATGACATGAAGACAAGATGATCTTTACAGATTGAGTAACACTACCACTAAACCACCATGAATCCCAAACATTTTAAGAAATGGTCAGCCTGAAAACAGGTTTTACTTTTTATTTACTCATACAGAAAACGCATATTGTCATAACTACCCCCCCCCCCCCCCCCACCAAAAAAAAAAAAACAACAACAAGAAAAAACAAAGCATGTCAGTCTATAGCCAAACCCCCATGGAGCAAACTGGTGCTGGGTTGAAAAGATAGATTCACCGGTTTTAAATCAGTTCTCATTTTAATTCCCACAGATCATTATATATATATATATATATATATATATATATATATATATATATATATACACACACAGTGAGGAAAATAAGTATAATAATTCATTAGCAGACTTTTTTCAGTAGAATGGATCTTGGGAGCATGAGCCTGACTAAAACCTTTCAGCTTCTGGGGGGGCTCTGCCCCCATATTCCCCACCTTTTTAAGCATTTTTCTTTGTTTGCTTTTCAGCTGACCACCCTAGTTGCAGCCCTCTTACCCCCTGCCACTTTAAGCATTTTTTTAATGTATATGTAAATTATTATTCAACGTTTTCAGCTAGCTGACAGTAGGGCTGCACAATATGGCCAAATTATCGTATCTCAATATTGTCATATAAATCGTCATGTAAATGTCACTTATATACATGCTGTCCATATTCTTAGGTGGGTAGGGAGAGTTCCCATGGGATAAAAAGCTTTTCAACCTACCATCCCTGGTTCTCAAGACCAGGCACCTAAGTGGCTCTACTCTACTTTTTTTTTTTTTAAAGATATTTAGGTGTACCTTAGTAAACACTAGTAGAGTTCCACCTTAGATTTGGAATGTATAACAGAAGAATATACCTTTCTGAATTTTCATATCAGTATGATATACGATATGACTATGTTTTGACACAAAGTGCAGCAACACTGAAAATTAAACATTCTTAAATAAACAGCAATAATACCACACTCATTTTTCACTCATCATAAGGTTAGGATACTGTACCCTCCCAAAGTATTGGAACACTTGGAATTTCACACATTTTAACTTGTTTATGCCATTTTAAATACAAGAAAAACAAAAAATAAAGAAAAAAAATTCTAAAATTATCTTCCTCAAACTCAAACTGAAAGCAAATCTCTAAAACTTGATAAAAGCTGTAAATAATAATCAGTTTTATTGCCAGTTTTCTTTAGACAAGTCAGGAGATGGAAACGTGATAAGAATGATAAATGGTAAGAATGGTGACAAAGGTCAGTTTCAGTTTGTAACAGGGGTCAAAAGTTAAAGTTGTTCCACTAATTTTGCTCCAGCTATATTTGTGCTGAATGTGATGCTTGTATCACCATTTGAAGGATTGTTTCAGTTATCTGCTGCACGAATAAGCCAACGTGAACCAGCTGTTTTCTGTTAGTTTAAACATGTTGACACTCTTAAACAGCTGACAGACAGACATGGCAACCTGATTAAAGGAGAAATGCTGCTCTTAACAGCCTGGACTTCATTTCTGGCATAAAATATGGTCATTTACTCACCAACATAAGTTTTGTGTGATTAGAAGTCCATAGTCCAAACGACGGGTTCAGTTCAAATCTGGAGCAAACATTTTTCTTTTTCTTCTTAGGTGGATTAGAGCTTTTTGTGGTACACAGCACAAACTACTGGACAGGAGGAACCTAGCAGTCAATGTGATTCACTGATTTGAAAATGTAGGTCTTTCAACCAGACGTGTGGTGCTGTGACATGTAAATCATCTGTGCCCAATCAGATTTCAGAGGACTCCAGTGATACCCCGGCCTCCACTCTAGCTCCACCCATGCCAGGAAGTGTTCAACATTTCCTGTTTCACTATGACAGAGAATTCGGCACTTCCTGTTTGAGTGTGAGCTTGCCACTGATTTCCTGCGAGATTCCATGGGATCTCGTCTGTCAATCCAAGACGTGTTTGACATTTGAACATTTCCTGGACTTGTATTTTGGCACTTCCTGTTTCGGACACCTTGTACCAGGGGTGGGCAATCATGTGCCATAAAGGGCCGAGACACTGCAGGTTTTCCGTGCAACCAGTCACCTCAGCAGGTGAGTTCATTAATGATCAGGTGTCTCAGCAGGTGATTTCATTGACAACCAGGTGTTTATGTTCAGAGGAGAAGCTCATCAGCAACCCACCTGCTGAGGTGAATGGTTGCATGGAAAACCTGCAGTGTCTCGGCCCTCGATGCCCACCCCTGCCTTGTACCATGAGTGAGTTTCGCGACGCTTCCCTCATATTAAAACTGGATGGTAAATTCTAGAAAATACCTCTGGACCCCAAAGGGTGAAATAGTTTTATTCCACTCAGAAAAAAATAAAATAAAATAAAAGAAATGTCATGAATATGGAGAGATCTGTGGAATGTCAGCAGCAATGTTATTTAAGACAATTCAATTGTGGAAATATAGCACAGAAGGCATAGGTGTACAATGCACAGTGTAAGAATCTTTTCTACCAGTGGTTGCCAAAGTGGGGTGTATTGTGGGGGAAGACACAGCAAGGCAACAGAATAAGGAATGGTTTGTTGCTGTCCATATGCTTTAGTTGCATTGCTTTGTGACAGACACAGCAAACTGGAGAGTTAAAATACTGAACAAAATATAATATTTTTGTAGTTATATAGTTTTGTGTGCATTTTGGTGGTTTCTGAATAGTGTTTGGGCTAGAAACCATCACCTGTATCTGGCAATACGAATGTGTTTTCAATTTAGTTTTGCTTTGGTGATAGATTCTGCAAACATTCTGACCTTCCCTAGCAAATAAAAATCCTGTCTAGTGACAAATTGGCCAGTTTGTTGTTAGAAAGAGCAGTGTAGCTCCTCCAAGGGACAAACAGCCAGCACCTCTGCCTCAGAGATGGGGGCAATAGAGAGCCTTCAGTTCATGTTTACTACACAAAAGTTTACTCTTTCAAAAGTTAAAAGAACAACAACCAAACAGTCAAATGTTTTGATTGTTCACTCTGAAAATGGAGGATTTAATTTCTAAACTAAGTCATTTTTCAAAACTGGACTTTCAATCAAAGCAAGAAGGCATAAATACTAGGACACGGACACCGGAGCTATGAGGTTTGCTTCAAATGATGAGACACAATATAACTTACTCTTTTCAAATGGAGAAAGACAGAGAGACTTTTAAAACTCAAAGATAAGGAAGACTTTTACAACAAAGTCACAGAGATTTTTGTCCAGAATGAAAGGCGAATGGACTTCATTTTGGGAATAACTCTGTGTCTGATGATTTGCATACATTCATGCTGGTTATACGGTTGCAAATAGAGCTTTACCGGTGACACATTAGCGGAGCCATAAAACTGCTATTTGCGACCGCATAACAGCATGAACATCCGCAAATCATCAGACATGAGGGGGTTATTCCCATTCTAATTCAATTCCATCGTTTGCACAGTTTATTTTTCTGTAGGTAATTTGGTTGGCGAAGCTTACCGTCGAGCCGAGGCAGCGTCACTCCAACAGAAGTCAGGGTACGGAGTAATCCATCAAACGAGAAAATCCATCAAATGTGAAATGGTAATTTTGTATGAGAATCCACATCAATGCTTTTGTATGGTAGCTTAAATTTACCCATTTAGGTGGTGGCGTCGGTACGCAACTTTCTCCCGCTCTCAGCTAACAGCCAGCAACGTGCACAGCCGGTGTTCTGTCAAATTGTGCCTCTAATCGCATACATCGACAGTTCTGCATCCCGACAATCAGAATCCACATCAGTACTTTCATATAGCAGCTTAAATTCACCCATTTAGGCGGCACGCAACTTTCTCTCGCTCTGAGCTAACAGTGCTAACAGCTAGCAGCGCGCGTGGCCAGTGTTCTGTCGAATTGTGTGTCTCGTCAGTTCCGCATCCTGACAATACTGTACATCCGTGAGCATATGCAGTTGCACAGAGGACAGGAACGATATTCGACAGTAATGACATCTCATCAGAACACCAGTAATACACCAGCACGGAGTAATACATCCAAATGTGAAACGGTCAAATATTTTGCACCGTTACCCCAATATTATATGGTCTGAAATCTCACACACTTAATCAATAAGATTCACTAAAAAAATGTAATTGCATTACAATTACAAGTAAAGGTAGGTATACTGCATTATACAGTGGTATGTTTAAAAGGGTTTTCAATTTTATAAAAAATTAGGATGACACCCAGAAAACTAAATTTCTATATAGATTTAAAAGTAAAATTTTGATCTTGAAAACAAAACAATATATATATATATATATATATATATATATATATATACTGTTTGAATGCGCTTTGGCTGATATGCTAAACAGAGTGGGAAGAGATTTTGTGTGGTAAAAAATTAAACATCTTCTGAAAATACTGAGTCATGCCTCCTGTCCTACTTGAGTCAATGCTACACTTTTGTTGAACTATCTATACTAAAAGTTTAAATCATTAGATTATAAAGCTTTAAAAAAAACAACTGAATAGTTCATCTTAGGTCAAAAAATTAGCTTTGAATTCAAACTGTGTTTGTGTTGTCATATTTTTTGTCTAAATTGAAATCCATTTTTGCACACCACTCTACACTTTTGTCTGTGTTTAATGTATGTGAACTGTGGAACTGCAAGAGCGAATATGCTCCCTCTAAGCTGCTATAAATTTAACATTCTGCCAAGGCCAAATATGTAGCCCTAATGATGTGTAAGGAATACTGATATGAAACATAACGAGCAGTCAATGTAAAATCTGTAGACTGAAGTAATTCTATTAGCATTATATTATTATTCTATTAGCAATATATGTTTGTAAATCTGACTTTGAAAGTCAGTGCCTCCCAACTACAAGCCTCAGTGCCCATCATTGCGTTGGCTATGATTCTTGTGTCCTGCTGGTAACAATAATAAACAGTCTGTAGAGAATGTTTAGCCTATACTTGCATTTGGCACATAAAGGAGGTGTTTAAATCCTGCTGGTGAGGTCGGGTACACGTCACCTCTGGCGAAGTGGCGAATCCAAAGGTGAGAATTCATACTTCCACAACTGGCTGCTCGGTGAAAACACCCCCGGGCCGTATCTTGTCTATTGAAATCTACTCGTTTGGATTTGTCTCTAGCTTGCTTCTATCAGCCAGCTGATGGCTATCATTGCCTGGAATGATGAGATTTATGCACCAAGCTGACCTGAAATGAACAATTGTACTTTAAATTGACTTTATTGAGGAGGGGGTACTGCCCAACCTTGAGGATATGGTAGTCCAATATTAGAAGTGCAATTAAACTGAGCTCACATGCATTTAGCCTGTGCTCGTGCTGCAGCCCTGTGCTTTGTTCATGAGTCAGACATAAAAATATTGCTCTTTCCTTCTAAAACTATGTTATAATTGCATATCCAACAGTTCAAATTTTTAAATATCCCGGGGTAGAAACTCTCGATTAAATAGGACATTACACTTCTGGTCTAAAAAAAAACTAAGTGCTCCCCTCAGAGCAATGCAAGGCCCCTCTGCAAATCTGTGTCTGGTGCCGGGTCTTCCTGAAGGTGAGACCAATCTTAACTGTGCTTCATGACTATGACTGTGGAGTTGAAACAGGAAAGGTTAAGATTGTAAAAACCTGAATATAATAATATTTCAAAAATGGCCAAAATTAAACAAAACAACCAAATTAATGATATGTAGTCTCAACCTCTCTTTCCCACCTCCTCCACAGAAATAAATAAATAAATAAATAAGCACACTTCACCTGGATGCAAGGTCGCGCGCTCACTCATGAGGCTTAAGCAGGGAGGCCACAGAGTAGCTGATTACACAATAGACTTCCGCATCCTGGCGGCAAAGAGTGAATGGAACCCCGTAGCTGTTCTGAACGTTTTCTTCCAGAGACTGGCTAACCATATCCAGGACCACCTCATAGCCATTGATCTCCCAGATCTCGATGAGCTTATCACTTTGGTGATCAGAACCAATTGTTGGATGACAGACCGACTCTACAGGGAGCCCCTCTTCTCCAACCAGTGTTAGGACACTCCATCTGTTCAAGCCGCAGCTCCAAGTCACACCTGCACCAGCCCACCGCACAACTCTGAAGAGCCCATGCAGCTGGGGTGCACTCTGATAGGAGGGCTTATGTTACTACTGTGGTCAGTCAGTAACATAACCCTAACCCTAACCCATGTGATCTCCAGCTGTCAGGTCGGGGTGCCTCGGAGTGGACTAAGCCTGTATTACGGGTGAGTCTAAACTCAATTTCTTCCTCCTTGGCTCAGAATATTACACTCAACAAAAATATAAACGCAACACTTTTGGTTTTGCTCCCATTTTGTATGAGATGAACTCAAAGATCTAAAACTTTTTCCACATACACAATATCACCATTTCCTTCAAATATTGTTCACAAACCAGTCTAAATCTGTGACAGTGAGCACTTTTCCTTTGCTGAGATAATCCATCCCACCTCACAGGTGTGCCATATCAAGATGCTGATTAGACACCATGATTAGTGCACAGGTGTGCCTTACTCTACTGGTCAGAGAGTCTGGCTATCCACATGGAACGTGCCCCTGCGACGACTGCCCAGGAAACTTGCTCCCAAGTTTGTTGGTCCATTCCCTATATCCAAGGTGATTAATCCTGTTTTTGTTCATCTTCATCTTCCGAGGTCCATGCGGATTCATCCAACACTCCATGTCAGCTATGTCAAACCAAGACCAAATATGTAGCCCTACTTATGTGTAAGGAATAATGACATTAAACATAACAAGCAGTCAATGTAAAATCTGCTGACTGAAGTTATTCTATTAGCATTATATGTTTGTAAATCTGACATTGAAAGTCATTGCCAGTCTGTAGACAATGTTTAGCCTATACTTGCGTTTGGTGCATAAAGGAGGTGCATAGAGTTTAACTCTACTTGAAATGGGACCAAATGTAATCTAGGCAGAGTCTATTTTATTCTGAAAAAAATGACTGTGTGATGTGTCAGAAGGAAAAGGAAGCTAGTGTATTTCAAAAAGTCCAGCCAAACCATGGCTGATGTACATAATCACATAAGTGCACACTTAACAAAATTTTAACTATTAGAGAAAAAATTACTCATAACCATCCCAAAGACGTATCGTTATCTTTGGCTGCTTTCAGTGATGCCGGTATTTGGTTAGACTCTTTCTCTCCGATTGTTCTGTCTGAGTTATTTTCATTAGTTACTTCATCCAAACCATCAACATGTTTATTAGACCCCATTCCTACCAGGCTGCTCAAGGAAGCCCTACCATTATTTAATGCTTCGATCTTAAATATGATCAATCTATCTTTGTTAGTTGGCTATGTACCACAGGCTTTTAAGGTGGCAGTAATTAAACCATTACTTAAAAAGCCATCACTTGACCCAGCTATCTTAGCTAATTATAGGCCAATCTCCAACCTTCCTTTTCTCTCAAAAATTCTTGAAAGGGTAGTTGTAATACAGCTAACTGATCATCTGCAGAGGAATGGTCTATTTGAAGAGTTTCAGCCAGGTTTTAGAATTCATCATAGTACAGAAACTGTTGTGTGGGCCGCTGAAGAGGAGGTACTGCTGGCCCACCACCACCAGAGGGCGCCCTGCCTGGAGTGCGGGCTCCAGGCACCAGAGGGCGCCGCCGCCTCACGTGAGCAGCTACGGTGACAGCTGTCACCCATCACCTGAGACAGCTGACGGCAATCATCTGTGGGGTATATCAGCAGGACGGCACCTCCACCTCATTGCCGAGATATCGTTTCTACCAGAGAGGTAACGTATCGAAGCTACGGAGTGTATCTTTTTGGATTGTGCTAGTTTGTGGATTACTGTTCCAACGAGAGGTGGAGGTAACTTCCCTGCTGTTCGGAGTCCTGGGTGCAAACGCGCCCCCATCTAACTGTCCTTTGTTCCTCGCCAGCAGTACCAGGTCCGACACGCGGAGGCAGTGGCCACCTGGGAGTTCGGGACTTGGCGGCTCCAGTATTCCCGGGGTCCTGTGGCGGAGGAAGCCGTGTGGTTCCGGTCTTACCTTGGAGAGGCGTCTCCTATCTTCGAGCCTGCCCACACGACACTTTTGTGAATTGACTGTTGTCCATTGCTGTGATTGGTTGTATTCGTTGTGCACATTCACAACAGTAAAGCTTTGTTATTTTGACTTACTCCATTGTCCGTTCATTTGCGCCCCCTGTTGTGGGTCCGTGTTCCTACACTTTCCCAACAGAAACAGCATTAGTGAAGGTTACAAATTATCTTCTTATGGCCTCGGACAGTGGACTCATCTCTGTGCTTGTTCTGTTAGACCTCAGTGCTGCTTTTGATACTGTTGACCATAAAATTTTATTACAGAGATTAGAGCATGCCATAGGCATTAAAGGCACTGCGCTGCGGTGGTTTGAATCATATTTGTCTAATAGATTACAATTTGTTCATGTAAATGGGGAATCTTCTTCACAGACTAAAGTTAATTATGGAGTTCCACAAGGTTCTGTGCTAGGACCAATTTTATTCACTTTATACATGCTTCCCTTAGGTAGTATTATTAGACGGTATTGCTTAAATTTTCATTGTTACGCAGATGATACCCAGCTTTATCTATCCATGAAGCCAGAGGACACACACCAATTAGCTAAACTGCAGGATTGTCTTACAGACATAAAGACATGGATGACCTCTAATTTCCTGCTTTTAAACTCAGATAAAACTGAAGTTATTGTACTTGGCCCCACAAATCTTAGAAACATGGTGTCTAACCAGATCCTTACTCTGGATGGCATTACCCTGACCTCTAGTAATACTGTGAGAAATCTTGGAGTCATTTTTGATCAGGATATGTCATTCAAAGCGCATATTAAACAAATATGTAGGACTGCTTTTTTGCATTTACGCAATATCTCTAAAATCAGAAAGGTCTTGTCTCAGAGTGATGCTGAAAAACTAATTCATGCATTTATTTCCTCTAGGCTGGACTATTGTAATTCATTATTATCAGGTTGTCCTAAAAGTTCCCTAAAAAGCCTTCAGTTAATTCAAAATGCTGCAGCTAGAGTACTGACGGGGACTAGAAGGAGAGAGCATATCTCACCCATATTGGCCTCTCTTCATTGGCTTCCTGTTAATTCTAGAATAGAATTTAAAATTCTTCTTCTTACTTATAAGGTTTTGAATAATCAGGTCCCATCTTATCTTAGGGACCTCGTAGTACCATATCACCCCAATAGAGCGCTTCGCTCTCAGACTGCAGGCTTACTTGTAGTTCCTAGGGTTTGTAAGAGTAGAATGGGAGGCAGAGCCTTCAGCTTTCAGGCTCCTCTCCTGTGGAACCAGCTCCCAATTCAGATCAGGGAGACAGACACCCTCTCTACTTTTAAGATTAGGCTTAAAACTTTCCTTTTTGCTAAAGCTTATAGTTAGGGCTGGATCAGGTGACCCTGAACCATCCCTTAGTTATGCTGCTATAGACGTAGACTGCTGGGGGGTTCCCATGATGCACTGTTTCTTTCTCTTTTTGCTCTGTATGCACCACTCTGCATTTAATCATTAGTGATCGATCTCTGCTCCCCTCCACAGCATGTCTTTTTCCTGGTTCTCTCCCTCAGCCCCAACCAGTCCCAGCAGAGGACTGCCCCTCCCTGAGCCTGGTTCTGCTGGAGGTTTCTTCCTGTTAAAAGGGAGTTTTTCCTTCCCACTGTAGCCAAGTGCTTGCTCACAGGGGGTCATTTTGACCGTTGGGGTTTTACATAATTATTGTATGGCCTTGCCTTACAATATAAAGCGCCTTGGGGCAACTGTTTGTTGTGATTTGGCGCTATATAAAAAAATTGATTGATTGATTGACTGAAAAACAAACAATACGAGGAAAGATACTGAAATACGCAGAAGTGATACACAGTGTATTTGTATGACTGTAGTGGAAATAACCTTCTGAGACACATCTGACTCTCCTTTTGCCCCCTTGTTACAAAGATACAAACTACTCTTAGTCACATAATGTACCACACAAAACACATTCAGGTCAATATTAGGTTACAGTGAAATGTTTTATAACAGCTTTGTTCTTCTTTCCCTTCTATGTCACTCCATCAGTTTTTAATAACTATTTCTGCTTTGCTTTAGCTGAATATCTTCACACCACACTGCATCTTCTTCCACCTCTCTCCTGTTGGCTGTAAGCAGCAAAGGGCACGGTGAGGACAGCAGATGATGCGGGTTAAAATGATGTTCCTTCATCAGCTTTCAACTCAAGTGTTTTACACTTTCATGACCATGAATCCCTTACATCATATAACAATTTATTTAAAAAAATGCAATATGATGTAGGTCACAAAGGGCCCCATCTTAAGGATCTATGGCACATGATTAAATCACAGAAGCTCCATTTTTTAAATGTTAAGCTCCATTTACACAGGACAGCGACAGTTGTGAGTGTGTGATGCTGCTTAAAATGCATCCAATCTACAAAGGTCATGTGAAAACACTTTTCTGTGTAACCATATTGGTGTCTCATGTGGAGTTTGTGTGCTACAGATGATGTCACATTTCCACAGAGATCTGCAGATTTTTTTGATGTACATGTTGGATTTTGAGCAGTTTGCCATCATATTTCCTCACTGTGTGTGCGCACTGAGAGAGACTGAGACAGAGACAGAGAGTGGACAAAACAAACTAAATATTAAATGGTTCATTTTTCATGCTTGTCCATTTGGATTTATCTTGTGTGCATGCATGCGTGAGTGCATGTGCATGTTTCCCCGTCATTCATGGGCAGCATCAGCTAAATCTGCAGAAAAATTGCATCACTGGGAAAATAGCACCTTTCAGTGGACTTTCTATGGCTGGAAAACAACTGACAGCCATGAAACATAAAGATAGATTCAAAAAAAAAAATTGCAGGGACTGAAAAAAGTCACTTGACTGTTGTCCTCTTCAGAAAACTCACTTTTTTCATCTTGGTGTTCTGTGAGTCAAGCTCTAGATTATACAGTTCATGGAAAATGACAAAACTGTGGTGAGTCCACAATGAGCTTATATATTAAAACATTCCACACAGGGTGTTTCAGGTAGGTGCTGTCAGGCACAAAGAATTCATTTAATATTGAGCTTGTTTTGTCTTCTATGGTGACATTTTTTTAAATACTTACAACCCCAATTGCAATGAAGTTGGGACATTGTGTGAAATGTAAATAAAAACAGAATTCAATGATTTGCAAATCCTCTTCTACCTATATTCAATTGAATACACCACAACGACAAGATATTTAATGTTGAAACTGATAGACTTTTTTTGTTTTTGTGCTCAACTGTCACTTTTGGTGGTGACTGTCGAGCTGCATGTCTACTTGTGCTGAACTGACACTGGAGCTTTCAGAAGCCCAGAATGAACCATCACCTACAGAAAAAGTAAAAGACAAATCTGTCCACCTGATCGCTGCTCAGATTTGAATTCAAATGAAAGTTTCTCATGAACTCGGCAGACATCAGCTGACAAGGAACTCATTCTACTCTTTATAACAGCGCTTTATAAAATCAACTTTATTCATAAAACTTATGACATACAGCCCCAATCACTGCATGCCTGTTGGCTGTGATATTGAAATGATGTTGCTTTTAATCATGTTGTTGCAGCAGAAAAAAATGTGTGGTCATTGGGTGCTCTGTGATGTGTTTTTCGTGGCATGTGTGATATTTGTGCATCTTCCGGGCTTGGTGACGCACCTGCAGAAATCAAGTGCAGCTTCATACTTCACGGCAACAATTGCGATCATGGCTGTTTGTGAGAGGATACCGAGAGGACCTTGTAATGTCCTGGCAGCAGCTGAGTGCCTCTTTGCAGTGTTTGATGCGATTTCGTCACCTCGCAAGGACCGCTGGATAGACCCAGTCCCTGTGTAAAAGGGGGTTTTACAGGGTCTGTAAATTGAGTGGCATGATGGACTCAGCTCACAGAGGGGTTGAGTTTGTCATTGGCATTTTGTAGCCATATCATGAAATCAACCAATCAGAGTCTCACCTGTCAGAGTGATGCACAACGCTCATGGTGCTGTGGTTCTGAAGGGACATAAGTGAAAGGGCATGAAGAGGTTTCTGATTAGAGAATGGATGTGTGAGAATCAGAAAAGCAAGAATCAACTGGCTTATAAGACACAACAGTTGTAGTGGCAGTGGGGTCGTTATTGAACATTGTGTCTTTTAACACCTATTTCAACCGCTGTATGAAAAGTGACCATCATGTATGGACATGAGGTGTGATTGTTGCAGCTGGACATAGAGATAGACCTCACCTACATAGATGGTTTAATTGCAGCTCTGAAAGCAACACAAATCCAATATGACAGCCACGGTTTAGACAAATATAGGTGTCTAAATATAGGAGAATACAAGTGTGTAGTCATCTCTGCTTAGATGCAAATCAAACTTGGTGGGGAAAAAAAAACAGAAACATAAAGGTCAAAAAGCCAAAGATCTATATGCTGCAGATAATCAATTTATGTGCAACATGACATGCAAGGAATTTAAAGATGAAGAATAATGATTACCTCTACCCTGACTAGATGCTGATGCATTGACAGTGCAGTCTTTCAAAAAAGAAATTTTAAATCTACAAGTGGGCTCAAAGAGAAGCCTACAGGGGGCCTTGAGTCCACAATCTGAGGCAAATCACTGAAGATCAAATTTTACCCCTCAACAGGGACAAGACATGGGATGGATGGTAAAGCATCCAGTCACCTCCTACTTAAGAAAGGAGAGCTTTTTAGGGAAGGAGCTCCCAAGTGTCTTTTGCCAGAGGACTAATTATCTTGGCATGTAATGATTTGATTGGACACTGGGGAGCGGTAAAAATCAAGGACAAATCCCCCTGATACAGCCTCTCCAGGACAGGCAGAATCAGTTCCACTGGATGTTAGATGGATGTACAGACAAAGCATAGACCACCTAATCATTTGGTGGACACTAAGGCCAGGTGCAGTGTAGTCTCTCAAGAAAGGGACTTCCAATTGATGGTGCTCATCCAAGAGGATGCAGACATCCTAAACACCCGCTTCAAGCATTGAACTCCTCCAGAAACCAGGAGTAACAGAATCAAGGACAAAGCCTCCGAATGCACTCTGTCCAAGACGGGCAGCATTAGTCCCAGAAGGAAATGCACATGGGAATAAATCTTGCCATGGATGAGCTACAACATCTGTTATAAGAAGGACAATGAATAGTACCTGCTGTCTCTGGAGGCAAACAGATCTGTTGCTTCTCATCACTCCCAAATGTGAGTTAGCACCACTGTATGCAACCCCCTACTCATTGCCTCCCTGCTTCTTTCTAGAACGAATCCCCCCACCAGATATACAAGGCACCACTTTCGATTATGTCCACAACAGCGTTGCCTGTAAATACTAGACAAAAATGTCTAGGAGTAAAAAAAAACCCCCACTGCCCATAATTCCAGATACTTGATGTAAGATTTGTATGGTACCAGCATCCAAATCCATCTCACTGCTCTATTGTCACACACAGCCCCTCACCCTTGGTGAAGGCATCAGTGAAACACAATCTTGCAAAACAATACCCTCCCTAATTAGGGGCCTGGTACAGAAGAAGAAAAAGAAGAGCAACAACAGCAACAGCAACAACAACTACATTTGTCTGTTTTGGACTGTATTGTGTAGTATTATACTGAAAATCCAGGCAAACTTTTTTAAGACACAATCCAACCACAAAGAGTAGTTCAGATCCACAATCTGGCACTCAGGTGGCATGGAGGATTGGTGGATAGCACAACTGCCTCACTGCAAGAAGGTTGTGGGGTCGTTTCCCTCCTGGGCCTTTCTGTTTGGAGTTTGCATGTTCTCCCTGTGTTTGCATGGGTTCCCTCTGGGTGCTCCAGCTTTCTCCCACTTCCAAGGTCATGCAGGTTACGTAGATTGGAGACTTTAAATTGACCGTAGCTGTGCGTGAGTGTGAGTCTGCCTTTGTATGTCTATGTGTAATTTTGGGAAAGTCTGGCATCCTGTTAAAGATGTACCCCACCGTACACCCTGTGGCTGCTGGGATAGGCTCCAGCTCTCTGTGAATCTTGATTAGAGTAAGTGGAATAATGGAAGAAGAGAGCAAAGAAAAGACATTTTTGTGAAAAGGAAATGGAGATGTTTGGTCCTGGTCACAGCAGGAAGATGACAAAAATAAAGGCAGTGAGTGGAAGCACTATGTAGTGACAATGGGCCTCATGTATCAACGTTGCGCACTTGTGGCGTAAATTTACAGTGTAAATTTGAAGTACACCAAAGTTGCCATGACATGTATCAAGTAGTGCCATTTCCAGCGTACGCCTGACGTGACCTTGATAAATGCGGCGGGTGAAAACAATCGTAATTATAATAAACACGCCCATAAATATTCAGACTCCGCTTCAGACACACCCTCATTTTACGACATGGAAGCCAGGTAGACGGCAAAGAAAAAGAACTCCACCAGTCACGATGCGTGCCAATAGAGCATCAAAAGCGGCCGTCGTATCAATTGTCTTGTAGTATAATCAAAAAAGTGTTACAGTGGTCCCTCGTTTATCGCAGGAGTTACGTTCTAAAAATAGCCCATAATACGTGAAACCACGATGTAGTCAGCGTTATTTTTTACAATTATTATAGACATTTTAAAGCTGTAAAAACCCTGTAAAACCACTTTATACACTTTCTCAATCAGGCATGAACATTTTCTCACTTTTCTCTCGTGTGTAAACACTCTCAAAGTTCAAACCTTAGTAGAAAAATAAGACCAAACTGTTTTCAAGCCCAAACATTTGTTTGAGAAAAAAAAATAGAACGTTTTCCTATAAATAATTATGATGGCTTTTAGAACTAATGAATTTAATTTTAACGATCAACGTACGAGGTTGGACACATAAGAAATTATTAATAGTGACTGACCAGTATTTCACAGATCGCGCCTCTGCGTCCTGGCGCCGTACCTTTTTCCACTCACACCTGGCTGCAGGTGTCTGTTTCTGAGTGACAAACACAGTTATGAGTAGTTGTTGGTGCTCTTTTTTCTTCTGGGTGAGAAGATTCTTATAAACAGACACACAGAACACAGAACACTGTAAAAAAAAAAAAAGGCATGCAAAATTGGACTAAAAACTCAGCGAAACGGCCAGGCCGCGAAAGGTGAACCGCGTTATAGCGAGGGACCACTGTATTCTTTTTTCACATGTCAATAATTCTTGACGTGGATATTTGCTTGCTCAATTAATAAGACACACCTAATTTTTCAGATTTCTTTATTTTTAAAATGTATTTCTTTATTTATTTTATTGTAACAAATGAATGGAGAAAACAAAACCTGATTGCAGCACGGGCGAAGGGAATGACAACACTACTGTTGTAATGATCAATTTCATTGTCTAAAATGATCACACCACATAAAGTTAAACTCAGCGCTGCTCTGGCTCCAGGCTGTGGAGAAAAAGGCGAGCAGCGCTTTCTTTGCAGTCAGCACTGTGGCCACGGATCGTGCTCGATAGACCAGCAATCCCGCAAAAGCGGGATTTGTATTGATTATTATGTAGTATAATCAGGAAAGTGTTATTTATGTAACATATGCATTGATTTGTATAATCGCACTGTTTATCATGTTGATAATTTTCATTTTTATGTTGATTCCAGCGCTGGTTCATTTTGGTGTATATTTTCCGACCACATTGATAAATGCCAAGTAACGCAGCCGTTTTGGCATACACCCCATATACGCTCAAATATCGCCGTACGCACGTTGATACATGAGGCCCAATGAGTCCACAAGAAGTTTTGAGCCCAAACGTGTGTGACAACATTTGCTCCTGGAGAAGCATGTGGTTCTTAATTTAGACAACACACTCAGTTATGGAGATCATTTCAGCAAGCTCTGAGAAGCTTAACAAGCTCACGACAAGAACAGCATAAAACCTTCCAATGAACAGGATACGGTACATCTGGAAAGTACTCACAGCACTTCACTTTTTCCACATGTTGATATGTTACAGTATGATATGTTAGTCTGATTCCAAAATGGATGAAATTCATTTTTTTCCTTAAAATACTTTATAATGACATTGAGACTTTTGCAAATTCATAAAAAAAAAAAAAAAAAAAATCACATGTACATAAGTATTCACAGCTTTTGCCATGAAGTTCAAAACTCAGGTGCATCCTGTTTCCACGGATCATCCTTGAGATGTTCCTACAACATAATTGGAGTCCACCTGAGGTAAACTCAGTTGATTGGACATGATTTGGAAAGATACACACATCGGTCTACATATAAGGTCGCACAGTTGACAGTGCATGTCAGCGCACAAACCAAGCATGAAGTCAAAGGAATTGTCTGTAGACCTACAAGACAGGATTGTCTTGAGGCACCAATCTGGGCTGCCCACCTAAACTGAGCAATCATAGAAGAAGGGTCTTAGGCATAGAGGTGACCAAGAACCCAATGGTCACCCTGTCAGAGCTCCAGAATTCCTCTGTTGAGAGAACTTTCCAAAAGGACAGCCATCTCTGGACAACCATCCCACAGCAATACACAATGGTAAGGGCAGTAAGGAAAAATTCCTGGGACCAAGCCAATGCCATTTTGTTATATTAGAGGAAGACTCATCAAGCAGACCAGAACTGAGGTGGCCATCTGCTATGGCCATCCTGTCAAAACAGCACAGAAGGCACAAAACAAGATTGGCAAAGCATGCATGCATGCATGAGCAAGAAAGCTGCAACTGACACAACTAAATATATTTCATTGGGTGCAACAGCAACAAAGCAGCAATTAAAGACTCAGGAAACAGAGTCTGCAGTGTCTGTGTGTTTGTCAATGTAAGATTGCTGTTTTTCAGATAAGAGAGATGCAGTTGTTTACTCCACACCAACGAGACATCATAAGGGTCCACGATAGGGGTAGGCAGATATCACTAGCATAGATACTAACATTGGTATTTTTATCATATAAATACTTCAGTTTGAGTTTCTCTACTCTGCATTCAATAAGTTACTACTGGTTCATCAAAACGGTGTCTTTGCATTTGTTTGTTAATTTTACTGACAGCTTGCAGTCTTTGTGCAGTAGTATTATTTTACTGGACATATTTTGGAAACTGAAGAACAAAGAAAAGAAAAACCTAAATGGTATTTGCAAGATGAGTATCCTTTATAAATATCAAAAGTAATTTAAACCTGTAAATGAAAATACTGCAAACAGTGATGTCTGTAATATGACTTTTTGCTACAGTGGCACTACCACTAATGTATATAAGTACACTCAAATCTACAAAAAAGATAATTCAGAGTTGTAAAAATGAAGAGAGGAGGAGGGAGAAGTATCATGTTAGCTGGAGAATGAAGGACAGCATTATTAAGGTCCCAATGCTTCATCTTTTAATGTTTAGTTGTGAGTCTTGGACACTAAATATGGACCTAAGGTGGTGACATGGTGTCTTTTGGGGATCCTTGGGTACCACTGGAATGACTTTATGTCAAATGACCGAATACTTAAGGAGACTCAGACCCACACAATAAGAAAATGCTTCAATAATTAAATTATTATCTACTAAGTTATTCTACACATTGCAATAATATAAATTTGGGGCTTTTAGGAAGACATTTTATGATAGTTTCTACCCTAAAAGTGTTGAACATGAAGAGCATTTCACATGAAGAGCCATGTGTTTAGCTTTCTGGTGATTCCTGTCTTACTGTATGGTTATGAGACTTGGTCTTGATCCAGTGACCAAAGGCACAGACTGGATGCTTTTGGTATTAGGTCTTTTCTGAGGATCCTTGGGGGCCGCTGGAATGACTTTATGTCAAATGACTGATTACTTAAGGAGACTCAGACCCACACAATAAGAAAATGCTTCAATAATCAAATTATTGTCTACTAAGTTATTCTACACATTGCAATAATATAAATTTGGGGCTTTTAGGAAGACATTTTATGATAGTTTCTACCCTGAAAGTGTTGAACATGAAGAGGATTTCACATGAAGGGCCATGTGTTTAGGTTTCTGGTGATTCCTGTCTGACTGGATGGTTGTGAAACTTGGTCTTGATCCATTGACCAAAGGCACAGACTGGATGCTTTTGGTATTAGGTCTTTTCTGAGGATCCTTGGGGACTGCTGGAATGGCTTGGTGTCAAACAAGCATGAACATGTTGAACCACATGGTGAGAGAGTGTCAGCGTTGATATTTTGTCCATATGGTTCATTTCTCTATGCATGGTCTCACAGTCAGATAGCTGAGTGTTGATGACCACAGAGGCTGGGCAGGGCCAAAGGGATGCTTACATTTCACCTGGCTTTGGGAAATCAGTGGTTACATTCTAAAGGTATGGATGGACCAGTTGTGTACCTGGGTGGTTGCCTTTCAGGATGCAAGTTGGTTTTGTAGTTTAGTGCATGTTGCAACACATAGCACTACTGCATGCTTTCCAGTCTGACCCAATTTTATGAGATGAGATACATCAAATATTGGACAAATAAGGACCTCAGTACAAACACACACACACAGGCGCAATTTGGTGGGGGATGGGGCGACATGTCTCCCCCACCTTTTCAACCGGGGGGACAGAATATGGTATGTCCCCTCCACCTTCTGACATATATGTGTGTACTTGAAACATGCTATGCCAGTCTTATGTGCAAACCGTGTCAGTCTTATGTGCAAAACCATGTCAGAATAGTATCTTTGTTTCTGCAAGTTTGTATTTTTAGCAGCATTGACTTGTTTCCAACACCTGTTTCTTGTTTGTCACATTCGGAATTTTCTGGGACTGCATTTGCCCAGATTTGAAACCAAAAATAGTTGCCTCTAGGGACTAGTGTCTACACATAAGTATCAATTTTTTGTTTTTCTGGTTCCGGAGCACAGCGGTGTTCTGCTGTATCTGTTAGCTGTTTGAACTGAGCTGTTTGAGTTCTTTGAATTAACAGTCTTTTTCAAGACTTTTTTACTTTTTTTTTTTTACTTTTTCACCGTGCTCCAACGCCTAAAGAAGACCTCTAACGGTCGAAGCATCGCGACGGAGCTCTTTTATCAGCTAACCTTCATCAGCGTTGGCAGCTAACTAGCTTGCTAACGCTTTCGTTTTTATTTTTATTTTATTTTTAGCACTGTTGTCGTGCTGCTCCACAGCCTGTCCAGTGGATTTTTATTTTATTTTAGCACTGTTGTCGTGTGTTACCTGTGGCTGCTCCACAGCCTGTTCAGTGGATTTTTATTTTATTTTTTGGCGCTGTTGTCGGTGCGTTACCTGTGCTGCTCCACAGCCTGTCCAGTGGATTTTGATTTTATTTTTTTTGGCACTGTTGTCGTGTGTTACCTGTGCTGCTCCACAGCCTGTCTAGTGGATTTTTATTTTATTTTTTACCACTGTTGTCGTGTGTTACCTGTGCTGCTCCACAGCCTGTCCAGTGGATTTTTATTTTATTATTTTATTTTATTTTATTTATTTATTTATTTATTTATTTTTTTTAGCACTGTTGTCGTGCGTTACCTGTGCTGCTCCACAGCCTGTCCAGTGGATTTTTATTTTATTTTTTAGCACTGTTGTCGTGCGTTACCTGTGCTGTTCCACAGCCTGTCCAGTGGATTTTTATTTTATTATTTTATTTTATTTATTTATTTATTTATTTATTTATTTTATTTTTTTTTAGCACTGTTGTCGTGCGTTACCTGTGCTGCTCCACAGCCTGTCCAGTGGATTTTTATTTTATTTTTTAGCACTGTTGTCGTGTGTTACCTGTGCTGCTCCACAGCCTGTCCAGTGGATTTTTATTTTATTTTTTACCACTGTTGTCGTGCGTACCTGTGCTGCTCCACAGCCTGTCCAGTGGATTTTTATTTTATTTTTTAGCACTGTTGTCGTGTGTTACCTGTGCTGCTCCACAGCCTGTCCAGTGGATTTTTATTTTATTTTTTACCACTGTTGTCGTGCGTTACCTGTGCTGCTCCACAGCCTGTCCAGTGGATTTTTATTTTATTTTTTACCACTGTTGTCGTGCGTTACCTGTGCTGCTCCACAGCCTGTCCAGTGGATTTTTATTTTATTTTTACCACTGTTGTCGTGTGTTACCTGTGCTGCTCCACAGCCTGTCCAGTGGATTTTTATTTTATTTTTTACCACTGTTGTCGTGCGTTACCTGTGCTGCTCCACAGCCTGTCCAGTGGATTTTGATTTTTATTTTATTTTTTTGGGCGCTGTTGTCGTGCGTTACCTGTGCTGCTCCACAGCCTGTCCAGTGGATTTTTATTTAGCGCTGTTGTCGTGCGTTACCTGTGCTGCTCCACAGCCTGTCTAGTGGATTTTTATTTTGTTTTAGCACTGTTGTCGTGCGTTGCCTGTGCTGCTCCACAGCCTGTCCAGTGGATTTTTATTTTTATTTTATTTTTTAGCACTGTTGTTGTGCGTTACCTGTGCTGCTCCACAGCCTGTCTAGTGGATTTTTATTTTGTTTTAGCACTGTTGTTGTGCGTTACCTGTGCTGCTCCACAGCCTGTCTAGTGGATTTTTATTTTGTTTTAGCACT
Source organism: Thalassophryne amazonica (assembly GCF_902500255.1). Lineage (NCBI taxonomy): Eukaryota > Metazoa > Chordata > Actinopteri > Batrachoidiformes > Batrachoididae > Thalassophryne > Thalassophryne amazonica. The sequence continues at coordinate 89,052,666 of NC_047113.1, read as the reverse complement.
GTTGTCGTGCGTTACCTGTGCTGCTCCACAGCCTGTCTAGTGGATTTCTATTTTGTTTTAGCACTGTTGTCGTGCGTTACCTGTGCTGCTCCACAGCCTGTCTAGTGGATTTTTATTTTGTTTTAGCACTGTTGTCGTGCGTTGCCTGTGCTGCTCCACAGCCTGTCCAGTGGATTTTTATTTTATTTTATTTTTTAGCACTGTTGTTGTGCGTTACCTGTGCTGCTCCACAGCCTGTCCAGTGGATTTTTATTTTTATTTTATTTTATTTTTTAGCACTGTTGTTGTGTGTTACCTGTGCTGCTCCACAGCCTGTCTAGTGGATTTTTATTTTATTTTAGCACTGTTGTCGTGCGTTACCTGTGCTGCTCCACAGCCTGTCTAGTGGATTTTTATTTTGTTTTAGCACTGTTGTCGTGCGTTGCCTGTGCTGCTCCACAGCCTGTCCAGTGGATTTTTATTTTTATTTTATTTTATTTTTTAGCACTGTTGTTGTGCGTTACCTGTGCTGCTCCACAGCCTGTCTAGTGGATTTTTATTTTATTTTAGCACTGTTGTCGTGCGTTACCTGTGCTGCTCCACAGCCTGTCTAGTGTCGGATTCCCTGTTTGGGAATCCGCTAGCTTAGCGTAGCTACTAGCTCTTAGCCGTTTTAGCATGGCGGCTTCTCCTGTCTCTCCCGTACTTTTCTGCTCTGGGTGTGAAATGTTTAGTTATTCCTCGGCCTCTTTTAGCAGTAACGGTACATGTAATAAGTGCAGCTTATTCGTAGCTTTGGAGGCCAGGCTGGGCGAATTGGAGGCTCGGCTCCGCACCGTGGAAAATTCTACAGCTAGCCAGGCCCCTGTAGTCGGTGCGGACCAAGGTAGCTTAGCCGCCGTTAGTTCCCCCCTGGCAGACCCCGTGCAGTCGGGAAGGCAGGCTGACTGGGTGACTGTGAGGAGGAAGCGTAGCCCTAAACAGAAGCCCCGTGTACACCGTCAACCCGTTCACATCTCTAACCGTTTTTCCCCACTCGACGATACACTCGCCGAGGATCAAACTCTGGTTATTGGCGACTCTGTTTGAGAAATGTGAAGTTAGCGACACCAGCAACCATTGTCAATTGTCTTCCGGGGGCCAGAGCAGGCGACATCGAAGGACATTTGAAATTGCTGGCTAAGGCTAAGCGTAAATTTGGTAAGATTGTAATTCACGTCGGCAGTAATGACACTCGGTTACGCCAATCGGAGGTCACTAAAATTAACATTGAATCGGTGTGTAACTTTGCAAAAACAATGTCGGACAATGTTGTTTTCTCTGGGCCCCTCCCCAATCAGACCGGGAGTGACATGTTTAGCCGCATGTTCTCCTTGAATTGCTGGCTGTCTGAGTGGTGTCCAAAAAATGAGGTGGGCTTCATTGATAATTGGCAAAGCTTCTGGGGAAACCTGGTCTTGTTAGGAGAGACGGCATCCATCCCACTTTAGAGGGAGCAGCTCTCATTTCTAGAAATCTGGCCAATTTTTTGGGATCCTCCAAACTGTGACTGTCTAGCGTTGGGACCAGGAGGCAGAGCTGTGGTCTTATACACCTCTCTGCAGCTTCTCTCCCCCTGCCATCCCCCTATTACCCCATCCCCGTAGAGACGGTGCCTGCTCCCAGACATTCCAATAACTAGCAAAAATCTATTTAAGCATAAAAATTCAAAAAGAAAAAATAATATAGCACCTTCAATTGCACCACAGACTAAAACAGTTAAATGTGGTCTATTAAACATTAGGTCTCTTTCTTCTAAGTCCCTGTTGGTAAATGATATAATAATTGATCAACGTATTGATTTATTCTGCCTAACAGAAACTTGGTTACAGCAGGATGAATATGTTAGTTTAAATGAGTCAACACCCCCGAGTCACACTAACTGTCAGAATGCTCGTAGCACGGGCCGGGGCGGAGGATTAGCAGCAATCTTCCATTCCAGCTTATTAATTAATCAAAAACCTAGACAGAGCTTTAATTCATTTGAAAGCTTGTCTCTTAGTCTTGTCCATCCAAATTGGAAGTCCCAAAAACCAGTTTTATTTGTTATTATCTATCGTCCACCTGGTCGTTACTGTGAGTTTCTCTGTGAATTTTCAGACCTTTTGTCTGACTTAGTGCTTAGCTCAGATAAGATAATTATAGTGGGCGATTTTAACATCCACACAGATGCTGAAATGACAGCCTCAACACTGCATTTAATCTATTATTAGACTCTATCGGCTTTGCTCAAAAAGTAAATGAGTCCACCCACCACTTTAATCATATTTTAGATCTTGTTCTGACTTATGGTATGGAAATAGAAGACTTAACAGTATTCCCTGAAAACTCCCTTTTGTCTGATCATTTTTTAATACATTTACATTTACCCTGATGGACTACCCTGCAGTGGGGATAAGTTTCATTACACTAGAAGTCTTTCAGAAAGCGCTGTAACTAGGTTTAAGGATATGATTCCTTCTTTATGTTCTCTAATGTCATATACCAACACAGAGCAGAGTAGCTACCTAAACTCTGTAAGGGAGTTAGAGTATCTTGTCAATAGTTTTACATCCTCATTGAAGACAACTTTGGATGCTGTAGCTCCTCTGAAAAAGAGAGCTTTAAATCAGAAGTGTCTGACTCCGTGGTATAACTCACAAACTCGTAGCTTAAAGCAGATAACCCGTAAGTTGGAGAGGAAATGGCGTCTCACTAATTTAGAAGATCTTCACTTAGCCTGGAAAAAGAGTTTGTTGCTCTATAAGAAAGCCCTTCGTGAAGCTAGGACATCTTTCTACTCATCACTAATTGAAGAAAATAAGAACAACCCCAGGTTTCTTTTCAGCACTGTAGCCAGGCTGACAAAGAGTCAGAGCTCTATTGAGCTGAGTATTCCATTAACTTTAACTAGTAATGACTTCATGACTTTCTTTGCTAACAAAATTTTGACTATTAGAGAAAAATTACTCATAACCATCCCAAAGATGTATCGTTATCTTTGGCTGCTTTCAGTGATGCCGGTATTTGGTTAGACTCTTTCTCTCCGATTGTTCTGTCTGAGTTATTTTCATTAGTTACTTCATCCAAACCATCAACATGCTTATTAGACCCCATTCCTGCCAGGCTGCTCAAGGAAGTCCTACTATTATTTAATGCTTCAATCTTAAATATGATCAATCTATCTTTGTTAGTTGGTTATGTACCACAGGCCTTTAAGGTGGCAGTAATTAAACCATTACTTAAAAAGCCATCACTTGACCCAGCTATCTTAGCTAATTATAGGCCAATCTCCAACCTTCCTTTTCTCTCAAAGATTCTTGAGAGGGTAGTTGTAAAACAGCTAACTGATCACCTGCAGAGGAATGGTCTATTTGAAGAGTTTCAGTCAGGTTTTAGAATTCATCATAGTACAGAAACAGCATTAGTGAAGGTTACAAATGATCTTCTTATGGCTTTGGACAGTGGACTTATCTCTGTGCTTGTTCTATTGGACCTCAGTGCTGCTTTTGATACTGTTGACCATAAAATTTTATTACAGAGATTAGAGCATGTCATAGGTATTAAAGGCATTGCGCTGCGGTGGTTTGAATCATATTTGTCTAATAGATTACAGTTTGTTCATGTAAATGGGGAATCTTCTTCACAGACTAAAGTTAATTATGGAGTTCCACAAGGTTCTGTGCTAGGACCAATTTTATTCACTTTATACATGCTTCCCTTGGGCAGTATTATTAGACGGTATTGCTTAAATTTTCATTGTTACGCAGATGATACCCAGCTTTATCTATCCATGAAGCCAGAGGATACGCACCAATTAGCTAAACTGCAGGATTGTCTTACAGACATAAAGACATGGATGACCTCTAATTTCCTGCTTTTAAACTCAGATAAAACTGAAGTTATTGTACTTGGCCCCACAAATCTTAGAAGCATGGTGTCTAACCAGATCGTTACTCTGGATGGCATTTCCCTGATCTCTAGTAATACTGTGAGAAATCTTGGAGTTATTTTTGATCAGGATATGTCATTCAAAGCGCATATTAAACAAATATGTAGGACTGCCTTTTGCATTTACGCAATATCTCTAAAATCAGAAAGGTCTTGTCTCAGAGTGATGCTGAAAAACTAATTCATGCATTTGTTCCTCTAGGCTGGACTATTGTAATTCATTATTATCAGGTTGTCCTAAAAGTTCCCTAAAAAGCCTTCAGTTGGTTCAGAATGCTGCAGCTAGAGTACTGACGGGGACTAGCAGGAGAGAGCATATCTCACCCGTGTTGGCCTCCCTTCATTGGCTTCCTGTTAATGCTAGAATAGAATTTAAAATTCTTCTTCTTACTTATAAGGTTTTGAATAATCAGGTCCCATCTTATCTTAGGGACCTCGTAGTACCATATTACCCCATTAGAGCGCTTCGCTCTCAGACTGCGGGCTTACTTGTAGTTCCTAGGGTTTGTAAGAGTAGAATGGGAGGCAGAGCCTTCAGCTTTCAGGCTCCTCTCCTGTGGAACCAGCTCCCAATTCAGATCAGGGAGACAGATACCCTCTCTACTTTTAAGATTAGGCTTAAAACTTTCCTTTTCGCTAAGGCTTATAGTTAGGGCTGGATCGGGTGACCCTGGACCATCCCTTGGTTATGTTGCTTTAGACGTAGACTGTGTTTCATAATTATTGTATGGCCTTGCCTTGCAATGTGGAGCGCCTTGGGGCAACTGTTTGTTGTGATTTGGCGCTATACAAGAAAAAAAGTTGATTGGTTGATTGAATGGACCATATGCTAATTTACTAAATTCTGAAAGTTAGAAAAGGAAATCAGAAAAGCTATCTGGGACCTCAGAAAGCCCATCTGCAATTATTGCTTGATCTCCAAAATCAGTCTATGCAAGCGAAATTATATTCAGTGAGTGTTGTCTTTAGTGCCACTTCGAAAATTACATTCACAATAAGTAATTTATCCTAAACTTATGATCTGTTTTTTCAAACTTAAGCAAAAACAAATATTGAGGAAAAAAAATATAGTATGTGATAGTTAATAATCATTAAGAGGCTGTTCTTTCATATTTATGAATACATTTTACCACATTGCAGTTGTTTTTTTGAATGAAAACTCAATCTATCCAGACACCAGATGGTGAGTCAGGACATTTACTTGACTCATGAAAGTAGACAAAATTAGCTTTATTAAACAAAGTTACATCGTGCAAAAAGTTTTTTTGAAATCAGTTTTCAAATATGTGCTTCAAATGTCATGTTACTCATCAAACATCCCATAATTTTGTGGTTATAAAGTTTTATAACAACCACATAACAACCACACCTCTTCTAAAAAGAGGGAGAAGTGGGAGTGAAGAACCCACAGTCCTCCTCCAGTCTCCCTCCATGGACGGGCTGTGACAAGCAGCAGCATCCTTTCTTTTAACATGGAAGGCAACCGAAAAAAAAATGTTCTTTTGCTCTCCTGCATCACCTCATTCTCTCTGGGACATGTTGCTTCATCACGGACCATGTTGCAAAGCTTGAAAATTATGTAAGAATTCCGTTCACTAGCTTGAGGAGTGTGCACATTGTACACAGTCATGTTCCAGTGGGGATGAGAACACAGCACCACAACAGCTTCAAAGCAAGGACTTTAAGTTCCAGTCCTGCTACCAACTCCTGCTGGCATCCATTATTGGATGGTGAAACAAACTTGTAGTGTCTGGAGGAAACCCGGACAAATGGACAAAAACTCAACAGGACAAACACACACAAATCAATAAATAATGATGAACAATTCAGGCCTGGAAGAGACAACAAGAATTCTGAAGAGTAAAGGGTAAGGTTTAAGAAATAATTATAATTTGTGGCCACTCCCACGTGTGTATGTGATCTGTCCGTATGGTTTTGATGTTCCCCCAGTCTCACGTTCTTCGCATCTTGTATGTCTGTCTGTGTAGTTTCTTTATGTGTCAGGTTTTTCATGTTGTGCGCTCTGTCTCCCTTTTTGAGTCTTTGTGTTGACTTCATATTTCGTGTGGCTGTCGTAGTTTTTGATCACCTTCTTGTCACTTTTGTCATGGTTACACTTTAAGACCAAAGTTGTTTTTGCATTTTATGTCTTGATGTGTTTGTCCACATCCCAACAGCCAGGGGCTGTGAGCATGGACCGGGCCGCCGGGCCACCCGCCCTCGACCGCCACCCAATCCTCTCTGCACCCAACCCCTATGGCCCCCTCTGCAGGTGGTGAACCCACAGGAGGGCGGGCCCACGTCACTCTTTAGGGCTGAGCCCGGCCGGGCCCCATGGGCTAAGGCACGACCACCAGGCGCTTGTGCGCGAGCCCCAACCCCAGGCCTGGCTCCAGGGTGGGACCCCGGCTCCGCCATACCGTGTTTTGTGGATCTGGAGAAGGCGTTCGACCGTGTCCCTCGGGGCACCCTGTGGGGAGTGCTCCGGGAGTACGGGGTCCGGGGTCCGGGGTCCTTTGCTAAGGGCTATCCGGTCCCTGTACGACCGCAGCAGGAGCTTGGTTTGCATTGCCGGTAGTAAGTCAAACCTGTTTCCAGTGCATGTTGGCCTCCTCCAGGGCTGCCCTTTGTCACCGGTTCTGTTCATTATTTTTATGGACAGAATTTCTAGGCGCAGCCAGGGTGTAGAGGGGGTCTGGTTTGGGAACCACAGAATCTCGTCTCTGCTGTTTGCGGATGATGTGGTTCTGTTGGCTTCGTCAAATCAGGACCTTCAGCATGCACTGGGGCGGTTTGCAGCCGAGTGTGAAGCGTCCGGGATGAAAATCAGCACCTCCAAATCTGAGGCCATGGTTCTCGACAGGAAAAAGATGCTTTGCCCTCTTCAGGTCGGTGGAGTGTCCTTGCCTCAAGTGGAGGAGTTTAAGTATCTCGGGGTCTAGTTCACGAGTGAGGGACGGATGGAGCGTGAGATCGATAGACAGATCGGTGCAGCATCTGCAGTGATGCGGTCGCTGTATCAGACCGTCGTGGTGAAGAGAGAGCTGAGTAGGGGGGCAAAGCTCTCGATTTACCGATCGATCTACGTTCCGATCCTCACCTATGGTCATGAGATTTGGCTCATGACCGAAAGAACGAGATCGCGAGTACAAGCAGCCGAGATGAGTTTCCTCCGCAGGGTGGCTGGGCGCTCCCTTAGAGATAGGGTGAGGAGCTCGGTCACTCGGGAGGACCTCGGAGTCGAGCCGCTGCTCCTCCACGTCGAAAGGAGTCAGTTGAGGTGGCTTGGGCATCTTTTCCGGATGCCCCCTGGACGCCTTGCTGGAGAGGTCTTCCGTCCCATTGGGAGGAGGCCCCGAGGAAGACCCAGGACACGCTGGAGGGACTACATCTCTCGGCTGGCTTGGGAACGCCTTGGGGTTCCCCCGGAGGAGCTGGGGGAGGTGTGTGTGGATTGGGAGGTCTGGGCGGCTTTGCTTGAGCTGCTGCCCGACCCGACTCCAGATAAAGCGGAAGAAAATGGATGGTTTGCTGCCCCCTTATGTGCCTTTAGTTAAGTATTCGGTTTTGTATTTGCACTGTTTTTTTGTCCACGGTTTGAGTTTTCTCCTCACCATCCAGCCCAGTTTCACGTTTTTTTTTTTTTTTGTGCTCCTGTGATGAAATGAGTCAAATTTTCGTGACGGATTTTTTTTATGTTTCAACTCACTATTCCTAACCCTACTCCTACCCCCGACCCTAACCTTAACCATAACCTAATCTTACTCTTTCCTCCCACCCTTACCATAGCCCTGACCTAACCATAACCCTGACCCCCTCCCCCGCTTCACTTTTAATTTTGTGCAGCCATCATGTAATGAATTAGAATGAATTTGTGCTCCCGTGATGAAAATGATGCGCTTTTCATGACAATATCACAAACCAATAGATTAATGTATATTTCGTGCTGCTGAATCACAACTTGCCATGAGACGAGGTTGCACCATCTCAGCTAGGGTGTTGCATCTTCATAAAAGATAAATGTCCACTCATCAACTGTGTTTCCCAAAAAGTAACCTACTGAGCCATGCTCAAATTCCTTAACATCACATCGTCCTCTGGTGGACTCTTATGAACATAACACCCAAGGACTCATATGTAGACATACAAACATAATATCGACAACACCACAGCTCCTCCCCCATAAGTTAACAACTTATACCTGTTCACATTTAAATATTACTTCAGTTAATAACTTATTTTAATAGCATTTTAAAGTACAGTAGTGTTCAGAATAATAGTGCTATGTGACTAAAAGATTAATCCAGGTTTTGATTATATTTCTTATTGTTACATGGGAAACAAGGTACCAGTAGATTCAGTAGATTCTCACAAATCCAACAAGACCAACCATTCATGATATGCACACTTTTAAGGCTATGAAATTGGGCTATTCGTAAAAAAAAGTAGAAAAGGCAGTGTTCACAATAATAGTAGTGTGGCATTCAGTCAGTGAGTTTGTCAATTTTGTGGAACAAACAGGTGTGAATCAGGTGTCCCTTATTTAAGGATGAAGCCAGCACCTGTTGAACATGCTTTTCTCTTTGAAAGCCTGAGAAAATGGGATGTTCAAGACATTGTTCAGAAGAACAGCGTAGTTTGATTAAAAAGTTGATTGGAGAGGGGAAAACTTATACGCAGGTGCAAAAAATTATATGCTGTTCATCTACAATGATCTCCAGTGCTTTAAAATGGACAAAAAAAAAAAAAACAGACGCGAGGAAGAAAACAGAAAACAACCATCAAAATGGATAGAAGAATAACCAGAATAGCAAAGGCTCACCCATTGATCAGCTCCAGGATGATCAAAGACAGTCTGGAGTTACCTGTGGGCAATCATGTGTCATAAAGGGCCGAGACACTGCAGGTTTTCCGTGCAACCAGTCACCTCAGCAGATGATTTCATTAATGATCAAGTGTCTCAGCAGGTGATTTCATTGACAACCAGGTGTTTATGTTCAGAGGAGAAGCTCATCAGCAACCCACCTGCTGAGGTGAATGGTTGCATGGAAAACCTGCAGTGTCTCGGCCCTCGATGCCCACCCCTGCTGTAAGTGCTGTGACAGTTAGAAGACACCTGTGTGAAGCTAATTTATTTGCAAGAATCCCCCACAAAGTCCCTCTGTTAAATAAAAGACATGTGCAGAAGAGGTTACAATTTGCCAAAGAACACATCAACTGGCCTAAAGAGAAATGGAGGAATATTTTGTGGACTGATGAGAGTAAAATTGTTCTTTTTGGGTCCAAGGGCCACAGACAGTTTGTGAGACGACCCCCAAACTCTGAATTCAAGCCACAGTTCACAGTGAAGACAGTGAAGCATGGTGGTGCAAGTATCATGATATGGGCATGTTTCTCCTACTATGGTGTTGAGCCTATATATCGCATACCAGGTATCATGGATCAGTTTGGATATGTCAAAATACTTGAAGAGGTCATGTTGCCTTATGCTAAAGAGGACATGCCCTTGAAATGGGTGTTTCAACAAGACAATGACCCCAAGCACACGGGTACACGAGCAAAATCTTGGTTCCAAACCAACAAATTAATGTTTTGGAGTGGCCTGCCCAATCCCTGGACCTAAATCCAATTGAGAACTTGTGGGGTGACATCATAAAAAGCTGTTTCTGAAGCAAAACCAAGAAATGTGAATGAATTGTGGAATGTTGTTAAAGAATCTTGGAGTGGAATAACAGCTGAAAGGTGCCACAAGTTGGTTGACTCCATGCCTCGCAGATGTGAAGTAATCATGAAAAACTGTGGTTATACAACTAAATACTAGTTTAGTGATTCACAGCATTGCTAAAAAAGCAGTTTGAACATAATAGTTTTGAGTTTGTAGCGTCAACAGCAGATGGTACTATTGTGAACACCACCCTTTCCAATTTTTTTTACTAATAGCCCAATTTATTAGCCTTAAGAGTGTGCATATCATGAATGCTTGGTCTTGTTGGATTTGTGAGAATCTACTGAATCTACTGTTACCTTGTTTCCCATGTAACAATAAGAAATATACTCAAAACCTGGGTTAATCTTTTTAGTCACATAGCACTACTATTATTCTGAACACTACTGTATGTTTGATTTAGTTACTGTGCACATTTTTTGAAAGATTTTGGATTGTGTAGTTACAATACAATTTGCACTCTCTTTATATGTTAGTTATTATGGGATGGTGTGGGGTTTTTGCAAATGTTCAAATGCACTGTCAAATATTTTTTTTGATATAAAGTGTAAGCTTAAATGTTATGTCTATGCTGTGTTTCGTGTAGGCTTTGGGTAGATGGGGCAGGGTGTTGAGGTGTAGGGGAGCCTCCAAGTCCATTTTGCTTGGGGCCCCCAAATGCCTTGAAATGGCCCTGCATATCAGAGTATGGTGCTGTATGGTCAGTTCTCAAAAACTGAGTTTTTATAAAAGAAGGAGACAAATGAGGAAAGCCACCAAGACATCCAGACAACTTTAAAGTAGTTATAGACTTTTGTGACTCTAAAATGAGAAATATTGCATTGTGGTGGAGTGGCACAGAGAAGGCTTTTCTGAAAAATAGTCACAAAATTCCAAAACTTCAGTTTGGCAGAAGGCACATGGTAGATATGAACGTAGATATGGCCTGCAACGTCAAGCATTTCTTGCATAATGAAACTTCTGAAATTTAAACAATTCTATTGTAACATTTGATTTTTAGAGGATCTAAACGCATTTGGAAGAAAATTCACACATTTATTCATAATTATAGTATTTAAAGTATGTATGTATAAGATATGAATTATACGATTAAAGAAAAGTGGGACCAGTATATGGTTTTGTGTTTAGTTGTCAGCTCTGAGCTGGGAGCTGGAGTGACTGGCTTCCTGCGGCACCTGATACCAATGAAAGCTGAAACTCAGGAACGTGAGGAACCATACAGACAAGAAAGATAAATTGTTTCTGAAAACGTATGGACACAGATGTGAAAGCTGAGAAAAGATATTGTTTTAACCCCACAAAGGGACACATAAGGAGCTTGTTATAGTTGTGAGGGCAGCCTAAGTGATGAGACACCAGAAAAAGCCTGAAAAGACAGAAAACCAGTGCTGAAGACAAGGAAGGAGGTCAAAGGACTGTAACTATGTTGACTGAGTTTTTAAAAGAATGAAGGAAAGGCCCCAAAGAGGTGAGGGTTCACAATGAGGGGATACAAGAGAAAAGGGAAAAGATGGAAGGACAGTGGAAAGAAAAATTGGAGAGGAAAAAGAGAGGAAAAAGCAAGACAGGAAAGGATGACCAAAATATGTTAGGGGGTGGGATAACAGAAAAGATGAGATGAACAAACAACAACAAAAAAAAACACAAATGTGATACTGAGACATGAAAAAGAGGAGGAGAGGATATGATTTACGGTAAAGCATTTAGAGTAGAAAGGTCGAGGCCAGGAAAAAAGAGCTGATTTTTCCAGTCAAGGTTTTTCTCAGTGGATTGTGGTAGTTTGAGACATTGTCCTTAAAATAAGCTCTGGGGCCATCTTGAATTTCATCTCATATTCAAAATGGCTGCCAAAATTCCAATATGGCCACCAAATAACCTCAAAAATGTTATCTGAAAGAACACTATCAGATGAAGTGTAGTTTTTTTCACTAATTTGTGACGATAATAGCCTGTGAACATGATCCAGTTTGTTGGTTCCCACAGCAGTATGACATTGGTGTTTAAATCCAATATGGCCGACTTAGTGCACCATGCTTTTGGAAAATCAATATATCTCCTGGTCTGGTAGAAATATAGCTATAAATTTGGTGTCTATCCCTGGATTTTCAGGGGTGAGGAATCCAAATAAGCCATCAGATTCAAAATTAGGCCAGTAGATCATGAGGTAAATTCAAGATGGCCACCAATGGCAATGACCATAATCATCATCAATGCCAGCTGGAGAAAAACTCTGCAATGACTTTGTTGATAGCAGACTCAAAGCCACAGGAGAAAACAGGACTAATTCCGTGGATAAAATGTTGATTCTCAAAAGTAAGACTGACCTGGAGAAATCAAAGAAGGAGCCAAAAGCTGTGAATGTCCTCAAAGAAGATAGGCAAGCTTTTGGATGTCATTTTAGAATGTTCTTTTTAGAAGAAAACCCTCAATGCTTTTCTGAAAATATTTCAGAAACAAAGAGTGGGACATGAGCAAATGATCTGAGAGAAGATTACTCAGAATGGCTGAGTGAAATGCACCAATGCAAAGACAACATTAATGTATTTGGGGGATTCTGGAATCAGTAAATTTCCCTCAGTGTAACTAGTGATGACCTCATGAAGTATTTCCTTTTTTCCTGAGCCCACTAGATGGCAATGTCATTCAAATTGCATCAATTTTGAAAGCACATTGTACTTCAGTCTATTGTAAATCTTTTTTAAGTTAGCGCCATCTAGTGGGCCAAGGAAAAATAAGCAGTTGTTTCAAGAGACCTTATTTTGTTATCACTAGTTATATAATGGCTGAGTGGATCCTTGTCATTTGATTGGTGGGTTGTATGTCACGTGACATGTATTATTCATACCATTTGCCGTTGTATTTCATTGACCGTGCAATAGTTCTTTTTTAGCGTGCTATTTTGATGCTATATGAAATTTGTTATTGCATGCCCTGACCATCACACATGCTCACACTACCGGGATGGTGTTTAGCAGCGCTTGTTTTTTGACGGATGAGAATTTGAAGGACCAAACTGACACTGCTAATTAGTCTAACGCGCACACACACACACACACACACACACACACACACACACACACACACACACACACACACACACACACACACACACACACACACACACACACACACAAAAGTCCATTACGCTGTAAGCCGTTGGAAGCATGAAGAGCTGTTAGGATGAAAAGCTGGACTAATTTCTGATGTGATTTTTCACTGGACTGGACTGAGGAACTGTGAAAGGGCACAACCAAAACACAGAGGAATACAGAATTTATGAAAACAGTCAATCCACAAAGGTGACGTGTGGGCAGGCTCGAGGATAGAAGACCTTCCTGAGAAGAACCGGAACCACACGATTTCCTCCGCCACCGAACCTGGAGAATACTGGAGCTGCCAAGTCCCGAGTCCCCAGGTGGCCACCGTCTCCGAATGTCGGATCTGGTACTGCTAGCGAGGAGCAAAAACAGTAAGACGTGGGTGCGTGCACACCCAGTAACAACAATGGTGGAGAGTCCACCTCCACCTCTAACACACACTCGTGCAGCTCCTGTCTAACCACTTATCTGGTTGGGGTGTGAAGCGAAGCCGTCGCTGAATACACCAAACGCCAATTTCACAGATAAGGCACACCACAGGAAAGCGGCTGCAAAAAGAGTTCAGACTAAGACACAGTTTAGATTACGGCAGAGAATATTACCTTCACTGGTAGATGATATCTCGGCAACGAGGTGGAGATGATGTCCGGTTTTTATGGAGTGGAATGATGTAGTGAAGATGGATGACAGCTGGCATGAGATAATGAGTGACAGCTGTCACCCCCGGCTGTGTCCGTGGCGGCAGCGCCCTCTCGTGCCTGAAGCCCGCACTTCAGGCAGGGCGCCCTCTGGTGGTGGGCCAGCAGTACCTCCTCTTCTGGCGGCCCACACAACACACTCACTCACTTCGCTGGGGCAACAGCACCAGCAGGGGACCCCAGGCTTCCCCTTCCTGGGCCACGCTAACCACCTCTGACTGGGGGATCCCGAAGCGTTCCCAGGCCAGTGTGGAGATATAATCTCTCCACCTAGTCCTGGGTCTTCCCCGGGGTCTCCTCCCAGATGGACGTGCCTGGAACACCTCTCTTACAAGATGCCCGAACCTCCGCAGCTGGCTCCTTTGAATGTGAAGGAGCAGCTGTTCGACTCTGAGCTCCTCACAGATGACTGAGCTTCTCACCGTATCTCTAAGAAAGACACCAGCCACCCTCCTAAGGAAACCCATTTTGGCCGCTTGTACCCACGATCTAGTTATTTTGGTTATGATTTAACCCTCATGACCATAGGTGAGAGTAGGAATGAAGATTGACCAAGAGCTTCACCTTTTGGCTTAGCTCCCTTTTTGTCACAACAGTATGGTAGAGCGAATTCATTACCGCCCCTGCTGTGCCGATTTTCCAGCCAATTGCGTGATCGGCTTCGCCTCATTGAATGGTACGTTCCATCTTTCACCTCATGAAATTATTTGTACCATTGAACTCATAAGCATTCATTATTTGTATAATATAATGAATTGGTTTAATAATTTTCAACTGCACCATGTGAGGCTCTTATGAAACTCTGGTGAGCCAGAGTGAAGGAAAAGTTGAGTAAAGCAACTGTAAATATCCCTAAATTTTCTAAATCTGCAAATGAAATAAAATTATTTCATAGTGTAAAGAACAGCAGGCTTTACTCCAAAGCTGTAGGCAGTATTACGCTTAATTCTCATGAAAGAAAGTGTGCTAAACACTGAAGCATTACCATTTAGTTAGTAAAAGTGGCACCATCCTGTGCTGGAACATGAGGGCAACACAAAAGTGTCAGATCCTGTAGGTGGTGATGTAAAGCAAAACCTATTTTTTTTTTTCTGAACCCTGGATATGTCCACAATGTGAAATGGAAAGTCATTTGCACTACTATTTTTCCAAATAATTTCTTAAAACACTGTCAGACTAGACAAATTATACACAACATTAAAGCTGAATCTCAGGGCCCCTTCACACATAGTGCGAATATGTCAAACTCAGGGCGACTCACGGCAGGAGAGTTCGTATGAGTGCACCACGAAACATCGCACCGATGGGCAGGCGTCCACGATGCCAGTGCAACGGTTCATGCACGTGACGTGTCTTTCAAGCAGGACCACAGTGCGAGCTGCTGCAGCTGCTCGCACTGTGTTCCATTGGGCAAGGTGCACAACATCTCACTGCTGATGTGGAGGATAATACAATAAAAAACAGCTGTATAATTAGTGAATATCACTGGGTTGAAATTAATAATACATAAAAGGGGTCACAATACAGAAGTCCGCAGTTAAATAACCCTGGTTAAATAAAAAGAAAAAATGCCACAGGATTCAAACCCACACAAACTGATTACCAGACAGAAACTTTACCACTGCGCTACAATCACTGTCTTGTAACAGGGGGTGAAATGGCTAAAATCAACAAGCAGATAAACATATTTTCTAAAAAAGGGAAAAAAAAAGCGCTGTGATAACTGACCAAACAGAGTTTGGTATATTTCTTCTGATACGTGATTGAAAATGGCGTATTTGTCATACTGTTTCGGTTGTCCTGGTCCTGCGGTGCGTTGCTCACAGCCCTCATGGCCCAACACGCGTGTCCTGTCAGACGTGACATTCAGATCACCTGCTGTATGTGCAAACGGACTGATGGTCCATTTCTCCTCCCAGTGCAAAAGCAATATATGTTTTTATGTATTTCCACACAAGCACACACACAGGCATGTCCGTCAAAAACATGGGACGTGTGCTGGAGCTGTGATGTCCAGGACCAGAGATGTCTCAACAGCTGTGGGCAGCCAGCCATGCCCCCTGTCCTTTCAGCGCACAGACCAAGATGTCACTCCATGATCAGATGAGACATGCCTCGCCTGCGGCGGGGACACAGATGTGTTGGGGGGGCAAAACACACACACATGGCTTGTGGGGGGAACCGACACTCTAGCACGCCACATGTGAACTCGGCAACTTCACAGCCGCGGGGGCACTGAGACAAATTTCACATCCACCTCGACAGTGATCATCTGCAGAATGTTTTCATGATGATTGTACGAATGGCCACACATTTTCTAAGTGCCATGCGAGCGGTGTTAGATGCGTGTCAGTTGGAATTTGGCTGACATCTGCCGCGAGAGGGTTCAATGGGCTTGCACAGCGCACACTGTCTTTCAGCCGCTGGTGTGCACAAATAGTTGTAGCAACAGGTGTATGAGGCGTTGGAGGCAGGTACGATTTTACACGTTTTACATACGATTCCTGCTTCATGCGCACTTTATGTGCAAATCGACCAAATTCAATACAATGTGTGAAGGGGCCCTCAATAGAACACAAATTTGAGCTGATATTACTGGTATATATCATCAAAATATGTGTTTTGATGCTTTGAATTGAGTACCATTGCGAAACTGAAATCGGTCCCAAAAAAAATGGTTCATTCTGGATCATTTATGCTTTGCATCTAAATATGAGACCAATGTCACTTGTGTGTGCCCAGAAATAACTAATAGCATCTCCAGTTAAATATACATTGCAAGACATAACATATCATCTTTCTATCATAAATATGTGCTGTTGTTTCAACATGCTGAGAATACAGCTCAGGTGCAGTGGAATGAACATGATCTACTGTTTTCATCAATAGGAGGTGATAGTGATGCTATGAAATTCAGACATTTCCTTCAGTTATTTAAGAAAGTTCTCAATATTTTATTCAGTAGCTAAAAATAATTTGATCTACTTTGTAGGGAACCTGAATACCAACTGCTGCTATTCAGCAAACTGTGGCAGAGTCATTTAGTTATAAGGAACTTCCAATGAACAGGAAAATCTGAGGAAAAGCTGGCTCTTGTGTCATGCATGTCCAGAGAAGACTGTCTGAACAGAGTGGAACTTCACTTGGCATGTAAGACACATCTAACTGAATCCCAGAGAAGTTGGAATGCTATAAAAGGTTTATCATAATCTTAAACTGACTGAAACACCAAGCTGATGATCATGATGGCCCATTCACTTCTCAGAGTTCAAACCATAGCAGACCTCATGAAGGTGACAAAGTTCTCTTCAAGTCTGAATGTATCTTTTTGAAAGCTGTCAAGTTAAAAGGCATATGGACAACACAGGGTATTAGAACCTTTGCATTTGATGGATGGAAAACAGCGCTGTGAGTGGCTGAAAGAAAACAGGAATAAGAACTCTTGGCATAAGAGGGTATGACTTTTTCGGCATATTCCACTGTTACAGGAGTTTTTGTCATGGAAAGAGAAGCGGAGGAATGCGCCACCGTGCCGCGAATGGCGCAGGCCAAAACCACAGGAATACGTGCGTCGGGACAAAGCCGCATGGCGCAAAGCAACGCCGTGATGAAGCCTCACAGGACATGTTCTGGCATGTCCAGCTAATCCACAATTTCTCGGATAGTCACACAACTGAAAAGCCACCGAAAGCCGTCTGAAAGCCATCTGAAAGCCGTCCTGTGAGACCAACATGGAGGTGCCGCGCCATTCGGGGCACAGTGGCGCATTCCTCCGCTCCTCTTTCCATGACAAAAACTCCTGTAACAGTGGAATGTGCCGAAAAAGTCTTGATGTCCACGTCTTCTGCCATTTCTGTGGTAGTCAGACGACATCCCGGATCAACACAGCGTTCAGTTTGGAAATGATCTGGTCGTTTGAGCCTGTCGATCGCCGCTCGGAACGCGGCGTGCTCTCAGCCGCTGTGGGCGGTCTTTAAACTGGCTGTAACACTCCTCAATCTGTGTGATCCCCATAAAATCGTCCCTGAAAGCCATCTGAATTTAGCGAATGGTGTCCACCTGGCTGTCTCTCACAGTTTCTGGAAAAATTTGATGCAGCAAAGCTCCAAATCATTCAGACTTTCCCTGACAATGAAAATTCGACGAGGGGGGTGGACCAGTGCTCACTCAAAGCCTGCCCACAGGCGAATGGCACAACCGACAGGCGTGAAAAAACTCACGCATGCGCACGAAGGTTCAAGCTTGGCTGATGCAATCACACGTGATTCAAATCCATATAGTTTTTGAAAAAAATAGAAAGGTCCGTTACTTTTTGGACAGACCTCGTAGGTATATGATAACAGTTCAGACTGGTGTTCTATGGGGAGTTATCTTTACAGTTTTTGCCAACTGCTTACACCCAAAAAACAAATGCTTAGACTAAAACTTCAAATCCAAAACTTCTTATAACAATAGCTAAAACACAATGTGACAATACCTTAAAAAACATTTTCTGCTTTGCTTGCAATTCTTCAACACAGTTGTTGCAGAACATTTCACACAGTTTCCTACATTAGACACTGAACTCAAAGATAAAATACCTTGTTATCACTGGGGAAAAAAAAACTTCTATTAAAAAATACAAAACACATCTGGTAATTGGAAATAGTTATGCACACATCTGAAAACACACAGAAAACACACCACCAATCAGTCTGACCTTTGGCACTACAAATAGAGCTCAAATAAGACATTTAGTCAAATCTGCAATCATGGAGGCAATAAGACCCAGAGAAAGAGACAGAGAAAGAGGACAAGGAAGACAGAGACAAAGAAGGAGAAGAGTTTCAGATGAAATTTGAGCAATTTTGGTGGAACGTGATCAACAATGGCTTCACACTGAGGGAAGCTGGACAAAGGGTCCACCCAAACGTCAAGTGCAATTTCATTCTGATTTTACTGTACCATGTACATATGTAAACTCAGAGATGAAAAATGTCCTCTTTTTGGCAGATTTCTGCTTTTTTGCCAGTTGCCGCCGTCATTTTTTAGATCAGTGTTGTTCAGTAGGAAGCTTTAAGTGCTGTGCTTTTCGATCAGGTTGATTTTGGGCAGCTTGTGGGCCCTTGAAGCAAAGCTGTTGTTTTATTTTGCTTTATCTTCATTTTTCCCCATTAAACTGTACAGGGCATATGTCTGTGAGTAATATTTACCTTTTTATGTTAAACTGACCTGTTATTGTCTTCTGAAACAATTGATAGATATATTTTATAACTTAAAAATGGGAGCAATGCTAACGCGTTAGCATGTCTATGGCATTTTCAATATTAAATGAAAATGTTCAGTGTTCATTGCTGAGGCACATCCATACTAAAACCTTCAAAATTAGTGAAATACTTTAACCCTCTGGGGTCCGAGGGCATTTTTTGGACAGTTCACTCGCCTGGTATAAATGTTTTATTATTGGTGTTAATAGCTCTCCCTGCATCCCACAATCAAGTGTTATGTCTCTTTTTTTCAGGACAACCTGTGCTTTCAGAATATATATGTTTTTGTTGTGTTTTATAAGTGTAATAAAGGTTTACAATCAAAAATAGGCAATTAAAAAAATAAAGCGAAAAATAATTTTCACACAGCAAACTATAATAAACAACTGTTCTGACACTTTATAAAGGTAATTTGAGGTGTTGTGTGAAAGTCTGTACAACAAAAAGGTTCAAACAATAAACACAAATGCACATTTTGAACAATATATAGAAAATGGTCTATGTGTTTTGTTGTCCATTGATATGATAAACAGTGCTTTACACAGAGAAAGCAACAGAGTTATCCAGTAACATTCACATGCAAACTAGTGGAGCAATCCTGATAGTTACACACTCTTTGTTTGAGCAGGTGAGATTGTCATCAGAGGCTCTCCCTGTGCTCCTGCTTTCACTGATCGCTGTGCATAATGGCACAGGGTGCACTGAGTATGTACTAATAGTATGTACTCATTGGAGCACCCAGGGGGCTATTCAAACGGGCCAACTAGTAACACATCACTCCTGAAAACGATCTTTGGCTTTTCACGTGAGGTAAATCTGCCCTACGATTGGATTTTGGAAAACCATGTGACGGTGAACCAATTCCGAATGGACACTCACATTGCGCATGTCATCACACAGCTTCTATGAGGAGTACAAAGATGGCTGATGGCTGGCTCGAAAGTCTGCGGAGTTACCTTTTCAGCAAAAAAAGTAAGTTTCTATCTCATATCATTCAAAAGTTATTTATAATTTAGTAAAGCTTGGTCTTAGCTATCGTATACAACGGCGTCGGCCCCAGAGGGTTAAAACTAAAACATACGAGGTCTATTAGAAAAGTATCCGACCTTATTATTTTTTTTAAAAACCATATGGATTTGAATCACGTGTGATTACATCAGACATGCTTGAACCCTCGTGGGCATGCAAGAGTTTTTTCATGCCTGTCGGTTACGTCATTCGCCTGTGGGCAGTCTTTGAGTGAGGAGTCGCCCACCCTCTCGTCGATTTTTTCATTGTTTAGGAATGGCTCAGAGACTGCTGCTTTGTTTGATAAAAATTTTTTCAAAAAAAGTAAGGCACAACTGAGTGGACACCATTCGATAAATTCAGCTGGTTTTCGGTGAAAATTTTAACGGCTGATGAGAGATTTTGGTCTGGTAGTGTCGCTTTAAGGATGGACCACGGCGCCTGACGGCGATCTGCGCTCTGAGGCAGCGTCATCTCGCTGTTTCAAGTTGAAAACTTCCAGATTTCAGGCTCTGTTCACCCAGGAAGTTGTCAGAGTACAGAGAACTTTCAGAAGAAGTCGGCATGAGGAGTTTATGCGGACATTCCGCGGTCATTTTGTAATGAAAGAACGTGCGGGCAGAGTCGCATGTCAGTCCGCACCCGACCGCGGGGGGTCGCAACAGGAAAAACACCTCCGTTGGAAAACTTAACGGGCAAGTTGGAACATGCCCAACTGTTAAACAGTTTCTCAGTTACTCACTTGTTGAAAGCCATCAAAAGCCGCCAGAATTTTACAAATGGTTTTCAACACGGAGGTGTTTTTCCTGTCGCGGCGCACACAGATTTGCGGCGTCATCACGGAAACGACTCGGCGAATTTGCGCGCACGTTCTTTCATTACAAAATGACCTTTAACAGTGGAATGTCCGCATAAACTCCTCATGCCGGCCTCTTCTGAATCTTCTCTGTTCTCTCACGACGTCCTGGGTCAACAGAGCCTTAAATTAGGATGTTTTCAGGTCGAAACAGGCAGACAACGTCGCCTGGAAGCGCTGCGCGACGTCCCGCTCCGTGGGAAGTCCTCAAAGCGACAGAAACACCCCATAATCTCTCATGAGCCGTTAAACTTTTCACTGAAAACCAGCTGAATTTCTCGAATAGTGTCCACTCGGATATCCCTCACAGGTCCGGAAAAAAGTTTGATAAAGCAACGTGCGCCGTCTCGAGCTGCGTCTCTAACAAAGGAATTCAGCCGAGAGGGTGGGACCAGTGTTCACTCAAAGCCTGCCCACAGGGAAATGACATCACCGACACGCGTGAAAAAACTCACGCATGCGCACAAGGGTTCATGCATGATTGGTGTAATCGCATGTCATTCAAATCCATATAGTTTTTTTTTTTATATAAAACTGCCGGTTAGTTTTATAAGATACCTCGTATAGCTGATAGTTTCACTTCATAAAACTTCAGACGTGAAGTTAATTTAAATAACTTGTCCGAAATTAGTTTGGTTAAAATTTTAACCATAAGTTAAAACTGTATGCCTCTGGATGACTTGGGTGATATTGCCCGCAAATTATTATGGCGTCAAAAGAAATGTTTTTTTCTTCTTCTTCTTCTGTCACCAGTTCTTCTCTGCCTGCAGAGGATAGAGCAATTTCTCCTGAAACCTGCTGTACTCTGTTTGCAGAGAGTAGAACTGTACATCTGCTACAAAACATTTAATGGGTAAGCTATAAAATCTTTGATATCAGACTTCACAAATGTTTTAACTGTTAAAGCTTTATTCACAACGCCTGAAAAAATATGTTAGCAATGTAAAAAAATTATTGGACCAAAATTTATCGGAAGATAATTGATCCGTTGATGGTTTTCAAAGTTATCTGAAAAGCTAATCTGATAATGAAAACATTAGCTTCGATAATTAGTGGTTAGCAGATTAGTGGAACTGTGCCCACCACTGAAAGCCACAATACAATTTTAGACAAAGAGACAAAAAGAACCTGATAAAACAAAACACAACAAAAGATAAAACAAACTAACAATGAACATAAGTAATACAGAAATAAATGTTTCCTGTGAACACCTCTTACACCCCCCCCCCCCCCCCCCACTTCATCCCTGTATCCTATGAAAAAACACATTCTTTATATTTATTTTAAACTGTTGAATGTTTGGACACTGCTCACCCACATTGTTCCACAGTCTCACCCCACATAATGAAATGCAGAATTTTTTCTTGTTGTATGGATTTTATGAATTGTGAAGCTGTTTTTCCCTCCATGAACAATTTCTATATGTTTTTGGTAAAAAGTTTTTGTTTTTTTTTGCTTTGTACAAAATCTGTCTGCTAATTTTACTATGTCTGCTAATTTTAATCATTTTGACTTTAAGAGTGAGTGAGTATGGTCTTTATAGCCAACATTATGAATTACCCATATTGCCGGACCCGGCGCCGGATGTGAGAGTTCTCAAAAATAAAAAAGAAAGAAAAAGAAATACTGGAAAATATAGCGCCTCACAGTTTCGCGGATTTTTTTAGTCTAATTTTGCATGCTGTTTTTTTTTTTTTTTTTTACAGCGCATTGCGTCCTCATCAAGCAGGCCAGTGTTCTGTCGAGATGACGGGACACCTGTTGCGGCACCGCGAAGGGAGAGTACGCGCATTGTGTTCTGCGTGTCCGTTTATAAGAATCTTCTCACTCATAAGAAAAAAGAGAGCCAACAACTACCCATAACTGTGTTCTTCACTCGGAAAAAGACAGCTGCAGCGAGGTGTGAGTGGAAAAAGGCGCAACAGTGGTGCGGCGCCAGGACGAAGAGGCGCGATCAGAGGAACTGTGAAATACTGGTGAGTCACTATTAATAATTTCTTATGTGTCCAACCTTGTAGGTTGATCGTTAAAATTAAATTCATTAGTTCTAAAAGCCATCATAATTATTTATAGGAAAACGTTCTATTTTTATTTCTCAAACAGATGTTTGGGCCTGAAAACAGGTTGGTCTTATTTTTCTACTAAGGTTTGAACTTTGAGAGTGTTTACACAGAAGAAAAAAGTGAGAAAATGTTAATGCCTGTTTGAGAAAAGTGTATAAAGTGTGTAGTGAGGGCTTTTACAGCCTTAAAACGTCTATAATAATTGTAAAAAATAACACTGACTACTTCACGGATTTCGCCTATTGCGTTCCATTTTTAGAACGTAACTCCCGCGATAAACGAGGGACCACTGTATATCTACATGAAGTTTATCTTTGACCCGTTGTGTGACTGTCATGCCCAATTGCGCTGTGTTTGCGCTTGTGATGGAGGGCTGTATGTGGGGTTAATCTACTGTCTCGTGTCGTTTCTCAGATCAGTTGTTGGTTTGGTTTTGTGGTATGCAGGAGATCACTTGACCGAGGGTCTACGTTCAAATAATAAAAAATAGTCATCACTCTTTACTCTTACTCAGTCAGTCTCTTACAACGGTGTAGCCTAAATACACGAGCTTTCTAGGAGCGCACCCAATTCATTATGCACGCTCAGAGGCAGGTACCCTCCGGTGCACACTTTTTTTGGGGGGGGGGGACCCCGCCCCCTGCAATAAACTCATCGCCCCCTTAATATTTTTTTTCTGGCGCTGGGCCTACATATTGCCCTTTTTTGAAGAATAGTTAGTGATTTTTTTTTCAAACTCATGTAGTTATTGCTCCAGATCTCTGAACATTAATTAAAATCCGGTAAGTAGAACAGTGTAGGATGCTGAGTGATTTGTGATCCAGAACATGTTTCGCTTATGTATTTATTTTTTTTTACACTGAAATGCTTCTTGATAATTTGGTTTGTATACTGCATATTGTATATATTTGGTTTGATGTGTGGTTTCCAATTGATTTTCTCATCTGTTATTGCCCCAAGAAATTTATTTTCATTAACCCTTTAAATCTGCACGCCATCTATCTGTATTTGTACTTGCTCATTCATTCTGCAGTTCCCAAATAACATTATTTGTTTTATTATAGTTTAATGACAATTTGTTTTGATCAAACCATATTTCAATTTGTTCGTTTCTTCAGTGATTTCCTCCAGAACTATCTGCCAAGCTAGAAAACTCCTGCATCTGAGTGAGGGCAGAATTCTGCTAGAGTGATTTGGAATAACAGAAGTTGTTTTGTTTGGAATAGCCCCAGTGTTGTGTGTTGGGGGGTGTGGCTGGATATTTTGGTGTTCTTTTCTTTTCTTTGCTCTTCAGGTGGCATGAGAACTGATTTGTCTGTGGAGAAGGTGCTGGCTGAAGAATCCTTCACCCTCATCAACATCATATGTTGCACCTGTGACTGGTGCTCACATGCAACCTTAAAGACTTTCAGCTGATGCAGATAATTGGATGGCGTTCTGCATTTAAGGCATGTGTGTGATTCAAGCAGAACTGCCGGGAACTCGAACTTGTGATGTCCGTTTGTGAGACGCTGAGGACCGCGCCTGGGTTTGACACATCGAGCCCGTGAAGCAAGGAAGGGTGAGGACACATGCTGTCAGCACACATTAAAGGTAATTAAGTGTTTGACTAATTGTTGATAGTAACTTGGTGTTTTGTTACACAGTATACTGGAATTGTGATGAGAATTGTGCAGTTTGCTTCTCACTGCTGTGGCGTGCGGATAAGTGATCCTCCACTTGTTGTGAGAAGCTGCTCATTTGCATAAAGTTAAAAAATACAGACCTGAATGTGTTGCTGATAGCGTGTGTCTTTTGAAAGATATTGTTGTAACTGCTGACTTACCTCACCTCTTCTTTGCTTCACAGAGAGTCAGTTTGTCGTGTCCACCTGGGGGGTGTTTGTCTGGTGGTAGTGGGTCCAGGAACGCCGGGCTTCTATCCTTTTGGGCGCTTAAGAGCGTGCCAACAGTCACTCCACCAGAAGGACGTTCTTTTAGTTTTGTACACATTATAATGCACAGGTGTAAAATAAATTGTTTCTGTTGTTGGAACTGCTTTCTGGTTATTTTTAGCGCTGGGTTCTGTCTGACGCAGGTCCGCTCCTCAACTCGCGTCGACACATAACACCCAGATTCCATTCCAGAGCTTCTAGAACTCTTTTTTTTTGTTTGTTTGTTTTTTTGCGGTGTGTGTGTGTGTGTGTGTGTGGGGGGGGGGGGGGGGGGGGGTTTGGTTACAGCTTTTTTTGGTTTTTCACCACTTCCATCCCTGCAAATTACATCACTGTAAACATTTGTTTTCATTGTTTTGATTTCTGTTTTGAATTTGAACTGTAGAGTACTCTACTTTTCTTTAGGTATTTGTAAGAAATGTCTATTTCTTTGTTAAAAAAACACCAAGAACAAAAACAAACAAACAAACAAAAAAACATAACACTTTTGTGCTAGTTACTGTAACTTTCAGCTCTTGTTTGAGAGAAAATAAATAAAAAAATATTTTGACTTCAGTGTTTTATGTAAAACACATCATTATGTTTCTGTTTATTTTGAAAGTGTTTCAAAATGGTGCATGTGTGTATCATTTTGTTACTAGAATGACATTTTTAGAAGAGACTGTTAGGTTTTGATTGTGGGGTTTCATTTTGACAGAGCTGTGAGGTGTTTTACAAGTGTTGTGTCTTCTCTTGCTTGTGTGTAGAGTTTTAACACAGTGAGCCAAATTTTGCAAAATATGTGTAAGCAATTGGCAATTGGTTGTAGAGCAACAATAAACTTAAAAATAGAAGCAATAAAGACAGTGAACAATTTGTACATTAAAATCAGTGTGAAGACTTGATTTTGACAGCTTTTCTATTTCTCATTCTGGACATATTCAAGTTTCAGATATGTGCAGCATGGAGAAACAGGTGATTTAGTATCTGTCTGTTTCTATGTTTGAAAAAAGTTACTGCCCATTGGTCTGTTCCAAAGTGATCACAATTATTTGTTTCTATGTTTGAAAAAATTGTGGGCAAATTGAACTATTTCTACAATACTATTTCTACTACTATAGACTTGATAGTCTCAAAATGTACACAATGAGACTATTGACTGCTCCCGTTCTACACGGGGTCACCACAGCAAGTACGGTCCGCATTGGTATTTGGCACATGTTTTACGTCAGATGCTCTTCCTGACGCAACTCCAGTTTTACCTGGTGAAAAACACACAGCCCCTGACCTTCCGAATAGGTCAACCATCCAGGTAGTAGCCAAGACCCATTCTGCTTAGCTTCTGAGATCTGATGGGATCAAGCTTACACAATGCAGAATGGCTGTGTTTTGACAAATTATCATTGTTCACCAGAACAGGTTTTCTCTCAAAGAGATGACAACTCTACTTCAATCAGAATACATTCTATATTATTGCCAATAAAGTTCACCCACACACTTTTCTCTCCTTGCTTGTCCTCACAATTCAGTTCCTGTTTTGTCCTGTGACTTGTTTTTCTTTGCTCGCCTCTCTGTCAGAGGAATCGATGTGTGAGACACAGAAGGGTCTGCATCTTCAGGTGCTCTAATGCAGTTAATTTGACCAGTGAGTTTTGTGTGTGTGTGTGTGTTTGCACGCGTACAATGAAGCTCTCGACTGACTTATTTTCCAACCCAGTGGTCAAATCAGTTCAAATCGCATTTCAAGGGGAAAAAAAAAACAAAGAACTCAAACCACAAACGCGCACACATTATGACATAAGCTAATATTCATCAGAGTACTGACTTGACCCACACTGACTTATCTTCATATCACTAAACACATCAGTGTAAAATAGCAAGCAACTTAACTGATGTTCAGATTTGGGAGGTAGCAACTGAGGAATGTTATAATGTGAGGTATGAAAAAAAAAAAGTAATATCTTACCTAAGCCATATGTTGCAATATTAAAGGTATATCATTTGATTAATCTTTATCTTTTGGATTGTCCACATATGCACGTCAAAAATGAATGAAAATTGCATGATGTTAAGTTATCGCACAAACGGCAAGTGCATTTTGTGAGCACAAAATAAGGCGCAGGGTCAAAAGTAGAGGTGGGCGATACTGGGAATTTTGGTATTGATCCGATACCAAGTAAATACAGGCCCAGTATCACCGATATCGATACTGATACTTTTTCATATTTAAGCTTCATAGATCCAAAGGATCCAAAAGACCTAGAATAGAATTTCGCCAAACATTGTACATGACAACAAAATACTTTATTATCACAATCAACATTTTTGTTTAAAAAAATATCACTCAACACAACTTAAAATAAAATCTCCTGAGGTAGAGGGCTGACAAATCACATTACAAGGGTGCGCTTCTCCGTGTTGTGTGACACAGCGCAGTGCTGCTCTTACAGAGAGTAGACTTTGATGAATCTGCGTGCGCAGCAGTCAGTGTGTGCGGGAGAGAAAAAAAGTTTGAGTATCTATCTTTATACATGAGGATCGTTCAATATCAATACCAGTGTTGGTATCGATATTATCAATATTAGGATTGATCCGCCCTCCTCTAGCCAAAAGAATTTGTCTGGAATCTTTTGTGTGAACAGGATGCCAGTCTGCTGCCGGTCACTTCCCCAGCAAAGTGTTTACAGCTGGGTGGACTGAGACAATGCAGATTTTAACATCTTGTCCAAGGACACATACAGGTTGCATGAGTGGGGTTCGAACCCAAGTCTATGTACATATTGGCGTATGAGCTCTGTATCCACTGATCAACCTTCTCTGCACTCTTACCAAGACAAAGTGAACACCAATCTATTCAAATCACCAAGTTGCAAAAATAAACTTGAGATAATACAAATGACAGCATATTTTCACTATTCTCTTGACAGTAATGTGTTAGTTTACATCTATATACATGTAAATAAAAGAATAAATTAAAGACACACCAGCACTTGTGGATATGTGATAAGCTTGCATGTACCCTAATTTTTATTACTGTGAATTGCTGGATCAGTGACAATGCAAATTGAAACTGGGCTCACTATCTTCTGCTGTCTGTTATCCGTCTTCTTAGTTCAGTTGCCTTTTTTCATTGCATTATCCAACACAAATACCCAAATAAACAGTACTGACAAATGCCTTACTGGAGTCTGCCTGAATGTTGTTTACAGTGTCAGCAGCACAATGACTTTATCTGACAAAAGAATTATGATTTTGGTTTTGGATGCATAAATCTGCATCATTATGGAGTTACTACTGGGGTTATTTTGAGGACATTTGCCAAAAACACATTTTCATTAATCCTAATATAAATGTGACAATGTCTTAGAGATTTTTCTCCCTAAGGATTTACTTGCACACAGGTATACTCTTGTTTAAAATGGGAAATGATATCTCAGAATAATCCATTTTTTATGTGTCACAACACGACAGCTGCTCTTTCAACGTGTATTATGGTGCTTGAGTTGCAGGCTGCAGTATTAACAGGTCCAATAAATGTCACACAGTTATGATCAATCTTGAGCGTAGATGATTTTATTTGTCCTTTTACTACAGAGACGTGCCCTTGACAATATACTCAAGTGTAACCTCAACCTTTTCAAAATGTAAATATGCTCCCTGCAGGGAACAGTCCAGCATTCTTTTGCAAGCCAAACAGTTTGAGGTGCAGTATCACTCGTCCTGACACAGGGATCAGACTTTGGGGACCAAATGAAGGGCCCGGTTTTTGTGGAGGCAGATCCGAGATGAGTTGATGCTTTCCTGATGCTGAAATGCTGTTTTGCATGCCCCTTTATTATTTTCATGCCAGTGTAGAGCAGTGAGCACTGGCCAAAACAAGTGGGAATATCATTCAAATACAGAGGTGTCAAGTAACGAAGTACAAATACTTCGTTACTGTACTTAAGTACACTTTTTAGGTATCTATACTTTACTCCTTTACTTATTTTTCTGCCTACTTCTGACTTCTACTTATTACATTTTCACACAAGTATCTGTACTTTCTATTCCTTACATTTTTTAAAACAAAGCCTCGTTACTCTTGGCTTCAGTTTAATGTTTATATATATATATATATATATATATATATATATATATATATATATATATATATATATTTCACGTCGTGCGCCTGTAATCAACTTTTCTGCAGCACGGCTTTGCTTTGAACCTTGAACCAATCCAAGCAGTGGTTCGCAGATTGAAGCAATGCTTCGACCTATTGCTTCGTTTATTCCTTCTTTCTTTCGCTTAATTTTCCCCCGCTAAAACCCTAAAGAGCATATGTCTGTGAGTATTATTTACCTTTTCTATGTTAAACCGACCTGTTATGGTCTTCTGAAACAGTTGATAGATGTATTTTATAACTTCAAAACGGGAGCGACGCTAACGTGTTAGCATGTCTATGGCATTTTCAATGTTAAAAGTTAGCATTAAGCAATTGCAGCTCTCATAACGTTCGGGTGCATTTGTTTTCAAATTGTAATATTTCTTAAATTTATTTTTGTTTATATATTAATAATCTAATGATTATTATATACAATTTTAGAGAAAGAGGCAAAAAGAACCTGAATAGAAACACAACAGAAAATATAAAAGCAACTAACAATGATCATACATAAATAAATACATACATACATACAGAAATAAATAAGTGTTTCCTGTGAACACCTAGTGACTTTTACACCTCCACTTCATCCCTGTCTTATTTAATGACAATTTGTTTCGGTCAAACCATATTTTCAATGTGTTAATTTCTTCAGTGATTTCCTCCAGAACTATCTGCCAAACTAGAAAACTGCTGCGTCCTTGTAAGAGCAGAATACTACTGGAATGAATTTGAATAAGGAAAGTTGTTTTTTTTTTTTTCTTCACTAAATGGATGCTGCTCTCACTGCAGTTTATTGTCTGGAATAGTCCCAGATTGCATTTCAGAGCTTCTAGAATTGAAACATTTGCGTGCAGGTGGTGTTGGGGGGTAATTTTGGGTTTTGGGTCTTGGGCCACATGTAGAACGAATCAGTTTTTAAATTAAGCTTTCAATTCATATAGTGGCATCTACCTTTTTTCTTTTTTTTTTTTAAAGGTTACTTTATACTTTTATACTTTAAGTAGGTTTTGGAGCACATACTTTTTCACTTTTACTTGAGTAAAGAGGTCAAGTTGATACTTCAACTTTTACCAGAGTGTTTTTAAACTGCAGTATCTGTACTTCTACTTAAGTAACAAATGTGTGTACTTTTGACACCTCTGTTCAAATAAGGATATACAAAGTGGGATTTTAGTATTTTGTTTGAAATTTACTCTTAGAAGTCAAGCTGAAAACAGATATTTCAGATTCTGTTCTTCCTGCAAAGACCCTTTCTTGAAAAAAATGCCTGGAGTGTCATTTGTGTCAAAAATTGATGGATGATGGATGCCACTGTGCTCATTGGGACCTTCAAGACAATAGAAATCTTTCTGTACCCTTCCCTGGATTTGTGCCTCAAGACAATCATGTCTTAAAGGTCTACAGACAATTCCTTTGACGTCAAGCTTGGTTTGTGCTCTGACATGCACTGTCAACTGTGGAACCTTATATGTAGACAGGTGTGTGCCTTTCCAAATCATGTTCAATCAACTGAATTTACCCCCAGGTGGACTCCAATTAAGCTACAGAAACATATCAAGGATGATCAATGGAAATAGCATGCAACTGAGCTCAATATTGAGCTTTATGGCAAAGGCTGTAAATACTTATGTACATGTGATTTCTTTTTTTAATTTTTAATAAATTGGCAAAAATCTAACAAAAGAAAACAAACTTTTTTCACATTGTCATTATGGGGTATTGTGTGTAGAATTTTGTGGAAAAAAAATGAAATTTCATCCATTTTGGAATAAGGCTGGCTATAAAAAATGTGGAAAAACTACAGTGCTGTGAATACTTTCTGGATTCACTGTAGGCTAATCAGTGATAGACAGGATTGTTAACTACAAAGGTAAATGGTGTCTTAACAAGTTCAACACTCTCACCTCATACAAACACTGTTTAAGACCAGGAACCCGGGAGATAACTGGGTCTTATTCTTGATCTTGGAAAATATTGCAATGCACATGAAAATCAAATCTGTAAGAAAATCAGTTCAGAAATGTTGACAGTATTTTTGAAGTGAAGCCATTTCAAGCACAACTTGACAGAAAATTGGAAAAATCATGAAACACTGCTTCATGTTGAAGTGGCCTGAACAGATGTGTGGCACAACACAAATCCCAGTAATCCTTGACATAAATATTGCTAATTGTTACACTCTCAGTCCCTGCAATGCTTCCTTTCACTTCTACTTTATTGTAGTCAACAGCACTGCAAACTGTACAATGCACCAAAATGGAAACCAGAAAAAGAAAAAAATATCAAGATACAGTATAATTTAAATAACAAGCTAAATTGTGTGTAAAAAAAAATACTTTGATAAATTAACATAACGGCTATGATCTGAGATAAAATTCTAAAAGAGTTATGACCCTCATTAGGACCAATTGTGTTGAATATTGTTGACCTGTCAATCATGACGAACACTATTCCTCCTTGTTGTCATTAAATCACTTCTTACAAAAGCCCAGCCTTAATCTTATACTAGATTAGAAATTAGATTAGATTGAATGTTATTGATCCCTTGGGAAGACTCCCTCTGGGAAATCTTTCATTGTTGGTAAATATTGACCAGTCTCAAAATGACCTTTCTTTTCAAAAAATCTTGGAAACAGTTTTAAATCAGGTTGTTGTTTATTTGTCAGATAATTGATCTGGACCATTACAGTCAGCATTTAGGATTTATCTATGGAAAGTACACTCAATAGTTTGGTGAATAATCTTCTGACTGTGTTCAATCACATCCCACTTCAGTGTTGCTGTTTCTAGACCTTTGTAGCTTTGATAGTTTAGAACGATTCATAATGTTTGAGAGTATTGGAAACTATTTTGTCAAAACATTGTCATCACAAATACTCCTTAGACATTACTCTTGAAAAAGAAAAAAAAAAAAAAAACCCTGGTCACTTGAATTTTCAATAGGCAGCCAGGTAGAGGTCAATTGAGGAATTACACAGGGGTCAAAAATTTAAAATGCTCCAATCATATTGAAAACTATACCATATTATTTGTCTGATGATAGAGATTCCAAAAAGGTATAGTTTGGACTATCGACTGAATGTTATGGAGTTATGGGGTAAAAACAGCAAGAATGGTGACAAAGGTCAATTTCAGTTTGTACAGGGGTCAAAAAATAAAGTTGTTCCAATTTTGTTAAAAAGTTATTGGTTGAGCTGATAGGATTAATAAATTGAATAGTTTTGACTGTGTTGAATGTTTGGTCTTCAAAGTAAAGGTCAAACAATGCTGATGTCCATTGGATTCTGTGACATGTGACGTATGTTACTCCATAACATGATAACTAAGGATGACACATGTGGCAAACTACTCCTTTTTGAAACCCTTTTAACTCAACGAATAATTTGCACCACTTTTTACCATCTGGCTGCCTATTGAACATTCAAGTGGCCAGTTATTTTATTATTTTTTTTCAAAAGAGTACTGTCTAAGGAGTATTTTTGCAGAATTTGGTGCTTGCTTCACCATTTGAACAATTCCACTGTCAATATTCTGTTATCTGCTGCACTATAAGCAAAGCCCCATTTGAGTGCAATTTCAGAACCATAAAAAAGCCTTTCAAATGTAGCTTTATGAAGAGATTTGTAAGTAAAACACTGCTTCTAAAGTACAATGAAAATTCCCCAAATCAATGTGTATTATCTGTTAATCAATGCTGGACTTTGTCAAGGCTGTAATACTGTTTCCAGTAATTCAAGTATATTTACTTTACAGTAAGAAAGCAACTCAAGCCCTATTTTTATTTTGATGTGAGAGATTTAAATTAATTTGAGGGGCTATTATTCAGCACCAGAGTTACAGAAGGTTCTCTGCTGGCGCAGGAACACTCCAGTACCATTTCCTTGGTATGTTGCCAAGAACCACCATGACCTTTTTAGAAATACAACTTCACCCTGTGCCCAAGGACAGCATGGGCTGGTTAAGGTTTGAAAGTTCAGATAGTGAAGGCTGAAATCAGCATCATGCATCATTGTAAATGTTACAGTGAATAAGGCTTGAGCTGTAATGGTCTCAGTGTTGTTTAAACTCAAGCAGGATCCAATATGGAGAAACACTGTGACCGTATTATAATGCATAAAGGTAATGCAGCAGTATATTGATTCAAAACACAGAACCACAAAGCATGATGACAGTCTGCTTCTTGCAACAAAAGAGAAGAGCCCCGGAACAGTGCAACAGGTTTTGACTGTATCCATTGTTCATTCAAAGACCAACTCACTGTGTATTGCACCCTTTTTCTGTCTGCTGCTCTTCAAGGTCTCACCAACATGTCAACCTCACCCCAGTTCTTTATTGAGGTCTGATTTTTATGATTCATACATGGCAGAGGGTGAACTGATGACACTGCAGCATTTGGCTGAGTGTGCTATGCAAGTTTGTGTCATCATTGCAAATACAGGTTTGTGTGTGAGAACCTGTGCATACATTTGTGTCTGTTTCCGCCACCTTGCTATACGAGGTCTGTTAGAAAACTATCCGACCTTTTTATTTTTTTAAAAAACTATATGGATTTGAATCATGTGCGCTTGCATCAGCCAAGCTTGAACCTTCGTGCTCATGCGTGAGTTTTTTCACGCTTGTCGGTTGCGTCATTCGCCTGTGGGCAGGCTTTGAGTGAGCACTGGTCCAGCCCCCTCGTCAGATTTTCATTGTCAGGAAAATGGCTGAGCGATTGGAGCAGCGCTGAATCAAATTTTTCCAGAAACTGTGAGAGACAGCCAGATGGAAACCATTCGGAAGATTCAGACGGCTTTCGGTGAGGATACTCTGGGAGTCACACAGATTAAGGAGTGTTACAACCGGTTTAAAGACGGCGCACAGCGGCGCAGGGTGCACCGCGGCACAGGGTGCACCGCGCTCCGAGTGGCCATCGACAGGCTGAAACGACCAGATCATTTCCAAAGTGAAGGCTGTGTTGATCCGGGACGTCGTCTGACTACCAGAGAAATTGCAGAAGAGGTGGACATCAGCACTTTTGCGGCACATTCCACTGTTACAGGAGATTTTGTAATGAAAGACGTGCGGAGGAATTCGCGCATCAGGACGGAGCCGTAATGGCACGCAACAAAAAGCACGTCCATGTTGGAAGTCTCACAGGACAAGTTGTGACATGCCCAGCTGTTACACAATTTCTCGGATACTCACTCGACTGAAAAGCCACCGAAAGCCGTCTGAATCTTCCGAATGGTTTCCAACACGGACATGCTTTTTGTTGCGCACCATTGCGGCTCTGTCCCGACTCGCGAATTCCTCCGCACGTCTTTCATTACAAAATCTCCTGTAACAGTGGAATGTGCTGCAAAAGTGCTGATGTCCAACTCTTCTGCAATTTCTCTGGTAGTCAGACGACGTCCCGGATCAACACAGCCTTCACTTTGGAAATGATCTGGTCGTTTCAGCCTGTCGATGGCCGCTCGGAGTGCGGCATGCCCTCCGCCGCTGTGGGCTGTCTTTAAACCGGTTGTAACGCTCCTTAATCTGTCTGACTCCCAGAGTATCCTCACCGAAAGCCGTCTGAATCTTCCGAATGGTTTCCACCTGGCTGTCTCTCACAGTTTCTGGAAAAATTTGATTCAGCGCTGCTCCAATCGCTCAGCCATTTCGCTGACAATGAAAATCCAACAAGAGGGGTGGACCAGTGCTCACTCAAAGCCTGCCCACAAGCGAATGACGCAACCGACAGGCGTGCAAAAACTCACACATGCGCACGAAGATTCAAGCTTGGCTGATGCACGCACACATGATTCAAATCCATATAGTTTTTTAAAATAATAAAAAGGTCAGATAGTTTTCTAACAGACCTCGTACACCTCCTGATGAAATATGACATAGATCAGATCTCAGAAGTTTTGAGCCTGCACAAAGTCATTGTTCCACTGTATATGTTTCTCAGGCCAGGTTTTCCTTTCCCTTGACCTGTGACATTTGATCAAACTACTTCAAACTCTTAAACCTGTCATCTATCCAAATTATATTACTAACAAATTTAATTCATTGAGGCTCCTTGGTTGTTGAGATGAAAAGACAAACACATTCCCACTCCCATCTACTGTCAATTTAAGTCACCAATTCATTTTTTAAATGTATTTATCCATTTATATAAAATCTTTATCATATAGTATTACATTAGTTTTGTGACCCAAAGACTTTGGAAAACCCATTTATAACAGCAAAACATTTCATCTATGTGAATAAAGCTAGATTTTCATTAACAATTTGAATACATTCTAAAATACAAGTAATATTTTCAGGATTTTAGCCAAATTATATCTTGGACACAATGCTGTAGACAAATATATGCCCCACATTCAGACAGCTGAAATTGTTCTGAACATTTTGATATGTAACACAGAGACATTACACAACATGCATATGCCATAGAAAGGAAATTACTGAAGGTATGGTAAAATGATCTGGGCACGCCAGCGAGTCTCTGGACTCCAGAGAGTTTGTGGTTTTAAGTCCATCATAAACACTTCAAAATAACACCACAATGTTCTAACCCTAACCCATCCCGTCTGCTTTTAGTGTTGCAGCTGCAAACTCATGCTGCTGTGAAAAGCTGGAAAGCAACCTCACAGAGTCATCCGTCTTTGCAGAACAGAATCAATTTCACAGTGAATTAGGAGGTGAGTCTAACTAGGTCACAGGCCTTTAACACTCTCACAATACAAGCCGTATCAATGGGAGAAAGAGCGAGACAGAAACAGATGGTGTGGGAGGTCCAGAACGGTTGATGGTGTGCCCCGATCAAAGGATAGGGAGTGATATGAGATTTTTTAAAACACTGAGGGTGAATGAAAGCAACAGAGATAGATGAACAAAGAGAATGGTGGAGATAGAGAGCAGGGAGGAATAACAGGCTGACAGAGGTAAAGAGAGTAGGTGAGGAAAAAAAAAAGCTGCTTAAGACTCTTCCAACGAGGTTCCAAACATTGTTCAGCAGAGCGAATACTGTAGTTTCTCTGTCTCACATACACATGCAATCTCACCTCAGCGCAGAAATCTTGAGCGCTGTTAAATTTAGACTGAATGCTGTGTGCTTTGCTGAGACGCATTTTACTTTGAAACATGGATTAAATATGCATGAGACTTTTCCAATGCACTGGGTGGAGTGAGAGTGAGTGAATGGGAAGGAAACTGGGAATGAGAAAGAAAGAGTTCAGCTTTACAATGAATTCCTTCACTCTCCTCACAAGACCTGGGGTCCATACAGACACTGCAGCAATATTTATTCTAATGATTTCTGTTCTTTTTATCATATTATAATCTCTTTATGGAGCTTCCACCTCACCACATGTCCACAACAGATAGAAAGCGTTTGAATGGGTGAAGACATGTCTTAGGTATGTAATATATTCAGTTTGGGTCCATATGGAACCACATTCTACTGGCAATTAGCCACATAAAATACTTGCATTACGTTTAAATTTATTTCAGAATAACAATATAGCATCATAATGGTAAATTACACAAAAGCTGAAGCCATTTGTATGATATGTGATTGAGTCTCCTGATATTGTGCTTTCCAGTATTGAAGAAAATGATGATGATGACATTGATGGACATGATGTTGACTCAGTTTTCATTCTCAGATTTGGATGGATTAATAATAATATTTATAATAAGAATTTCCTTTATTTTTCATTGTACTTGCATACAAATAAATCTGTCCTCTGCATTTCGTAATTTATCCTAATTACAGTTTGACACAATCCAACCACTTGGAGAAGTGGGCAGCCAGAGTCTGGCACCCGGAGACCAACTTCAGATGCAGAGATGCTGCCCTGTTCAGGGGCAGAGAAAGAAACAGACCTTAAATAAGCATACTTTTTTTTATTGTGGGAGGAACCCGGAGTGCCCAAAGGAAACCCATGCAGACATGGGAAGAACATGCAGACTCTACACAGAAAGGGCAGGAACTGATCCCACAGCCTTCTTACTGTGAGGCATCAGTGCTAACCAGAGATGGGACAAAGTCACCATCAAGTCACTCTCAAGTCATAAATCAGCAATCAATCATAATGGCCACCAATTGTTTACAAACTGACTTGAGACTTGACTTGGGACTTGCAGATTGATGACTTGAGAAAGACTTGACAGTGACTTCATCCCACCTCTGGTGCTAACCACAAAGGTAGTCTTTTTTTTTTCTGGAAGACCCACACACACTTTTCTGTTAAACGTAGCAGCCAGGCTCTTGTGAAACAGAACAGTCATTTATAGCTGCACAGTTGTGCCAAATTTAAGGAAAAGTAAAAAAAAAAAAAAGACAATGCAAGCATCACCACCACCAACCACTGCAAAGCAACCAAACACGGTGCTTTACGCTCCCAAATCCAAAACGCGGTGCCACTTTTACGCAGCGCTTCTCCACAGCACTTCTCTGCGTACATTTCAAATAAAATAAATGAAACGAAACAACCATGCCGGCCAATTTTGTCAGTACTGAAGTTAACTCTGATCCTGCGCTGGACTCCAGCAGGAGCGATCCATTTGTATGTGTGTGTGTGTCAGCATGTGCACATTTGGAGTCCAAAGTGCACATGGTTGTCACCCTCCATAGTCTTCCTCAGCAAGGACGCAGATTCTGCCTATCATCTTTTATAGTTTTTTGCCTTTTAAACTTGCTTTATGTCAAACACGGCACTTGATGCACTCCGGCTGAACAGGACTGTATCTCTTCTCGATGTACATCTGTGCTCCGGCTTACTTTCACCTCTGCAAACAGGCATTGTCCAATCAAATTTCTTCTATTTTTATATTGTAGTAAGGAGTAAGATGTTTAATGGAAATGTATCAGAGTAAAAGGAAATGAGGAAATGAAGTGGAGTAAAAGTGAAAGTTGAAAGAAAGTTGCCAGAAATGTAAATAATGAAGTAAACAGATATGTCAAAATTATACTCAAGTACAGTAACAAAGTATTTCTACTTTGTTACATTACAACACTGACGCCCTCACAGACAATGAAAATAAAGACAATAAATCCGATCACCTTGTCCACATTGTCCACACAGGTGAAGTTCATGATCCCTGCCACCGGACGACAACATTAGACTGCGGTCCTCAGAAAAATAAATCAATAAAAAAAGAAAATTCCTCCTCTGTGGCCAGGCACAATGCGAAAAGCATGCATGTCCAGCCGGACTGTGTGTTTATAGACGGGCCACGCATAAAACTGAGTTCCATTAGATGGCAGGGCTCCTCCCTGGCAAGTCAGGACACATGGGCATTGTGATCCTTTGGAAGCAATCTGATAAAAATAAAATAAAAGAATTAAGCCAGAGTGCTGACATCGTCCATTCAGCCAGTCGTCCACAGCGGGTGGCCATCGCCCACCTGCATTAAACTTAACTTCCACTTCTTTCCTCACAAAATAAATATATCAATCAATCAATCAATCAATAAACACAGTTTATTAAGTTTATGCAGCTCATATGTCCAGTCCAGCATGAATGCATGTCAGGTGCAAAATGAAATTCTTTCTTTATTATTCCGAGGACTGTCCTCAGAATAATAAAGAAAGAAAGAAAGAAAGAAAGAAAGAAAGAAAGAAAGAAAGAAAGAAAGAAAGAAAGAAAGAAAGGCAACAATAAATCTGATTTGTACAGGTTGTCCATGGCTGGACAGGACATGTCTTACCCGCGTGTGCGGGATAAGCATGTGTTTGACAAGTTAACACTGGTGTAATGATAGACAGCAAAAATGGAGAAGTTCCTAAAATAAAAACATAACAGTAGTTTTACTCTTTTACCTAACAATACAAGAGTTCTGCAAAAATACATTTCAGATTACACTTTTCATTGTATTTATTGGAAGCATGGTGGATTAGTGGTAAGACCTTCCTGATGTCACTTCCTAATTGGTCATTCATACGTGGAGTTTGGGTGTTGTCCCCATCTCTGCACGTGTTTCCTTCGAGCACTCCAGTTTCTTTCCACTATCATAAACATGGTCATTTGGCAGTGGTCCTTTCATTACACCTGATCAAGGCATCATCTCTACATCTGGAGGTGGTTCCTGGGTGCTGGACTATGGCTGCCCACTGCCGCTAGTGGTTGGACTGTGTCTAACTGTAACTAGGTTAAATGCAGATTACAAATTTAATTCTGTGTATTTATGTGTCTACAATGACAGTAAAAGCCCTTCTTCCTTCTTCTAATTATTTTTATCCCATCTGCAATAGAGAGCGATGTTGCAAATCATTATAATAAACTTCACAACAGATTATTAGAATGGATGAGCCAAAATAATTGTTGATCTTTAATGTAGAAATGGTTGAGAACAGCAGGATTACACCATAGACATATGGTGGTTGCAGTGTGGAGAAAGGCACATGTAAGTTAATGCCTGGTTCAAGACATCAGAGACATTAACAACAGCAGAGTTCTCAAGTTGTTGTTTTTCCCATTACTTCAAGAGATAAGAAGCTGCCTGACTGTTGTCCTGCTACTGCAATCAACACAGGATGAGATGGACATTTTCCACGAAACTGACCACTGGTGAAGTCAAGACTGACATGGTAATTGATCAGTCTGTGCTTAGCAACCACTGCTATGCGGGTCATTGTGTGGAGTATTGGCTTCATTGGTACTGTGGATACCTGTGTTAGCTTCAGAAAATTCTGCAACTGTTGTTTGTATTTTTAGTTGATAATTCTGAAATGATTAAAGTAATATATAAGTTTGTACTGGTCTAATTGGAGTCTAAGGGGAAAAAAAGGGTTGAAATTTTGTTGAGACATTCTAGCCATTGGTAGGAAATATTGTTTACGAAAGAATTTCAAGTTGCCCCAAATAAATATTTTGCAAAAGTAGGTGATGGTGGAAATACAGGTGCAATATATAGATACCTACCATTCTTTCAGGAGAAGCCTCCTTCTTATTCTCCTCTG
The DNA here is from genome assembly GCF_902500255.1 of Thalassophryne amazonica. NCBI lineage: Eukaryota > Metazoa > Chordata > Actinopteri > Batrachoidiformes > Batrachoididae > Thalassophryne > Thalassophryne amazonica. The sequence continues at coordinate 89,013,029 of NC_047113.1, read as the reverse complement.
CACCATAAATCCCAACAAGAGCATGTTGCACTCTTCAACAGAAGATATTTTAGCTTTCTGGAAAAGTCTGGAATAACGTGAGAGTAGCACATAGACTGTTTGAAGTAGTGTTCTGTGCATGCATCAGTACACTCATGTAATGGGATGCAGCAATACTCAGTAATCATCAGTAACAGTCATTTAAGCAGTCATAATAGTGGGCAATACAATGTTTGCCTGATATTTTAATAAATATTTCCTCAATTTTGGAATCAGGATGCAAACTAGTGCCACAAATTTGCAATGAGAGATCAACGTTTGACCATGATACACAGGGGATTGCTGTCAATGGATGAGGGGCAATTTACCATCATAATGCCATCAGTTCAATGATCATTATTAGAGGTCAGCAGACAAGACATTTATAGTTCATACTGGAGTGTCATTTGTGTCAAAAAGTGATGGAGGATGGATGCCACTGTGCTCATTGGGACCTTCAAGACAATAGAAATCTTTCTGTACCCTTCCCTGGATTTATGCCTCAAGACAATCATGTCTTAAAGGTCTACAGACAATTCCTTTGACGTCAAGCTTGGTTTGTGCTCTGACATGCACTGTCAACTGTGGAACCTTATATGTAGACAGCTGTGTGCCTTTCCAAATCATGTTCAATCAACTGAATTTACCACAGGTGGACTCCAATTAAGCTACAGAAACATATCAAGGATGATCAATGGAAATAGCATGCAACTGAGCTCAATATTGAGCTTTATGGCAAAGGCTGTAAATACTTATGTACATGTGATTTCTTTTTTTTTAATTTTTAATAAATTGGCAAAAATCTAACAAAAGAAAAAAGAAAAACTTTTTTCACATTGTCATTATGGGGTATTGTGTGTAGAATTTTGTGGAAAAAAAAATGAAATTTCATCCATTTTGGAATAAGGTTGGCTATAAAAAATGTGGAAAAACTACAGTGCTGTGAATACTTTCTGGATTCACCGTAGGTTAATCAGTGATAGACAGGATTGTTAACTACAAAGGTAAATGGTGTCTTAACAAGTTCAACACTCTCACCTCATACAAACACTGTTTAAGACCAGGAACCCGGGAGATAACTGGGTCTTATTCTTGATCTTGGAAAATACTGCAATGCACATGAAAATCAAATCTGTAAGAAAATCAGTTCAGAAATGTTGACAGTATTTTTGAAGTGAAGCCATTTCAAGCACAACTTGACAGAAAATTGGAAAAATCATGAAACACTGCTTCATGTTGAAGTGGCCTGAACAGATGTGTGGCACAACACAAATCCCAGTAATCCTTGACATAAATATTGCTAATTGTTACACTCTCAGTCCCTGCAATGCTTCCTTTCACTTCTACTTTATTGTAGTCAACAGCACTGCAAACTGTACAATGCACCAAAATGGAAACCAGAAAAAGAAAAAAATATCAAGATACAGTATAATTTAAATAACAAGCTAAATTGTGTGTAAAAAAAATACTTTGATAAATTAACATAACGGCTATGATCTGAGATAAAATTCTAAAAGAGTTATGACCCTCATTAGGACCAATTGTGTTGAATATTGTTGACCTGTCAATCATGACGAACACTATTCCTCCTTGTTGTCATTAAATCACTTCTTACAAAAACCCAGCCTTAATCTTATACTAGATTAGAAATTAGATTAGATTGAACGTTATTGATCCCTTGGGAAGACTCCCTCTGGGAAATCTTTGTTGGTAAATATTGACCAGTCTCAAAATGACCTTTCTTTTCAAAACATCTTGGAAACAGTTTTAAATCAGGTTGTTGTTTATTTGTCAGATAATTGATCTGGACCATTACAGTCAGCATTTAGGATTTATCTATGGAAAGTACACTCAATAGTTTGGTGAATAATCTTCTGACTGTGTTCAATCACATCCCACTTCAGTGTTGCTGTTTCTAGACCTTTGCAGCTTTGATAGTTTAGAACGATTCATAATGTTTGAGAGCATTGGAAACTATTTTGTCAAAAAGAGTGAGATGTCTTGGTTGGTGCCAAATTTATTCAACCAAATGCAATGCATTCTGCATACAGCAAAATGTGCTGTAAAATTAACAGTGATAGTGTCAGATTAACACAGCTAGTGTCTATATATTCCTCACTGACCCAGTGTGGGCCCATATAGACAGTGTTAATTTAACACTGGTGTCAGGATTTGGTATGTGCTTGAGTTTTTTGTAGTTATTTTACTTGAATGTTTTCTGTGGGTGTTTATTCTCTTGCTGGTCTCTTGCTGGGCTTTCTCTGTCCCTATCTCTCTTATCAGTCTCTTGGTGCTTGGTGGTGGCCGCGTCACTCTGTCTGGTCACACCCTTGTTCTGGTGCTTTCCACACATCTATTCCTAATCTGTAGCTCATCACCTGGGTGTATTTAAACTCTACTGGTTGCACTTGTCTCTCACCAGATTGATGCTCCTTGTGCCTTCTCTCCAGCTCTGTTCTCATGTTTTCTCATCCTGCCAGTCTCATCGTGTTTGTGGATCACCTGCCTGTTTGTTTGACCACGCCCTTGCCTGATGATTTTTGTACTGTTGCTTCTCCTGGACTGCCTTACTGTGTACCGACCCCAGCTAAGTTCTTCATTAAACCATTTTACTCTATAAAGCTGTGTTTCAAGTCATGCAGTTGTGTCCAGCCATTTCTGTCCACCACGCTTGATAGATAAATCTGGCCAACTATGGACACAGCCGACTCGGACCCTTTTCAGCGGATGGTACGCCATCACAGCCTTGAGTTCGTGTTGCAGGAAGACCAGCTCACTGCTCTGAGCACAGGATTCAGTGAACTCGCTAAATGCCAAGAATCTTTCATGTCTTCTGTGAGCACGCAAATGGAGCAAATACTGTCTAAACTTGATCATCAGGCCAGCTTAAAGACAACTGACTACCTGCGACACCAGCACTCAACCTCTGGGGTCATCAGCAGCCTCACCGGCGTCCGTCTCAGAACCAGTGTTTTGTAATCAGTTTTCTCGTCTGGAGCACTTCTCTGGTGAGACAGGAGACGTGAAACATTTTATCACCCAGTGTGAGTTACATTTTGAACTTATGTCAGCAATGTTTCCATCTGAAAGGGCGAAGATAACATTTGTAATAACTTATCTGACCAGTTGGGCTGCGGCGTGGGCAACAGCGGAATGGAGTCAGATGTTTTTTGTACTGTTGCTTCTCCTGGACTGCCTCACTGGTACCGACCCCAGCTAAGTTCTTTAGTAAACCGTTTTACTCTACAGACCTTTGTTTTCGAGTCATGCAGTTGTGTGCAGCCATTTCTGTCCACCACACTTGATAACTTGTGATTTTGCTATGTACTTCCAAGGCATCATCAGTGAAATATGAGGTACCTCAGAGTCCTTTTTTAGGTCCATTGTTGTCACTTATAGCATTTCCTGTGCCAGACTGGCATCCTGTCCAGGGTGTACCCTGCCTCGCGCTCTATGACTGCTGGGATAGGCTCCAGCCCCCCGCAACCCTTAATTGGAGTAAGCGGTTAAACCTGAGTGTGTAGCAGTTAAAGATGAGTGTAGCATTTCTTGAAGAAATACTGCAAAGCTTGCATTACTTTTCACTTTTGTGTAGGTGACATTCTGCTTTACGTGTCAATTAAAGCAAATATTCCTTTGAACATTATCAGTGGATGCATGCATCATTCATCATATTGATGACCTATATGTTAGAGAGAGACCCATGAATGTATTTTTCCAATGAATTCAATGATTTGTTCTCTTCTGTCCATGGATGGTGCAGAGACACTGATCATGCTTTTATTATATGGAGAATTGACTATTGTAATGTTTTATTTTATCACTTTCCACACACGAGCATTCAAACACTACTACTAGAGGTGTAACCAGGATAGGTCAATATGATGACAACTCCATTTTAGTCACACTTAATTGGGTTCATGCTCATGTGAGCTCACTTTCTAAAGTTTTGCTGTTACCAGATAAAATTCTTAAAGGTTATTTACTCTCTTTTCTGAAAGCTCTTGTAAAGACTTCCTGTGCCCTGTGTTCCATGAATACATGAAAATTCTGTCAGGTATATCTTATACGAGGTCTGTGAGAAAAGTAACGGACCTTATTATTTTTTTCAAAAACTATATAGATTTGAATCACGTGTAATTACATCAGACATGCTTGAACCCTCGTGGGCATGCAAGAGTTTTTTCACGCCTGTCGGTTACGTCATTCACCTGTGGGCAGTCTTTGAGTGAGGAGTGGCCCACCCTCTCGTCGTTTTTTCATTGTTTAGGAATGGCTCAGAGACTGCTGCTTTGTTTGATAAAAAATTTTTCAAAAACTGTAAGGCACAACTGAGTGGACACCATTCGATAAATTCAGCTGGTGTTCGGTGAAAATTTTAATGGCTGATGAGAAATTTTGGAGTTTTACTGTCGCCGTAAGGACGGCCCACAGCGCCTGACGGCGATCTGTGCTCCGAGGCGGCGTCGTCTCGCTGTTTCAAGCTGAAAACTTCCTAATTTCAGGCTCTGTGGACCCAAGATGTCGTGAGATAACAGAGAACTTTCAGAAGAATTCGGGATCAGGAGTTTTCCAGACATTCCACTGTTAAAGAAGATTTTGTAATGAAAGAACGTGCGGGCAGATTCGCATGTCGGGCCGGACCCGACTGCGGGGGATCACCACAGGAAAAACACCTCCGTTGGAAACCTTAACGGACAAGTTGGAACATGCTCAAGCTGTTAAACAATTTCTCAGATACTCACTTGTTGAAAGCCATCAAAAGCCGCCTGAATTTTACAAATTGTTTTCAACACGGAGGTGTTTTTCATGTCGCGGCGCAGATGGATTTGCCACGTCGTCACGGATCTGACTCGGCAAATTCGTCCGCACGTTCTTTCATTACAAAATCTCCTTTAACAGTGGAATGTCCGGGTAAACTCCTGATGCCGGCTTCTTCTGAAACTTCTCTGTTCTCTGACGACGTCCTGGGTGAACAGAGCTTTAAATTAGGATGTTTTCAGCTCGAAACAGCCAGACGGACGTCACCTCCGACCGCGCCGCGCCGATCCGTTTTGTGGGCTGTGCTTAAAGCGAAAGAAACTCCACAATCGCTCATCAGCCGTTAAACTTTACACCGAAAACCAGCTGAATTTCTCGAATAGTGTCCACTCGGATATCCCTCACCGGTCCTGAAAAAATTTTGATAAAGCAACGCGCGCCGTCTCCCTGCAACTTCTCAGACAAAGAGATTCCGACGGGAGGGGGAGTCCACACCTCACTCAAAGCCTGCCCACAGGCGAATGACGTCACCGACAGGCATGACAAAACTCATGCATGCGCACGAGGGTTCAAGCTTGTCTGACGTAAAAACATATGAATCAAATCCATTTATCTTTTGAAAAAAATAAAAAGGACCACTTTTTTTTATCACAGACCTCGTATATTATATTCTAATTCTGAGGTGGAACTATGCTAGTATACTAAGGTATATTTAAATATCTAAAAACAGACTTTCACTCATGTCAGACAAAACGTCCTGTCCGACCGCAAAACATTTTCATTAAAAACCCCTTGCACGTGGAAAGAGCAGTCTGGACATGCACAGTAACAGAGGTATGACATTAAAGTTCAGCACTGACACTTGCTACATCAGACACCACAAAAGGCTGCAATCACTTTTTACATTTTCTCTCCCGTCATATTTTAAAAGTTTTTGCAGTGTGCCGCTGATCACACCTGCAATTCATGGAGGAAATTATACATCTTACCTTTGATTCGGAGGTTGTAGAAAGAAGAGTTCGTTGAGGGACAAATTCTCCAGAAAATCAATTAAAAATCCAGAAAAAGCATAATCCAGGAAAAAAAAAATTGCATAAAGATGGGACGGAGAACTTTAAAACTGTCACACACGTCAGTGTCATTGCATGGTCATGAGTTACGGAGCTGCAGAAGCATGAGTCAAAGTTTAGGGTTTTAAGGTAACACTCCGTGTGCAACGGACTTTGAAAAAACTCGAGCAAATGTAATCTTTTTAATGAATATAATGTCTGCCGCTTAAGGCCCCTTCACACATAACATGATTGAGGCAGAATGGCGCACGAAGGAGGAGTCAAATGTCACGTCAAAAATCTGAGCTGCTTCAAACGCCTCGTACAGCTGTAGCTACAACCATTCATGCATACCAGCAGCCAAAAGACATCGAGTGCCCATTCACCTCCTCTTTCGGCAGGTGTCTGCCAAATTCCAGGTGTCACACATCCAGCACTGCTCGCTGAACACTCAGAAAAGAAAGGGCTATTCACGCTTCCAGCATGAGAGTAGAGAGCAGGTGAACACATTCGAGTTGTTTGTGAAAACTGTCTAAGTGCAACACGAGTGTGGCGTAACCTAGCAACACACATGGGCATGACTGTGTCAACCCCCCCCCCCACCACACACACACACACACCCATGTCTTGTGGTGTATCATTGTCATTGTCCCCAACACACATAACTTATGGAGTGTGCTCCCCCCCCCACACACACACACACACTCACACATCATGAATCCAACATTGTCAGCTGTGGCTGAGGGTCCTGGAGTCCAGTCGCTGTCCAGCGCAGTGTGCTGCTGGAACAGCTGACCGCTGTGGACTGCAACTCAGCTGGTGAAAACACAGTGCAAATGTATGGGTGGGCGCTCATGACCTCATGAGGAATGGCCACCATCTGAATGCGCGGCATGGTGTGAAGCTGGCCAGGCAGGCTGATATCACTTCCACCACATAAATTATCATTTGTATGACAGACAGAAAGATTGGAGATCAAATAAAACAAATAAGGGTAAAGGCGTGAACTCATTAATTTGTGATAACTTTGCTCATACGCTTTGCTGTGGACATACAGCGCCTGTCAGCTGACCGCCAACTGTTAGCTGCATGTGACCATGCATGCAAGGTGTTAAAATGCAAACAGAGACATCAGAAAGAAGCAGGACAAAAAAAATAATAATACATAAAATGAAAATCACAGAATAAAGGTACAGAGAGTGAGTCTTTTTTTTCTGTGAGCTGGCGAGGTCCGCAGGCAAAGGTGGCATGTCCTCCTGCAACCTGCAGCTGTTCAGATATCTGTGCTCGCAAGTCCCACCTGGGGTACATCTGTAGTGGCTTGTAGGATATGACCTTGCATATGACTCTTTATGAGACGGGAGCCAACTCTTCATGAGACGAGAGCCCGGCTGATGTCTTCATGAGAGGGCCGCATAAGATAATTCAAGTAAAACATAAAAGGGAGAACATTAATCCACGTCATTTCATTACTTCCTGGTGTACGACCAGGCGGAGTCTAAGTCAGCACTTTATAACAGGAATTAAGTATTTGTATTATTTGTTATATTAACCAAATATTAAGTATTTGGTTTTTGTAAAATGCTCGTGTTCGTGAACACGAGTGTGCATGATACCGTGCATGATTTTGTCCACCTTATACATATAATGGATTTTGTCCACTTTATACATATAATGGATTTTGTCCATTTTATACATATAATGGAGTTTGTCTGTTTTATACATATAACAGATTTTGTCCACTTCATACATACAATGGATTTTATCCATTTTATACATATAACAGAATTCGGCTATAATGGGCAAAATTCACTGGTCCACCTGAATCCATTATATGCGAGTTTTACTGTACTTTGTGTTCCAAAGGTGGAAAATACACTTCTCTCATCAGGCCCATTTTGTGAGAAAACATCTGCCCAGTAATACAAAATAGTCTGATTCCCGAGAGTCCTTTAAATCTAGACTAAAGACACATCTGTTGTCTGTAAACTACAGTTAGTTCTAGTACATCATCTATTTGTCTCTCACTGCAGTTGGTCACAACACCATGGGCGAGGATTCGGTTTGATCAAATTGTAACTTTGGGGAGTGTAAACTGAGTACAGATCTTTCTGCTGATGAGGTCATGAAATAGATATTAAAATGGCATTGCCTTTCTCACTACTAAATCTGTTCTGTATTTCCATGTCACTGGATAGGGTGCCTGCTCTCTGTATATACTCACAATCAAGCAGTTGTTGTCTATCCTGTGGCTGTCATGCTCACAAAAACACCTCACCATACATACACACAGAATATCAAGGACTGTGCTTGGCATAATCATTTGGAGGTGACACCTCCTTTAATCATGGGGCACCCTCTTGAGGAATTACACAAGTGCTCCAATTCATGTACAGTAAACACAGTGTGAACCTTGTGGCACCTATTACAAAACTTGCCAGTCATGATCCATGAGGAGCCATGAGGGTGCAGGCTGTTGTTGCAAAGCAATCACCTCAGCAGGTGGCGTGATTGCACCAATGGGATCCACTCGGAGATGAGGAGCAGTGCTCATTTCTGAATTCACCTGCTGAGGTACACGGTTGCTGTGAACATCTGCAACTTCTTAGCTTTTTTTATCACACACAGTTTGCAAGCCCTGACCTGTTGTCAAGGCAGACAACTTTAATTGTTAAAACTGTGTAAATAGTATAGAATAGAGTTGTTTCCCTCTAGCAGTGAATGGCACCATGGAAGAAGAGAAGATTCATGAAATTGGGCAGCATCACAGACTCAGCCATGTTGTTTCACAAATGCTTGTGCACTCACACACTCGCAAACGCACATACAATCAATCTCTCATTCCACTCATTCACAAACAAGCACATGCACAGAAGGAGACACGACATTGTACCTTGTATAGTGTAGTTTGGATGTGTTGGCTGGAAGCACAAGCACACACACACATACATACATATAGAGACACATTTCTCTCTGACACACTCATGCAAACACACACACGCAGATGTCTGAGGCGCTCCAGGTAGCAGCACCTGAGGGCAGCTCGGGGCTGACGGAGCTTTTTACTGTGGGGCATGATAGATTTAAAAACATGATCACAGCTCAGACATTCTGCTTTGCACTCATTTTTCAATATACATACACTATATTCCTGCAGTAAAAAGGATATCTTTGTAATATAATCAATTATTTGAGCTACTGAGTTACTTCTAATATGAGCTCTTGGGATAACAGGACAATGTGGACCAACCTTTCAGATTCAATGTTTATCAGAGAAACTGAAGTATATGAAATAATTGACATAGTACTTAAAGGGGAAAATCAACTGATTACAATAATGTTGATATGTCTTTGATAAAAAATATAATTGATTATGTCATAAACCTTTAACTTATATCTGTAACTTGCCATTAACTGGGAGATTTCTTTCAAAAATGAAAATAGCTAAAGTGGTACAGCTGTTCAAATCAGGTGATAAACACATTTTTTCAAACCACAGGCCAATTTCACTGCTACCTCAATTAAAAAAAAAAAAAAAAAATCTGGAAAAAGTATTCATTAAGAGGTTGGATGATTTTCTATCCAAACATCACATACTGAATGACCAGCAATATGGATTTAGGGAAAATCATACTACTTCACTGGTGGTAATTGATTTTGTGGAACATATCACAAACGCAACTGAAAAACAATACAACAAAGGGTTTTTTTTTTTTTGACTTACAGAAAGCATTTGATACTATAGATCATATCGTATTATTGGATAAATTATGGAACTATGGCATCAGAGGATTAGCACATGATTGGATAGCCAGCTACTTGTACAGTTGGTGTCAATATGTTCATTTGGGTGGGATAAATTTGGAATTTTAACTATTAGTCTAACTAACTAACTAACTAACTGTTAGTCTGTTAGTCTGTTGGGCCTTTGCTGATTTTTTATATATTAATGACATGTGTTTAATTTCCAAGTGTGTGAGTTGTATTTTATTTGCTGATGACACAGTTGTGTTTTGTAGTGGGGATCATTTGGGACAGGTTCTGGACAAGATGGAGAGGGAACGACAGAAGTTTAAGGAATGGTTTGATTCTAATAAACTGTTCCTTCACTTTGGTAAAACAAAGTGTATCATATTTGGTAATAAGCCCAGGAATTTATGTAGAAATTTCCGAGTACACAATGTTGAAATTGAAATCGTAAATGAAACTAAATTTCTTGGGGTCTTTATTGACCATAATCTAAGTTGGAAAACACATATAAATTATGTTCAATCTAAAATGTCAAGGATCATTGCCATTTTGTATAAAGCACAAGACTTCCTCTCCCAACACTCATTAGCTACCTTATACTGTATCATTCATTACTTATTCTATACATGAGCTTCTATGTTGAGGTTTAGGGAACCACCTACAAAACTAATACAAATCCTATATTTTTACTTCAAAAGAATGAAGAACATGTGTGACACATTATGAAGAACATGTGTGACACATTATTTCTGACATTCATGACACTCATGTCATCATGATGTCATATCAGGAAAAGCTCAAGGAGGATACATGGGGACTTTCATGGATTACATCCAGCAATTTTCAGCTTTCTACTCATTTTTTCTGACCTTGGACAAAAAATGACCTAATATTAATAGACTAACAGTTAGCATCTCAATGCATCTCAGCATCTCAATGAAGTGGCCACTCGCAGCTGAAGATGAATGACATAATGTAATATATAAATGATTTACTGCTTGTTGTTGGAACAGCATGTGAGACCAGAATGTAATTATCAATGTCCATTGTTCTGTGTTGTTAGCTAATATCCATAGTTTCAATTTTCACTCCAGTTTCAATTTATTTTCATTTATATAGTGCCAAATCACAAGAAAGTTGCCTCAAGGCGCCTCACACAAGTAAGGTCTAACCTTACCAACCCCGAGAGCAAGCACACGGGTGACAGTGGTAAGGAAAAACTTGGGAAGAACCCTCAAGCAAACTAGACTCAAAGGGGTGACCCTCTGCTTGGGCCATGCTACCGACACAAATAAGAAAACAATTCACAAAACAAATATCCAGGAAATGTTGCCCAAAAATAGTGTCTTCAAAAATGTTAGTCCTATCAACTTTACATTTTGGTGGCGTTCATTCTTGACACAAAAAACATAAGCATACCATACTGCAAATGTCAGCTCCCCCAGTATGTCCGTGATCGAAGTTATAAACATGCACACACACACACACACACACACACACACACACACACACACACACACACACACACACACACACACACACACACACACACACACACACACACACACACACACACACAGAGCTTTTTGTCTTTTCTGCATTCCGCTGCAAGCAGGTGCTTTTATTCTTACATACCTACAAAGAGAGACGATGGTGGAAGACATCAAACACACTACACTTTTCACTCATGGTAACAGCAACATAACACTTAACTCAGTCATGGATTATAACAATAATATAACAATCTTCTCCTGTGATGTCTTATCCTTCTTATGTCTTATTACTTATTATATTATATATACCTTTTTCTGGAGCTGCTTGGGTGGGTAGGGAGAGTTCCCATGGGATAAAAAAGCTTTTTAACCTACCATCCCTGGTTCTCAAGACCAGGGACCTAAGTGGCTCTACTCTACTCGGCTGTTCCCTTGTTTTGTTCACTGGAGGTGTCCACAGCAGATCTGAGGTGAATCTGCATGTTGATTTGGCACAGATATATCCTCCTTTGTTTTGGCTCTGAATATAACATCACATTTCCACAGCACAGCATTTAGCAGAAAGATTTTGTGCATTTATATAGGGCTTTTCCATCTGCATCAGATGTTCAAAGCGCTTTACAATTATGCCTCACATTCACCCCGATGTCAGGGTGCTGCCATACAAGGCGCTCACTGCACACCGGGAGCAGTGTTGCAGGCATCCATTTCAAAATGAGCAAATATTTGCACAAAACAATCAAGTTTATCGGTTTGAACATTAAATATCTTGTCTTGTGGTGTATTCCATTCAATATAAGTTGAAGTGAATTTGCAAATAATTCTATTCTGTTTTTATTTACATTTACACAATGTCCCAACTTCATTGGAATTGGGGTTGCAGACTGGCCTGCCTGCAGTCCAGACCTGTCGCTCATTGAAAATGTGTAGCACATTATGAAATGCACAGTGTTGTATAGTAACGAAGTAAAAATACTTCACTACTATACTTAAGTACGTTTTGGGAGACTTTGTACTTGAGTTTTTTTAAATTCAGCTTACTTTCACTTTTACTTCACTTCATTTCCGACCTTAATTGCATACTTCTGCTCCGATACATTTTCTATTCGCCCTGCCGTTACTCGTTACAAAAAAAACAAATACACACACGCACACACACACACACACACACACAAAAAAAGTCGTGTTTTCACCCAGAGACACCACTGATTACTAGTGACTGCAACAAAGTCAGGCCCATACATGTCAACCTATACGGATTGTCTGTAAATTATACGGATTTTTCTGAGTTTCCAAGTCATACGGACGTACAAATAAAGTCTTATTCACAGTTTGATCTGCAGCGGGTCTGTAATCATATGCAGTGCGACTCCACTTTGATGTGTGAGCCATTGAAGCAATGCTTCGAACCACTAGCTCATGGTTCTTTGATTCGCTGCTCTTCAGAAGCGGTAAATCCGCTTCTTAACTCCTCTCAAAGCCATTAAAATATCGTGAGTCGCTTTTGTGTGGATTAAAGTCACTAACTGGGACTCTTGTCATGTTGTAGTCAAGAAACAAGAATCGTCCTCCATTCCGTTGACACAAAATTGCCGCTTTAAATAAAATGACACCTCTCCAAACGCTGTAATACAGAAAATAAAGTACAATGGACTAAAACGATTTTTTTTTTCTTCCCAAAATGAGACGTCCTGTGTTCTTTATGAATTAAACTGATGCTGACATACAGCACAACCAGCTGTAAGAGCTCAGCTCAGATATATGGAAAGATATTCATGCCAAAATGTCTGAAAGGAAATGCTTTTGACAAAAACTACAGATTTTGTTTATTTCTATTTATGTCCAGAGATCATGGTTCCACCATGTAGAGTTTATTATGTCCAAAGTTTAAGGTTCCAGTGACCAATTTCATATTTATTTACTTTAAGACTCAATAAAATGTTGTTCAATTTCAATTTAATCGGCTTATAAAGCGCCAAATCACAACAAAAACCACCTCAAGGCACCTCACATAGAACAGTTTAACATAGAAAATTAAAATAAATAAATAAAAATTAAAAAATTTAAATACATAATTAAAACAGAAGTAAAAGAATAAAACAGATAAAAAATAAAAATATTCATAAGAAAGAGAATAAAAATAGACTTTAAGGCTTGACTTAAAAATGTCCTCAGACTCCAACTGCCTCACGGTCGCAGGAAGACCATTCCACAGAGCGGGTGCACGATAAGAAAAGGCTGTTTGATCCGCTGACATAGAAAAGCTGTAAAGCCTACTTTTAGTACACAAAAAATTCCCAAGAGGTATCGATAAAGAATCGGAACGATAAGCGGAATCAATAATGGTATCGATAAAATCTTATCAATACCCATCCCTAATAAATACACGGGGTAAAGTCAAGGATCACTGACATGCCAGTCTGCAACATCGACACTGGCGAGGTGATTTTTCGATACACTTGATGAAGTTCTGAGGTATGTTTTATTTTGTTCATTATATTCGATTTATTTTTCATGATTTTATTTCCACTAGTGACACAGTTCTTGTTTCTGTAAAAAATAACTAAATTTGAAACATTCAGTTCTATAAAATTCAGCTTGACGCATGAATACTAGATCTCTATTGGTTGAAATTCAACTGTGGAGGAAATACTAATGATCCTGACTTGTATGTCATTGTGGCAACTCATAATATGTGGACAAAAACCCAGTTACGTGATACTGCTATGCGGTTGTGTGTACTGTAATACAGATTTTGGTGCGATTTGGAGGTTATAAGGATTTTGTGCTGATTTTATGGATTTTCTCACTTGGTTTATCAGGTGGACCCTCAAAGGGGTTGACATGTATGCAGGCCGATTTGTCATGAGGCATGTCCGGTAGGCTTTTTTGCAGTTGCGCACTTGGGGGGTGTTTGTCAGGAAAATGATAATTTCTCTACATTGATTACAGACCTGCAGCGGGTCTTTAATCAACTTTTCTGCAGCGCTGCTTTGCTTTGAACCTTGAACCAATCGAAGCAGTGATTCGCAGGTCGAAGCAGTGCTTCGATCTATGATTCATGGATTGATTGCTTTATTTGGCTTTATCCTAATTTTTCCCCGCTATAACCCTGAAGAGCATATGTCTGTGAGTAATATTTAATATTTTTTATGTTAAACTGACCTGTTATGGTTTTCTGAAACAGTTGATAGATGTATTTAATAACTTAAAAATGGGGCCGATGCTAACATGTTAGCATGTCTATTGCATTTTCAATGTTAAAGTTAGCATAAAGCTGTTCGCATCAGCACGTTTGTGTTGTTCTCTGTATAATTAATGGCTCAGCGTTTGTTGTCATAAAAGAGTCAAATTGTAATTTTTTTAATTTATTTTTATTCATATATTATAGCAACAACAATAATAGTCTACATAATAGACAATAATAGTCAATAATAATAGACTAATATTACAATACAATTTTAGCGAAAGAGACAAAAAGAACCTAATGAAACAAAACACAACAGAAAAGATAAAACCATGTAACAATGAAAATAAATAAATACATATAGAAATAAATAACTGTTTCCTGTGAACACCTAGTGAGTAGCCTACTCTTGTTTAGGTTTTGAAGCCTTGTTTCTGAAGTGTTTTTGTGTGATGTGCACAATTTTCAGTATTTTGACTAATACTACCAGTCATTTACAAGCCTAGATAAACTTTGTAATATAAAAGGAATCAGTCCATTTTTGATTAGAAACATTTACTTGTACTTTTACTTTCAATACTTGAGTACATTTAGTTGTACATTACTTGTCATATTTAAGTACAATAAATACTAGATACTTTAAGACTTTTATTTATACTTTTATATACATTTATTTATTATATTTATTTATTTTATTTATATTTATATTTATATTTATATTTCAATCAGTGACTTGAACTTCTACCAAAGTCATTTTTTTTAGTGGGTATCTGTACTTTTACTTAAGTGTGATTTTCTGGTACTTTATACAACACTGGAAATGCAAAATACGACAACGGAGTCCCTGGACTGTTGAACAACTGAAGTCGTACATCAAGCAAGAATGGGAAAGAATTCCACCTACAAAGTTTCAACAGTTAATGTGCTCAGATCCCAAATGCTTATTGAGTGTTGTTAGAAGGAAAGGTGATGTATCACAGTGATAAACATACCACTGTCCCAGCTTTTTTGAAATGTGTTGCAGGCATCCATTTCAAAATGAGCAAATATTTGCACAAAAACAATAAAGTTTATCAGTTTGATCATTAAATATCTTGTCTTTGTGCTGTATTCAATTGAATATAGATTGAAGAGGATTTGCCAATCAGTGTTTTCTGTTTTTATTTACATTTTACACAATGTCCAAACTTCATTGGAATTGGGGTTGTATTACAGCATTTCTGTCAAGACTTTATGTGCACACAGTGCTGCTCAGCGTACCAAAGATGTCCACTGGCTAATGTGAATACTGTCACAAACACATCATTACAGTTGTCTCCCATCAAAAGCAGAGGAAGGTCTCCTTTTGAAGGAATACAACCAACGTAGGGCTGCTTTTGAGTGTTCCATAAAGTGGTGGTACATGATAGCTGCCGCTTTTTTGCAACTTAGATGTCACATTGGGGCAGCATGGTGGCTTAGTTGTTAGTACTATTGCCTCACAACGAGAAGGTCATGGGTTTGATTCCCACCTGTGGCCTTTCTGTGTGGAGTTTGCATGTTCTCCCTGTGTTTGCATGGGTTTGCACTGCTTCCTCCCACATCTAAAGACACGCAGGTTCGGTGAATTGGAAGTTTTAAATTGTCTGTAGGTGTGTGTGCCAGTGTGAATGTGTTTGTCTATATATGGCCCTGCAACAGACTGGAGACCTGTCCAGAGTGTACCCTGCCTCACCCTCTATAACTGCTGGGATAGGCTCCAACCCCCCAAGACCCTTAATTGGACTAAGACGTTGAACATGAGTGAGTGAGTGATGTCACATTGGTGACTAAATCATTTGTGTGCTTCTTTCCAGTGCAGAGGTTTTCTGGTTCAATACCACCCCTGCCCATTCTCTATGTAATGTGGAGTTGCGTAAGGAAAGGCATCCAGTGTAAAACTCCAAGTCAACCAACAGCTCCATTTTTGGAACTGCTATGGTGACCCCAAGTGAAAAAAGGGAGAAGCAGAAGATCTTCAAATTCTCACATAGCATTAACAAGTTTACCACAAGATCTAGCAAAACACGTTCCATTTAACAGAATAAGTCAACAATTATTCTTTCTTAGAGCTGTTCCAGAATCCTTTCCACTCATGTGAGATCAGCGGGCTACTGTCTTTACTAAAGCCTCGGTCCCACCGAGTGAAGACGGAGCCACGCACCCTGTTTTTTTTTTTTGGTTCGTGAGCTATCGTGGCATTACAGTGGCTCAGAGTTGCTCTTAGAGGCATTATCTTCAGTTAACGAGGCTCCTCTCTGAGCGTGGTGCTAATTTCAAGATGTTCAAAATTTAGCAACAACAGCGTGGCGCAGTTTGTGGTCGAGTTACTGCGGCGGCTTAGATGCATTTGCGTGGTGCTTACGAGTCTGTAAAAAGTCCATTATCCGTGCGCCTGACACCTTCGCAGGACCTGAGATGCTATTTTTGGAGCGTCTCCTCCTCTTGCGCACACAATTGCACCTGCTCTGTGTGCTGGACTATATTTTGTAGTGGATTAATCATTTTCTGCCAAACCTTGGATGTTGAAAACACTTCTAATCACTTCTGGCATCACAGAGGACTGTTTCATCTGGACACTTTTTCCTCTCTTTCCTGCTCCATGTGAAATGTATTTTGAACAGCTTAAGGTAATTATTTTTAATGTTTTTATAGCTTGATAAAACAGTTCCTAGCTGTAAAAGTATGTCTGTATGTTGATGTCTGTTGTATGTAAAAGTATGTTAATTTAATATCTTGTTAATGGATCACATGAGCTCCGCTGTGTGTGCGCACTGAGGCAGGACCTGAGAGGCTATTTTTGGAGCGGCTGTCTTGCGCACACAATTCCACCGGCTCTATGTGCTGGACTCTATATAAAATAATTATTTTGTAGCGGATTAATAATTTTCTGTCAAACCTTGGATGCCGAAAATACCTCTAATCACTTCTGGAATTAATGGATCAAATGAGCTCCGCTGTGTGTGTGCACACTGAGGCAGTGACTCATCATCACGCTTCAAACAAGCATTTAGGCAGAACGCCAGCTCACAAAAGAGTGATATTTCAGTCAATATTGGACGAACACAAAGTTAAAATTTGGGTGACTGCGTGAAAGTGGATGTGTGTTTAAAGCCATGGAAGATAATAACTTCAGTGGAGCAGCTAAGAGCAGGAGCTGTGCGGCAACACAGGTGGAGAGCGCGCAAAAGACCGATTTTGAAGACATAACACAAAGTTAAAAGTTGTATCATGGTGACTTGTAAGCTGCGGAAGATAAAGAATATATATATATATATGAAAATGATCCACAGGTTGTATATAATAAAACGGCACCTCATTCTGTATGCAGAACGGCACCGAGCGCAAAAGAGTGCTTTTGCAGAAATAAACAGACGAACACAAAGTTAAAGTGGATTCATGTTGTAAAAATGATTGTGCTTAAAGCCAGGGAAAAAATAAAGCCAGCAAGCCACGGATGGAACGGAAGCCATAAAGAGCAGAGAGGTGGCTGTCCATGAAAGGACAACAGCAGCCGCGCAAAAGAGTGTCTTTTGCAGAAATAAACGGACAAACATAAAGTTTTGCGTGTTAAAGCCGCAAAAAAAAAAAAAAAAAAAAAAGCCAGAGAGCCACGGAGCCAGCGAGGAGCACAGAGGCGGCTCTCCAGGATCCCGTGGTTCGGGTCTAGCTGGTCTGGTTTAAAAAAAAAAAAGAAGGGACATCTTTAAATGCTGCTGTGAATCTGTGAATTGAAAACCTACACTTTAAAGGGACCAGGTGTGGGAGGGCTGGAGGTTTGGACCAAACTCATGCCTAAACATCCGCCAACCATGGCGTTATCATGGCGCTATCATGGCACTATGTGGCTTAGTGTGGCTGATGCGAGCTATTCGAGGCTGTAATGACAGGTTGGTCGTGGCTCACTAGAGGCTGCTACGTGGCACATGCGGGGTACAGAGAGGCACATAGTGGCACCTTCATAGTGGATAAGTGATAGATTGAAAACGTGGGTCATTCTTCAAATAATCACCCCACACCCATGCGTGGCTCCTTCTTCAGCCTTCATTATTCGGTGGGACCCAAGGCTACCGATGCAATCTCTCCTAATGAATCAGAGCAGTGAAAATACAGTAGAATATAGGCAGGTGGAAAAGTGTTTAATTCATGCCTTGTTGTACCAGGTACACATCAAGGTACTTGTTGCAGAGGCTGAAGCTGAAAGCTGCTGTTTAGTTCACACAGGTTTCTTTTATGCAGTACCAGTCTACTGTTTGGACATACTTTCCCATTTAGTTGAGTGGTAGTGTAAGTTATGACACTAATGATGGTACACTTCTCTTTTTAAGTTGACATAATTACTAACAGTGTAATTATTTATTTCAGGAAGTAAAGAAGATAGGGATAAAGCAGCATGCTGTGATGGCAGCAACACTTTCCAGTTGCAGTTTCTATGTTCCACTTAAGACCAAACCTAACAATTCTATGTATATGGCAATAAAAGTTTTCAAAGCAGTCACACATAACAACCAATCAAATCTAGCAGTTAAGCTGCCAAACAGGAAGTGAGATCAAATCTCACCAGTGCTTTTGTATATCCCCAAAAAATTGGCACATAGACCTATGACACCTTTATGAGAAAATACAGCAGATTTGGTGTAATTTAACCTCTAATGGGTGCTATAATAATCAAAAATTGGGTTTTGCTCATAATGGTACATGATATTTTTTAACACAAGTCCTGTAGTGAAAAAAAATTGGAATAGTCAGATTAATGAAGAAAGTAGGCAAGAGTACAAGGAAATGCAGCGTAAGATGAAAAGAGAAGGGGCAAAGGCTAAAGAAAGTGCATGCTGTACATGAATTTAAACACCAAAGAAGGAGAAAATGACTTTAACCTATTGGCTGGAAAAAGGGGATTGAGCTGGAAAGGATGTGCAGCAGGTTAGGGTCATAAAGGATACAGATGGCAATGTGCAGACAAATGAGGAGATTGTGTTGAGAAGGTACAGGAAGTATTTGAGCTAATGAAAGAAGACCATGAGAGAGAGAAGGCTGGATAATGTAGCGTTTAAATCAAAAAGATGATTTGAATGATTTGAACACAGCTATGAAGAGGATGTGGAAGGACAGTTGATCTAGATGATATTCCAATGGAGGCATGGAAAAGTTTTGGAAAGATGGCAGTTGAGTTTCTAACCAGATTGTATAATAAAATCTTAGAAAGTGAGAGGATGCCTGAGGAGTGGAGAAGATGTGTAATTTAAAAAAAAGGTGAACAAGGGTATAGAGCTGCAGTAACTACAGAGACCTAAAGTTGATCAGAAGAACAAGGCCATAAACACACAATGAAATCTGTCCTCTGCAATTTACCCATCCTAATTACAGTTAGACATGATCTAACCACTTGGGGGAATGGGCAGCCCCAGTCGGTTGACCGCGTACCAATTCCACATAGAGAGACATGGTCAGGACCACATAAAGGAGCAGACCCTAAATTGGCATGTTTTTGGTTGTGGGAGGAAACCGTAGTACCCAGAGGAAATCCACACAAACACAGGAAGAACATGCAAACTCCACACAGAAAGGACCAGGCGAGAAACAATCCAAGGACACTTGTTGCTGTGAGGCATAAGTGCAAACGACTAAGCCACCATGCAAGCACAGCATGAAGTTATGGGAAAGAGTAGTAGAAGTTTGGCATGGAAAACAGGAGAGCAGCAATATTGTTTCATGCTGAGAAAGAGCACTACAGGTGCAATGTTTGCTCTGAGAGTGCTGAAGGAGAAGTATAGAGAAGGCCAGAAGGACACTGTGTGTGTGAGGATTTAGAGAAAGCTTCTGACAGGGCACCAAAAGAAGAGTTGTGTTATTGGAGAAAGTGCATTCAAAGTAAAAGTGGGATTCCATCAAGGATCAGCTTTGAGCCCTTTTCTTATTTGCAATGGTGATGGACAGGTTGACACATGAGATCAAACAAGAGTGTCTGTGAACTATGATGTGTGCAGATGATATTGTGATCTGTAGTGAGAGTAGAGAACAGGTTGAGACTAGCCTGGAGATACTGCTCTGGAGAGAAGGGGAATAAAAGTCAATAGGACCAAGACAGTACATGTGTGTGAATGAGAGGGAGTCAGGTGGAAATATGTGGTTACAAGGAGTAGAGGAGATTAGGGCAGATGAGTTTAAATACTTGGGGTCAACAGTAATGGAGAGTGTGGTCAACAGGTGCAGAAGAGAGCACAGGTAGGGTGGAGTGGGTTGAGAAAGGTGGCAGGAGTCATTTATGAATACATAAAATACATAACCATACATACATATAAATACATAAACAGATGTATCAAATATATGTACTATACCATACCAACTTTATTTATAAAGCACCTTAAAACAGCCAATGCTGACACAAGCTGCTATACACTACAGACATAATACAAATTAAAACACAATATGATAAAAAAAAAAAAGAACCAATAAAATGTAATTCAAAAATGATCAAACTAGGCCTTGTCGGTGTCAGTAGCTAAGGAAAAAAGATAAGCTTTTAAACAAACTTTAAAATAACCAAAGAAGGTACCTCCCTAACACCCAGAGGCAGGCAACCTATTCCATAGTTTTGGAGCAATAACAGAAAAAGCCCTGTCCCCATTGAGCTTTGTTTTCCACCTTGGCAGCTGAAGGAACAGCTGATCAGCCGACCTGAGAGACCAACTCAGTATATAAGGCTGAAGAAGACCAGAGAGGAGAGCAAAGAGTCCTCAGACAATGGTTCAGGAGGAAGATAGGAACTGATATGGACTCATTTTGCACAACCCTGCGAAATCAGAATAAGGCTGAAGCAGGTCTGCAGCCCCAGCTGCCTTTGAGTCTTTGCCATTGCACTAAGCTGAAGTACTGTCACAGTCTGTGTGGACTGTTGGTGGCAACAGCATTCACTAATTAAACTGATTTACCCACAGGTATCTTCCAACAATATTGCAGTTTCCTAAGGGATTCAACACCCCATCTCATTTATGCAACAATCTAGGGGCAGGGCCATGACTCTGGAAGCTCTGATTTGACACGAGTGGACACTTGGACACAAATATGAGCTGCTTCCATAACTGAGTCCCCAGCTCTATGTACCACCTCCTCACACCACAAGAGGGCTGGAAAAATGCACTGATGTCTGTTTGAACCTATACCCTTCACTGTATTGTGTCCAGCAGGTTCACAATCTCTTCAAACGTAAGAAAATAACACAAATGCCTGTTACAATCAATCACAGTTTGAATCTCCTCTCATATAGTGGCACGTGCATGGCATATTTTATGCAACCACTGCTGTGTTAAACTCGCTGGCACCTATTGCCAATATCCATTTTGAACATGACCAAAACGCCACACCCTGGCAAGTGCCTCCCACCATGCAGTGTTGTGTGACACATTTATGATGGACAGTGGCATGTTGGGTGGCAAGCATTACACTTGCCCCTAAAAACACTCCATATGTGTGACAGTGTGTGGCATATTGAGAAACCATTGGCATGTTATACTCGCCGGCACTTGCTACCCATACTAGCAAGAGTTTTCAACATGACCCAAAACACTTGCTGCAATTTGGTGAGTTCTGAACATAGTCAAAACACCAAAACATTTGCCACACCCCTGGCAAGTGCCTGCAATGGTGTGCTGTTGTGTGACATGTTTGTTGCAGATAGTGGTGAGTTCTACATGTGACTGCAAACACCACAAATGCGCCATCTGTGTGAGTAGCTTAAGGCATTATGTTTTGTTCATACCCATGAACCTGTTAATATTTAAATTAAAGTGATATAATGAAGACAGTAAGTCAAATCTTCTGATTTGAGACATTGGACCCAGTTATGTTTAATATTTTTGCTTCATAAACAACTAAAAAATAGCAGAAATCAAAGTAGTTGATTGATTTCTCTTGATTGTGGCACTTTGACCTTGTTCTTCACAAGACCATCACCCATCCAACCATGCACCGTGTCCTACCCGTCACTTTGAGTTGTGTTGTCCGCCGCACCAGTCTGGATCCATATTGTAGCTCGCAGGTGTAGTTTCCACCGTCATCCTCCTCTACCTCAGGAATCCAAATGTGGGTTGTGTTCACAATGATGGAGCTTCTCCATTCGACATGTTCACACTCCTGCAACAAGAAAGCACGCAGCTAGCAGAGCCCATCTCCAAAAGGCTGAGATATGATGAAAAAATGATATATATCTTTTTTTGTGGGTGTCATACCTTATACCAGCTCATCTGTGGCTGTTTGTATGGAGCCATGTAGTCTTCTATATCAGGACAGGTGATCATTTTACTGTGGGTTACCTCAGCTTTTTCCAAATGACGGATTCTGCTGCTGAAGCATTTACCTTCGTCACTCTCCTCCACTGTCATCGACATGGACACTTTCATGCAGTATGTGGCGTTCCTGAAGAGATAAAAACACAATAATGGAAAAAAAAATGTTTTATCACGTTCTTCGAGTAACAAATGGAGAGACTAGATAATGCAGAGTTACTGTGAAGAGACAGAAATAAACACATAGCACACACGCAACATACGAGGGCTGTCAATAAAGTATAGGTCCTTTTTTATTTTTTCAAAAACTATATGGATTTCATTCATATGTTTTTACGACAGACATGCTTGAACCCTCGTGCGCATGCGTGAGTTTTTCCACGCCTGTCGGTGACGTCATTCGCCTGTGAGCACTCCTTGTGGGAGGAGTCCTCCAGCCCCTCCTCGGAATTCCTTTGTCTGAGAAGTTGCTGAGAGACTGGCGCTTTGTTTGATCAAAATTTTTTCTAAACCTGTGAGACACATCGAAGTGGACACGGTTCGAAAATTAAGCTGGTTTTCAGTGAAAATTTTAACGGCTGATGAGAGATTTTGAGGTGATACTGTCGCTTTAAGGACTTCCCATGGTGCGAGACGTCGCGCAGCGGTCCCAGGCGCTGTCGTCAGCCTGTTTCAAGTTGAAAACCTCCACATTTCAGGCTCTATTGATCCAGGACGTCGTGAGAGAACAGAGAAGTTTCAGAAGAAGTCGGTTTCAGCATTTTATCCGGATATTCCACTGTTAAAGGAGATTTTTTTAATGAAAGACGTGCGGACGGGGCCGCGCGTCGGGACGCAGCCGGCGCGGTGCGGTGGCACAGGAAAAACACCTCCGTGTTGATAACCATTTGTAAAATCCAGGCGGCTTTTGATGGCTTTCAGTGGAGTGAGTATATGAGAAATTGTTTAACAGCTGGACATGTTCCAACTTGTCCTTAAGGCATCCAACAGAGGTGTTTTTCCTGTGGAGGAGCATCGCAGCGGCTGCGAGCCGACGCTGCAATCCGTCCACACGTCTTTCATTAAAAAAAATCTCCTTTAACAGTGGAATATCCGGATAAAATGCTGATGAAACCGACTTCTTCTGAAACTTCTCTGTTCTCTCACGACGTCCTGGATCAATAGAGCCTGAAATGTGGAGGTTTTCAGCTTGAAACAGGCTGACGACGGCGCCTGAGAGCGCTGCACGACGTCTCGCTCCGTGGGAAGTCCTTAAAGCGACAGTATCACCTCAAAATCTCTCATCAGCCGTTAAAATTTTCACCGAAAACCAGCTTAATTTTTCGAACCGTGTCCACTTCGATGTGTCTCACAGGTTTAGAAAAAATTTTGATCAAACAAAGCGCCAGTCTCTCAGCAACTTCTCAGACAAAGGAATTCCGACGAGGGGCTGGACGACTCCTCCCACAAGGAGTGCTCACAGGCGAATGACGTCACCGACAGGCGTGGAAAAACTCACGCATGCGCACGAGGGTTCAAGCATGTCTGAGGTAAAAACATATGAATGAAATCCATATAGTTTTTGAAAAAAATAAAAAGGACCTATACTTTATTGACAGACCTCGTACACATCCTCAGTCAGTGTATAAAATTGAGCTTAAAGCTGTGCATGAGCAGAACACGTCACCACAAATTAGTCAACAGTGGATTATTGTGAGATGAAGTGTAAGGGCAAGGTGACATCATTACATAAAACGTTTGGTGCAGCTGGAGTTATTTTGGTAGAAATATAACCCTCTGAAACCTCAGGTTCACAGACACATTATAATGTTGTTCACTTTGGTGCCTGCTCCATTCTTTGCCCACTATACATGCTGCTGCGTAGGGAACAATTTATCACAGAAACTTTAGTCAGGATTATGTTATTGTATCATGTCATTTATTTATTTATTTATTTAACTGTGTGTACAAGACCTTTCTATTTGTTTTCCTGTGGGGATGAATAATGTTCTTGTTTATTTTTATCCTGATCACCAAATCTTGCCGGTTTTGGTTTTGAGCCGACCCTAACTGCTGAAAGGAGTTTGTATGCTGCCTTAAGGGCCTTTCAAACCAGATGCACAAAGTGGTGTGCATTGCTCTAAATCCCATTTCAATTTCCCATTCCAATTTCAATGACAAGACCTACACAGAGGTGAAGCACCAAGCAAGCAGCAAAAGCCATTACTGCACGCTGCTCAGACTGTGGCATTCACCGCTGCTCGTCATCAGTGCGCCACGGTCAAAGATCAACCAAATCTAACTTTCACCACAGCACACTGTGTTGTATATTCACACAGCTAATAGAAATGAAGTGTCCAGCCCAAGATGTAAAAGACAACAACCAGCAGAGCTGAAGTGTGTCAGAGGAAAGGCCACAAAGCTCCTGCTCCCCATAGTTTAAAAACAGCACTTTTCTAAAGAAATATCCTTACAATATACATTCATGTACTATTTTTAATCTAAGTTTAATTTTTAATTAGTTTACTTTCCATTTCTTAGGGCCCCTTCACACATAGCACGAATAAACAGGAATCAGGGCAAATCACAGCAAAACAGCCCGTATGAAAACATTGAGATGACATCAGAAGGGGACACATGGTCAGGCAGGCGTGAACACAGTGCGAGCAGCTGGACCATTTGGAACCACACACGCAGCTGCTGTGGAAAAAAATATAAACAAATATACATGCCACCTGCGGGAAACAAACCTACAATTTACAAAAGCTCTGACTGCTAGCCAGAAACTTTACCACTGTGCTACCGTCGCTATCCTATGAAAGATGGGTAAAATGCTTGAAATCAACAAGAAGATAACATATAAAAAAAAAAATAAAACCACACACCATGAAAAACACCACATTGTTATTGAATCCCTCTTATCTAGCAAACAATACAATTATGAACCATCTGTTCCTCTGTAGATGACCCATGGTCACAGATTACAGTCATGAAATGACATGAATGAAGCAAGATCCAAAAGGTCCAAATATATGGTAGAGATTAATCTTGGTCTCATCAGTCCATAAGCCTCTAGAGTCATCTGACGTGGCAATGCATCAAAGTCACATGACCGAATAAAGGTGACGTACCATCCAAGACACCACAAACTAAGCCTCCGTTTGCATGTGGGTTTAAAATGCGGACTTCAAACTATATACTCATTTTAAATTGTGTTGATAGGCCCAGTATAACTTGACTCATGATTAATTTAATTTAATTTTCACCATGCTTTATCCTGATATTATGGTCATTTTTAGTGCACATTATTGCAGAAACACACAGCAAGTGGACATTCACTTCCATGTTTCCTCCTCGCTCCTCAGCAGTTGCAGGGGAAAAACATAACTTCCTCTTTATCACTGGTGGAAAAAAATGTATGACTTAAACCATCAAAAATGATCACCAACCCATGCATTTGGTTGCTGAGGAGATCCTGGCCAAAAAAGCCACCAAAGTAGAATGAAGTGCCAACACTGCCCCCAGGTGGACAACAGGAGGGGTGACACACCTCCTATTGTCCACCTGGTCAGGCCTATGTTCCCTCTGTCTTGTGTTGGACAGGAATTGTTTTTTGAGTGGTACAAATAATTTGTGTATCATCTTATGTTTTGTAAATAGCTGTACAAAACACCTGAAACCTTTCCTGCATTTTACTGTAAATAGTTATGTATAACTTTGTTGTTTGCTATATTTGTACATATGTTTTTGAAATTTACAATTTAGATTTGCTTTCTAAGTTATAATAAAATGGCTTGTTAAACATTTGTGTTTTTCACAGTAAAAAAAAAAAACTTTTTTCTTTTTGGATTTTATGTTTTGTGTGAATTTTGATATATTATGTTACTACCGTGTGTCAGAATGAAAGAAAAACTAATTCAAGGATAAACTGGCTAACATGGGCGACTTCAATGCACATGTTAGTAGTGATCACAAACACGCAAAGTCTTCAATGAACACCATGAAATTGGAAAGGGTAACAGTAATGGTATGCTTCACTTGAGGAAATGTGCCAAATTCAGACTAGCTCTCACCAACAACCCTATTTCACCTCACAAACAAACAAGGCAGCATGGATGTACCCAAGTTAAAAACACTAGCATCTCATTGATTATATTATCACAAAACAGTGCAACCTTAATATGTCCTTCACACATAACACAATTGAATCTGACTGGCACACGAAGGAGGAACTGCATGCCATTTATGACAAATCAGAGCTGCCTCAAACGTCTCGTACAGCTGTTGCCATTCACGCACAATAGCGGCCAAAAGACAGCGAGTGCCGTGCGATTGCCCATTTGAGGTGTCGGCCAAATTCCAGGTGTCACACATGAACATCCAATGCCACTCACTGGATGCTTAGAAAAGGTGGGGCTATTCACGGTCCCAGCACAAGAGTGAAGAGCAGGCAGCCACATCCGAGTGTGAGTGTGGCATAACCTAGCAGGGGCGTGACTGTGCCGAACTCCCCACCCACCCCAACACCCATGGCTTGTGGAGAATGTCGTCACCTCTCCCCCAACACACACCATGAGTCCAACATTGTCAGCTGTGGGTGAGGGTTCCGGAGTCCGGTCGTTGTCCAGTGCAGTGCGCTGCTGAACCAGCTGACCGCTGTGGACAAGCAATGTGCATGTGCGGGCAAGCGCACATGCCTCATCACATGAGGACCAGACCAGCGTCTGAGCAGGCAGCATGGGGTGAACCTGGCTGGGCAGGCTGATATCACTTCAACCACGTAAATTGTAGTTTATCTGACAGACAGAAAGGGTGGTGATTAAATAAAACAAATAAGGGTAAAGGCGTGAACTCATTCATGTGTGATCACATTGCTCATACGCTTTGCTGTGGACATACGGCCCCTGTTAGCTGACCGCCAACTGTCAGCTGACGTGACTGTGCACGCAAGGTGTTAAATTGCAGACACAGACATCAGACAGATGCAAGACAAAAAGGCTGCGGACTTCAGCTTGCTGTCCTCACGTGGAAATAAAGTACACATCACGGCAGTGCACCGCAATGCTGGTGAATATCGTTGCCATACTGAGAATCACTGCAAGGCATGTGTCACTGTGGAATTTCCCAACAATGTAATAATTAAACACACATCAGATTTGCAACACGGTCACCAACGGAACACTGCGGCTGGACATGCCATGCCGGCTGATGCATTCATGACACAGGAGCAGGACTCTTCATGAGATGAGAGCCCACCTGATATCTTCATGAGAGGGGTGCATTATGTATCATGTAAAACAGGTGTACCCAAGTTCGGTGCTCGAGATCTACCTTCCTGACACTCTTAGTTGTCTCCCTGCTCCAACACACCTGAATCCAATGAAAGACTCATTAAAAGCCTGCTAAAGAGTCTCTCATTGGATTCAGATGTGTTGGAACAGGGGGACAACTAAGAGTGTCAGGAAGGTAGATCTTGAGGACCGAACTTGGGCACCTCTGATGTAAAACATAAAAGGGAGAACAGTAATTCCCATAATTTCATTAATTCCTGGTGTTTGTGTGTGCGAACATGAGCGGTGGATGAAACCACGAGTGTGGATGAAGCCGTCGCCGTGGTATTGTGCACGCCTGTCCGACTGTGTGTCCCACCCGACAGCAGGTGGAGTGTTTCGTGTTTCCCATTTTGTTTTTTGTTTGTGGGTTTTTTTTTCAGGTTTCTGCATTTTTCGCCCCAAAATTTTATGTGTGTGAAGGGACCTTAGGAATTCAAATCACCTGGGTCATGAGGGGGGCAGACTGTTGCTATGTCGGTGCTAAGTGAAGGTCCACATCATCCAGCTTATAAACCAAATACAGAAAAGCAAAAACCTTTGAGAATGAGTGAAAACTCTGTCATGAGACATATGTGGATGCAAGTGGTGCTGAAGGGCATGGTAGAGCTTCAAAGTAGCCATCCATATGGCATCAGTCAACACCCTTCATTTCACATCAGGACTGGTTTGGTAAAAATACATGAAATTGTTCAACAGTTACTACTAGAAAAGCACTCGGCTCACACAGCCTGGCAGAATGACACTGACCTATCTGAAAAGAAATCTGTAAATAACCAGGCCCGGATCCAGACCGGTTTGGGACCTATGCAGTTGCTCTTCTTCTTCTTGTCTTTCGGCTGTTCCCGTTAGGGGTCGCCACAGCAGATCAATCGTTCCATCTCACCCTGTCCTCTGTATCTTCCTCTGTCACCACCAACCACCTGCATGTCCTCTCTCAGCACATCACTAAACCTCCTCTTTGGTCTCCTTCTTCTCCTCCTGCCTGGGGGCTCCATCCTCAGCATCCTTCTCCCTATATACCCTGGGTCCCTCCTCTGCACATGTCCAAATCATCTCAATGTAGCCTCTCTGACTTTGTCTCCAAACCGTCCCACCTGAGCTGTCCCTCTGATATGTTCATTCCCTAATCTTGTCCATTCTTGTCACTCCCAAAGAGAATCTCAACATCTTCAGCTCTGCCACCTCCAGCACTGCCTCCTGTCTTTTTGTATGTGCCACTGTCTCTAAACCATACAACATAGCTGGTCTCACTACTGTTTTGTAAATTTCCCCTTCACTCTTGCTGATATTCTTCGGTCACAAATCACTCCTGCCACCTTTCTCCCACCCACTCCACCCTGCCTGCACTCTCTTCTTCACCTCTCTACCACATTCTCCATTACTTTGAACAGTTGACCCAAATATTTAAACTCATCTACTTTCAACACTTCTACTCCTTGTAACTGCACTATTCCACTGGGCTCCCTTCCTCATTCACACACATGTACTCAGTCTGCTTCTACTGACTTTCATTCCCCATCTCTCCAAAGCATATCTCACTTCTCCAGACTAGACTCAACTTGCTCTTACTCTCACTACAGATCACAATGTCATCTGCAAACATCATAGTCCATGGGGACCCCTGTCTGATCTCATCCGTCAACCTGTCCATCACCACTGCAAACAAGAAAGGACTCAGGGCTGATCCTTGGTGTAATCCCACCTCCACCTTGAATGAGTCTGTACATGTCCTGCACTACCCTAACATACTTCTCTGCCACTCCAGACTTCCTCATACAATACCACAACTCTTCTCTTGGCACCCTATCAGAAGCTTTTTCTAAGTCCACAAACACACAATGTAACTCTTTCTGTCCTTCTCTGTACTTTTCCAACAGTATTCTCAGAGCAAACATTACATCTGTAGTGCTCTTTCTCGGCATAAACCATATTGCTGCTCACAGCTCTTCACCTGTTTTCTAAGCCTAGCTTCTACTACTCTTTCCCATAACTTCATGCTGTGGCTGATCAGCTTTATACCTCTGTAGTTACTGCAGCTCTGCACATCACCCTTGTTCTTGAAAATAGGAACCAGCACACTTCGTCTCCACTCCTCAGGCATGCTCTCACTTTCCAAGATTTTATTAAACAATCTGGTTAGAAACTCCACTGCCATCTGTCCTAGACATTTCCATGCCTCCAACTGGAATGTCATCTGGACCGACTGCCTATCCAGTCTTCATCCTCTTCATAGCAGCCCTCACTTCTTCCTTGCTAATCTCTTGTACTTGATTTACTCTCACCACATCCAGCCTTTTCTCTCGCTCATTTTCTTTATTCATCAGCTCTTCAAATATTCCCTCCACCTTCTCAGCACACACTCCTCACTTGTCAGCACATTACCATGTGCATCTTTTACCACCCTAACCTGCTGCACATCCTTTCCAGCTCTGTCCCTTTGTCTGGCCAATCGGTACAAGTCCTTTTCTCCTTCCTTACTATTCAACTTCTTGTACAGCTCACAATATGCCTTTGCTTTTGCCACTTCTCTTTTCGCCTTACGCCGCATCTCCTTGTACTCCTGTCTACTTTCTTCATCTCTCCGACTATCCCAAAACTTTTCACCAACCTCTTTCTCCTTATCTTTCCTGGACCTCTTCATTCCAACACCAAGTCTCCTTGTCTTCCTTCTACTGTCCAGATGTCATACCCAGTACTGTCCTAGCTGTCTCCCTCACCACATCTGCAGTACTTTTCCAGTTGTCCAAAATTGCTTCCCCTCCAACCAGTGCTTCTTCACCTGCTCGCTAAATTTCACACAACAGTCCTCAGCTTCCACCATCTGATCCTTTGTTGAGCTCTCACTCTCTTCTTCTTCTTTACCTCTAAAGTCATCCTACAAACAACCATCCTATGCTGTCTAGTGACACTCTCTCCTGCTACCATCTTACAGTCTGTGATTTCTTTTAGCTTGCATCTCCTATAGAGAATGTAGTCCACCTGTGTGCACCTTCCTCCACTCTTATTTGTTACCCTGTGCTCCTCCCTTTTCTTAAAGTAGGTATTCACCACAGCCATTTCCATCCTTTTTGCAAAATCACCTACCATCTGTCCTTCCCATTCCTATCCCTGATACCATATCTACCCATTACTTCCTCATCACCTCTGTTCCCTTCACCAACATGCCCATTGAAGTCTGCTCCTATCACCACTCTTTCATGCTTGGGCACACTCTCCACCACCTCATCTAACACACTCCAGAAATCTTCTTTCTCCTTCATCTCACAACCTACCTGTGGGGCATATGCACTGATGATATCATCATCACCCTTCAATTTCCAACTTCACACTCATCACCCTGTCAGACACTCTCTTAACCTCCAACACGTTTAACATACTCTTCCTTTAAAATGACCCCAACACCATTTCTCTTCCTGTCCTCACCATGGTACAACAACTTGTACCCACCACCGATGCTCCTGCTCTTACTTCCCTTCCACTTGGTCTCCTGCACACACAATATGTCTACCTTCTCCTCTCCATCATATCAGCCAGCTCTCTCCCTTTACCAGTCATATACAACATTCAAAGTCCCCACTCTCATTTCCATCCTTCTAGTTTTCTTTTCTCCCACTGTTCGCGGCAACGTTTTCCTCCTCTTCTTCGTCGTCTTCACCCAGCAGCAGCCCAATTTCCACCGGCACCCTGTTGGTCAATAGTACCGGTGGCGGACGTTGTTAACCGGGCCGCGACCGATCGGTATGGGAATTCAATTCTGAGTCTGCATAGTTGGGTTGGTTTGTTTTACGCCGGATGCCCTTCCTGACGCAACCCTCCTCATTTATCCGGGCTTGGGACTGGCACTCAGAATGTACTGGCTGCACACCCATGTGGCTGAGTTGGAGCCATGCAGTTGCATCGGTCAATTTTTTTACGCATCGTTCATCATCGGTTAAAAAATAAATAAAAATATATTATTATAATATATATATTATAATAATAATAATAATAATTGAATAATCCGAATAGTGCCAAACGGGTCCCCGTGGTGAACACAGCTTTGGTTTTCATGTCTACCTATAGTCCTTAAATTATATGGATTTTTCCGAGTTTCAGAGTCATACGGACGTACAAATAAAGTCGGATATTCAGGGCTTGGTCTGCAGCGGGTCTGTAATCAACCGTTTCTGCAGCACGACTCCACTTTGAACCGTGAACCATTGAAGCAATGCTTTGATTCAATGACTCGTGGCTCTTTGATTCGCTGCTCTTCAGAAGCGGTAAATCCGCTTCTTAATTCCTCACAAGCCATTAAAATATCATGAGTCACTTTTGTGTGTATTAAAGTCACTAACTGGAAAAAACACCTCCGTTGGAAACCTTAACGGACAAGTTGGAACATGCTCAAGCTGTTAAACAATTTCTCAGATACTCACTTGTTGAAAGCCATCAAAAGCCGCCTGAATTTTACAAATTGTTTTCAACACGGAGGTGTTTTTCATGTCGCGGCGCAGATGGATTTGCCACGTCGTCACGGATCTGACTCGGCAAATTCGTCCGCACGTTCTTTCATTACAAAATCTCCTTTAACAGTGGAATGTCCGGGTAAACTCCTGATGCCGGCTTCTTCTGAAACTTCTCTGTTCTCTGACGACGTCCTGGGTGAACAGAGCTTTAAATTAGGATGTTTTCAGCTCGAAACAGCCAGACGGACGTCACCTCCGACCGCGCCGCGCCGATCCGTTTTGTGGGCTGTGCTTAAAGCGAAAGAAACTCCACAATCGCTCATCAGCCGTTAAACTTTACACCGAAAACCAGCTGAATTTCTCGAATAGTGTCCACTCGGATATCCCTCACCGGTCCTGAAAAAATTTTGATAAAGCAACGCCGCCGTCTCCCTGCAACTTCTCAGACAAAGAGATTCCGACGGGAGGGGGAGTCCACACCTCACTCAAAGCCTGCCCACAGGCGAATGACGTCACCGACAGGCATGACAAAACTCATGCATGCGCACGAGGGTTCAAGCTTGTCTGACGTAAAACATATGAATCAAATCCATTTATCTTTTGAAAAAAATAAAAAGGACCACTTTTTTTTATCACAGACCTCGTATATTATATTCTAATTCTGAGGTGGAACTATGCTAGTATACTAAGGTATTTAAATATCTAAAAACAGACTTTCACTCATGTCAGACAAAACGTCCTGTCCGACCGCAAAACATTTTCATTAAAAACCCCTTGCACGTGGAAAGAGCAGTCTGGACATGCACAGTAACAGAGGTATGACATTAAAGTTCAGCACTGACACTTGCTACATCAGACACCACAAAAGGCTGCAATCACTTTTTACATTTTCTCTCCCGTCATTTTAAAAGTTTTTGCAGTGTGCCGCTGATCACACCTGCAATTCATGGAGGAAATTATACATCTTACCTTTGATTCGGAGGTTGTAGAAAGAAGAGTTCGTTGAGGGACAAATTCTCCAGAAAATCAATTAAAAATCCAGAAAAAGCATAATCCAGGAAAAAAAAAATTGCATAAAGATGGGACGGAGAACTTTAAAACTGTCACACACGTCAGTGTCATTGCATGGTCATGAGTTACGGAGCTGCAGAAGCATGAGTCAAAGTTTAGGGTTTTAAGGTAACACTCCGTGTGCAACGGACTTTGAAAAAACTCGAGCAAATGTAATCTTTTTAATGAATATAATGTCTGCCGCTTAAGGCCCCTTCACACATAACATGATTGAGGCAGAATGGCGCACGAAGGAGGAGTCAAATGTCACGTCAAAATCTGAGCTGCTTCAAACGCCTCGTACAGCTGTAGCTACAACCATTCATGCATACCAGCAGCCAAAAGACATCGAGTGCCCATTCACCTCCTCTTTCGGCAGGTGTCTGCCAAATTCCAGGTGTCACACATCCAGCACTGCTCGCTGAACACTCAGAAAAGAAAGGGCTATTCACGCTTCCAGCATGAGAGTAGAGAGCAGGTGAACACATTCGAGTTGTTTGTGAAAACTGTCTAAGTGCAACACGAGTGTGGCGTAACCTAGCAACACACATGGGCATGACTGTGTCAACCCCCCCCCCCACCACACACACACACACCCATGTCTTGTGGTGTATCATTGTCATTGTCCCCAACACACATAACTTATGGAGTGTGCTCCCCCCCCCACACACACACACACACTCACACATCATGAATCCAACATTGTCAGCTGTGGCTGAGGGTCCTGGAGTCCAGTCGCTGTCCAGCGCAGTGTGCTGCTGGAACAGCTGACCGCTGTGGACTGCAACTCAGCTGGTGAAAACACAGTGCAAATGTATGGGTGGGCGCTCATGACCTCATGAGGAATGGCCACCATCTGAATGCGCGGCATGGTGTGAAGCTGGCCAGGCAGGCTGATATCACTTCCACCACATAAATTATCATTTGTATGACAGACAGAAAGATTGGAGATCAAATAAAACAAATAAGGGTAAAGGCGTGAACTCTAATTTGTGATAACTTTGCTCATACGCTTTGCTGTGGACATACAGCGCCTGTCAGCTGACCGCCAACTGTTAGCTGCATGTGACCATGCATGCAAGGTGTTAAAATGCAAACAGAGACATCAGAAAGAAGCAGGACAAAAAAATAATAATACATAAAATGAAAATCACAGAATAAAGGTACAGAGAGTGAGTCTTTTTTTTCTGTGAGCTGGCGAGGTCCGCAGGCAAAGGTGGCATGTCCTCCTGCAACCTGCAGCTGTTCAGATATCTGTGCTCGCAAGTCCCACCTGGGGTACATCTGTAGTGGCTTGTAGGATATGACCTTGCATATGACTCTTTATGAGACGGGAGCCAACTCTTCATGAGACGAGAGCCCGGCTGATGTCTTCATGAGAGGGCCGCATAAGATAATTCAAGTAAAACATAAAAGGGAGAACATTAATCCACGTCATTTCATTACTTCCTGGTGTACGACCAGGCGGAGAGTCTAAGTCAGCACTTTATAACAGGAATTAAGTATTTGTATTATTTGTTATATTAACCAAATATTAAGTATTTGGTTTTTGTAAAATGCTCGTGTTCGTGAACACGAGTGTGCATGATACCGTGCATGATTTTGTCCACCTTATACATATAATGGATTTTGTCCACTTTATACATATAATGGATTTTGTCCATTTTATACATATAATGGAGTTTGTCTGTTTTATACATATAACAGATTTTGTCCACTTCATACATACAATGGATTTTATCCATTTTATACATATAACAGAATTCGGCTATAATGGGCAAAATTCACTGGTCCACCTGAATCCATTATATGCGAGTTTTACTGTACTTTGTGTTCCAAAGGTGGAAAATACACTTCTCTCATCAGGCCCATTTTGTGAGAAAACATCTGCCCAGTAATACAAAATAGTCTGATTCCTGAGAGTCCTTTAAATCTAGACTAAAGACACATCTGTTGTCTGTAAACTACAGTTAGTTCTAGTACATCATCTATTTGTCTCTCACTGCAGTTGGTCACAACACCCATGGGCGAGGATTCGGTTTGATCAAATTGTAACTTTGGGGAGTGTAAACTGAGTACAGATCTTTTCTGCTGATGAGGTCATGAAATAGATATTAAAATGGCATTGCCTTTCTCACTACTAAATCTGTTCTGTATTTCCATGTCACTGGATAGGGTGCCTGCTCTCTGTATATACTCACAATCAAGCAGTTGTTGTCTATCCTGTGGCTGTCATGCTCACAAAAACACCTCACCATACATACACACAGAATATCAAGGACTGTGCTTGGCATAATCATTTGGAGGTGACACCTCCTTTAATCATGGGGCACCCTCTTGAGGAATTACACAAAGTGCTCCAATTCATGTACAGTAAACACAGTGTGAACCTTGTGGCACCTATTACAAAACTTGCCAGTCATGATCCATGAGGAGCCATGAGGGTGCAGGCTGTTGTTGCAAAGCAATCACCTCAGCAGGTGGCGTGATTGCACCAATGGGATCCACTCGGAGATGAGGAGCAGTGCTCATTTCTGAATTCACCTGCTGAGGTACACGGTTGCTGTGAACATCTGCAACTTCTTAGCTTTTTTTATCACACACAGTTTGCAAGCCCTGACCTGTTGTCAAGGCAGACAACTTTAATTGTTAAAACTGTGTAAATAGTATAGAATAGAGTTGTTTCCCTCTAGCAGTGAATGGCACCATGGAAGAAGAGAAGATTCATGAAATTGGGCAGCATCACAGACTCAGCCATGTTGTTTCACAAATGCTTGTGCACTCACACACTCGCAAACGCACATACAAATCAATCTCTCATTCCACTCATTCACAAACAAGCACATGCACAGAAGGAGACACGACATTGTACCTTGTATAGTGTAGTTTGGATGTGTTGGCTGGAAGCACAAGCACACACACACATACATACATATAGAGACACATTTCTCTCTGACACACTCATGCAAACACACACACGCAGATGTCTGAGGCGCTCCAGGTAGCAGCACCTGAGGGCAGCTCGGGGCTGACGGAGCTTTTTACTGTGGGGCATGATAGATTTAAAAACATGATCACAGCTCAGACATTCTGCTTTGCACTCATTTTTCAATATACATACACTATATTCCTGCAGTAAAAAGGATATCTTTGTAATATAATCAATTATTTGAGCTACTGAGTTACTTCTAATATGAGCTCTTGGGATAACAGGACAATGTGGACCAACCTTTCAGATTCAATGTTTATCAGAGAAACTGAAGTATGAAATAATTGACATAGTACTTAAAGGGGAAAATCAACTGATTACAATAATGTTGATATGTCTTTGATAAAAATATAATTGATTATGTCATAAACCTTTAACTTATATCTGTAACTTGCCATTAACTGGGAGATTTCTTTCAAAAATGAAAATAGCTAAAGTGGTACAGCTGTTCAAATCAGG
Source organism: Thalassophryne amazonica (assembly GCF_902500255.1). Lineage (NCBI taxonomy): Eukaryota > Metazoa > Chordata > Actinopteri > Batrachoidiformes > Batrachoididae > Thalassophryne > Thalassophryne amazonica. The sequence goes on along the minus strand of NC_047113.1, from coordinate 88,976,213 downwards.
TGATAAACACATTTTTTCAAACCACAGGCCAATTTCACTGCTACCTCAATTAAAAAAAAAAAAAAAAATCTGGAAAAAGTATTCATTAAGAGGTTGGATGATTTTCTATCCAAACATCACATACTGAATGACCAGCAATATGGATTTAGGGAAAATCATACTACTTCACTGGTGGTAATTGATTTTGTGGAACATATCACAAACGCAACTGAAAAACAATACAACAAAGGGTTTTTTTTTTTTGACTTACAGAAAGCATTTGATACTATAGATCATATCGTATTATTGGATAAATTATGGAACTATGGCATCAGAGGATTAGCACATGATTGGATAGCCAGCTACTTGTACAGTTGGTGTCAATATGTTCATTTGGGTGGGATAAATTTGGAATTTTAACTATTAGTCTAACTAACTAACTAAAACTGTTAGTCTGTTAGTCTGTTGGGCCTTTGCTGATTTTTTATATTAATGACATGTGTTTAATTTCCAAGTGTGTGAGTTGTATTTTATTTGCTGATGACACAGTTGTGTTTTGTAGTGGGGATCATTTGGGACAGGTTCTGGACAAGATGGAGAGGGAACGACAGAAGTTTAAGGAATGGTTTGATTCTAATAAACTGTTCCTTCACTTTGGTAAAACAAAGTGTATCATATTTGGTAATAAGCCCAGGAATTTATGTAGAATTTCCGAACACAATGTTGAAATTGAAATCGTAAATGAAACTAAATTTCTTGGGGTCTTTATTGACCATAATCTAAGTTGGAAAACACATATAAATTATGTTCAATCTAAAATGTCAAGGATCATTGCCATTTTGTATAAAGCACAAGACTTCCTCTCCCAACACTCATTAGCTACCTTATACTGTATCATTCATTACTTATTCTATACATGAGCTTCTATGTTGAGGTTTAGGGAACCACCTACAAAACTAATACAAATCCTATATTTTTACTTCAAAAGAATGAAGAACATGTGTGACACATTATGAAGAACATGTGTGACACATTATTTCTGACATTCATGACACTCATGTCATCATGATGTCATATCAGGAAAAGCTCAAGGAGGATACATGGGGACTTTCATGGATTACATCCAGCAATTTTCAGCTTTCTACTCATTTTTCTGACCTTGGACAAAAAATGACCTAATATTAATAGACTAACAGTTAGCATCTCAATGCATCTCAGCATCTCAATGAAGTGGCCACTCGCAGCTGAAGATGAATGACATAATGTAATATATAAATGATTTACTGCTTGTTGTTGGAACAGCATGTGAGACCAGAATGTAATTATCAATGTCCATTGTTCTGTGTTGTTAGCTAATATCCATAGTTTCAATTTTCACTCCAGTTTCAATTTATTTTCATTTATATAGTGCCAAATCACAAGAAAGTTGCCTCAAGGCGCCTCACACAAGTAAGGTCTAACCTTACCAACCCCGAGAGCAAGCACAGGGTGACAGTGGTAAGGAAAAACTTGGGAAGAACCCTCAAGCAAACTAGACTCAAAGGGGTGACCCTCTGCTTGGGCCATGCTACCGACACAAATAAGAAAACAATTCACAAAACAAATATCCAGGAAATGTTGCCCAAAAATAGTGTCTTCAAAAATGTTAGTCCTATCAACTTTACATTTTGGTGGCGTTCATTCTTGACACAAAAAACATAAGCATACCATACTGCAAATGTCAGCTCCCCCAGTATGTCCGTGATCGAAGTTATAAACATGCACACACACACACACACACACAACACACACACCCACACACACACACACACACACACACAACACACACACACACACACACACACACACACACACAGAGCTTTTTGTCTTTTCTGCATTCCGCTGCAAGCAGGTGCTTTTATTCTTACATACCTACAAAGAGAGACGATGGTGGAAGACATCAAACACACTACACTTTTCACTCATGGTAACAGCAACATAACACTTAACTCAGTCATGGATTATAACAATAATATAACAATCTTCTCCTGTGATGTCTTATCCTTCTTATGTCTTATTACTTATTATATTATATATACCTTTTTCTGGAGCTGCTTGGGTGGGTAGGGAGAGTTCCCATGGGATAAAAAAGCTTTTTAACCTACCATCCCTGGTTCTCAAGACCAGGGACCTAAGTGGCTCTACTCTACTCGGCTGTTCCCTTGTTTTGTTCACTGGAGGTGTCCACAGCAGATCTGAGGTGAATCTGCATGTTGATTTGGCACAGATATATCCTCCTTTGTTTTGGCTCTGAATATAACATCACATTTCCACAGCACAGCATTTAGCAGAAAGATTTTGTGCATTTATATAGGGCTTTTCCATCTGCATCAGATGTTCAAAGCGCTTTACAATTATGCCTCACATTCACCCCGATGTCAGGGTGCTGCCATACAAGGCGCTCACTGCACACCGGGAGCAGTGTTGCAGGCATCCATTTCAAAATGAGCAAATATTTGCACAAAAACAATCAAGTTTATCGGTTTGAACATTAAATATCTTGTCTTTGTGGTGTATTCCATTCAATATAAGTTGAAGTGAATTTGCAAATAATTCTATTCTGTTTTTATTTACATTTTACACAATGTCCCAACTTCATTGGAATTGGGGTTGCAGACTGGCCTGCCTGCAGTCCAGACCTGTCGCTCATTGAAAATGTGTAGCACATTATGAAATGCACAGTGTTGTATAGTAACGAAGTAAAAATACTTCACTACTATACTTAAGTACGTTTTGGGAGACTTTGTACTTGAGTTTTTTTAAATTCAGCTTACTTTCACTTTTACTTCACTTCATTTCCGACCTTAATTGCATACTTCTACTCCGATACATTTTCTATTCGCCCTGCCGTTACTCGTTACAAAAAAACAAAAACACACACACACACACACACACACACACACACACACAAAAAAAGTCGTGTTTTCACCCAGAGACACCACTGATTACTAGTGACTGCAACAAAGTCAGGCCCATACATGTCAACCTATACGGATTGTCTGTAAATTATACGGATTTTTCTGAGTTTCCAAGTCATACGGACGTACAAATAAAGTATTCACAGTTTGATCTGCAGCGGGTCTGTAATCATATGCAGTGCGACTCCACTTTGATGTGTGAGCCATTGAAGCAATGCTTCGAACCACTAGCTCATGGTTCTTTGATTCGCTGCTCTTCAGAAGCGGTAAATCCGCTTCTTAACTCCTCTCAAAGCCATTAAATATCGTGAGTCGCTTTTGTGTGGATTAAAGTCACTAACTGGGACTCTTGTCATGTTGTAGTCAAGAAACAAGAATCGTCCTCCATTCCGTTGACACAAAATTGCCGCTTTAAATAAAAACACCTCTCCAAACGCTGTAATACAGAAAATAAAGTACAATGGACTAAAACGATTTTTTTTTCTTCCCAAAATGAGACGTCCTGTGTTCTTTATGAATTAACTGATGCTGACATCAGCACAACCAGCTGTACAGAGCTCAGCTCAGATATATGGAAAGAATATTCATGCCAAAATGTCTGAAAGGAAATGCTTTTGACACAAACTACAGATTTTGTTTATTCTATTTATGTCCAGAGATCATGGTTCCACCATGTAGAAGTTTATTATGTCCAAAGTTTAAGGTTTCCAGTGACCAATTCATATTTATTTACTTTAAGACTCAATAAAATGTTGTTCAATTTCAATTTAATCGGCTTATAAAGCGCCAAATCACAACAAAAAACCACCTCAAGGCACCTCACTAGAACAGTTTAACATAGAAAATTAAAATAATATAAAAATTAAAACATTTAATACATAATTAAAACAGAGTAAAAGAATAAACAGATAAAAAATAAAGATATTCATAAGAAAGAGACATAAAATAGACTTTAAGGCTTGACTTAAAAATGTCCTCAACTCCAACTGCCTCACGGTCGCAGGAGAAGACCATCCACAGAGCGGGTGCACGATAAGAAAAGGCTGTTTGAATCCGCTGACATAGAAAAGCTGTAAAGCCTACTTTTAGTACCAAAAATTCCCAGAGGTATCGATAAAGAATCGGAACGATAAGACGGAATCAATAATGGGTATCGATAAAATCTTATCAAATACCCATCCCTAATAAATACACGGGGTAAAGTCAAGGATCACGTGACATGCCAGTCTGCAACATCGACACTTGGCGAGGTGATTTTTTCGATACACTTGATGAAGTTCTGAGGTATGTTTTATTTTGTTCATTATATTCGATTTATTTTTCATGATTTATTTCCACTAGTGACACAGTTCTTGTTTCTGTAAAAAATAACTAAATTTGAAACATTCAGTTCTATAAAATTCAGCTTGACCGCATGAATACTAGATCTCTATTGGTTGAAATTCACTGTGGAGGAAATACTAATGATCCTGACTTGTATGTCATTGTGGCAACTCATAATATGTGGACAAAAACCCAGTTACGTGATACTGCTATGCGGTTGTGTGTACTGTAATACAGATTTTGGTGCGATTTGGAGGTTATAAGGATTTTGTGCTGATTTTATGGATTTTCTCACTTGGTTATACAGGTGGACCCTCAAAGGGGTTGCATGTATGCAGGCCGATTTGTCATGAGGCATGTCCGGTAGGCTTTTTTGCAGTTGCGCACTTGGGGGTGTTTTGTCAGGAAAATGATAATTTCTCTACATTGATTACAGACCTGCAGCGGGTCTTTAATCAAACTTTTCTGCAGCGCTGCTTTGCTTTGAACCTTGAACCAATCGAAGCAGTGATTCGCAGGTCGAAGCAGTGCTTCGATCTATGATTCATGGATTGATTGCTTTATTTGGCTTATCCTAATTTTTCCCCGCTATAACCCTGAAGAGCATATGTCTGTGAGTAATATTTAATATTTTTTATGTTAAACTGACCTGTTATGGTTTTCTGAAACAGTTGATAGATGTATTTAATAACTTAAAAATGGGGCCGATGCTAACATGTTAGCATGTCTATTGCATTTTCGATGTTAAAGTTAGCATAAAGCTGTTCGCATCAGCACGTTTGTGTTGTTCTCTGTATAATTAATGGCTCAGCGTTTGTTGTCATAAAGAGTCAAATTGTAATTTTTTTAATTTATTTTATTCATATATTATAGCAACAACAATAATAGTCTACATAATAGACAATAATAGTCAATAATAATAGACTAATATTACAATACAATTTTAGCGAAAGAGACAAAAAGAACCTAATGAAACAAAACACAACAGAAAAGATAAAACCATGTAACAATGAAAATAAATAAATACATATAGAAATAAATAACTGTTTCCTGTGAACACCTAGTGAGTAGCCTACTCTTGTTTAGGTTTTGAAGCCTTGTTTCTGAAGTGTTTTTTGTGTGATGTGCACAATTTTCAGTATTTGACTAATACTACCAGTCATTTACAAGCCTAGATAAACTTTGTAATATAAAAGGAATCAGTCCATTTTTGATTAGAAACATTTACTTGTACTTTTACTTTCAATACTTGAGTACATTTAGTTGTACATTACTTGTCATATTTAAGTACAATAAATACTAGATACTTTAAGACTTTTATTTATACTTTTATATACATTTATTTATTTATATTTATTTATTTATTATTTATATTTATATTTATATTTATATTTCAATCAGTGACTTGAACTTCTACCAAAGTCATTTTTTTTAGTGGGTATCTGTACTTTACTTAAGTGTGATTTTCTGGTACTTTATACAACACTGGAAATGCAAAATACGACAACGGAGTCCTGGACTGTTGAAACAACTGAAGTCGTACATCAAGCAAGAATGGGAAAGAATTCCACCTACAAAGTTTCAACAGTTAATGTGCTCAGATCCCAAAATGCTTATTGAGTGTTGTTAGAAGGAAAGGTGATGTATCACAGGTGATAAACATACCACTGTCCCAGCTTTTTTGAAATGTGTTGCAGGCATCCATTTCAAAATGAGGCAAATATTTGCACAAAAACAATAAAGTTTATCAGTTTGATCATTAAATATCTTGTCTTTGTGCTGTATTCAATTGAATATAGATTGAAGAGGATGTGCCAATCAGTGTTTTCTGTTTTTATTTACATTTTACACAATTCCAAACTTCATTGGAATTGGGGTTGTATTACAGCATTTCTGTCAAGACTTTATGTGGCACACAGTGCTGCTCAGCGTACCAAGATGTCCACTGGCTAATGTGAATACTGTCACAAACACATCATTACAGTTGTCTCCCATCAAAAGCAGAGGAAGGTCTCCTTTTGAAGGAATACAACCAACGTAGGGCTGCTTTTGAGTGTTCCCATAAAGTGGTGGTACATGATAGCTGCCGCTTTTTTTGCAACTTAGATGTCACATTGGGGCAGCATGGTGGCTTAGTTGTTAGTACTATTGCCTCACAACGAGAAGGTCATGGGTTTGATTCCCACCTGTGGCCTTTCTGTGTGGAGTTTGCATGTTTCTCCCTGTGTTTGCATGGGTTTGCAACTGCTTCCTCCCACATCTAAAGACACGCAGGTTCGGTGAATTGGAAGTTTTAAATTGTCTGTAGGTGTGTGTGCCAGTGTGAATGTGTTTGTCTATATATGGCCCTGCAACAGACTGGAGACCTGTCCAGAGTGTACCCTGCCTCACCCTCTATAACTGCTGGGATAGGCTCCAACCCCCCAAGACCCTTAATTGGACTAAGACGTTGAACATGAGTGAGTGAGTGATGTCACATTGGTGACTAAATCATTTGTGTGCTTCTTTCCAGTGCAGAGGTTTTCTGGTTCAATACCACCCTGCCCATTCTCTATGTAATGTGGAGTTGCGTAAGGAAAGGCATCCAGTGTAAAACTCCAAGTCAACCAACAGCTCCATTTTTGGAACTGCTATGGTGACCCCAAGTGAAAAAAGGGAGAAGCAGAAGATCTTCAAAATTCTCACATAGCATTAACAAGTTTACCACAAGATCTAGCAAAACACGTTCCATTTAACAGAATAAGTCAACAATTATTCTTTCTTAGAGCTGTTCCAGAATCCTTTCCACTCATGTGAGATCAGCGGGCTACTGTCTTTACTAAAGCCTCGGTCCCACCGAGTGAAGACGGAGCCACGCACCCTGTTTTTTTTTTTTTTGGTTCGTGAGCTATCGTGGCATTACAGTGGCTCAGAGTTGCTCTTAGAGGCATTATCTTCAGTTAACGAGGCTCCTCTCTGAGCGTGGTGCGAATTTCAAGATGTTCAAAATTTAGCAACAACAGCGTGGCGCAGTTTGTGGTCGAGTTACTGCGGCGGCTTAGATGCATTTGCGTGGTGCTTACGAGTCTGTAAAAAGTCCATTATCCGTGCGCCTGACACCTTCGCAGGACCTGAGATGCTATTTTTGGAGCGTCTCCTCCTCTTGCGCACACATATGCACCTGCTCTGTGTGCTGGACTATATTTTGTAGTGGATTAATCATTTTCTGCCAAACCTTGGATGTTTGAAAACACTTCTAATCACTTCTGGCATCACAGAGGACTGTTTCATCTGGACATTTTTCCTCTCTTCCTGCTCCATGTGAAATGTATTTTGAACAGCTTAAGGTAATTATTTTAATGTTTTTATAGCTTGATAAAACAGTTCCTAGCTGTAAAGTATGTCTGTATGTTGATGTCTGTGTATGTAAAAGTATGTTAATTTAATATCTTGTTAATGGATCACATGAGCTCCGCTGTGTGTGCGCACTGAGGCAGGACCTGAGAGGCTATTTTTGGAGCGGCTGTCTTGCGCACACAATTCCACCGGCTCTATGTGCTGGACTCTATATAAAATAATTATTTTGTAGCGGATTAATAATTTTCTGTCAAACCTTGGATGCCGAAAATACCTCTAATCACTTCTGGAATTAATGGATCAAATGAGCTCCGCTGTGTGTGTGCACACTGAGGCAGTGACTCATCATCACGCTTCAAACAAGCATTTAGGCAGAACGCCAGCTCACAAAAGAGTGATATTTCAGTCAATATTGGACGAACACAAGTTAAAATTTGGGGTGACTGCGTGAAAGTGGATGTGTGTTTAAAGCCATGGAAGATAATAACTTCAGTGGAGCAGCTAAGAGCAGGAGCTGTGCGGCAACACAGGTGGAGAGCGCGCAAAAGACCGATTTTGAAGACATAACACAAAGTTAAAAGTTGTATCATGGTGACTTGTAAGCTGCGGAAGAAATAAAGAAATATATATATATATATTGAAAATGATCCACAGGTGTATATAATAAAACGGCACCTCATTCTGTATGCAGAACGGCACCGAGCGCAAAAGAGTGCTTTTGCAGAAATAAACAGACGAACACAAAGTTAAAGTGGATTCATGTTGTAAAAATGATTGTGCTTAAAGCCAGGGAAAAAATAAAGCCAGCAAGCCACGGATGGAACGGAAGCCATAAAGAGCAGAGAGGTGGCTGTCCATGAAAGGACAACAGCAGCGCGCGCAAAAGAGTGCTTTTGCAGAAATAAACGGACAAACATAAAGTTTTGCGTGTTTAAAGCCGAAAAAAAAAAAAAAAAAAAAAAAAGCCAGAGAGCCACGGAGCCAGCGAGGAGCACAGAGGCGGCTCTCCAGGATCCCGTGGTTCGGGTCTAGCTGGTCTGGTTTAAAAAAAAAAAAAGAAGGGACATCTTTAAATGCTGCTGTGAATCTGTGAATTGAAAACCTACACTTTAAAGGGACCAGGTGTGGGAGGGCTGGAGGTTTGGACCAAACTCATGCCTAAACATCCGCCAACATGGCGTTATCATGGCGCTATCATGGCACTATGTGGCTTAGTGTGGCTGATGCGAGCTATTCGAGGCTGTAATGACAGGTTGGTCGTGGCTCACTAGAGGCTGCTACGTGGCACATGCGGGGTACAGAGAGGCACATAGTGGCACCTTCATAGTGGATAAGTGATAGATGAAAACGTGGGTCATTCTTCAAATAATCACCCCACACCCATGCGTGGCTCCTTCTTCAGCCTTCATTATTCGGTGGGACCAAGGCTACCGATGCAATCTCTCCTAATGAAATCAGAGCAGTGAAAATACAGTAGAATATAGGCAGGTGGAAAAGTGTTTAATTCATGCCTTGTTGTACCAGGTACACATCAAGGTACTTGTTGCAGAGGCTGAAGCTGAAAGCTGCTGTTTAGTTCACACAGGTTTCTTTTATGCAGTACCAGTCTACTGTTTGGACATACTTTCCCATTTAGTTGAGTGGTAGTGTAAGTTATGACACTAATGATGGTACACTTCTCTTTTTAGTTGACATAATTACTAACAGTGTAATTATTTATTTCAGAAGTAAAGAAGATAGGGATAAAGCAGCATGCTGTGATGGCAGCAACACTTTCCAGTTGCAGTTTTCTATGTTCCACTTAAGACCAAACCTAACAATTCTATGTATATGGCAATAAAAGTTTTCAAAGCAGTCACACATACAACCAATCAAATCTAGCAGTTAAGCTGCCAAACAGGAAGTGAGATCAAATCTCACCAGTGCTTTTGTATATCCCCAAAAAATTGGCACATAGACCTATGAACCTTTATGAGAAAATACAGCAGATTTGGTGTAATTTAACCTCTAATGGGTGCTATAATAATCAAAAATTGGGTTTTGCTCATAATGGTACATGATATTTTTAACACAAGTCCTGTAGTGAAAAAAAATGGAATAGTCAGATTAATGAAGAAAGTAGGCCAAGAGTACAAGGAAATGCAGCGTAAGATGAAAAGAGAAGGGGCAAAGGCTAAAGGAAAGTGCATGCTGTACATGAATTTAAACACCAAAGAAGGAGAAAATGACTTTAACCTATTGGCTGGAAAAGGGGATTGAGCTGGAAAGGATGTGCAGCAGGTTAGGGGTCATAAAGGATACAGATGGCAATGTGCAGACAAATGAGGAGATTGTGTTGAGAAGGTACAGGAAGTATTTGAGCTAATGAAAGAAGACCATGAGAGAGAGAAGGCTGGATATGTAGCGTTTAAATCAAAAAGATGATTTGAATGATTTGAACACAGCTATGAAGAGGATGTGGAAGGACAGTTGATCTAGATGATATTCCAATGGAGGCATGGAAAAGTTTGGAAAGATGGCAGTTGAGTTTCTAACCAGATTGTATAATAAAATCTTAGAAAGTGAGAGGATGCCTGAGGAGTGGAGAAGATGTGTAATTTAAAAAAAAGGTGAACAAGGGTATAGAGCTGCAGTAACTACAGAGACCTAAGTTGATCAGAAGAACAAGGCCATAAACACACATGAAATCTGTCCTCTGCAATTTACCCATCCTAATTACAGTTAGACATGATCTAACCACTTGGGGGAATGGGCCAGCCCCAGTCGGTTGACCGCGTACCAATTCCACATAGAGACATGGTCAGGACCACATAAAGGAGCAGACCCTAAATTGGCATGTTTTTGGTTGTGGGAGGAAACCGTAGTACCCAGAGGAAATCCACACAAACACAGGAAGAACATGCAAACTCCACACAGAAAGGACCAGGCGAGAAACAATCCAAGGACACTTGTTGCTGTGAGGCATAAGTGCAAACGACTAAGCCACCATGCAAGCACAGCATGAAGTTATGGGAAAGAGTAGTAGAAGTTTGGCATGGAAAACAGGAGAGCAGCAATATTGTTTCATGCTGAGAAAGAGCACTACAGGTGCAATGTTTGCTCTGAGAGTGCTGAAGGAGAAGTATAGAGAAGGCCAGAAGGACACTGTGTGTGTGAGGATTTAGAGAAAGCTTCTGACAGGGCACCAAAAGAAGAGTTGTGTTATTGGAGAAAGTGCATTCAAAGTAAAAGTGGGATTCCATCAAGGATCAGCTTTGAGCCCTTTTCTTATTTGCAATGGTGATGGACAGGTTGACACATGAGATCAAACAAGAGTGTCTGTGAACTATGATGTGTGCAGATAATTGTGATCTGTAGTGAGAGTAGAGAACAGGTTGAGACTAGCCTGGAGATACTGCTCTGGAGAGAAGGGGAATAAAAGTCAATAGGACCAAGACAGTACATGTGTGTGAATGAGAGGGAGTCAGGTGGAAATATGTGGTTACAAGGAGTAGAGGAGATTAGGGCAGATGAGTTTAAATACTTGGGGTCAACAGTATGGAGAGTGTGGTCAACAGGTGCAGAAGAGAGCACAGGTAGGGTGGAGTGGTTGAGAAAGGTGGCAGGAGTCATTTATGATACATAAAATACATACCATACATACATATAAATACATAAACAGATGTATCAAATATATGTACTATACCATACCAACTTTATTTATAAAGCACCTTAAAACAGCCAATGCTGACACAAGCTGCTATACACTACAGACATATACAAATTAAAACACAATATGATAAAAAAAAAAAAGAACAATAAATGTAATTCAAAAATGATCAAACTAGGCCTTGTCGGTGTCAGTAGCTAAGGAAAAAAGATAAGCTTTTAAACAAACTTTAAAATAACCAAAGAAGGTACCTCCCTAACACCCAGAGGCAGGCAACCTATTCCATAGTTTTGGAGCAATAACAGAAAAAGCCCTGTCCCCATTGAGCTTTGTTTTCCACCTTGGCAGCTGAAGGAACAGCTGATCAGCCGACCTGAGAGACCAACTCAGTATATAAGGCTGAAGAAGACCAGAGAGGAGAGCAAAGAGTCCTCAGACAATGGTTCAGGAGGAAGATAGGAACTGATATGGACTCATTTTGCACAACCGCTGCGAAATCAGAATAAGGCTGAAGCAGGTCTGCAGCCCCAGCTGCCTTTGAGTCTTTGCCATTGCACTAAGCCTGAAGTACTGTCACAGTCTGTGTGACTGTTGGTGTGCAACAGCATTCACTAATTAAACTGATTTACCCACAGGTATCTTCCAACAATATTTGCAGTTTCCTAAGGATTCACACACCCATCTCATTTATGCAACAATCTAGGGGCAGGGCCATGACTCTGGAAGCTCTGATTTTGGACACGAGTGGACACTTGGACACAAATATGAGCTGCTTCCATAACTGAGTCCCCAGCTCTATGTACAACCTCCTCACACCACAAGAGGGCTGGAAAAATGCACTGATGTCTGGTTTGAACTATACCCTTCACTGTATTGTGTCCAGCAGGTTCACAATCTCTTCAAACGTAAGAAAATAACACAAATGCCTGTTACAATCAATCACAGTTTGAATCTCCTCTCATATAGTGGCACGTGCATGGCATATTTTATGCAACCACTGCTGTGTTAAACTCGCTGGCACCTATTGCCAATATCCATTTTGAACATGACCAAAACGCCACACCTGGCAAGTGCCTCCCACCATGCAGTGTTGTGTGACACATTTATGATGGACAGTGGCATGTTGGGTGGCAAGCATTACACTTGCCCCTAAAAACACTCCATATGTGTGACAGTGTGTGGCATATTGAGAAACCATTGGCATGTTATACTCGCCGGCACTTGCTACCCATACTAGCAAGAGTTTTCAACATGACCAAAACACTTGCTGCAATTTGGTGAGTTCTGAACATAGTCAAAACACCAAAACATTTGCCACACCCTGGCAAGTGCCTGCAATGGTGTGCTGTTGTGTGACATGTTTGTTGCAGATAGTGGTGAGTTCTACATGTGACTGCAAACACCACAAATGCGCCATCTGTGTGAGTAGCTTAAGGCATTATGTTTTGTTCATACCCATGAACCTGTTAATATTTAAATTAAAGTGATATAATGAAGACAGTAAGTCAAATCTTCTGATTTGAGACATTGGACCCAGTTATGTTTAATATTTTTGCTTCATAAACAACTAAAAAATAGCAGAAATCAAAGTAGTTGATTGATTTCTCTTGATTGTGGCACTTTGACCTTGTTCTTCACAAGACCATCACCCATCCAACCATGCACCGTGTCCTACCCGTCACTTTGAGTTGTGTTGTCCGCCGCACCAGTCTGGATCCATATTGTAGCTCGCAGGTGTAGTTTCCACCGTCATCCTCCTCTACCTCAGGAATCCAAATGTGGGTTGTGTTCACAATGATGGAGCTTCTCCATTCGACATGTTCACACTCCTGCAACAAGAAAGCACGCAGCTAGCAGAGCCCATCTCCAAAAGGCTGAGATATGATGAAAAAATGATATATATCTTTTTTTGTGGGTGTCATACTTATACCACTCATCTGTGGCTGGTTTGTATGGAGCCATGTAGTCTTCTATATCAGGACAGGTGATCATTTTACTGTGGGTTACCTCAGCTTTTTCCAAATGACGGATTCTGCTGCTGAAGCATTTACCTTCGTCACTCTCCTCCACTGTCATCGACATGGACACTTTCATGCAGTATGTGGCGTTCCTGAAGAGATAAAAACACAATAATGGAAAAAAAAAATGTTTTATCACGTTCTTCGAGTAACAAATGGAGAGACTAGATAATGCAGAGTTACTGTGAAGAGACAGAATAAACACATAGCACCACAGCAACATACGAGGGCTGTCAATAAAGTATAGGTCCTTTTTTATTTTTTCAAAAACTATATGGATTTCATTCATATGTTTTTACGACAGACATGCTTGAACCCTCGTGCGCATGCGTGAGTTTTTCCACGCCTGTCGGTGACGTCATTCGCCTGTGAGCACTCCTTGTGGGAGGAGTCCTCCAGCCCCTCCTCGGAATTCCTTTGTCTGAGAAGTTGCTGAGAGACTGGCGCTTTGTTTGATCAAAATTTTTTCTAAACCTGTGAGACACATCGAAGTGGACACGGTTCGAAAAATTAAGCTGGTTTTCAGTGAAAATTTTAACGGCTGATGAGAGATTTTGAGGTGATACTGTCGCTTTAAGGACTTCCCATGGTGCGAGACGTCGCGCAGCGGTCCCAGGCGCTGTCGTCAGCCTGTTTCAAGTTGAAAACCTCCACATTTCAGGCTCTATTGATCCAGGACGTCGTGAGAGAACAGAGAAGTTTCAGAAGAAGTCGGTTTCAGCATTTTATCCGGATATTCCACTGTTAAAGGAGATTTTTTTAATGAAAGACGTGCGGACGGGGCCGCGCGTCGGGACCGCAGCCGGCGCGGTGCGGTGGCACAGGAAAACACCTCCGTGTTGATAACCATTTGTAAATCCAGGCGGCTTTTGATGGCTTTCAGTGGAGTGAGTATATGAGAAATTGTTTAACAGCTGGACATGTTCCAACTTGTCCTTAAGGCATCCAACAGAGGTGTTTTTCCTGTGGAGGAGCATCGCAGCGGCTGCGAGCCGACGCTGCAATCCGTCCACACGTCTTTCATTAAAAAAAATCTCCTTTAACAGTGGAATATCCGGATAAAATGCTGAAACCGACTTCTTCTGAAACTTCTCTGTTCTCTCACGACGTCCTGGATCAATAGAGCCTGAAATGTGGAGGTTTCAGCTTGAAACAGGCTGACGACGGCGCCTGAGAGCGCTGCACGACGTCTCGCTCCGTGGGAAGTCCTTAAAGCGACAGTATCACCTCAAAATCTCTCATCAGCCGTTAAAATTTTCACCGAAAACCAGCTTAATTTTTCGAACCGTGTCCACTTCGATGTGTCTCACAGGTTTAGAAAAAATTTTGATCAAACAAAGCGCCAGTCTCTCAGCAACTTCTCAGACAAAGGAATTCCGACGAGGGGCTGGACGACTCCTCCCACAAGGAGTGCTCACAGGCGAATGACGTCACCGACAGGCGTGGAAAAACTCACGCATGCGCACGAGGGTTCAAGCATGTCTGAGGTAAAAACATATGAATGAATCCATATAGTTTTTGAAAAAAATAAAAAGGACCTATACTTTATTGACAGACCTCGTACACATCCTCAGTCAGTGTATAAATTGAGCTTAAAGCTGTGCATGAGCAGAACACGTCACCACAAATTAGTCAACAGTGGATTATTGTGAGATGAAGTGTAAGGGCAAGGTGACATCATTACATAAAACGTTTGGTGCAGCTGGAGTTATTTTGGTAGAAATATAACCCTCTGAAATCTCAGGTTCACAGACACATTATAATGTTGTTCACTTTGGTGCCTGCTCCATTCTTTGCCCACTATACATGCTGCTGCGTAGGGAACAATTTATCACAGAAACTTTAGTCAGGATTATGTTATTGTATCATGTCATTTATTTATTTATTTATTTAACTGTGTGTACAAGACCTTTCTATTTGTTTTCCTGTGGGGATGAATAATGTTCTTGTTTATTTTTATCCTGATCACCAAATCTTGCCGGTTTTGGTTTTGAGCCCGACCCTAACTGCTGAAAGGAGTTTGTATGCTGCCTTAAGGGCCTTTCAAACCAGATGCACAAAGTGGTGTGCATTGCTCTAAATCCCATTTCAATTTCCCATTCCAATTTCAATGACAAGACCTACACAGAGGTGAAGCACCAAGCAAAGCAGCAAAAGCCATTACTGCACGCTGCTCAGCTGTGCATTCACCGCTGCTCGTCATCAGTGCGCCACGGTCAAAGATCAACCAAATCTAACTTTCACCACAGCACACTGTGTTGTATATTCACACAGCTAATAGAAATGAAGTGTCCAGCCCAAGATGTAAAAGACAACAACCAGCAGAGCTGAAGTGTGTCAGAGGAAAGGCCACAAAGCTCCTGCTCCCCATAGTTTAAAAACAGCACTTTTCTAAAAGAAATATCCTTACAAATATACATTCATGTACTATTTTTAATCTAAGTTTAATTTTTAATTAGTTTACTTTCCATTTCTTAGGGCCCCTTCACACATAGCACGAATAAACAGGAATCAGGGCAAATCACAGCAAAACAGCCCGTATGAAAACATTGAGATGACATCAGAAGGGGACACATGGTCAGGCAGGCGTGAACACAGTGCGAGCAGCTGGACCATTTGGAACCACATCACGCAGCTGCTGTGGAAAAAAAATATAAACAAATATACATGCCACCTGCGGGAAACAAACCTACAATTTACAAAAGCTCTGACTGCTAGCCAGAAACTTTACCACTGTGCTACCGTCGCTATCCTATGAAAGATGGGTAAAATGCTTGAAATCAACAAGAAGATAAACATATAAAAAAAAAAATAAAACCACACACCATGAAAAACACCACATTTTATTGAATCCCTCTTATCTAGCAAACAATACAATTATGAACCATCTGTTCCTCTGTAGATGACCCATGGTCACAGATTTACAGTCATGAAATGACATGAATGAAGCAAGATCCAAAAGGTCCAAATATATGGTAGAGATTAATCTTGGTCTCATCAGTCCATAAGCCTCTAGAGTCATCTGACGTGGCAATGCATCAAAGTCACATGACCGAATAAAGGTGACGTACCATCCAAGACACCACAAACTAAGCCTCCGTTTGCATGTGGGTTTAAAATGCGGACTTCAAACTATATACTCATTTTTAAATTGTGTTGATAGGCCCAGTATAACTTGACTCATGATTAATTTAATTTAATTTTCACCATGCTTTATCCTGAATATTATGGTCATTTTTAGTGCACATTATTGCAGAAACACACAGCAAGTGGACATTCACTTCCATGTTTCCTCCTCGCTCCTCAGCAGTTGCAGGGGAAAAACATAACTTCCTCTTTATCACTGGTGGAAAAAAATGTATGACTTAAACCAATCAAAAATGATCACCAACCCATGCATTTGGTTGCTGAGGAGATCCTGGCCAAAAAGCCACCAAAGTAGAATGAAGTGCCAACACTGCCCCCAGGTGGACAACAGGAGGGGTGACACACCTCCTATTGTCCACCTGGTCAGGCCTATGTTCCCTCTGTCTTGTGTTGGACAGGAATTGTTTTTTGAGTGGTACAAATAATTTGTGTATCATCTTATGTTTTGTAAATAGCTGTACAAAAACACCTGAAACCTTTCCTGCATTTTACTGTAAATAGTTATGTATAACTTTGTTGTTTGCTATATTTGTACATATGTTTTTGAAATTTACAATTTAGATTTGCTTTCTAAGTTATAATAAAAATGGCTTGTTAAACATTTGTGTTTTTCACAGTAAAAAAAAAAAACTTTTTTCTTTTTGGATTTTATGTTTTTGTGTGAATTTTGATATATTATGTTAATACCGTGTGTCAGAATGAAAGAAAAACTAATTCAAGGATAAACTGGCTAACATGGGCGACTTCAATGCACATGTTAGTAGTGATCACAAACACGCAAAGTCTTCAATGAACACCATGAAATTGGAAAGGGTAACAGTAATGGTATGCTTCACTTGAGGAAATGTGCCAAATTCAGACTAGCTCTCACCAACACCCTATTTCACCTCACAAACAAACAAGGCAGCATGGATGTACCCAAGTTAAAAACACTAGCATCTCATTGATTATATTATCACAAAACAGTGCAACCTTAATATGTCCTTCACACATAACACAATTGAATCTGACTGGCACACGAAGGAGGAACTGCATGCCATTTATGACAAATCAGAGCTGCCTCAAACGTCTCGTACAGCTGTTGCCATTCACGCACAATAGCGGCCAAAAGACAGCGAGTGCCGTGCGATTGCCCATTTGAGGTGTCGGCCAAATTCCAGGTGTCACACATGAACATCCAATGCCACTCACTGGATGCTTAGAAAAGGTGGGGCTATTCACGGTCCCAGCACAAGAGTGAAGAGCAGGCAGCCACATCCGAGTGTGAGTGTGGCATAACCTAGCAGGGGCGTGACTGTGCCGAACTCCCCACCCACCCCAACACCCATGGCTTGTGGAGAATGTCGTCACCTCTCCCCCAACACACACCATGAGTCCAACATTGTCAGCTGTGGGTGAGGGTTCCGGAGTCCGGTCGTTGTCCAGTGCAGTGCGCTGCTGAACCAGCTGACCGCTGTGGACAAGCAATGTGCATGTGCGGGCAAGCGCACATGCCCTCATCACATGAGGACCGACCAGCGTCTGAGCAGGCAGCATGGGGTGAACCTGGCTGGGCAGGCTGATATCACTTCAACCACGTAAATTGTAGTTTATCTGACAGACAGAAAGGGTGGTGATTAAATAAAACAAATAAGGGTAAAGGCGTGAACTCATTCATGTGTGATCACATTGCTCATACGCTTTGCTGTGGACATACGGCCCCTGTTAGCTGACCGCCAACTGTCAGCTGGACGTGACTGTGCACGCAAGGTGTTAAATTGCAGACACAGACATCAGACAGATGCAAGACAAAAAGGCGCGGACTTCAGCTTGCTGTCCTCACGTGGAAATAAAGTACACATCACGGCAGTGCACCGCAATGCTGGTGAATATCGTGCCATACTGAGAATCACTGCAAGGCATGTGTCACTGTGGAATTTCCCAACAATGTAATAATTAAAACACACATCAGATTTGCAACACGGTCACCAACGGAACACTGCGTGCTGGACATGCCATGCCGGCTGATGCATTCATGACACAGGAGCAGACTCTTCATGAGATGAGAGCCCACCTGATATCTTCATGAGAGGGGTGCATTATGTATCATGTAAAACAGGTGTACCCAAGTTCGGTGCTCGAGATCTACCTTCCTGACACTCTTAGTTGTCTCCCTGCTCCAACACACCTGAATCCAATGAAAGACTCATTAAAAGCCTGCTAAAGAGTCTCTCATTGGATTCAGATGTGTTGGAACAGGGGGACAACTAAGAGTGTCAGGAAGGTAGATCTTGAGGACCGAACTTGGGCACCTCTGATGTAAAACATAAAAGGGAGAACAGTAATTCCCATAATTTCATTAATTCCTGGTGTTTGTGTGTGCGAACATGAGCGTGGATGAAACACGAGTGTGGATGAAGCCGTCGCCGTGGTATTGTGCACGCCTGTCCGACTGTGTGTCCCACCCGACAGCAGGTGGAGTGTTTCGTGTTTCCCATTTTGTTTTTTGTTTGTGGGTTTTTTTCAGGTTTCTGCATTTTTCGCCCAAAATTTTATGTGTGAAGGGGCCCTTAGGAATTCAACATCACCTGGGTCATGAGGGGGGCAGACTGTTGCTATGTCTGTGCTAAAGTGAAGGTCCACATCATCCAGCTTATAAACCAAATACAGAAAAGCAAAAACCTTTGAGAATGAGTGAAAAACTCTGTCATGAGACATATGTGGATGCAAGTGGTGCTGAAGAGGCATGGTAGAGCTTCAAAGTAGCCATCCATATGGCATCAGTCAACACCCTTCATTTCACATCAGGACTGGTTTGGTAAAAATAATGAAATTGTTCAACAGTTACTACTAGAAAAGCACTCGGCTCACACAGCCTGGCAGAATGACACTGACCTATCTGAAAAGAAATCTGTAAATAACCAGGCCCGGATCCAGACCGGTTTGGACCTATGCAGTTGCTTCTTCTTCTTCTTTGTCTTTCGGCTGTTCCCGTTAGGGGTCGCCACAGCAGATCAATCGTTTCCATCTCACCCTGTCCTCTGTATCTTCCTCTGTCACACCAACCACCTGCATGTCCTCTCTCAGCACATCAATAAACCTCCTCTTTGGTCTCCTTCTTCTCCTCCTGCCTGGTGGCTCCATCCTCAGCATCCTTCTCCCTATATACCCTGGGTCCCTCCTCTGCACATGTCCAAATCATCTCAATGTAGCCTCTCTGACTTTGTCTCCAAACCGTCCCACCTGAGCTGTCCCTCTGATATGTTCATTCCTAATCTTGTCCATTCTTGTCACTCCCAAAGAGAATCTCAACATCTTCAGCTCTGCCACCTCCAGCACTGCCTCCTGTCTTTTTGTTAGTGCCACTGTCTCTAAACCATACAACATAGCTGGTCTCACTACTGTTTTGTAAAATTTCCCCTTCACTCTTGCTGATATTCTTCGGTCACAAATCACTCCTGCCACCTTTCTCCACCCACTCCACCCTGCCTGCACTCTCTTCTTCACCTCTCTACCACATTCTCCATTACTTTGAACAGTTGACCCCAAATATTTAAACTCATCTACTTTCAACACTTCTACTCCTTGTAACTGCACTATTCCACTGGGCTCCCTCTCATTCACACACATGTACTCAGTCTTGCTTCTACTGACTTTCATTCCCCATCTCTCCAAAGCATATCTCCACTTCTCCAGACTAGACTCAACTTGCTCTCTACTCTCACTACAGATCACAATGTCATCTGCAAACATCATAGTCCATGGGGACCCCTGTCTGATCTCATCCGTCAACCTGTCCATCACCACTGCAAACAAGAAAGGACTCAGGGCTGATCCTTGGTGTAATCCCACCTCCACCTTGAATGAGTCTGTCATCACCGCTGTCACACTATTCTTGTACATGTCCTGCACTACCCTAACATACTTCTCTGCCACTCCAGACTTCCTCATACAATACCACAACTCTTCTCTTGGCACCCTATCAGAAGCTTTTTCTAAGTCCACAAACACACAATGTAACTCTTTCTGTCCTTCTCTGTACTTTTCCAACAGTATTCTCAGAGCAAACATTACATCTGTAGTGCTCTTTCTCGGCATAAAACCATATTGCTGCTCACAGCTCTTCACCTGTTTTCTAAGCCTAGCTTCTACTACTCTTTCCCATAACTTCATGCTGTGGCTGATCAGCTTTATACCTCTGTAGTTACTGCAGCTCTGCACATCACCCTTGTTCTTGAAAATAGGAACCAGCACACTTCGTCTCCACTCCTCAGGCATGCTCTCACTTTCCAAGATTTTATTAAACAATCTGGTTAGAAACTCCACTGCCATCTGTCCTAGACATTTCCATGCCTCCAATGGAATGTCATCTGGACCGACTGCCTATCCAGTCTTCATCCTCTTCATAGCAGCCCTCACTTCTTCCTTGCTAATCTCTTGTACTTCTTGATTTACTCTCACCACATCATCCAGCCTTTTCTCTCGCTCATTTTCTTTATTCATCAGCTCTTCAAAATATTCCCTCCACCTTCTCAGCACACACTCCTCACTTGTCAGCACATTACCATGTGCATCTTTTACCACCCTAACCTGCTGCACATCCTTTCCAGCTCTGTCCCTTTGTCTGGCCAATCGGTACAAGTCCTTTTCTCCTTCCTTACTATTCAACTTCTTGTACAGCTCACAATATGCCTTTGCTTTTGCCACTTCTCTTTTCGCCTTACGCCGCATCTCCTTGTACTCCTGTCTACTTTCTTCATCTCTCCGACTATCCCAAAACTTTTTCACCAACCTCTTTCTCCTTATTCTTTCCTGGACCTCTTCATTCCAACACCAAGTCTCCTTGTCTTCCTTCTACTGTCCAGATGTCATACCCAGTACTGTCCTAGCTGTCTCCCTCACCACATCTGCAGTACTTTTCCAGTTGTCCAAAATTGCTTCCCCTCCAACCAGTGCTTCTCTCACCTGCTCGCTAAATTTCACACAACAGTCTTCCTCCTTCAGCTTCCACCATCTGATCCTTTGTTGAGCTCTCACTCTCTTCTTCTTCTTTACCTCTAAAGTCATCCTACAAACAACCATCCTATGCTGTCTAGTGACACTCTCTCCTGCTACCATCTTACAGTCTGTGATTTCTTTTAGCTTGCATCTCCTATAGAGAATGTAGTCCACCTGTGTGCACCTTCCTCCACTCTTATTTGTTACCCTGTGCTCCTCCCTTTTCTTAAAGTAGGTATTCACCACAGCCATTTCCATCCTTTTTGCAAAATCACCTACCATCTGTCCTTCCCCATTCCTATCCCTGATACCATATCTACCCATTACTTCCTCATCACCTCTGTTC